>NC_092047.1:28275284-28968188 GCF_003086295.3 Arachis hypogaea | reverse complement strand
CTTTATCTTTTGTAACTTAAACATGTTTTTTGTTCCCTTGTTGATTTTGCTATTTCAGGGAAGCTGTGAAACATTTTGATCCTGGTCCTAGTGTTCCTCACAGCCATACCAAGCCTTATGTACGATCTAAGGGAAGGAAGTTTGAGAGGGCTAGAGGAAGAAAGAACAACAAAGGACTTAGTGTTTAAGTTGTATTGTTTATTTTTCTACCGTTTTTAGTTTTGGAATTTGAACTCGAAATTTATTTTGTATAAAATAATTAAAGCAAAAATTATGTCACTAATAAAAATTGTCTTGCAACAAAAATTGTATACTATATTTATAGGTTTGGTAATAAAAAAGGATTGAAAATTTATATTGTGTAGTAATTAAGATCAAGTAAGAAAAAGAAAATTTTTTTTTTAATTTAACAAGCCTTTCGCCACGCTTTTAAAGCGTGGCCGTATATCTCCCTATCGCCACGCTTCAAAGGCGTGGCCGTATCTCTCCCTATCGCCACGCTTCAAAAGCGTGGCCATATCTCTACCTATCGCCACGCTTTTGAAGCGTGGCCATATCTCTACCTATCGCCACGCTTTAAAAGCGTGGCCGTATTTCCCACCTACAGCCACGCTTTTACAAGTGGCGGTTTGTAAAAAAGCGTGGCAAACAAAAAGCGTGGCAATAGGCTGCAAAAAGCGTGGCGATAGAGCAACCGCCACCCTTTGATAGGTCACCCTTTCAAAAGCGTGGCGGTAGCTTAAAAAACGTGGCGAAAAGCTATCGCCACGCTTTTTTCAGCTTTTCGCCACGCTTTAAAAGCGTGGCAATAGACGTGTTTTCTTGTAGTGATTTGATCAATACATGAGTATGTACCCAATTCTCAATATTTTCAATAACAATACAAAACTACCCTTTTATTCACCCAGTGTCCCAAGGTTCCCACACTTGAATGATACTCACACACACTAGCCTAAGCTAATCAAAGATCCAAATAAGGACATTTATTGTTTTTCGCTTTAAGGCTAGTAATGTGCTAATAAAGAATAAGTGGGTTAAGCGTAGGCTCAAATTTGGCTAACAAGGAAGATAAAAGGTAAGGCTATTTGGGTAAGTGAGCTAATGAAATGATGGCCTCAATCATATAAATGCATGAATACACAAAATAATGGAAATAAAGAATCAAACAAATCAAAGATTACAATCATAGAAAGAGAATAATGCACACAAGAAGGAAAAATAAGTGGTTATAAGATGTAACCACGCTATGAGGCTCAAGTCTCACAAGCTTGTGTTCTTAGCTCAAAACATGATCCATAATATATATAATTCAAGCAAGTTCTATGAAAAGTTTTCACTCAAATCAATTGAGATGCCCTATAGATAGAAATCTTGGAAAATTTCATTATTTGAAAAATTTCATTATTTTGACTAAGCTTATTGTGTATACATATGCAAAAAATAAGAAAATGAAAGTAAAGATCCTAAAATCCTAGAATGAAATGCAAAAGTATTGGAATTAGAAATTTGTCACCCAAGATCGCCGATCGGTCAGACGACCTCCCCACACTTAAAAGTTTGCATCGTCCTCGGTGCACTCAAAGATGAGCAAGGAGGTACGGCGACTCTCCGGATTGCTATGTGTTCTTTCTTCCGCTTCCATGGTTGCTTGTGGTGCATTCGTTATGAAAAACAAAAATATAACACCATAAGATGAGAAGATATAAAAGCAAGGAAGCATACATTGTTGGAATGAGGTAAATCACTAGAATGAGGTGAGTGAATTAGTGTGACATTAAGAAATATTAGGTGTGTGAATTCTAAATTGCGCGGTTTAGAACACACATTAGTATAAAGAGCTATGTCACAAAAGAAGCATGCATGTCACTTATCCTAGTGTGCTTGAGATGCTTTAAGTAAGCTTGTAAGGTAAGACAAGCATTAGAGAAGCATGAAAGCATTCAAGTCAAACATATGGATGGATATAATCATGAAATACAATGCATTAAGGTAAATGCTCAACATCATCCATCAAGAGATTGCCTAATCGAGGGAAAAGGATCCAAATCACATGATGGCTAGCTATAAAATGCAATTCAAAAGAGTTATAAGCTCGAAGACAATTCTCATCACTTGGTACTTTTCAAAAGGTAAGCATGAAGAACTCAAAACCAAGTAACAAAATATAACCTCAATCATAGAATCCAACAAAGATTATCTAAAAACATTCATGCTAAAATAACATTTAGGCAATAAGGGATATAGCAATGTATAGTAAACAAAGTCAATACTCCAACACTTATGATGAAAAGAGAGAAAATAAAATGAAAACTAAACTAAAACTAACTAATCAACTAACTAACTAACTAATTAACTAACTAAAATAAATGGTTATCCATGGTGTTTGGAAGTGTTGGATGAGGGGTAGGAGAAGGGAAGAAGAAAGGAGAAAGAATTGGAAAGAGGAGAAGAAAAGAAAAGTGGATGGGAGAAAGAAATCCGCGCGTATGCACGCATGGCGCGCGCGCGTCGTTGGCTTATTTCAAGAGTGGCGCGTACGCGTCATGTGCGCGTGTGCGCAAGTGGGGTTTGTGCCAGAGGCACAACGTTGGCGCGGCGCAGGCGCAACTCTCTGGAAAATGTATGGAGGTTGGAACTTCTCAATCCACGTGTACGCACGCATGGCGCGCGCGCGTGGCTGGTCGAAAATGCTGGAAGTGCGCGTACGCGTCATGTGCGCGTACGCGTGGATGGTGCTCTGTTTTTCAAAAATTTTTTTTTTATGTTTTTGCACCAATCCAAACATTCCAAACCTCCAAACAGCTACCAAAACACCATAAAACCTTATTTAACATACTTAAACTACCAAACATACTCAACTAACTAAACAAAACATGAAATTAAACTAATTCTACCAAATATTTACAAAAGAGAAAATGAAAAGACTTTACCATGGTGGGTTGTCTCCCACCTAGCACTTTTGTTTATTGTCCTTAAGTTGGACTTATGGGGAGCTCCTCATCAAGGTGGCTTGTGCTTGTATTCATCTTGGAACTCCCACCAATGCTTGGTTCTCCATTGTGCCCCAAGATTCTTCATGGATTGAGCCAAGTCTTGATGGAGTTCTTCACAAGCTTGGGGCTCCCAAAGTTGATCCTCTTCTTGTAATCCAGGATCCCACACTTTGTTTTCACACCCGTCTTGAAGTTGATCATCATTATTAATCCGTCCGGGTGGTGAACAAGATGAATTCTCTATGAAATGCCCAACAATCCTCCTAGACCCATCTATTTGAGCACTATTCCCACCTTTGTATTCAACTCTTGAAGTATCAACCAAAATGAGCCTTGATTTGCAACGCCAACCACGAAACATCTTTCGCTTACGCTTCATCCCACAAAGCATCCTAAGTTGACCATCCGTTTCAAGCAAGCCATACTCAAGTGGGCCAATAAAACTAATAGAAATGAATTTTACCCACTCAAGTGAAGGAGTAGATGACAACCTAGGCAAAGATGCTTCCAAAGATCTTGACAAAGCATAACCAACCCTCGTTCTTCTATTTCTAGGGACTTCCACCTCTTCACAAGATCTCTTAATCTCAATCCTTTGTTCAACAATTTTATCTAAACCTTTTCCTTTACTCAAATCATAATAGGGAGGGTGAGAAAAATTTACCTCCTCAACGCCTTCAAATCCAATGGGGTAAGGTTCTTCATGTTCAAGGGATTCTTCACCACTAAAACTTGATGCTTGCTCTTTATTGCCATGGGAACTTAGTCCTTGCTCTATCCTATCCAAGTCTTTATATGGAATATGCCTTGGAAGGTGTGCACTTTCCTCCCTAGCATCAATTTCAATCATCTTGGAGGGGTTTTCTTCAACTCTATGTTCCCATGGAAGCTCCGCATCTCCTAAGTCTTCTACCACTTCTTCCTTGTCTTCAACAATTAAAGCTTCCTCCAATTGTTCCAATACAAAGCAACTTCCCTCATTTTTCACCGGAGTTTCCAATCTCTCCTTCATGCTATATTCTTCATTTGATTCTCCACATGTAGCCATGGGAGTTCCTTGAGTGTTCAAGCATTGGGAGGCTAATTGATTTGTTACCGCATCCAAGGTGGCCATGATATTTTGTACATCCCTTTTCATCTCTTCTTGCCCTTGAACAAGAACACCAAGGGTTTCATCCATTAGAGATTGGGGTGGGTGGAAGGGTTCATTAAATTGGGGGGAGGGTTCATAGTAGGAAGGTGGTTCTTCTTGGTAGAGTTGTGGTGGTTCTATGTTTTCCACTCTTTCCACTTGTTGCACAACACACTCCATGGTTGCTTGAAATTGATCCAATGCTTCCTTGAGGCGATCCCTTGACTCTTGTTCCTCTTGGATAATATGATTAGGATCATGTGGCTCTTGGATCAATGGATATGAGTATTCTTCCATGGGAGGTTGTGGTGAAAAGTAGTATTCATCTTGTGGTTGAAAATTTTCATATATTGGAGGTGGTTCATCTTGGTAATAACGTGGAGGAGGTGGCTCTTGAAAATGTTGATGTTGGCGTGATGGTGGCTCTATGTGTGGTTCATATTGCTCATATGGTTGTTGGTAGGATGGATATGGATTAGGGTCATATGAAAATGGTTGGTAAGAAGGGGCTTGTGAGTATGGTTAGGAGTTATGTTGAGGGTATGGATCATAGGCATATGGTGGTGGTTCTTGAAAATCACAAGGTGAGTCACCATAGCCATTGGATTGGTATGCATCATAGAATGGCTCTTCTTCATAGTGCATTGGTGGAGGTTGTTGCCATGAAGATTGATCATATGCATATGGCTCCTCCCACCTTTGGTCATCCCATTCTTGATACACATCTTCATTATAGTCCTCATTTCCTACAACATGTTGATAACCAAACTCATAGCCAAAGTGAGAATTCATGATAGCAAAGAAAATGAAAACAAAATCAAATAAGAAGCAAGAAAATTAAATTCTAAAACTAGCAAAAACTAACAAAGAAGCAAAAGGTAAATCTATTTACAATATTCTCATATATACAATAACCAATAACACAACACCATTACAACTCCCTGGCAACGGCGCCATTTTGATGATTTGATTTTTGATGGTTTAGAATTTCACAAATGAATTCTCGTTGCAAGTATAGTTCCTAAACCAAACAATAATCCTTTCATACAAAAGATTGTTTGTCACAAGTAACAAACCCCTAAAATTAATAACCAAAGTATTCAAACCTCGGGTCGTTCTCCCTAGAAATTACAATAAAGTGTCTTGTTATTGGTTATGAGTTATTTTGGGGTTTTGGATAAGAAGCATGAAAAGTAAATGGCAATGAGAATAAACTAACAACTATAAAAGGCTCTTGGCAAGGTATGAAAATTAGAAGTCCTATCCTAGTTATCCTTCTCAATTGTGATGAGAATTGTTCATTGCTACCACTTAGTTAACCCTTACTAATTAAAGGAAAGTCAAGTGGATGAATTGACTTGAGCCACAAGTCCTAGCCAACTCCCAAGGAAAGACTAGCTTTAGTGCACTCCAAACCAATTAGCAATCTCTCCAATTATCAATCAACAAAGGAATTAGATAACTCAAGTGTCACTAATTACTCTACCTAGGCCAAGAGGAACAAAATCTACACTATATCTAGAAGAGGCATTTCAACAAACACATAGAGTGCAATAGAAGTAAACATTATTAATTGCAGGAATTAAAGGAATCTACAACTACAAAGGTAAGAGATCAACAATAGAAAAGCAAAGAAGAACAATTATTATGAATTACCTCTTATTGAATTGGAAGAATGTAGAAGGAACAATACTAGATCTACAACAAAATATAAGAACAACATAAAGGAAATTATAACAAAAGAATAGGAGAAGATGAATGTAGCAACAAAGAATTGAGAGATAGAAGTGGAAGAAAGCAAAGATTAAAATCTAGATCTAAGAACTAAACCTAATCCTAATCCTAATTCTAGAGAGAAGAGAGAGCTTCTCTCTCTAGAAACTAACTCTAAACTAATCCTAATGAGTGTGTATGATTGGAATCCCCATTGCTCTTCAATCCTTGGCTTTAAATAGCATCTTTGGCGCCAAAGTTGGTTGGGATTGGGTCCCACAACCCTTGAGAATTCGTTGGTCACGTTTTCATTAAAAAATCATAAACCAGCACCGACGCGTACGCGCACAGCACGCGTACGCGTCCATGGGGTGATTCGCAGGTGCGCGCAACCGCCAGGTGCGCGCGCGCGTCCATGGGCGAGTTCAACTTCTTTGACTTTTCATGATTTCTCCACTTTGCATGCTTTCCTCTTCACTCCTTTGATCCATTCCTAGCCTTTTCAATCTGAAATCACTAACAAACATATCAAGGCATCTAATGGAATCAAGGAGAATTAGATTTAGCTATTTTAAGTCCTAAAAAGCATGTTTTCACTCTTAAGCACAATTAAAGGAGAAGTTTTAAAACCATGCTATTTCAATGGATAAATGTGGGTAAAAGGGTATAAAATCCCCTAAATCAAGCACAAGATAAACCCTACAAATGGAGTTTATCACTAGGAAACACAATGATAAATGAAAATATGGCATAAAGGTCTCGTATGATTATGTAAATTATCCCTTAAATACTAAACTAATGACTAAGGATTACATAAGAAAGGGTAAAACAGTCTTTTAGTGCTAAGATCGACTTCTGGGGCCCACTTGGTGAGTGTTTGGGCTGAGCTTTGATGTGATCCACATACTAGGAGGCCTCTAGGGCATTGAACACTAGCTAGGGGTTTCTCTTTGGGCGTTTGGATGCCGGTCTTTTCCTTTGGGCTCTGGACACCTGGAATGGGGCAGGAGGCTGGCGTTAGACGCCGATTTTGGGCCTTCTATTCTGATGCAAAGTATAAATTAATATACATTGCTGGAAAGCTCTAAAAGTTATCTTTCTAAATCCGTTTAGAATGCTCCATTTGAACTTCTGTAGCCCCAGAAAAGCTCTTCCGAGTGTAAGGAGCTCAGATCCGGACAGCATCTGCATTGCTTTCTCTGTCTCTGAATCAGACTTTTGCTAACTTTTGCTCTAGCTCCTCAATTTCAGCCAAAAAATACCTGAAATTGCATAAAAACACACAAACTCAAAGTAGAATCCAAAATGTGAATTTAACACTAAAACCTATGAAAATATAATAAAAACTAAACAAAACATGCTAAAAACTATATGAAAATGATACCAAAAAGCGTATAAAATATCTGCTCATCACAACACCAGGGAAGGCTGTTGAACGCCCAATGAAGGCTTCTTCATTAGCATTTAGTGCCAGCTTTGCAAATTTCAAAGATTCAAATTTCAAGCTCACTTGACCATATGCATCCTACCTCAACCCTAGCCCCATTACAACCTATAGGAAGCCCTCACGATATTTGTACGCATGCATGAAGTAATTGTTGATTGTTAGATGAAAAACAAATCTTGGAAAGCATGATTAGGGGAGAATCGAGTGAATCAACCCCATACACCTGAGTGACTAGAGCGGATACACATCCGGTGAGGGTTCGATTGCTCAATTACATGTTTCCACCCATGATCATCTTTTCTTGCAAGATTGTAAAATCTTTCAATAATTTAATTCAATTGTGGTTTGCTTTGATTGCTATTGCCTTAGCACTTGTGTTTGTATATGTATTCTTGAAAATTGTTTTATTTTGACTAAGTGGATGCATTCATGTAGATAGATTGCATATAGATAAGTTACATGTAGTTAGTTTGCATTGAATAAATGTTGATGTCCCTTTGCTTCTTTCTTGATTTTAGCATGAGGACATGCTTAGTTTAAGTGTGGGGAGATTTGATAAACCCCAATTTTGTGGTTTATCTTGTGCTTAATTTGGGGGATTTTATCACCTTTTCCCCCATTTATTCAATGAAATAGCATGGTTTTGCAATTCTCCCTTGATTTGTGCTTAAATGTGAAAACATATTTTTTTAGGCCTTAAAATAGCTAAATTCAATTCACTTTAATTCCATTCGATGCCTTGATGTATTTGTTGATTAATTTCAGGTTCATAGGGCAAGTATTGGATGGAAGAGTGAGGAGAAAAGCATACAAAAAGGGAGAATGCATGGAGAAATAAAGATTGGGAATGCACCAAAGGACGCGCACGCGCACCAGGCGCGCACGCGCAAACGTGATTTCGCCTATGGACGCGCACGCGTACATGCCGCGTCCGCGCAGGTTAAGAATTTGCCAGTGACGCACACGCGCACATGGCGCGCACGCGCCGATACTCTCACGTGGCCCACTTGAAGGCAAAATTCTGGGGGCGATTTCTGAGCTGCCCAGGCCCAAATCCAACTTTTTTTTTAGTGTATTTCATGCAAAATTGAAGTCCAAGCAAAGGGGGAGCAATTGTTTGTAGCATTAGCATCATGTAGGTTAGTTTCTAGAGAGAGAAGCTCCCTCTTCTCTCTAGAATTAGGTTAGGTTTAATCTCCTCTAGATCTAGGTTTAATTCATGCTTTGATTTACTTTTCTTTTATGAATTCTTGCTTCTACTCTTTCATTCTTATGATTTGTAGTGTTAATTTCCCTTTTTGCTCTCTTTTATGTTCATGAATGTTCATGTTGAATTTGATTTTCTTTTAATGAAATTTATGTTTGATGTTTCTTTTATTGATGATTTGAGTTATGATCTTGTTTCCTTGCAATTTGTAGTTAGTAGATTTTACTATTCTTGCACATTTTACTATGCTTTCCATTTGTACCCACCAAGTGTTTGACAAAATACTTGGTTGGGCCTTAGAGTAGATTTTTTAGCATTCTTGGCTTGGAGAGAGTAATTAGGCAATCTTGAGTCATGAAAACCCAACTCATGTTGGTGATCTAGAGTTGTTAGCTAATATTATTTCGATTGACGCTAATCTTTTGCTAATTAAATTAGTGAGTTGATTAGGACTTTTGGATTGAGATTAGCTAGTCTTGTTAGACTTTCTCCGAGTATGAGGATAACATGATACATTCCTCTATCTTCGGGGATGACGTAATAAGATAAATTCTTGTTTATATTTGTGACATGATTAATTAGTCTTGTTTGACATTCTCCCTATTTGTTGGAGTTGACTAAATAAGATGAATTAATCATTATATGACTAGGATAGAAAGCCTATATTCTCAATCCTTGCCATGAATGTCTCTCTTCATTAATTGCTCTCTTTAATTACTTGCTTAATTTACTCTTCTTGTCATTTAAATTCTTGCCCCTTTATATTTTATTGTCCAATTATCAACCAAAACCCCCTTGCTCTTCATAGCCAATAATTGACCACTTCATTGTAACTCCTTGTGAGACGATCCGGAGTTTAAATACTCTGGTTAATTTTCATTTGGGGTTTATTACATATGACAACCAAATTTTATTTGATGTGAGAGTTGTTTGTTGGTTTGGAGCTATGCTTACAACGAAGTAATTCCTTTCTTTAGGAAGAAAATCTAGACCGACAACAATTCTTCCTATCAAATTAATGGCGCCATTGCCGGGGAGTTGCAATGGTGTTATATTATTGGCTATTGTGAATATGTGAATATGTTTGCCTTTTGCTTATTTGCTAGTTTTTGTTAGACTTAGGACTTGTTGCTTATTTTTGTAGCTTTTGTTTTTAGTTGCTATTATGAATTCTCATCACTTTGGCTATGAGTTTGGATCAAATTATGTTGTAGGAAATGGGAGCTACAATGAGGATATGCATCAAGGATGGAACAATCAGAGATGGGAGGAGCCTCAAGGGATTGATCAACCTTCTTGGCAACAACAATCTCCGGTTTCTTACGGGTATAACTCTCATCCTAATGCATATCAATCTAATGGATATGGTGACCCTTATTATGATTGTCAACAACCACCACCACATGCCTATAAACCACCTCCTCAACATGATTTTGAACCACCTTACTCACAAGCCCCCTACCACCAAACACCTCATTATGACCCTTATCCTTATCCACCATGCCAATCACCTTATGAGCCATATGAACCATACATGGAATCACCACAATTCCAACACAACTACTCTCAAGAACCACCTCAATATAAACCAACTCTATACCCTTACCAAGGTGAACCAACTTCCAATTATGAAACTTCCCTCCCAAACCATAAACCTTCCCTTCCACCATCACCTCCCGATGAAGCCCCCGCGCATGAATTGAGAGATCTTGAATCTCATATCCTAAGGCGACAAGAGGAGGATGAAAAGAATTTTAAAGAGCTAGGAGCCAAGATGGTTATCCTAGTGGAAGCCGTTAGCAATATGGCCTCCTCCCGACTAAGCCTAAGCAACTAAGGCACTCCCATTGACGAATGTGGAGAAGCAATTAAGGAGCCTAGTGAGGGAGTGAGTTTAGAGCTTCAAGGTGAAGAAGAGGAGTTGAAGCAAGGAGTGCAACAAGAGGAGGAAGTTAAGATAATTGAGCCGGAAGAAGTGGTTGAAGCCTTTGAAGAGGTTGACCAAGAGATGGATTCAATCATTGAAGAATTATTATGTACAATTGAATCCTCTCCAATTGGGTTTGACATAGAGGGTAAGAAAGAAGATACCTCACCTCCCATACCCTTGGTAAGCAATGAAGAAGAGATTGAATTGGAAGGAAACTACCAAGAGGAGGAGGTTGAGCAAGAAGCAAGCTCCATCATTGAAGACGATTCCACACCAACTAATCAGTCTTTTGGAATTGATGAATCTCCTTCATTGTGTTGTGAAATTGATGACAAGAAGGACCGTGCACAACCTCCAACACATGGTTTGAGCAATGAAGGGTGTATAGAAGAAGTTGGTGAGCAAGGAATTGAAATTGAAGATGCTTGCAAAGAGGTGGAAGATACAAAGAAAGAGCACAAGGGAATGGATCTCACATTGGCTAAGTGTGGGGAGGTCCCCCTTTCTAAGTCACCATCCTACACAACATTCAAGTGGGTAAAATTTTTATCCCTAAGCTTCACTTTCTCACTTGAATATGGTTTGATTGAAAATGATGGTCAACTTAGAGCTCTTTTTGGAGTTAAGAGTAAAAGAGAGTTGTGTAGTGGTTGGAAACATCATTCTAGGTTCATTATGGTTGCTTGCTCAAAGTTTGATTGCAAGGTTTGGTGTGGAGCTAAATTGTGTGGGTCTAGGAGAATGTTTGGATGCTTTTTTTAGAATTCTAAGGTCATGCCACCCAATTGGAATCATGATGATCAATTTGAAGATGGGTGTCAAAACAAAGTGTGGGATCCCGGATCGCACAAGGAGAATCAAATTTGGGAGCCTATGGTTTGTGAAGAACTCCATCAAAGCTTGGAGTTATTAACTTTGAATGATGAAGCACAATGGAAGTCTAAGCATTGATGGATGTTCAAGGATGGATTCAAGCACAAGTCACCTTGATGAAGAGCTCCCCATAAGTCCAACTTAAGGACAATAAACAAAAGTGCTAGGCGGGAGACAACCCACCATGGTAACATCTTCCCCTTTTCCTCTTTGTAAATATCGGTGATTTAGATTTAATTTCATGTTTTGTTTGATTAGTTGAGTTTAATTGGGAGTCTAGTAGATCAAATAAGGTTTTGTGATGTTTCGATAGTTGTTTGGAGGTTGGGAATGCTTGGTTTGGTGCAAAAACATAGAAAAAAAAAGAAAAAAAATTTGAAAAACAGAGCACCATCCAAGCGCACGTGGTGCACGAATTGTGAATCACACTTTTCACAACTCGTACCACTAACCAGCAAGTGCACTGGGTCGTCCAAGTAATACCTCACGTGAGTAAGGGTCGAATCCCACGGAGATTGTTGGTTTGAAGCAATCTATGGTTATCTTGTAAATCTTAGTCAGGAAGTCAATTATGTTTATCAAGTGAATTGCGAATAACCAGGAGAGCATGAATTAAAAGTTACTTGTTATGCAGTAATGGAGAATATGTTGGAGTTTTGGAGATGCTTTGTCTTCTGAATCTCTGCTTTCCTCTGTCTTCTTGTTCACGCACGCACGTCCTCCTATGGCAAGCTGTGTGTTGGTGGATCACCGTTGTCAATGGCTACCTTCCATCCTTCCAGTGAAAACTACGCTCACGCGCTCTGTCACAGCACGGCTAATCACCGGTTGGTTCTCGATCCGGTTGGAATAGGATTTACTATCCTTTTGCGTCTGTCACTAACGCCCATCCTTCAGGAGTTTGAAGCTCGTCACAGTCATTCAATCCTTGAATCCTACTCGGAATACCACAGACAAAGTTTAGACTTTCCGGATTCTCATGAATGCTGCCATCAGTTCTAGCTTATACCACGGAGATTCTGATTACGGAATCTAAGAGATACTCATTCAATCAGATATAGAACGGAGGTGGTTGTCAGGCACATGTTCGTAGTTTGAGGAAGGTGATGAATGTCACAGATCATCACCTTCATCACAGTTAAGCGCGAATGACCATCTTAGATAGGAACAAGCGTGTTTGAATGGAAAACAGAAATACTTGCATTAATTCATCGAGACACAGCAGAGCTCCTCACCCCCAACAATGGGGTTTAGAGACTCATGCCGTCAGAGAATACAAAGTTTAGATCTAAAAAATGTCATGAGATACAAAATAAGTCTCTAAAAGTTGTTTAAATACTAAACTAGTAGCCTAGGTTTACAAAAATTGGATAAACTATGATGGATGATGCAGAAATTCACTTCTGGGGCCCACTTCTGTGTGCTGGGGCTGAGACTTAAGCAATTCACGTGCAGAGGCCATTTGTGGAGTTGAACGCCAGTTTTTGTGCCAGTTTGGGCGTTCAACTCCAGTTTTTTATCCTTTTCTGGCGCTGGACGCCAGACTTGGGCAGAGGACTGGCGTTGAACGCCAGTTTACGTCGTCTATTCTTGTGCAAAGTATGGACTATTATATATTTCTGGAAAGCCCTGGATGTCTACTTTCCAACGCAATTGGAAGCACGCCATTTCGAGTTCTGTCGCGCTAGAAAATCCACTTTGAGTGCAGGGAGGTCAGAATCCAACAGCATCAGCAGTCCTTTTTCAGCCTGAATCAGATTTTTGCTCAACTCCTTCAATTTCAGCCAGAAAAATACCTGAAATTACAGAAAAACACACAACTCATAGTAAAGTCCAGAAATATGAATTTTTCCTAAAAACTAATAAAAATAGACTAAAAACTAACTAAAACATACTCAAAACTATATGAAATTATCCCCAAAAAGCGTATAAAATATCCGCTCATCACAACACCAAACTTTAAACTGTTGCTTGTCCTCAAGCAACTAGACAAATAAAATAAAAGACTAATAGGTTGAGAAGCAATAATATCTCAGAGTTTTTTTATTGAAGCTCAGATCCTAATTAGATGAGCGGGACTAGTAGCTTTTTGCTTATTAACAGTTTTGGCATCTCACTTTATCCATTGAAGCTCAGAGTGATTGGCATCTATAGGAACTTAGAATTCAGATAGTGTTATTGAGTATCCTATTTCAGTATGATGATTCTTGAACACAGCTATTTTATGAGTCTTGGCCGTGGCCCTAAGCACTTTGTCTTCCAGTGTTACCACCAGATACATCAATGCCACAGACACATAACTGGGTGAACCTTTTCAGATTGTGACTCAGCTTTGCTAAAGTCCCCAATTAGAGGTGTCCAGAGTTCTTAAGCACACTCTTCTTTTTGGAGTTGGACCTTGACTTTAACCGCTCAGTCTCAAGTTTTCACTTGACACCTTCACGCCACAAGCACATGGTTAGGGACAGCTTGGTTTAGCCGCTTAGACCAGGATTTTAGTCCTTTAGGTCCTCCTATCCACTGATGCTCAAAGACTTGGGATCCTTTTCAATTGCCCTTGCCTTTTGGTTTTAAGGGTTATTGGCTTTTTCTGCTTGCTTTTTCTTTCTATATATATATATATTTTTTTTTTTTCTGCAAGCTTTGTTCTTTGCTGCTTTTTCTTGCTTCAAGAATCATTTTTATGATTTTTCAGATTATCAATAACATGTCTCATGTTCATCATTCTTTCAAGAGCCAACATATTTAACAGTCTTAAACAACAAATTCAAAAGACATATGCACTGTTCAAGCATTCATTCAGAAGATAGAAAGCATTGCCACCACATTTAACCAATTAGAATTTCTTTTATTGAACTCGAAATTTTATTGCTTCTTATTCAAGAGATCTACTATTTTATTCATGTTTAATGATGATGAGAAAAATAAACTATAGCTTAATTGGAGATAAAATCAAATAGATACTAATTACTATTATATGACTTCTAAGGTAAACTATTATAAGGACACTGTCACAGAGTTAAGGCAGAAATTGGAAATTAACAACCTTTATTCTGGGGGCACGGGGGTTCCTCTAATCCTTGGGATGCTTGGTCCTACAAGAGAAGACTTTTGGCGCTTCAGTTCCCTTAAGTCACGCCCTTGCTCCTCTTGTTCTTTAAACATATAGGTCAGCATTTGACTGTGTTCCTTCTGTTGTTTTATTATTTGCTCCATAGCTTCCTGTATCTTGGTGACAGACGTCTCAAGATATTCCCAATATTCCGCTTGAGGAATCTCTGGGAGGAATTCCTGTGCTCTCTTCTTGATAGGATCCTCCTGTGCTTGTTGTCTCTCCATTGATGCTTTGGTGATTGACTTTTCAATTAGGATATATTCAGTTATTCCCATCCTTACTCCAGCGTCCTTGCAGAGCAGAGAAATCACGCTTGGATAAGCCAACCTGGCCTCTTTTGAATTTTTGTTAGCAATCTTATAGAGCTCAGTTGAAATCAGCTGATGAACCTCCACTTCCTTTCCCATCATGATGCAATGGATCATCACTGCTCTTTTAACTGTGACTTCAGAGCGGTTGCTAGTAGGCAACAGAGAACGCCCAATGAAGTCCAGCCATCCTCTGGCAACTGGTTTGAGATCCTCTCTCTTGAGTTGATTTGGGACGCCCTTTGTGTTGGTGGTCCACCTGGCTCCAGGGATACATATGTCCTCTAGAATTTTATCCAGGCCAATGTCTGCTCTCATCATCCTCCTGTTGAAGGAGTCTGGATCATCCTTTAGCTGAGGTAGCTTTAATATCTCTCTGATCTTGTCAGGGGTGGTGTGAACAATCTTTCCCCTGACCGTGGTCCGAAATTCATAGTAGGCAATTCCAGATAGTTTTTGCTTGTCAGTCTGCCACATATTAGCATAGAACTCCTGGACCATGTTCCTTCCTACTTTCGTTTCAGGATTAGCCAGGACTTCCCAGTTCCTGATTCGAATTTGTTCCTGGATCTCCGGATATTCATCTTCTTTCAGATCGAATCTAACTTCCGGGATCACTGATCTCAGACCCATTACTTTAAGATAATGGTCTGAATGTTCTTTAGATAAGAACTTCCCTTGGTTCCAAAGTGGTTTTGGAACGCTCTCTTTCTTGCCTCTTGGAGTGGATTGTTTTCCTTTGGGAGCCATGATCTTAGTGATCTCGGATAAACACACCAAACTTAGAGGTTTGCTTGTCCTCAAGCAAAAGAAAAGAAAGGAGAGGGATAGAAGGAGATCGAGGTGCACTTGTTGATGGAGAAGGGGGGAGGCCGAACCCAATTTTAAAGGGGTGGGGGGTGGGTTTTCGAAAAATTGGAAGAGATAAGATAAAAAGATTGAGTTGAAAAAGATAAGATAGAAGATAGAGTTTAATTTTGAAAAGATATGATAGATTTTTGAAAAAGATAACTCTGAATTTTGAAAAAGATAATATGGATATTTGAAAAAGATATGGATTAGTTGAAAAGATTTTTGAGTGAAAAAGATAGATTTGTTTTCAGAAAAGATTTTGAAAAGAGTTGGATTGAATTTGGAAAGATGGAATTTTAGAAATTAAGGATTTTAGAAATCAGGGTTCTTGACATGTTCATGTAAAAAATCATGCATTGAAGCATAAAATTTGAAATTAAAATGGAAATACGTGTGGGATAAATGGATTTGGCTCCCCCCTGTCTTCCTAGCGTTTGAACGCCCAAACACTGCTTGTTTTGGGCGTTCAACGCCCAAATGCTGATCTCCTGGGCGTTCAGCGCCCAGTTGCTGCCATTACTGGCGTTCAACGCCCAGTGGGTGGCCATTTCTGGCGTTGAACGCCCAGATTGCTACCATTACTGGCGTTCAGCGCCCAGTGGATGCCCATTTTGGGCGCTGAACGCCCAAAATGCCCCTTTACTGGCGTTTTCTTGCCATTGAGCTCTTTTACTCTGTTTTGTGTGCCGAGGTCTTCTGTAAATGATTATTTACCTTGTTGTCAATGAATTCTATATAAACAAATAAAAATAAAAATAGAGATAGGGCAAAATGCTTAGAGGATTGTTGCCCCATGGCTGGGTTGCCTCCCAGCAAGCGCTTCTTTATTGTCTTTAGCTGGACCTTGCTGAGCTTTTAATCTAGCTTTAGCCTTGAGCATTCTTGCTCGATGTTGCCTTCAAGATAATGTTTGATTCTCTGTCCATTGACAATGAACTTCTTATCAGAATCAATATCTTGAAGCTCCACATAACCATATGGTGATACACTTGTAATCACGTATGGTCCCCTCCACCGGGATTTCAGTTTCCCGGGGAATAGCCTGAGTCTAAAGTTAAACAACAGAACCTTCTGTCCTGGTTCAAAGATTCTAGATGACAGCTTTCTGTCATGCCATTTTTTTTATTTTTCTTTATAAAGTTTGGCGTTTTCGAAAGCTGTGAATCTGAATTCCTCTAGCTCATTTAGCTGGAGCAATCGTTTTTCTCCTGCTAATTTGGCATCAAAGTTTAGGAATCTGGTTGCCCAGTAGGCCTTATGTTCCAGTTCCACGGGCAGGTGACATGCCTTACCATACACGAGTTGGTATGGAGAGGTCCCTATAGGGGTCTTGAATGCTGTTCTGTAAGCCCACAGAGCATCATCCAAGCTCCGTGCCCAATCCTTTCTACGGGTATTTACTGTCCGTTCCAGGATTCTCTTTAATTCTCTGTTAGAGACTTCAGCTTGCCCATTGGTTTGTGGATGATATGGAGTGGCCACCTTGTGGCGAATTCCATACCGAACCATGGCAGAGTAAAGCTGTTTATTGCAGAAGTGAGTGCCCCCATCACTGATTAACACTCTAGGGACACCAAACCTGCTAAAGATATGTTTCTGGAGGAACTTCAGCACTGTTTTAGTATCATTGGTGGGTGTGGCAATAGCCTCAACCCATTTTGATACATAGTCAACTGCCACCAGAATATAAGTGTTTGAGTATGATGGTGGGAAAGGTCCCATGAAGTCAATTCCCCATACGTCAAACAACTCAAGTTCCAAGATTCCTTGTTGAGGCATGGCGTAACCATGAGGCAGATTACCAGCTCTTTGGCAACTGTCACAATTACGTACAAACTCTCGGGAATCTTTATAGAGTGTGGGCCAATAGAAGCCACATTGGAGGACCTTGGTGGCTGTTCGCTCACCTCCGAAATGGCCTCCATATTGAGATCCATGGCAATGCCACAGGATTCTCTGTGCTTCCTCTCTGGGGACACACCTACGGATAATTCCGTCTGCACATCTCTTAAAGAGATAGGGTTCATCCCACAAGTAGTACTTTGCATCAGTAATTAATTTCTTCTTTTGTATACTATTGTACTCCTTGGGTATGAACCTTGCAGCTTTATAGTTTGCAATATCGGCAAACCATGGTGCTTCCTGAATGGCAAACAGATGCTCATCAGGGAACGTCTCAGAGATCTCAAGAAAGGGGAGGGACGTCCCTTCCACTGGCTCTATCCTGGACAGATGATCAGCCACTTGGTTCTCTGTCCCTTTTCTGTCTCTTATTTCTATATCAAACTCTTGCAGAAGCAATACCCATCTGATGAGCCTGGGTTTTGAATCCTGCTTTGTGAGTAGATACTTAAGAGCAGCATGGTCAGTGTACACAATCACTTTTGATCCTACTAAGTAGGATCTGAACTTGTCAATGGCATAAACCACTGCAAGTAATTCCTTTTCTGTGGTTGTGTAATTTTTCTGGGCATCATTTAAAACGCGACTAGCATAATAAATGACATGCAGAAGCTTGTCATGCCTCTGTCCCAATACTGCACCAATAGCATGATCACTGGCATCACACATTAGCTCAAATGGTAATGTCCAGTCTGGTGCAGAAATAACTGGTGCTGTGACCAGCTTAGCTTTCAGCGTTTTAAACGCCTGCAGGCACGCTGTGTCAAACACAAATGGCGTGTCAGCAGCTAGCAGATTGCTTAGAGGTTTTGCGATTTTTGAAAAATCCTTTATAAACCTCCTATAGAATCCTGCATGTCCCAGAAAGCTTCTGATTGCCTTAACATTGGCAGGTGGTGGTAATTTTTCAATTACCTCTATTTTTGCTTGATCCACCTCTATTCCCTTGTTTGAGATTTTATGCCCAAGAACAATTCCTTCAGTCACCATGAAGTGACACTTTTCCCAGTTTAAAACTAGGTTGGTTTCTTGGCATCTTTTCAGAACAAGTTTCAGGTGATCAAGACAGGAGCTGAATGAGTCTCCATATACTGAGAAGTCATCCATGAAGACTTCCAGAAATTTTTCCACCATATCAGAGAAAATAGAGAGCATGCATCTCTGGAAGGTTGCAGGCGCATTACATAGCCCAAATGGCATCCTCCTATAAGCAAACACTCCGGATGGACATGTGAATGCTGTTTTCTCTTGATCCTGGGGATCTACTGCAATCTGGTTATAGCCTGAGTAGCCATCCAAAAAGCAGTAGTACTCATGACCTGCTAGTCTTTCTAGCATCTGGTCTATGAATGGTAAAGGAAAATGATCCTTTCTGGTGGCTGTATTGAGCCTTCTGTAGTCAATACACATGCGCCACCTTGTGACTGTTCTTGTAGGAATCAGTTCATTTTTTTCATTATGAATCACTGTCATGCCTCCCTTTTTTGGGACAACTTGGACAGGGCTCACCCAGGGGCTATCAGAAATGGGATAAATAATCCCAGCCTCTAGTAGTTTGGTGACCTCTTTCTGCACCACTTCCTTCATGGCTGGATTTAGCCGTCTCTGTGGTTGAACCACTGGTCTGGCATTATCCTCAAATAGGATTTTGTGCATGCATCTAGCTGGGCTTATGCCCTTAAGGTCACCTATGGACCACCCAAGAGCTGTCTTGTGTGTCCTTAGCACTTGAATAAGTGCTTCCTCTTCCTGTGAATTTAAAGCAGAGCTTATGATCACTGGAAAAGTGTCACCTTCACCCAGAAATGCATATTTCAAGGATGGTGGTAGTGGCTTGAGCTCGGGTTTAGGAGGTTTTTCCTCTTTCAGAAGAAAGTTCAGAGGCTCTTTCATGTCCCCTGAATCCTCCAAATCAGGCTGAACATCTTTAAAGATGTCTTCCAACTCTGATTCGAGACTCTCAGCCATGTTGATCTCTTCTACCAAAGAGTCAATAAGATCAACTTTCATGCAGTCTGTTGATGTGTCTAGATGCTGCATGGCTTTGACAGCGTTCAACTTGAACTCATCATCGTTGACTCTCAGGGTTATTTCACCCTGTTGGACGTTAATGAGGGATCGTCCAGTTGCTAGGAAGGGTCTTCCTAAAATGATAGCACTCTTGTGCTCCTCCATTTCCAGCACAACAAAGTCAGTGGGAAAGGCGAATGGCCCAACTCTGACAATCATGTCCTCAATCACGCCTGATGGGTATTTAGTGGAACCATCAGCAAGTTGGAGACATATCCGGGTTGGTTTAACTTCTTCAGTTAAGCCAAGCTTCCTGATAGTGGATGCAGGTATCAGGTTGATGCTTGCCCCAAGATCGCATAAAGCTTTCTTGGTGCAATCACCTTCTAATATGCATGGTATCAGAAAACTCCCAGGGTCTTTAAGCTTTTCAGGAAAGCTTTTCAGAATGACTGCACTGCATTCTTCAGTGAGGAGAACTCTTTCTGTTTCTCTCCACTCCTTTTTATGACTCAAGATTTCTTTCATGAACTTGGCATAAGAAGGTATTTGCTCAAGTGCCTCTGCAAATGGAATCTTTATTTCAAGAGTCCTTAGATAATCTGCAAAGCGAGCAAATTGCTTATCCTGCTCCTCTTTCCGGAGTTTTTGAGGATAAGGTATCTTGGCTTTATATTCCTCAACCTTAGTGGTTAAAGAAGCCTTTTTAGAGGGGTTGTTATCAGCACTTGTGTGTGTCTGATCCCTCACTGGCAATTGAGTGCCAGAGTCAGAAGCTGGAGTGACTTTAGACGCCAGCTCACTGTCTGTTCCTGGCGCCTGAACGCCAGAAATGTGCCCATTTTGGGCGTTCAACGCTGGATTCTGCCCCATTTGGGCGTTCAACGCCAGATTCTTGCCCATTTCTGGCGTTGAACGCCAATCCTGCCTTGTTTCTGGCGCTGAACGCCAGTTTTGGGCATGGTCTGGGCGTTCAGCACCAGCCTTCCACCCATTTTCTGGCGTTTTAGCGCCAGAATTATTTTTCCCTGGGCTCTTACTGTCCTCAGGTGAATCTTTGGTGGGTTGCTCATTTCTTGAATTTTTGATGCCTTGAGGTGGGGTTTTTAATGTTTTCCCACTCCTTAATTGAACTGCTTGGCATTCTTCTGCTATTTGCCTTGATAGCTGCTGCTTTGTTTGCTTAAACTGTTCGTCCATATGTATATTAGCTATCCTTGTCTCCTGTAGCCTGTCCTTGAATTCAGCTAGCTGCTTTGTTAGAAAATCCAATTGCTGATTGAATTCAGCAGGTTGTTTTACAGTACTGAATTCAGCAGTTACTGTTTTAACCTCTTCATTCATGGAAGGGTTGCTGCTTAGGTACAGATGCTGATTCCTGGCAACTGTATCAATGAGCTCTTGAGCCTCTTCAATTGTCTTTCTCATATGGATAGATCCACCAGCTGAGTAATCTAGAGACATCTGAGCTCCTTCTGCAAGCCCATAGTAGAAGATGTCTAACTGAACCCACTCTGAGAACATTTCAGAGGGGCATTTTCGTAGCATCTCTCTGTATCTCTCCCAGGCATCATAAAGAGATTCATTATCTCCTTGTTTAAAGCCTTGGATGTCCAGCCTTAGCTGTGTCATCCTTTTTGGGGGAAAATACTGATTCAGGAATTTTTCTGTCAGCTGTTTCTATGTTCTTATGCTGGCCTTAGGTTGGTTATTTAACCACCTCTTAGCTTGATCTTTTACAGCAAATGGAAACAGTAATAGTCTGTAGACATCCTGATCTATTTCTTTATCATGTACTGTGTCAGCAATTTGTAAAAAATGTGCCAGAAACTCTGTAGGTTCTTCCTGTGGGAGACCGGAATACTGGCAGCTTTGCTGCACCATGATAATGAGCTGAGGATTCAACTCAAAGCTACTGACTCCAATGGAGGGTATGCAGATGCTACTCCCATATGAAGCAGTAGAGGGGTTAGAATATGACCCCAGAGTCCTCCTGGACTGTTCATTTCCACTTATGTCCATGATGGATAAGGGGATATAACTTGGATTGATTTACCTTTTTATCTATTTATTATTATATTTTTATTATTATTATTATATATATATATAGATTTTTTTTTAAGATGATTTTCGAAAAAGATGCTTTAAAAATAGAGGGAAAAGATATTTTTGGATGTTTAAGGGAAAAGGGAGAAACAAAAAGATAGCGCATGATTTAAAATTTTTAGATCTAATGCTCCTTATTTTTCAAAAATTTTTGGAAGGAAAACACCAAGGAACACCGAACTTAAAAATTTTAAGATCAAGACACAAGAAAGACTCAAGAACACTAGGGAAGAACACCAAACTTAAAATTTTTTTAGAAAACCAAAAGAAATTTTCGAAAATTTTTTTTTTTTGAAAAAATCAACAAGAAAACACCAAACTTAAAGTTTAGCACAGGATTTAATGAAAAAAATTATTTTTGAAAAAGATTTTAAAAATATGATAGCCAATTACCATGAACATAAACACCACGTTCTAACTAATTGAGCTATAAATTTAAAGTGTTTTAACAGGGGATAAATAATAAAAGACTCTAAACTAAAAAGAAAAATTTTCGCTAATCTAAGCAACAAAATAAACCGTTAGTTGTCCAAACACGAACAATCCCCGGCAACGGCGCCAAAAACTTGGTGCACGAATTGTGAATCACACTTTTCACAACTCGTACCACTAACCAGCAAGTGCACTGGGTCGTCCAAGTAATACCTCACGTGAGTAAGGGTCGAATCCCACGGAGATTGTTGGTTTGAAGCAATCTATGGTTATCTTGTAAATCTTAGTCAGGAAGTCAATTATGTTTATCAAGTGAATTGCGAATAACCAGGAGAGCATGAATTAAAAGTTACTTGTTATGCAGTAATGGAGAATATGTTGGAGTTTTGGAGATGCTTTGTCTTCTGAATCTCTGCTTTCCTCTGTCTTCTTGTTCACGCACGCACGTCCTCCTATGGCAAGCTGTGTGTTGGTGGATCACCGTTGTCAATGGCTACCTTCCATCCTTCCAGTGAAAACTACGCTCACGCGCTCTGTCACAGCACGGCTAATCACCGGTTGGTTCTCGATCCGGTTGGAATAGGATTTACTATCCTTTTGCGTCTGTCACTAACGCCCATCCTTCAGGAGTTTGAAGCTCGTCACAGTCATTCAATCCTTGAATCCTACTCGGAATACCACAGACAAGGTTTAGACTTTCCGGATTCTCATGAATGCTGCCATCAGTTCTAGCTTATACCACGAAGATTCTGATTACGGAATCTAAGAGATACTCATTCAATCAGATATAGAACGGAGGTGGTTGTCAGGCACACGTTCGTGGTTTGAGGAAGGTGATGAATGTCACAGATCATCACCTTCATCACAGTTAAGTGCGAATGACCATCTTAGATAGGAACAAGCGTGTTTGAATGGAAAACAGAAATACTTGCATTAATTCATCGAGACACAGCAGAGCTCCTCACCCCCAACAATGGGGTTTAGAGACTCATGCCGTCAGAGAATACAAAGTTTAGATCTAAAAAATGTCATGAGATACAAAATAAGTCTCTAAAAGTTGTTTAAATACTAAACTAGTAGCCTAGGTTTACAAAAATTGGATAAACTATGATGGATGATGCAGAAATTCACTTCTGGGGCCCACTTCTGTGTGCTGGGGCCCACTTGGTGTGTGCTGCGGCTGAAACTTAAGCAATTCACGTGCAGAGGCCATTTGTGGAGTTGAACGCCAGTTTTTGTGCCAGTTTGGGCGTTCAACTCCAGTTTTTGATCCTTTTCTGGCGCTGGACGCCAGACTTGGGCAGAGGACTGGCGTTGAACGCCAGTTTACGTCATCTATTCTTGTGCAAAGTATGGACTATTATATATTTCTGGAAAGCCCTGGATGTCTACTTTCCAACGCAATTGGAAGCACGCTATTTCGAGTTCTGTAGCTCCAGAAAATCCACTTTGAGTGAAGGGAGGTCAGAATCCAACAGCATCAGCAGTCCTTTTTCAGCCTGAATCAGATTTTTGCTCAACTCCTTCAATTTCAGCCAGAAAAATACCTGAAATTACAGAAAAATACACAACTCATAGTAAAGTCCAGAAATATAAATTTTTCCTAAAAACTAATAAAAATAAACTAAAAACTAACTAAAACATACTCAAAACTATATGAAATTATCCCCAAAAAGCGTATAAAATATCCGCTCATCTGCACGCGCACTTCACGCGTACGCACGCCTCAAGCATTTTTGACCATCCACGCGGACGCACCATGTACGCGTACGCGTGGATTGAATTTTTTCACTTCCCATACATTCACCCGAGAGTTGTGCCTGAAGTGTGCCAACTTTGTGCCCCAGGGCATGCGAACGCGTACCTTGCGCGTCTGCGTCGACTCTCTGCTTCGCCATGCACGCGTACGTGCACTGCACGCGTACGCGTCGTTTCCATTTTCATCAATCCACGCTTACGCGCACATGACGCGCACGCGTGGATTGCCCTGTTTCACTCACCTTCTTTTCTTCTCTTCTTTCCATTTCTTTCCTTCTTCTCTTTCCACCCTTCAAACATCATCCGACACTACCAAATACCATGAAACACCATTTCTTTTAGTTAGTCAGTTAGTTTAATTTTTGTTTTCCATTATAAGTGTTGGATTACTAATCTTGTTTACTGTTTAATGCTACTGCTTACTGATAGGATGTTAGTTTAACATCATTGTTGTTGATTGTACTTGTTGGATTTCTTTGTTGAGGTTGTATTTGGTTACTTGCTTTGGAATTTTTCATGTTTAATGCTTTTGAATACCAAGTACATGTTACATTGCCTTCATGCATCTTAACTCTTTGAATTACATGATTTGGCCACCGTGCATTCATCATCTATTGTTAGGCAATTGTACATTATCAATATATTTTTTTAGGATGCTTGTTCTAATTGATCATCACCTATTTCATGCATTGAGTTTGTGAAATTTGTGAGACTGGATCGAAAGCTTACCTAGTGACATATTTTTGAGCTTTGTAAAGCTTTGTGGGCCATGCTTGCTATGTGATTGATTCCCACTTCTACATCCTTTTTCCTAAGTTCCATAGCATCCATGTGTTTCACCTCTATGTCACTTAGGTGTTGCAACAACTTCAATATGTGTCATTGTTTGATGTGCGAGCTCTCTAGACCATTTTGTTCATCAAATTTACTTACACATCAATCAATGTCCATGCATTATCCAATTTCACAATTGCTTGATTTTTGCTTGAATGCTTTTATGCTTCTTCACTACTCGTTGGGTTGTTTTAGCCTACAAGTCTTTTAAAGTATCTCAAGCACACTAGAATGAGTGAAGTGCATGTTTTATTTTGTATAATTGTGACATGATTTTTTTTAAAATACTAGGGTGTGAGTTCTAAACCGCATGCAAGTTAGGACCCACACACTTATTTTTCATTAATGTCACACTAATTTACTCACTCATTTCTAGTGATTTACCTCATTCCAACAATCCATGCTTCCTTGCTGGTGCATTTACTTGTCTTATTATCTCCTGTTTTCTATATTCAGGATGAGTCATCATAAGCAAAAACGAAAGCGGGAGAAGAACACGTAGCACCGGTTGACCTACCAGTTGAAGGTGGCAACTCGGAAAGTCGTCGTACCCCCTTGCTCATCTTTGAGTGCACTGAGGACGGTGCAAATTTTTAAGTGTGGGGACGTCGTCTGACCGCTCGGTATTTTTGGGTGACAAGTTTCTAATCCCAATACTTTTGCATTTCATTTTTAGATCATTTTAGGATTTTTAGTTGCATTTTCTTATTTTGCATATGTATATATTAAGCTTAGTCAAAATCATGATATTTTCCAAGGATTTTATCTATAGGACACCCCAATTGATTGAAAAAAAAATTTAGAACTTGCTTGAATTATATATTTTGTAGAACATGATTTTTGAGCTAAGAACACAAGCATGTGAGATTTGAGCCTAATTGTGTGGTTACATCATATATAACCACTTACTTTCATTCTTGTGTGCATTATTCTCTTCCTATTATTGTAATCTTTGATTTGTTTGATTCTTTATGTCCATTATTTTGTGTATACATGCATTTATATGATTGAGGCCATTGTTCAAATAGCTCACTTACCCAAATAGCCTACCTTTTATCTTTCATTGATAACCAATTTGAGCCTATGCTTAACCCATTTGTTATTAATTGTAGCACATTACAAGCCTAAGTGAAAAATAATAAATATCCCTTAATTTGGATCTTTGATTAGCTTAGGCTAGTGAGAGTGTTTATCATTTGATTTTGGGAGAGTTGGGAACATTGGGTAGAGATAAAAGTGTGTTTTTGTATTTGTGTTGAGAATCTTGGGAATTGGGTACATACTCATGTATTAATCATGTGTAAACCATATGCATTGATGTTCTTGTATATATATTATAGTTTGAAAAAAAAGGGAAAGAAAAAAAAATGAAAATAAATAATAGAAAAAAAAGAAAGACAAAGAATTGCAATAAAAAGGGGACAAAATGCCCCAAAGCAAGGTTCAATAAAAGTCAATGCATATGGGTGGTGATCAAAAAGAGAATGCATGAGTGTGTGAAAAAGTGAAGAATGGGTAGTTAGGTTTGTTTAGAATCGTATAGGTTGTCATAGGTTACGTGGGAAGTTTAAGTTAATCAAAGATTCAAATTTCAAGCTCACTTGACCATATGCATCCTACCTTAACCCTAGCCCCATTACAACCTATGGGAAGCCCTCACAATATTTGTATGCATGCATGAAGTAATTGTTGATTGTTAGATGAAAAACAAATCTTGGAAAGCATGATTAGGGGAGAATCGAGTGAATCAACCCCATACACCTGAGTGACTAGAGCGGATACACATCCGATGAGGGTTCGATTGCTCAATTACATGTTTCCACCCATGATCATCTTTTCTTGCAAGTTTGTAAAATCTTTCAATAATTCAATTCAATTATGGTTTGCTTTGATTGCTATTGCCTTAGCACTTGTGTTTGTATATGTATTCTTGAAAATTGATTTATTTTGACTAAGTGGATGCATTCATGTAGATAGATTGCATATAGATAAGTTGCATGTAGTTAGTTTGCATTGAATAAATGTTGATGTCCCTTTGCTTCTTTCTTGATTTTAGCATGAGGACATGCTTAGTTTAAGTGTGGGGAGATTTGATAAATCCCAATTTTGTGGTTTATCTTGTGCTTAATTTGGGAGATTTTATCACCTTTTCCCACATTTATTCAATGAAATAGCATGGTTTTGCAATTCTCCCTTGATTTGTGCTTAAATGTGAAAACATGTTTTTTTAGGCCTTAAAATAGCTAAATTCAATTCACTTTAATTCCATTCGATGCCTTGATGTATTTGTTGAGTGATTTCAGGTTCATAGGGCAGGTATTGAATGGAAGAAGTGAGGAGAAAAGCATACAAAAAGGGAGAATGCATGGAGAAACAAAGATTGGGAATGCACCAAAGGACGCACCAGGCGCGCACGCACAAACGTGATTTCGCCTATGGACGTGCACGCGTACATGCCGCGTCCGCGCAGGTTGAGAATTTGCCAGCGACGCACACGCACACATGGCGTGCACGCGCCGATACTCTCACGTGGCCCACTTGAAGGAAAAACGCTGGGGGCGATTTCTGAGCTGCCTAGGCCCAAATTCAACTTGTTTCTGAGTGTATTTCATGCAGAATTGAAGTCCAAGCAAAGGGGGAGCAATTGTTTGTAGCATTAGCATCATGTAGGTTAGTTTCTAGAGAGAGAAGCTCCCTCTTCTCGCTAGAATTAGGTTAGGTTTAATCTCCTCTAGATCTAGGTTTAATTCATACTTTGATTTACTTTTCTTTTATGAATTCTTGCTTCTACTCTTTCATTCTCATGATTTGTAGTGTTAATTTCCATTTTTGCTCTCTTTTATGTTCATGAATGTTCATGTTAAATTTGATTTTCTTTTAATGAAATTTATGTTTGATGTTTCTTTTATTGATGATTTGAGTTATGATCTTGTTTCCTTGCAATTTATAGTTAGTAGATTTTACTATTCTTGCACATTTTACTATGCTTTCCATTTGTACCCACCAAGTGTTTGACAAAATGCTTGGTTGGGCCTTAGAGTATATTTTTGAGCATTCTTGGCTTGGAGAGAGTAATTAGGCAATCTTGAGTCATGAAAACCCAACTCATGTTGGTGATCTAGAGTTGTTAGCTAATATTGTTTCCATTGACGCTAATCTTTTGCTAATTAAATTAGTGAGTTGATTAGGACTTTTGGAATATTGTTTCCATTGACGCTAATCTTTTGCTAATTAAATTAGTAAGTTGATTAGGACTTTTGGATTGAGATTAGCTAGTCTTGTTAGACTTTCTTCGAGTATGAGGATAACATGATATATTCCTCTATCTTCGGGGATGACGTAATAAGATAAATTCTTGTTTATATTTGTGACATGATTAATTAGTCTTGTTTGACATTCTCCCTATTTGTTGGAGTTGACTAAATAAGATGAATTAATCATTATATGACTAGGATAGAAAGCCTATATTCTCAATCCTTGCCATGAATGTCTCTCTTCATTAATTGCTCTCTTTAATTACTTGCTTAATTTACTCTTCTTGTCATTTAAATTCTTGCCCCTTTATATTTTATTGTCCAATTATCAACCAAACCCCCTTGCTCTTCATAGCCAATAATTGACCACTTCATTGTAACTCCTTGTGAGACGACCCGGAGTTTAAATACTCTGGTTAATTTTCATTTGGGGTTTGTTACATGTGAGAGTTATTTGTTGGTTTGGAGCTATGCTTACAACAAAGTAATTCCTTTCTTTAGGAAGAAAATCTAGACCGACAACAATTCTTCCTATCATTGGGCGTTGAACGCCCAGTGAGGGCTTCCTCACTGAAGTTCAACGCCAGCTCTAGTGCCAGGATGGGTGTTGAACGCGCAGTGAGATCTTCTTCACTGATGTTCAATGCCTCCCCAATCTCTCCAAATTCGACCTCTACCTCAGTGGTGATGGCCTTGCACTCTTCTCTTGGGTTCACTTCAATGTTACTAGGAAGAGTATCAGGAGGAGTCTCAGGGATCCTGTTCCTCAGTTGACCAACTTGTACCTCCAAATTTCTAATGGAGGACCTTATTTTAGTTATGAAACTATGAGTGGTCTTGAAGAGGTTTGAGACTATAGTAACTAATTCAGAAAGGCTCTGCTTAGGAGTCTCCATATTCTCTTGAGAAGGTGAGAATGGTAGCCTATTTTTAAACCTATTCTGGTTCCTTCCACCTCGATTATTATTGAAACCTTGTTGAGGTTTTTATTGATCTTTCCATGAGCGATTTGGATGATTCCTCCATGAAGGATTGTAGGTGTTTTCATAGGGTTCTCCCATGTAATTTGTAACACCCTACTACACAGAGCTTTACGCTTAAGTCGTAAAACAGAGGTGGTGTCGTATTACGACCTCTAAAATAAAATGTATATATATAATAGCAGAAGAATTATAATATGCTAGGAGCCTTGAAGAATAGAGGAAATAAAAATCGCGAAATAAAAGCGCAACGCTCAAAGAACGAGTTAACTTGCGTGCTAAGGAAACCATAACTATTAAACATATGATAACAGAAGTAGGAATAGAGTGCCAAAGATACAAAATAACAAGCTCCTAACTCAGCCTGCGAAGTCAAGACTGGCCGGAGAATATTTACATATATATATACATACATATCCAAAACCCAAAAGTACATATACACAATCCTACCTCTCCATAAACCTCTAAGAGGCTCAAAATAACAAGTTATACGGAGAGAAAATCAAGTACATATATATATATATATACATACATCATAGCATAACAAAATAACCCTGTAACCACTTCGCTTCAAGAGTCCAGACGCCTAACGAGATGCCTCTTGACCTGCATCTGAAAAATAACAACATAGTATGGAATGAGAACCGGAGGTTCTTAGTATGGTAAAGGTGCCACACACATAATATATAAGGTCCTGGGAATGCCAGAGGCAATCCTAGAACGCCGACACTCAGATTGTAGAGCTTAAAGTATTAAACAGAAGCCATAAAAGGTGATTCTCTAAAAATATTTAATCCTAACTTAACTTAGCTTTAAATCTAAATCTCATACTGTCATTCCTCCATACCTCCAACTCCTTCATGCATTTTCACAGACAAATAGACAGATAAGGCAAACACAAGAAGGTTACAACTACTGCAGGTAACAAATACACATTTAGCATCGCAAATACAGATAGGCACACCCAATTAAAGCACAAGCAAGTAATTCAAGTAATATGCATATGATGCATGCCTGTCCTATGGCTGATGAGGCTCATCTGTCGGTTATCCAGCCAACCCGACAAGTCTGAATTATCCTTAGACTGTCCCCCGATGTGCATCCCTAAGAGTCTATGCATAGCTTTATCTCAAATAATCAATATTACTCAATGGGGGTAACGTTCCCGAGAATTTATATAGTGCCCGGTCACACTTACATCGTAGGGTCAACAGAGTATCGAGTTTTCAACCTGGTACACGTGGTGGCAAGCCACGACACTTAATCCAGGGAACCTCGTATCTCAGATCATTCAAATTCATAAGCCATTTAAATAATTCAATTATAATTCATCAACATCCACATCATTCTCAATCACATTTCATTCATCATCATACATCAATCATATTCAATCCTTATCCTTCATTATCACACCTCCCATTCCGTCCATCAATAGTTCCAATTCAAAACATAATTCATTCTTTTCTAAATGAATCAAACTTAAAACATGCTCATTTTCTTAATAACTCAAAATCAAACCATATAACCTTTGAATCTAAATCTTTTTAAATAATCATATAAACAAAATCTCTAATTTTTATAAAATTTCGGCAGCATCTCCTCTAAAACCCGGACTTTGCCACCCTTTTCGGGTCCAAACCTGCTTTCTTTTCAATTCAACATACCATTCTTCATCATCATAACAATCACCACAATAAATTTACTTCAGATCAACAATTATACTCATACAATATTTAAATCCAACAACCAAAATTCAACTAAGGATCATAGTTCACTAATCCTAGGCTTCTAAAACAAAATACCTCATTATCACAACAACCTCCACAATAGTTACACCTCAAATAAATAATTCATCAAATCATTAGTTAATCAACAAACACCAAACCAACCATGTTCATCAATAATAACATTCAACCATAATTCCCTTCAAATTAACATAACAACATTCACCATCCAAAATTAATAACTAATTATCTAATAAACTTCAACCAAATATATTCATCAACAAATTACTAAACATTAAACATACACCTGCATTCCAACTTATCCTATGGTCATCTAGCCTAAGTTTTCACAGAACATTATATATTAAATGCAAGAAACCTAAACCATACCTTAGCCGATTCCCAAGTATTATTCCAAGACAATTTTCCTAAAAGAACACAGCCCTCAAAACCTCAACTAATCCGCTTCTTCCAAGTTCCAGTATTCACAATTTTAAGCTCCAATTATTTATTCACAACCTAATACACATTTATAACACATATATATCTAATTTAATACTCAAAGTTCAAATTTAATAAAAATAAAATAGAATTATCGTATCCTCACCTTACCCAAGCTTCACATAAGCAAGAGTGAACGTTTCCCTCAAGTTAATTGGATCCTAAAACATCAGAAATCAAAGAAATTCAATCTTCCCACTCAAAATTCAAAAATTGGGGAAAAGAGGAGACTGAGGTGAAATAGCAAGTTACTTATGAAATTGTTCTGGTAGAAATGTAGAGCTCGACGCGATGGACACGTGGCCACAAACGGTGCAGCGATCGGAGCTCGGACGGAGAAGTTACGGCGTACAAACGATTGCCGTAAGGGTTCAGTGAAGTTTTCGTTCTTCTCTCCCCTTTACGTGCTGCAAATACGCTTCTATTAAAATAAAAGGGAAGAAAGGCTTTGGGATCACTTAAAAGGGCTGGTCCGGTTGGACCGACAGCCCGGTTTAGGTCCGGTTCAACCGGTTCGGTCCTTTCGGTCTAATTTTAGACCATTTTCTTCGAAATTAGTGTCAAAATTAGTGTCAAAATAACTAAAGATTAAAAGAACTAAGCAATAAAAGAACTAGGAAATGATCAAAATTAAAAGTAATGCAAGCAACAAGGAATAAAATCAAAACTAGTGAAAATGCTATAAATGCAATAAAAGGGCCTTGACTTGGGAATGAGTATCCAAGGAATCCTATCATCGCCATAACCACAACTATGGTAATTATCATGAGTCAATCTCGCCTAGTCAACCCCAACCATCGAAGAGTAAGTCAAGCAAGCATAATTGACCTTAATCCATAAGTCCTAACTAACTTACCAAACTAGTTGATAAAAAATTAGCGTCAATGGAAACAAGTGTCAACTAACTACCTAAGAATTACCACTAAATGCCAGACATTATGACTCTAGTATCCTAGGAACTCAAACCACAAGTCAAGGTGGGATAATCTACTCAAATCCTAAGGTTGGAATTTTCACAAACACCTTGTGTGCATAAAGGTAAAACATGGAAAATTACAAAGTAAAATGGAAAGCTATAACCAACTATCAACAATATCAACAAGAGACAAGTAATCAAGCATAAAGGAGGCATGAAACACAAAATTCATCAATCAAAATTTTAAGAAACTCAAAATTGCAATTATAAACAAAGTAACTTGAACCAAAGGAAGTGAAAATAAAGACAATGTAATTAAAGAGGAATTAAAGAGTACTTACAATTAAAGATGATCAAAATCCAAGATTAAACTTGCTATAAAATGCTACAAAGGAAATTGATAAACCCTAAGAGAGCTCTCTATTCTACTCCTACTCCTACTCCTAATGGATTTTCTACCTAATCTACCCTAATGAAAGCTTGTTCTTCATATGTGTTGAATCCCCTTATATAGCACTCCAAAATCAGCAACCAAGCCTTTCAAAATGAACCAAAAGCCCTCAGAAAATGCACAGCACGCGTTTCATTAACAAAATCACGTGCAGGGACCTGCGCGGACGCACAGATGTGTGCGTCCGCACACTTTGCTATTTTGGCTCCTGTGCGTACGCATAGGTACTTGTGCGCACGCACGCTGGCTTGTGCGCACGCACACTTGGCTGAATCGGTCTTGTGTGTACGCACGCTTGCTTGTGCGCACGCACACCTTGCTGTGTGTGCTTTTCCTTGTTTTCTTCATGTGTTCTCCCTTGTACATGCTTTCTTCCACTTTTGCTTAGCCAATCTTGCCAAAATGACCTGAAATCACTCACAAAATATATCACGGCATTGAATGGCATGAAAATGGAATTAAATTACTCGATTTAAGCACAAAAATGCATGTTTTCACATTTAAGTTCAAATTAGGGATCAAACACAAAAGTATGCTATTTTAGTGCTTAAGTGTGAGTTCATGTGCTAGAAACCATCCAAATTAAGTCAAAATATATCATCAAATATGGACTCATCAATTCTCCCACACTTAAACAATAGCATGTCCTCATGCTAAACCAACAAGGAGAATGATCAAAAGGGAAACAACTTATTGAATGCAACTACCTATGTGCATGCAAGTATGTATATACTATATATACCTATATATCTATCTATGTATCCTATTGGTTTGGTGAAAATAGACAATAAAATTCCAAGCAGGAGTAATAACATATAGGGCTAAGCAAAGAATTAACTCAATGCAAACAAAATCTATTGAATTGATTTAACTCATCAAAAAGAAGCATCTTGCAAGAATGCATGATAAGAAGGGTGGAAACATAGAATTGAGTGATCGAACCTTCACTAGGTGTGTATACACTCTCAACGCTCGGTGTCTAGGGTCAAGATATTGAGAGATCATATTGACCTGTTGGGTCAAGATCTTGTTCTGAGCCAATATGGCATTCAGAATATCAACTTCAAGAACTCCTTTCTTTTGAGGGATCCCATTACTTACAGGGTTTCTTTTAGAAGTGTACATAAATTAGTTGTTTGCAACCATCTCGATGAGTTCTCTTGCTTCTGCAGGCATTTTCTTCAAGTGGAGGGATCCACCTGCAGAGCTGTCCAATGAGATTTTGGACATCTCAGACAGACCATCATAGAACACGCTTATGATAGACCATTCTGAGAGCAGGTCAAGAGGACATCTCCTGGTCAGTTGCTTGTATCTTTCCCAAGCTTCATAGAGGGATTCACCTTCTCTTTTTCTGAAGGTTTGAACTTCCACTCTAATTTTGCTCATCCTTTGAGGAGGAAAGAATTTAGCCAAAAAAGCATTGACCAACTTTTTTCAAGAGTCTAGGCTCTCTTTAGGTTGAGAATCCAACCATATCTTAGCTCTGTTTCTTACAGCAAAGAAAAAGAGCATAAGTTTGTAGACCTCAGGATTCACTCCATTAGTCTTAACAGTATCACAGATCTGCAAGAATTCAGCTAAGAATTGATGCGTATCTTCCAGTGGAAGTCCTTGGAACTTACAATTCTGTTACAGAAGAGAGACTAACTGAGGCTTAAGCTCAAAGTTGTTAGCTCCAATGGCAGGTACAGAGATGCTTCTGCCATAAAAGTCAAAGGTAGGCATGGTGAAGTCACCAAGAACCTTTCTTGCCTCTCCTTCAGCTTCGGCCATATCTTTAGCTTCTTGTTCAAAATTTTCTGAAAGGTTTCTTCCGGAGTGTTGTGCTTTAATTTGTTGTAAGCTTCTCCTTAAAGTCCTTTTAGGTTCAAGATCAAGATTAAAGAGAGGTTCTTTATCCCTATTCCTGGTCATAAACAAGAAAAGAAGAAAAGAAAGAAAGAAAGGAAGCTTCTACGTCTGATATGAGTCTAGAGAGCTCCCAGTGAGATGTGAAGAAAGAAGAGGAAGAAGAATGAAGATAGACGAAGTAGAAGAAGAGTTCGAATAAATAGAAGTAGAAACGATAAATAAGAATTAAAATATTTTTGTTTTATTTATTTATGTAATTTGAAAATAAGAGTTAATTAATTAAAAAGAATTAAAAATTAAATGATAAATTTTCAAAAAAGAAGAGAGAGAAATAGAAGAAGGATTTTCGAAAATTAGGAGAGAGGAGAATTAGTTAGGAAGTTTTGAAAAAGAAGAGAGAGTAAACAAGTAACTAATTAAGAAAAGATTTGAAAACAAGATAAGATAGAAAATTAGAAAAGATTTGAATTTAAATTTGAAATTTGAAAATTAAATTTTGAGTTTCGAAATGGAGATTTGAATTTTGAAAAAATCAACAAGATAAGATACAGATTTGATTTTTGAAAAGGTTTAATTTTTAAAATTTGAAATTTGAAATTTAAATTTTGAATTTTGAAATTGAATTTTAAAAATTGAAATCAGATAAGATAGGATTTTTGAATTTTGAAGAAAGATAAAAAGATAAGATAAGATTTTGAAAAAGATAAGATTTTTGAAAAGATTTGAATTTTGAAATTTTAAAAACTAAGATAAGATAAGATAAAAATTTTTGAAATTAAAATCTGAATTTTTAATTAAAGTTTTTGAAAACTAATTAAAAGATAAGAAAATATATTTTATTTTTTTAATTTTTGAATATAATGAAGAAAGAGAAAAACAATAAAAAGACACCAAACTTGAAATTTTTAGATCTAAAAAAGCACTCAATTTTTGAAAATTGCAAGGAAAAACACCAAAAGACACCAAACTTAAAACTTTTAATATCAAAATAAAAAGAAAAACAATAACACTTTGAAGATCAAGAAGAACACCAAGAACAAAACTCAAATAATTCAAAGAACACAAGAACATGCAAAAGACACCAAACTTAAAATTTTTGAAAACAAAACACAAACTTTTCGAAAATTATAAAAGAAAAACACAAGAAGACACCAAACTTAAAGATTGACACAAGATTCAAACAAAGAAACTATTTTTGAAAATTTTTCGAAAGAAAGACTCAAAATTTTCAAAAACTTTAACAAGAACAAAAACAAAAGACTCAAACCAAAAACAAAGATTAAACAAAGAAAAGAAAAAAAATTTTAACAAGGTTTTAATTTTTTCGACAAAAAGAAAAATAAAATAAAAGACTCTAACAAAATTAAAGACAATACCTGGTCTAGGGAACAAGATAAGAAGTTGTGTAAACTATGATAAGAAGGTGGTTAAGGCTTGGAGATGCGTTGTTCTTCTGGATTAACTCTGGCATTACTGTCTTCTTCAATTGTGAATGATTTCTTCTATGGAAGGCTATATGTGATCAACGCCGTACGGCCGTGGTCATTAATCTTCTCTGCTTCAGATCAAACGCCGGGTCAACGGTCATTCAATCCGAACAAGGGTGAAGCTCTAGCAATCTATTCCCTTGGTGATCCTACTCAAAACGCCACAGACAAGGTCGAATCTTCCGGATCATAGAATGCTGCGCCTTTGGATTCTAGCCTCTACCACAGAGACCCTAATCTCCCCATACCTCGGCTAAACTGGTGTCTCGAGAAGTCCCCAACGAAGTCGTGGATACCGTCTAAGAGATGTATAATCAAGCTGGCAGTTCGAAGCTTTCCAGTCACGTATTCACACGAACCCAAGAAGAACACGGGTGGTTGTCAGACACGCAGTCTTAGTATGAAGAACGGAGATGATTGTCACAGGTCATTCCATTCATCAAGTTGAAGAACGAAGATACATCTTAGAATTGAATCAAACATGTATTGAAGAGAAACAGTAGTACTTTTATTAATACATAAAACTCAGCAGGGCTCCTCCCCTCAACCTAGGAGGTTTAGAAACTTATACTGCTAGGAAACACAATGATAAACGAAAATATGGCATAAAGGTCTCGTATGATTATGTAAATTATCCCTTAAATACTAACCTAATGACTAAGGATTAGATAAGAAAGGGTAAAACAGTCTTTCGGTGCTAAAATCTACTTCTGGGGCCTACTTGGTGAGTGTTTGGGCTGAGCTTTGATGAGATCCACGTGTTAGGAGGCCTCTAGGGCGTTGAATGCTGGCTAGGGGTTCCTCTTTGGGTGTTTGGACGCTGGTCTCCTTCTTTGGGCGCTGGACGCCTGGAATGGGGTAGGAGGCTGGCGTTGGACGCCAGTTTTGGGCCTTCTATTCTGAAGCAAAGTATAGATTATTATACATTTCTAGAAAGCTCTGGAAGTCAGCTTTCCAGAGCCATTGAGAACTCTCCATTTGAATTTCTCTAGCTCTAGAGAAGCTCTTCCGAGTGCAAGGAGGTCAGATCCAGATAGCATCTGCAGTGCTTTCTCTATCTCTGAATCAGACTTTTGCTAACTTTTGCTCCAACTCCTCAATTTCAGTAAGAAAATACCTGAAATTGCATAAAACACACAAACTCAAAGTAGAATCCAAAAATGTGAATTTAACACTAAAACCAATGAAACTATAATAAAAACTAAACAAAACATGCTAAAAACTATATGAAAATGATGCCAAAAAGCGTATAAAATATCCGCTCATCAATTACCAAACCTATAAATATAGTATACAATTTTTATTACAAGACAAATCAAACAATAATTAATAACACATATATTTTTTGCTATGATTGTTTCATATATTAAAAAACTAATACTCAAATATAAAATAAATCTCGAGTTCAAATTCAAAAACTAAAAATTGAAGAAAAATACAGAAACAATACAATTTAAACTCTAAGTCCTTTTCTATTCCTCCTTCCTCTAGCCATCTCAAACTTCCTTCTCTTGGATCATACATAAGGCTTGGTTTGGCTGTGAGGAACACCAGCAGCAGGACCAAAGTGTTTCACAACTTTCCTGGAGTTCTTTGGGCCTCTAAAAAGGACCTACATTCATACAACAATATATAAACTAAATTAACCATCTAAAAACTGATCACTTCAACATTTCCAAACTTATCCAATCATGATGCATAGCATCATTATAATTCAAAAATGAATATATACTTGGTTTCATGTGATTTATTCAATTAAATGGTACAAATATTTTTTGAACCAGTCCAGCTCAAATATCCATTGATAAGTTTATATATCATAGTCATAAACATCATTTGAAACTAGTAAGTGGATTATATATCTAATGTACACATACCGTGTTCTGTCCAAGAGGTGCTCTAAAGGCAACTTGATCAAATGTCAAGCATTCACCACCAGCCTTCTCTATTCTAGCACGTGCAGTCTCTGTAAACCTGAGTTTAATTACTGTCGGTCCTCCTCACAAGGTAGCGGTAAAGCTGATCATGTCACACCAAATCAAAACCATCCAAATTCATACTTTGATAAAGAACAAATAAATCTCTAAAACAGATGAAAATTTGCACAATTTATAGTTAAAGGAGTTCCCTCAGTATAATGAAAGGAATAATCAAATGTTATTCAGCATTAGCATGGTAAAGAATAGCAGCATCATTGGGAACCTTGCAAATTACAAGCACTAAAGTATTACTAAAAAGCATAAATTATAATGTTATTAATCAGAACATTATTAATCAGAATCTGGTACATATTAGAGCATGTGTTTTGTTTCAGATCCTGATTTGCAATCCAGAAATTAATGACTAGTAATGAGCCAGTGTTTTTAAATGGCGTTTATGGCGGCGACATAACGATATGGCGTGGCGGGTTTTGACCCTGCCACCATTTACTGGGCACCGTGATGGGGTTATAACGGGGGGCGCCATGGCGGCCGCAATTACGGTGGCGCCATGGCGGGACACAATCAATATGGCGGAAATAGCGAGGTGTTTCAGGTTTTGCAAAAAAAATTGAGGGTAGTTTGGGTAATTTAATAAACCTAAGTCAGATCCCACTAACCACTAACCCTAATTTTCAGCCCCTCATTCATAACTCCCTCCTCTGCCCCTTGTTAAAAAAAAAACCTCTCTTCGTCTCTGTTCTCTCATCTCTGCAACCCAGATTTCTTCACCACGCTGCCATCCATTGTCACCGCTAATCTAGCCACCCGTCGCGCCGCCCAATGCGCCACCCAACGCGCCGCCCGTCTCTGTTCTCTCAACACTGCTGCTCATCACCTATTCACACTGCTGGTTCGTGCCCTTTCTTCTCTGCTCTTATCTTTTTCTTTCCTCTCTTCCCTGCTGCCCATTCTTCCTCAATAATCAGTGACAGTATTAAACTTCTCTTGGTGCGCAGAAATCGTGACGGTTCTATTCCTTGGTAACGAAGCTGAAAACTTTATACGCACGTTCATAATCTTAATTCTTTGTCACAACTTCGCATAGCTGACCAGCAAGTGCACTGGGTCGTCCAAGTAATAAACCATACGCAAGTAAGGGTCGATCCCACGGAGATTGTCGGCTTGAGGCAAGCTATGGTCACCTTGTAAATCTCAGTCAGGCGGATTCAAATGTATTAAGAGATTATAGTGTACTAAAAGATAATTAAAATAGGATAGAGATACTTATGTAATTCATTGGTGAGAGTTTCAGATAAGCGTATAGAGATGCTTTCGTTCCTCTGAACCTCTGCTTTCCTGCTGTCTTCATCCAACCAATCCTACTCCTTTCCATGGCAAGCTTTATGTAGGGCATCACCGTTGTCAATGGCTACATCCCATCCTCTCTGTGAAAATGGTCCAATGCGCTGTCACTGCATGGCTAATCATCTGTCGGTTCTCGATCATACTGGAATAGGATTTACTATCCTTTTGCGTCTGTCACTATGCCCAGCACTCGCGAGTTTGAAGCTCGTCACAGCCATCCCTTCCCAGATCCTACTCGGAATACCACAGACAAGGTTTAGACTTTCCGGATCTCAAGAATGGCCATCCATGGGTTCTAACTTATACCACGAAGATTCTAATATCTCGGACTCGGTCCCCTGTATTAGATATCTAAGAGATATTCATTCTAGCTTGTTTGCATGTAGAACGGAAGTGTTTGTCAGGCACGCGTTCATAGGTGAGAATGATGATGAGAGTCACATAATCATCACATTCATCATGTTCTTGGGTGCGAATGGATATCTTAGAATAGGAATAAGCTTGAATTAAATAGAAAAACAGTAGTACTTTGTATTAATTCATGAGGAACAGCAGAGCTCCACACCTTAATCTATGCTGTGTAGAAACTCTGCCGTTTGAAAATACATAAGTGATAATGGTCCAAGCATGGCTGAATGGCCAGCCCCCATGAAAGTCTAAGATAGCATAAAACTGATCAAAGATCCCTAACTAAGATAGTAAAAAGTCCTATTTATACTAAACTAGTTACTAGGGTTTACAGAAATGAGTAAATGATGCAGAAATCCACTTCCGAGGCCCACTTGATGTGTGCTTGGGCTGAGCATTGAGCTTTACATGTGTAGAGGTCTTTCTTGGAGTTGAACGCCAGTTTGTAACCTGTTTCTGGCATTTAACTCCACTTTGCAACCTGTTTCTGGCGTTTGACTCCAGAAAGCAGCATGGAACTGGCGTTCAACGCCAGTTTGCATCATCTAAACTCAGGCAAAGTATGGACTATTATATATTGCTGGAAAGCCCTGGATGTCTACTTTCCAGAGCAATTGAGAGCGCGCCATTTGGAGTTCTGTAGCTTCAGAAAATCCACTTTGAGTGCAGGGAGGTCAGAATCCAGCAGCATCTGTAGTCCTTCTTCAACCTCTGAATCTAATTTTTTCTCAAGTCCCTCAATTTCAGCCAGAAAATACCTGAAATCATAGAAAAACACACAAACTCATAGTAAAGTCCAGAAATGTGAATTTTATTTAAAAACTAATAAAAATATACTAAAAACTAACTAAATTATACTAAAAACTATGTAAAAACAATGCCAAAAAGCGTATAAATTATCCGCTCATCACAACACCAAACTTAAATTGTTGCTTGTCCCCAAGCAACTGAAAATAAAATAGGATAAAAAGAAGAGAATATACTATAAATTTCAAAATATCAATGAAACTTAGCTCCAATCAGATGAGCAGGACTTGTAGCTTTTTGCCTCTTGAATAGTTTTGGCATCTCACTTTATCCATTGAAGTTCAGAATGATTGGCATCTATAGGAACTCAGAGTTCAGATAGTGTTATTGATTCTCCTAGTTCAGTATGTTGATTCTTGAACACAGCTACTTTATGAGTCTTGGCCGTGGCCCTAAGCACTTTGTTTTCCAGTATTACCACCGGATACATAAATGCCACAGACACATAACTGGGTGAACCTTTTCAGATTGTGACTCAGCTTTGCTAAAGTCCCCAATTAGAGGTGTCCAGGGTTCTTAAGCACACTCTGTTTTTGCTTTGGACCTTGACTTTAACCGCTCAGTCTCAAGTTTTCACTTGACACCTTCACGCCACAAGCACATGGTTAGGGACAGCTTGGTTTAGCCACTTAGGCTATGATTTTATTCCTTTAGGCCCTCCTATCTACTGATGCTCAAAGCCTTGGATCCTTTTTATTTACCCTTGCCTTTTGGTTTTAAGGGCTATTGGCTTTTTGCTCTTGCCTTTTGGTTTAAATAGCTTTTGGCTTTTTCTGCTTGCTTTTTCTCTTTTTTTTTCTTTTTTTCGCTATTTTTTTCTGCAAGCTTTTGTATTCACTGCTTTTTCTTACTTCAAGAATTATTTTTATGATTTTTTAGATTATCAAATAACATGTCTCCTTTTTCCTTATTCTTCAAGAGCCAACATATTTAACATTCATAAACATCAACTTCAAAAGACATATGCACTGTTCAAGCATTCATTCAGAAAACAAAAAGTATTGTCACCACATCAAAATAATTAAACTAGTTTCAAGGATGAATTCGAAACCATGTACTTCTTGTTCTTTTGTTTTTAGAACATTTTTCATTTAAGAGAAGTGATGGATTCATATTCATAACTTTAAGGCATAGACACTTAGACACTAATGATCATAGAGTAAAGATACAAACATAATTAAACATGAAGCATGGAAACCGAAAACAGAAAATAAATAGACAAGGAGATTAAGGAATGAGTCCACCTTAGTGAGGATGGCGTCTTCCTCTTCCTGAAGAACCAATGGTGCTTTTGAGCTCCTCTATGTCTCTTCCTTGTCTTTGTTGTTCCTCCCTCATAGCTCTTTGATCTTCTCTAATTTCATGGAGGATGATGGAATGCTCTTGGTGCTCTACCCTTAGTTGTCCCATATTGGAACTTAATTCTCCTAGGGAGGTGTTGATTTGCTCCCAATAGTTTTGTGGAGGAAAGTGCATCCCCTGAGGCATCTCAGGGATTTCATGGTGAGGAATTTCCTCATGCTCTTGTTGAGGTCCATGATCTCTTGTTTGCTCCATCATTTTCTTAGTGATGAGCTTTTGAGATGAATCTCTCCATCTCCCATGACTCGGAGGTGGAAGCTTTTGTCTTCCCTTTCCTCTTTCTAGAGGTTTCTCTGGCCTTAGGTGTCATAAATGGTTATGGAAAAAAAAGCAACGCTTTTACCACACCAAACTTAGAAGGTTTGCTCGTCCCCGAGCAAAAGAAGAAAGAAAGTAGTAGAAGAAGAAGAAGAAAATGGAGGAGATGGAGGGAGAAGGTGTATTCGGCCAAGGAGGGTTTTAGGTGGTTATAATGTGTGAAAAGGAAGGAGTGATGGTTTGAATTTGAGTGGGTGGGTGTAGGTGGGTTGTATGATGGTTTTGGAGGAGTAATGGAGGTGATTGGTGGAAGTTATTTGGGGAAGAGAGTTATGAAAAGGTGTGAAGAGGAGAGAAGAAGAGGTGGGGTAGATGGGGATCCTGTGGGGTCCACAGATCAAGTGGGGCCAAGGACTTAACATCCCTGCTCCAATTAGGCGTGTAAAACGCCCTTGCTGCGCTATCCTGGTGTTTAACGCCAGACTGCTGCTTGTTTCTGGCGTTAAACGCCCAAATGTAGCCTATTTCTGGCGTTTAACACCAGGTAGATGCTTGTTTCTAGCGTTAAACGCCAGCTTGGTGCCTGTTTCTGGCGTTAAACGCCAGACAGATGCTTGTTTCTGGCGTTTAAATGCCAGACTGCTCTTCTCCAGGGTGTGCTATTTTTAATGTTGTTTTTTTATTTTGTTTTTGATTTTTCAGTAGTTTTTGTGACTCCACATGATCATCAACCTAATAAAACATGAAATAATAAAGAGAAAATAAAATAGATATGATTAAATAACATTGGGTTGCCTCCCAACAAGCGCTTCTTTAATGTCAATAGCTTGACAGTGAGCTCTCACGGAGCCTCACAAATAATCAGAGCAAGGTTGGAACCTCCCAACACCAAACTTAGAGTTTGAATGTGGGGGTTCAACACCAAACTTAGAGTTTGGTTGTGGCCTCCCAACACCAAACTTAGAGTTTGACTGTGGGGGGGCTTTGGTTGACTCTGCAGTGAGAGAAGCTTTTCATACTTCCTCTCCATGGTTACAGAAGGAGATCCTTGAGTTTTAAACACAAGGTTGTCCTCATTCAGTTGAAGGATCAATTCTCCTCTGTCCACATCAATCACAGCTCTTGCTGTGGCTAGGAAGGGTCTTCCAAGGATGATGGATTCATCCTCATCCTTCTCTGTGTCTAGGATTATGAAATCAGCAGGGATGTAAAGGCCTTCAACCTTTACTAACACGTCCTCTACTTGTCCATAAGCCTGTTTTCTTGAGTTGTATGCCATCTCTAATGAGATTCTGGCAGCTTGCACCTCAAAGATTCCCAGTTTCTCTATTACAGAGAGTGGCATGAGGTTTATCCCTGACCCAAGGTTACATAGAGCCTTCTCAAAGGTCATGGTGCCTATGGTACAAGGTATTAAGAACTTTCCAGGATCCTGTTTCTTCTGAGGCAATGTCAGTTGATCCAGATCACTCAGTTCATTGATGAGCAAGGGAGGTTCATCTTTCCAAGTCTCATTACCAAATAACTTGGCATTCAGCTTCATGATTGCACCAAGGTACTTGGCAACTTGCTCTTCAGTGACATCTTCATTCTCTTCAGAAGAAGAATACTCATCAGAGCTCATGAATGGCATAAAGAGGTTCAATGGAATCTCTATGGTCTCTAGATGAGCCTCAGATTCCTTGGATTCCTCAGAGGGAAACTCCTTGTTGATCACTGGATGTCCCAGGAGGTCTTCCTCACTGGGATTCACGTCCTCCTCCTCTTTTGTGGGTTCGGCCATTTTGGTTATATCAATGGCTTTGCACTCTCTCTTTGGATTTTCTTCTGTATTGCTTGGGAGAGTACTAGGAGGAGTTTCAGTGACTCTTTTACTCAGCTGGCCCACTTGTGCCTCCAAATTTCTAATGGAGGACCTTGTTTCATTCATGAAACTTAAAGTGGCCTTAGATAGATCAGAGACTATATTTGCTAAGCTAGATGGATTCTGCTCAGAACTCTCTGTCTTTTGCTGAGTGGATGATGGAAAAGGCTTGCTATTGCTAAACCTGTTTCGTCCACCATTGCTAAAGCCTTGTTGAGGCTTTTGTTGATCCTTCCATGAGAAATTTGGATGATTTCTCCATGAGGGATTATAGGTGTTTCCATAGGGTTCACCCATGTAATTCACCTCTGCTATTGCAGGGTTCTCAGGATCATAAGCTTCTTCTTCAGAAGATGCCTCTTTAGTACTGTTGGATGATTCCTTCAATCCATTCAGACTCTGAGAGATCATATTGACTTGCTAAGTTAATATTTTATTCTGAGCCAATATGGCATTCAGAGTATCAATTTCAAGAACTTCCTTCCTCTGAGGCGTCCCATTACTCACAAGATTTCTTTCAGAAGTGTACATGAACTGGTTATTTGCAACCATGTCAACGAGTTCTTGAGCTTCTGCAGGCATTTTCTTTAGGTGAATGGATCCACCTGCAGAATGGTCCAATGACATATTTGATAATTCAGACAGACCATCATAGAATGTGTCCAGGATGGTCCATTCTGAAAGCATGTCAGAAGGACACTTTTTGGTCAGTTCCTTGTATCTCTTCCAAGCTTCATAGAGGGATTCACCTTCCTTCTGTTTGAAGGTTTGAATATCCACTATAAGCTTACTAAGCTTTTGAGGAGGAAAGAACTTGGCTAAGAAAGCCGTGACCAGCTTATCCCAAGAGTTCAGGCTATCTTTAGGTTGAGAGTCCAACCATATTCTAGCTCTGTCTCTTACAGCAAACGGGAAAAGCATAAGCCTATAGACCTCGGGATCAACCCCATTGGTCTTAACAGTATCACAGATCTGCAAGAATTCAGTTAAGAACTGAAAAGGATCTTCTGATGGAAGTCCATGAAACTTGCAGTTCTGTTGCATCAGAGAAACTAATTGAGGTTTAAGCTCAAAATTGTTTGCTCCAATGGCAGGGATTGAGATGCTTCTTCCATGTAAATTGGAATTTGGTGCAGTAAAGTCACCAAGCATCTTCCTTGCATTGTTATTATTTTCGGCCATGTCTCCTTCTTTTTCAAAAATTTCTGTCAGATTTTCTCCAGAGAGTTGTGCTTTAGCTTCCCTTAGCTTCCTCTTCAGAGTCCTTTCAGGTTCAGGATCAGCCTCAACAAGAATGTTCTTATCCTTGTTCCTGCTCATATGACAAAGAAGGAAATAACAAAGAAAATATGGAATCCTCTATGTCATAGTATAGAGATTCATTTATGTGAGTAGAAGAAAAGAAATTCGAACACCAGGAGGAAGAGAGGGTTCGAATTTTTAGATGAAGAGAAGTGTTAGTAAATAAATAAAATAATTAGAAAGAGATGAGGGGGAGAGAATTTCGAAAATTAAATAAAAAGAAAAGAAAAATATTTTTGTTTTTAATTAAAATTAGAATTAAAATTCAAAAATTAAAAAGAAAAATTAAATTAAATTAAATTTAAAACAATTAATTAATTAAAAAGGAATTTTAAAAAAAGAGAGAGAAGGGATTTTCGAAAATTAGAGAGAGAGAGAGAATTAGTTAAGTAGTTTTGAAAAAGATATGATTGAAACAAAAAGATAAGATTGATTGAAAAAGATTTGAAAATTAAATTTTGAAAAGATAGGAAGTTAGAAAATAAGTTAGAAAAGATTTTGAAATTGATTTTGAAAAAGATGTGATTGAAATTTATTTTGAAAAAGATTTGAAAAAAAAATTTAAAAAGATTTGATTTTGAAAATTAAAGTTGATTACTTGACTAACAAGAAACTAAAAGATATGATTTTAAAATTTAAAGATTGAACATTTCTTAATAGGCAAGTAACAACTTAATATCTTTGAATCAATCACATTAATTGTTAGTATTAAATTCAAAAATATGAAATAGAAATAAGAAAAAGATTTTCGAAAATCAATTTGAAATTTTCGAAAACTATGAAAGAAAAATAAAAAAGATTTGATTAAAATAGAGTTTTTAAAATGAAAATTTGATTTGACTCATAAGAAACAACTAATTTTGAAAAATTTTTGAAAAAGTCAACCCAAATTTTCGAAATTTTGTGATAGAATAAGGGAAAGATATTTTTTTGATTTTTTTGAATTTTTAATGATGAAAGAGAAAAACATCAAAAAGACTCAATGCATGAAAATTTTGGATCAAAACATGTGATGCATGCAAGAACACTATGAATGTCAAGATGAATACCAAGAACACTTTGAATGTCAAGATGAACATACACCAAGAACTTATTTTTGAAAAATTTTCAAGAAAAGAAAACATGCAAGACACCAAACTTAAAAATTTTTATTCTTTAGACATTAATGTTTCAAGAATGCATATGAAAAACAAGAAAAGACACAAAACAAGAAAATATGAAGATCAAACAAGAAGACTGGCCAAGAACGACTTGAAGATCATGAAGAATGCAATGCATGAAATTTTCGAAAATAATTTTTTTAGAAAATCAAAAAGATGCAATTGACACCAAACTTAAAACTTGACTCTAGACTCAAACAAGAAATAAAAAAATATTTTTCATTTTATGATTTTATAAATTTTTTTGGATTTTCAAAAATTATTTTGGGAAAAATGAAAAGGAAAAAATATTTTTTTTTATTTTTTTTTTTGTATTATTTTCGAAAATAAGACATAAAAAGCTTGAAAATAAAATAAAATTACCTAATCTGAGCAACAAGATAAACCGTCAGTTGTCCAAACTCGAACAATCCCCGGCAACGGCGCCAAAAACTTGGTGCGCGGAAATTGTGACGGTTCCATTCCTTGGTAACGGCGCTGAAAACTTTATACGCACGTTCATAATCTTAATTCTTTGTCACAACTTCGCACAGCTGACCAGCAAGTGCACTGGGTCGTCCAAGTAATAAACCTTACGTGAGTAAGGGTCGATCCCACGGAGATTGTCGGCTTGAAGCAAGCTATGGTCACCTTGTAAATCTCAGTCAGGCGGATTCAAATGTATTAAGAGATTATAGTGTACTAAAAGATAATTAAAATAGGATAGAGATACTTATGTAATTCATTGGTGAGAGTTTCAGATAAGCGTATAGAAATGCTTTCGTTCCTCTGAACCTCTGCTTTTCTGTTGTCTTCATCCAACCAATCCTACTCCTTTCCATGGCAAGCTTTATGTAGGGCATCACCGTTGTCAATGGCTACATCCCATCCTCTTTGTGAAAAAATGGTCCAATGCGCTGTCACTGCATGGCTAATCATCTGTCGATTCTCGATCATACTGGAATAGGATTTACTATCCTTTTGCATCTGTCACTACGCCCAGCACTCGCGAGTTTGAAGCTCGTCACAGCCATCCCTTCCCAGATCCTACTCGGAATACCACAGACAAGGTTTAGACTTTCCGGATCTCAAGAATGGCCATCCATGGGTTCTAACTTATACCACGAAGATTCTAATATCTCGGACTCGGTCCCCTGTATTAGATATCTAAGAGATATTCATTCTAGCTTGTTTGCGTGTAGAACGGAAGTGTTTGTCAGGCACGCATTCATATGTGAGAATGATGATGAGCGTCACATAATCATCACATTCATCATGTTTTTGGGTGCGAATGGATATCTTAGAATAGGAATAAGCTTGAATTGAATAGAAAAACAGTAGTACTTTATATTAATTCATGAGGAACAGCAGAGCTCCACACCTTAATCTATGGTGTGTAGAAACTCTACCGTTTGAAAATACATAAGTGATAATGGTCCAGGCCCCATAAAAGTCTAAGATAGCATAAAACTGATCAAAGATCCTTAACAAAGATAGTAAAAAGTCCTATTTATACTAAACTAGTTACTAGGGTTTGCATAAATGAGTAAATAATACAGAAATCCACTTCCGGGGCCCACTTTGTGTGTGCTTGGGCTGAGCAATGAGCTTTACTCATGTAGAGGTCTTTCTTGGAGTTGAACGCCAGTTTGTAACCTGTTTCTGGCGTTTAACTCCACTTTGCAACCTGTTTCTGGCGTTTGACTCCAGAATGCAGCATGGAACTGGCGTTCAACGCCAGTTTGCGTCATCTAAACTCAGGCAAAGTATGGACTATTATATATTGCTGGAAAACTCTGGATGTCTACTTTCCAACTCAATTGAGAGCGCACCATTTGGAGTTCTGTAGCTCCAGAAAATCCACTTTGAGTGCAGGGAGGTCAGAATCCAGCAGCATCTGCAGTCCTTCTTCAACCTCTGAATCTGATTTTTGCTCAAGTCCCTCAATTTCAGCCAGAAAATACCTGAAATCATAGAAAAATACACAAACTCATAGTAAAGTCCAAAAATGTGAATTTTATTTAAAATCTAATAAAAATATACTAAAAACTAACTAAATTATACTGAAAACTATGTAAAAATAATGCCAAAAAGCGTATAAATTATCCGCTCATCACTTCTCCTCCTCCATTTTTTTCCATTCAGTATACAATGTCCACTTCTAAACAAGCCCTTGATTCTAATGCTCCTACCCCTGCCTCTGCTGGTCCTACTATTGGTGCTGCACCTGTTGGTCCCGCTCCCGCTGCTCCTGTCCATTCCAATAGAGTTGACCCAGGCTGGAAATATATTAGTACGGTAGAAGAAGGAAATACCAATGACACCATATTTACTTTTTGTGGAAAAATTATGAAAGGAAGCATCACACGGGCAAAAGAGCACTTAATGATCAAGCCTGGAAATGTTGCTGGATGTAAAATGGTTCCAAAAGATGTTATTGCTGAATTATAGGAGTATTACCATCAGAAAAATTGAGGAAGACAAAGTGCCACCCCGGGAAGCACCGAAGAACAGAGTGTCAATGCTAGGAAACTTGACTTAGAGAGTTTGGGGTTCGGATTGTCGAAGGAAGATGCTCAAAGGATTGATGAACCTCATAATCCAGCTCCAATGGCAGCAGCTAGAGGGGGTGCAAGTAGTGCTAGAGGGGGTGCAACTAGCATGAGAGGTCCAATGGACTTGTTTGTTAGAAAACCTGAAACTGCCATTTCAAGAAACAAAAGAGAGAAATTAAGGCAGCAGAACATCAAGGAAGCATGTAATAAGGAAGCAGTTCATAGAGTTCATCGATACATAGCACGGTGGTTCTACCAAGCTGGGATTCCATTGAACCCGGTAAAGTTAAAGAGTTTTCAAGAAATGTTGTGGGCTGTTGGAAGCTTTGGTCCCAATTTACCTGCTCCCAGTTATCATACTCTAAGGGTTTCGCTGCTTAATGAGGAGTTGGATTATACCAAAGGATTATTGAAGGTTCATAAAGAACAATGGGAAAAGTATGGTTGCTCTATTATGTTAGATACTTGGATGGATAAAAGGCAAAGGAGCATTATTAATTTTCTTGTAAACTCTCCAACTAGGACAATGTTTTTGAAGTCTATTGATGCTTCTAATTATGTAAAGACTGGTGAGAAATTATTTGAACTTCTTGATGATGTTGTCAAGGAAATTGGTGAGCACAACATTGTTCAAGTTGTAACTGATAATGGGAGTAATTATGTTCTTCCCGGTAAGTTGCTGATGGAGAAAAGGCCAAATTTGTTTTGGACTCCTTGTGCTGCCCATTGTTTGGATTTGATGCTTGAGGACACTGGGAAGTTACCATTAATTCAAAAAACCATAAAAAGGGCCATTTCGTTGGTTAGCTTCACTTATAGTCACTCTAGCACGTTAGCTATGTTGAGACACTTCACAAATGGTAAGGAGTTGGTAAGGCATGCAGTCACCCGATTTGCCACTTCATTTCTCTCTTTGGAAAGGCTTTATGAGGAGAAAGGAAATTTGAGAAGAATGTTCACCTCGAATGAATGGGCAAAGAATAAGTTGTTAAAGGAGGCAAAGGGGAGGGAGGCAACAAAGATTGTTATCATGCCCTCTCTTTGGAATCATGTCAAGTACACCCTTAAGATCATGGGCCCTCTTGTTCAGGTGCTTAGACTTGTTAATGGAGAGAAAAAGCCACCAATGGGATATATTTATGAAGCAATGGAGAAGGCAAAGGAATGCATCATGAAAACATTTCTTAATGATGAGAGCAAGTACAATGATGTTTTTAAAATCATTGACAACAGATGGAATTGCCAACTTCATCGTCCATTGCATGTAGCTGGTCATTTTCTAAATCCCGAGTTGTTTTATGACAACCCTCGGATTGAGATGGATTTAGAAGTTACAAAGGGGTGGTTTGAGTGTATCACTAGATTGGTGCCAAGTCAAGCTGTGCAACAGAAGATATTGGAGGAACAAGCACTATACAAGACCGGCTATGGACTTTTTGGATCAGATTTTGCAAAATCTCAAAGGAAAAAGATTTCACCCGGTAAGATTGTTATAAATTTTACAAAGCTTTATAAATTTAGTTCGATTAAAGGCTTAGACAAATTTATTTTAATTTTATAGCATTTTGGTGGTGGACATATGGGCATGAAGCTCCAAACATGCGAGATCTTGCTATCAAGATCTTGAGCTTGACTTGCAGTGCTTCTGGATGTGAGTGCAATTGGAGTATATTTGAGCATATTCATACTAAGAAAAGAAATAGGCTTGATCATGAAAGGATGGAGAGTTTGGTCTTCATAAAGTATAACCAACAACTCATCGAGAGGTACAACCTTAAAGATGAAATTGACCCTATTACACTCAATGATATTGATGAGTGTAATGAGTGGTTAGTGGGAGAAATTGGGACTGCCACCTTTCGAGATGATAGTGTGGATGATGATGCTGATTTGGTTCATCAAGATGACAACACTTTGAGTTGGAACCTTATTTTTGAAGCAATGGGAGGACATGAGCCTACAACAAATACTAGAAGACAACAAAATAGAAAAAGAAAAGAACCTGCAACTGCAAGAGGTGGTGCAAAGGGTGGACCAAGTGGGTCTAAGGCTTCAAAAAAAGGAAAAGGAAAGGCAGTAATTGTAGAAGAGGAAGAACCAGAATTTGAAGATGAAGAGGATTCTGAAAATGAAGAAGAACAAGAAGAGGATATTCAATCCAATGATACTGAATCAAAGGATGATGAGGGGGGAGAGGGACATGATAATAATCGTGTTAATTTGGATGAATTTGATGAGAGCTAGAATCTAGATGATCTATAGTTTTTATGTTTTGTGTCTTCTATTTTATGGCTTGCTTATGACTTTTGAGTTATGATTTGAACTTGATGTTATGTTTATTTGCTAAATTTGCTACTATATTTGCTATATTAATTGGATGTTTTATGACTAGAAAGTTACTTATATAGATAGATTTTATAGTTTATTATATTTACAATTTTTTTGCATGTTTTTTTGTACATATATGTGTATTTTTTAGGTAATCCGCCATTTCTGCCATTTTTCGCAACGCCATCCGTTATAACTTTATGGTGAATTTTTGGCTCACCGTCATGAGCCGCCATCCGCAATCAAAAACTATGTAATGAGCTAAAATGGACACCATAAATTATGCGTAGCAAATATAAGAACTCCCTGGGTGCAGTGTAGCAAACATCCACATGATTAAATCATTCCAAAGAAGAAAAAAATTAACTATATGATGAAAATTTATCCAAGCAAGGATTTATGCTTTTTAATCATTTTTAAATGATTACGAGCTTTATTCTAATCAAACACACAATAGTGCAAATGAAATAGCCCACTTTCCCCAAAAATGCCTAAGAATTAAAAAAGTTTAAGTATAAATGAACAAAAGTCTCTACCTAAAAATGCACAATTGTGAATTTTACAAGCCTTGTGTTGAACTAGAATTCATAGAAAGCCTTCCCTTTGCATAAAGAGTATAGATCATCTATTCCAGAAAATAAAAAAGAACAGGCAACTCATACAGTAATCAAAATATGCAAAGTTGGGGGAGGAGGGTAAGAATCAACACTTCTAAATTAGTACTCCATGTCTAAATCCAAATACAGCATAACAACTCAGTTAAAAATGAATCTCTAAGATGTCGAGTTCTCGAAAGCATACTAATTTCTAGATAATTTATCTGTCTTTTCTCTGCGCAAGTTATGCCTAAAATATGCAATGAATCATATAGTCTTCTCTAATAGGTGTAGTGTCCAATAGCAACAACAAGCAAGAATACTAACAGGTCACGTTGAAAGTATCAAATATACATTATGTTGCACAAGTTAATGACATGCAAGAATGAATAACAAATGATGAATAAACCACCAATAATATTATCTGACGAGAATCTTCTCGAAAGGTAGAAAGTGACAAAGGCTTACTCCAAATAAAGAAACTTTTGTCACATTTTTAAATCTTCTGAAAATATTTCTATCTTTGATCTTGGGTTTTATTTTTTAACAAGGGATTTTTAGTGTTTAGTAGTAAATAATAATATGAAGCAACATAGAACATTGAAGAAGATGCAAAGGCAGAAAGAAAGTATTTTTAAGAAAGACACTTTTGGCAAGATTAACCAAAGCCTCCATCACAGTTCAACAATTATGCAATTGTCAATCCATTAAAATTTTACCTTTCCCCTCACTTAAAATGATTCAAAATTCGTGAAAATTCTATAACACATGACACTAGAAGAAGAACGGAAAGAAAAACCCTACATTGGTAAGAATTAAAATCTCAAATTCCAAACCCAAAAACTGCACGTATCCTTTGGAAGATGAGATCCCTTCACCCTCTCTCCGTGTTATCCACCACAGTGGCATTTCCATACCTACACACACCACAACAATATCATTTAACAAATTGATAAAAAAAACTCAAAACAAACCTTCCAATAACCAATTCAATTAAAAAAAAAAGGCTTACCTATCGTCTTTAGGAACATCATTATGTGTGAGCTTGACAACAGTAACCCCAGGTTCAGGCTCCTCCAACACAAGCTTTACCTATAACAATTTCAATCACCATTTTATTTACACGCACGCATTCAAATCTCTACATTAACAAAAGAATGAAATGAAATGAACAAGGTCATACCAAAGAATGAACACCATTAGACCAGCTTCCAAACCTCCATTTCTGAACGATCAACTTAGCTTCCTTTAACTCCACATTGGTTCCGGTAATAGAACCATTGAAGATGCTGAACTCTCCACCAACCTCCTTGCTGATCTTCGCATTGCTCTGCGTGAAACCCTTCCACCTGTTCTCATCTAACAATATCTCATACAAATCTCTCACCCTACAATTGAACCTCTCCATCATGCTAATACTCTTGAATCCCTCTTTCTTCTTCTTCTTAGCCTCCTTCTCCATCAAACCCTCCTTCTCAGTCGCAGCTAAAGCCAAAGAAGGCGACACCCCCCACTGACGCAGCTGCGGCAGCATGATTCTTTAGAGCGCAAAGGTTCTTTGTGGAGTGTTGGGGTGAGGGTTGAGGTTCTTCGAAGCTTTTAGGATTTTGGGTTCTTTGAAGAGAAAGGGGGTTTTGAATTATGAAGGAGATATGTAGCATTTTGAATTATGAAGTAAAACGCATCATTTTATTTTTTTTTATGAGGACCTTTTGGCCACACTTTTGAAGTGTGCCAAAAGAGTTGTAGGAAATGGTCACCTTTCAAAACACTACTATAACAAAATCCTGTCGCCACACTTTAAAAGCATGCCTATTTTTCTCTGTCTACGCTTTGTAAGTGTGGCAAAAAAAGCGTGGCCAAATCTTGAATCACTTGCCACCTTCATAAGCCGTAGACCCCTTTCACCATGCTTTTTAAGAGTAGCAAAAAAACGTAGCCAAATCTCTAATCAATCACCACCCTCGTAAAAGCATGGCCATTGACCACTTTTGGCCACGCTTTTAAAGCGTGGCAAGAAAAAAGCATGGCCATAGGCCTTTTTTTCTTGTAGTGTTATGAACACTGATAATGATTGATTATGGATTGAATGCTTAGATTGGCAAGGTCTGAGTGTTATTCTGCTAGCGTACTGATTTGTTATTGCTTTGGCACCTGCACCAGGTAAGGACAGAGGTCTCATCTTACTTGTTTCGTGGTTGCAGTGTAATTGCGGGGATGAAGGTTTTATCTCATCCGCCGTAAGGACAGTGGTCTCATCCCACTCATGAGTTAATAGAATTAAAATAATTGGTAAAGAATTGGGGATAATAAATCTAATAACTTGAGATTTTGATGAAAGACTATGAATGTATTTGATTGCCTGGGTAAGATGCAACAGTTGCGGCTTTGCCCCGCTTGCTCTGGATTGATATTTGAGGCAACTGGGTATGATGCAAGAGTTACGGCTTTGTCCCACTTGCTCCGGATTAAGCGGTTAAACACATGCCTGGGTAAAACGCGAGGGTGGTGGTTTGTCCCACTTGCTTCGGGTAAAATTTTGAAACACTTGGGTAAGATGCAAGGGTTGAGGTTTGTCCGACTTGCTCCGAGTTAAGACTTGAAACACCTGGAGAAGACACAAGGGTTGATGTTTGTCTCACTTGCTTTGGGTTGAGACTTGAAACACCTGAGTAAGACACATGGGTTGAGGTTTGTCCCACTTGTTAAAGGTTGAGATTTGAGACACCAAAGTAAGACGCAAGGGTTGTGGCTTGTCCCGGTTTCTCCGAATTGATATTTGTAAACACCCGCCTGGGTAAGACACAAGGGTTGAGGTTTGTCCCACTTGCTCCGGGTTAAGCGGGTAAGAGGCAAGGGTTGAGGTTTAGTCTCACTTGCTCAGTGTTGTAGTATTCCATATCCAAGCTAGCTACCGAATGTGTCAGGTTGTGGCAGTTTAACCAATGCGTGAGCTCCTGTCTAGTAGGACAGGCATGCATCATTTGTATTTGTGTGTATTGATTAGGTGTGCATCTTGTATTTGCCTTGTTGAATAATTGTATCTATATGCTATCTGAGCTATTTGCTTTATCTGTTCTCTCTATTTGTGTATTCTTTGTATTGTTTTGTATGTGTTTGAATAATTGAGAGATTCCTTATACTAGCGATGGTGACGATGAGGGTTGTTCTTGATGCAATGTTAATGATTGAATGATTGGATGGTGGAAATGGATTTGACTGATATTTGAGTTGCCTGGATAGATGTAAGGATTGTGGTCTTATCGCACTTGCTCCGGGTTGAGAATTGAGATCACTAGTATGACTGATGACTTGTATTGAGTAGAGTCGAGAATCTAAAATTACTAATTTAGCTGAGATTTAGTCTGGTCACCCTGTTGGGATTAGTGGAACCCTAGGCTTGAACCTTGTGTTGATTAGAGTTTGGGATTGTCTAACGGGTTCATATCTTTTTATATAGTCTCTATTTGGATTTATTACACTATTGGGAACCTTCGAGTTCTCACCCGTTGTCGGATTTTGTTAATTTTTAAATACAGGACATGACGCACCTCATTGAATGTACCAGACTCTCTGTGAAAAGTGAAGACTGCTTTTGGAATTTTATTTTGTACTTAGTGTATTTACATTCTCCACTTTTGAACACATACTTGTATATCCCTCTTAGAAGTTGATTTATGGAGAAACAGGTTGTATTTTGTATATCTCTGGGTTGTATTATACTTTCTAGCCGGCCTTGTCTTCGTAGGTCGAGACTAGTATTTGCTATGTATTTCTTTTAAATCTTATATATATTTCTTCCGTTTCTATATACATTTGACTTTTCGAGCGTAATGTAATTTTTGTTCTGTCATCTTTCTTTACAGGCTACTAGTTATATTATTATCTTTCAAATATACGTATGTACTTTTCCATTCTAGAGGTTGTAATACCTCACCACTTCTGATTTATGAGTATAGCATAAGGTTTTGTGTCATAGGGTGCTATACTTTGCGGTTGATTTTTTTTGTCAATTTTAACAGTGTTTCTTGTAGTGTTCACAAGCTCAGTATCTTAAGACGAATCACAAAGGTTTTGATTTATGAGTACTCATAAATCACCACTTCTGATTTATGAGTATAGCATAAAGTTTTGTGTCATAGGGTGCTATACTTTGCGGTTAATTTTTTTGTCAATTTTAACTATGTTTCTTGTAGTGTTTACAAGCTCAGTATCTTAAGACAAATCACAAGCCTTTTAAAAATGAATTTCAAACTTAAATCGTCCTAGAATACCACCTTTTACCAATTAATCTAAATCACATCTAAGACGATTTATATAAATATAGAATGAGGATATTCATATATTAAAAATTGATTTCGGAGATTCATATAATATTAGATTTTTTTATTTAGGTAAAAAAACCTTTTTTATGTATTTCTTTAATTGGTTTCAATAGAAGTAGTTCTGCTTCTAAATATTAGATCTTGTACATAAAATTTCTTTAAGATAATTGTTGAAAACTGCCCGCTTTGACATAAAAATTAGTAAAACACAATCATTCAACAGCTATATATACTACCAAAAAACGGGATTTAGCCATGAAATATTAACTAGGAATACCAAACTATGGGCCGTGACAATATTAAATGAGAGGGTCTCACATTTGTCACGAAACACTCTCACCGTGGCTAGAATTTGGCAGTTTGCCACAAACAACTCTCACCGTAGCCCCTGAATCACATTTCTTTCAAAATTTTTATTCTAGGTTTGGTTTTTTTTTTTTTTTTTTTTTTGTTCTTTTCAAGTCCATACTTAAAAGTATATACTAACCTAGAAGTTAGAGCCTCTTAATTAGCTCTATCGCTATAAATATACTAAATTTATATCTCTTGCTTTAATTTCGGTGAAGTCATTTTAGGCATAAAGTACAATAAAGAAAAGAAAAAACGAGCGCGGAAAACTACTATACATACAGATAAAGGATCATAATATTAATGTTGATATTGATCTGATCTGAATCATCAATCATACATTGCATTGGTTGAAAAGAAATCCAAAACAAGCTAAGTTAATTACAACTGAAATTAGTTCAGAGTCGTAATCATATATCGTTTCACTACAATATATACATGCATCATGCATGCATATAAAGATTTCTACAATAGTAATACGGAGATGAATGGTGATCATCCAATCCGTTTCCATTTACAAAAGGAAAGAAAATATATAAGACAAAACATAACCATGTAATTCATTGCGATCTGGTAGGCCTAATTAAATGCATGAAGTAGTGGTTCTTTTTTGTTTGGTTCGATTTGTGGTAATGGCGTGCCCCTAGAAGAGCCATTATATCCTCGCATGGGTCATTATTAATATTATTGTAGGGCTACCCTATCTATTAGCTAGGCAGTTTCCTTTCAATGATATTGAAATCTTTTACAATCTAGGCGAATTCTTTTGAGTTAGTTACCTTTTATTTACATTTTTTTTTTTTAATTGTCGACTCTTTTAATTTCTACTATCTCAATGTTATTGTTATTGTTAGGAATATAATTAATAATGTATCTCATTTTGTCAATTTAAATTTTTTGAAGAAAAGATATTATGATATAAAATCAGAATTTTTATGATTTAAAGTCTAAAATTTGATTCTTTGTAACCAAATATAAAAAATTTTAGTATAAGAAATAAAAAAAGAAAAAAAATTTTATGTAAAATTTTAGACAAACTCAAAATAAAAAAATTTTTATGTAAAAGGACGTGTCAAATATATAATTATTTATAAACTTCTTCTATCATCTTAATTTTTAAAAAAAAATGATATTATAACCGTTTTCGTATTTAATATTTGTGGACAGAAATATCACTATATGCTTTTGAAGGGGGCCAAATTTCTACTCACATCGATCTATAGTTCTATACTTATGCATGCATGATCAAAAATATAGATATTGTATCTGCTTGTTATATTATTGTATTGTCTTTGTTTTTTTAGATGAAAAAAACCTTATATCTAGTCTGGGCAAGCAAAGTAAAATGTTACAGAACTATGAAGTCTATTAAGTATTAATTACTCATAACTCACACCGAGGTCAGCTTCATGAAAATGGCATTGGAAAATATCTAAACAAAAAGAAAAAGGAATACCAGTATACCACACCCGAATGATCTATGAGAAAACTTTTTTATATATATTGAGTCACTAGCGGTGAATTCTCTAAAAATAACTCAAACTGCGTGTGTTATACATGTTGTGGAGTTTTATTAAATAGGAATGCTAGGGCCAACAATTTTGGTGTTTTGTAACAATTAAGTGGCTATTAATAATATTTTTAATGGTGTGAGATTATATCTAATGGTGAAAAATCACTCACTTTTATTTTGATGGTTAAGTGCTGGCCAGAAAATACAAAAGTTACTGGCCCTAAACTTTTTAAATATCAGCGATGTTTCTGTCTTTGCATAATTAAAAAAATATATTTTTTTTACAAAACTTTAATAATATTTATTTTTACATAATTAAAACTTTTTTAACAATACGTCAATGATTAATTATGTTGCTATTATAATTATGTAAAACATTAAAATAATTAAATATTTTTATATTTCACAGAAAAATAATTCATATGTAAAAAATTTAGCCTGATGCATGAACCCCGACCCATGCACATATATATATATATATATATATACATATATATATATATATATATATACATCAATTCATTGTTCCGCACCATTTTTATGTATCTGTTTAATAAATATAAGAAAAAGTTTGATAAGAGGATAAAAGTTTGACGGAAATTTGTATAGATAAATTTAATGTATACAATTATATATAAAATTATCATCAAATTTTTTTTATCCTTTTTTAATCATTAATTAAACATAGGTCTAATTATTCTGTTAATTTTTATAATTTTATTAAATACTTAATTAGGTATTTATAGTTTAAAATAATTAAATTTTATATTGGATAAAAATTGTAATTAAGTTTTTATTAAATTTTATTTTTTAAGAAAATCAATAATCTTAGAATATTTGCTTTTAAAATATTTCATAGTTCATCTTTTGTCAAACATAAAGACGAATAATTAAAAAGGATCTAAGAAAAGTTTTAATTTAGTATAAGAATTAAATTACAAACTTTTAAATAATAAAGACTTAATTCAAATTTTGATGAAAGTATAATGACTAATAAAGTAATTAAGCTTTCAACATAAACAAAAGTAGCATTGTGTTTGTGTTTGTGGTTAAATATTTTGATGTAATTTGGGAAATTTAAAATTTTGAGATGAAATGAAATTTAAAAAATTGGAGTTTCCTTATTGTAAAGGAGACTTTGGTAAAAAATTTTAAAAATTTAGGTGAAGCATCATACGTAATTAAAGGGATTTTCTTTTTAAAAAAATGTAGGTGGGAAAAATTTGTGGCACGAATGTTTTAAAATTGATCTTGGATGTATGATAAAATCAATCTAAATAGAAATTTGAAATCATTTTTTAGATAGTGTTTGAAAGAGAGACTAAAACTGATAGACAAAGATTTAATTGAGTCTCAGTATTGTGTTTGATGTAAGATGTACAAGACTGAATTATGTCTTAGTATTTTGTTTGGTTCAAAATAAATACAGAGACTAAAATGAATATAATGACCAAATTACCCTTAGTTATCACTACAGGAAAAACGCAAGTACCGTCGGATTTATTGGCGAAAAAATGAAACTAGTCCAGCGGTAATAAATTTATCGTCAAATTTTGCATTGTGTCGGTTCCAATCTGACGATATAAACCTCGCCGGTAATATTTATCGTTAGATTTTGTTGTCTATCAGTAACTTGCGGCAGATTTAGTTTTTAAGCTATGAATATCGGGTGCCAGTTACCAGCGAATTTTTTTCGACGGTAAACTTGGCGCCAAATTGCTTTGTTCCCACATTTTACCGTCGGATATTTCCGCCAGAGAATCCGATGGTAAGTTCAATTTTTTTTAATATTCTTTTGATGGCATTAGTGGTAAAATTATAATTTTTTATTTTTATTTTTTGTATAATTAGTAGTCAAATTCTAAATAATTGAAGTCAAATATGTTAAATTATCAAGTGCACGAATAAAATAAAAAGTCAAATAATAGAGAATATGATACAATCAAATAATGTATCAAAAAACCCTAGACACTGAAAGTCGTCGTCATCATCGTTGTCCCCTGGTCCTGCTGCTAAGGCGATGGCCTAGTGGTGCGGATTTTCTATCCGGCAAGTGCACCGGGTCGTACCAAGTAATACCTCAGGTGAGTAAGGGTCGATCCCGCGAGGATTGAAGGACTAAGCAACAATGATTGATAGATTTGCTTAGTTAGACAAACAGAAAAGAGTGTTTGAATATTCAAAGAGCATTAAACAATCGTACAGAAATTAAAATAGTAAAGTAAATGGATTGGGAGTAAAGTATGGAGAAGGCAGTTAAGGTTTCAAAGTTATCTATTTTTCCAGATTAACTTTTCTTACTAACTATTTTAATCATGTAGGATTTAATTAATGGCAAACTATGTGTGACTAGACCCTAATTCCTTAGACCTTTCTAGTCTCCTCTAAAATTTATCAACTGCCAATTATTTGGTCAATTAATTTCAATTAGGGGGTAATGATCAAATTCCAGTTTATATACCACAAAAATTCTAATTACCCAAATATAAAAGGATTATATGTCACGTATCCCGTTAAATCCAGATAATTAGAATTTAGGAGAATATGTTTTCAAGCTATTGTTCAAGTAAAGAGTTTTTCCAAGTTATACAAGAACTCAAGTAGAAAGAGGGTCATACTTCCGTTCCACCCAAATTCATAAGATAAAGAGCGAAAACAATTCTTAAATTATAAATCCATACATGAATTAAAATAGAAAAAGCAATAAAATCAATCCATACAAACAGACAGAGCTCCTAACTTTAATAGTGGAGGTTTAGTTGCTCATGGTTCAGAGTGAAAATAAGGATTGTAAATTGTGAATTGGAATAATGTTGTGTTGGAATCACCCCGTTGGAATCCCCTTTTATATCTAATCCTAATTAATTTAAAATCTATCTTCAAAAATTAAAATAATATCTTTTCCTAAAATTAAGATTTAAATTTAAATCAGAATTAATTAAATAATCAAGTCTTCAATTGATGGATGGGGACCACTTGTTTCGTCCATTCTACAACTTCTAATTTGTGTTTTCTGGGCTAAAAACTGGGTCAAACAGCAGTCAAAATCGCCCCCAGCATTTTTTTGCGTTTTCTGCACGTGGCGCATGTCACGCGTACGCGTCGATGGTCTTCTTCGCATGTCATGCGTACGCGTCAGGTACGCGCACGCATTGCTGAGCAACTTCGCTTTTCACGCGTACGCGTCAAGCACGCGCACACATCGCTCCTCGCTGGTCAGCTCCTTGGTTTCTTCTCTTTCTCTGCAGAAACTCCATCAAATCCATCCGAATGCTACCTAAAATAAACATAATTGCACAAGACTCAAAGTAGAATCCATAGTGGCTAAAAGATAATTAATTCTTGATAAAACTTAACAAATTAAATGCAAATTCACTAGGAAAAGGTGAGAAAGATGCTCACGCATCACCTAGGCAGTGATGTCTGTAACCCTCAGCAGCGTTGTTGCCATCAGGAGCAGCGTCGCTGCCACTAGCGCGCATCTGATCCTTGTACAGTACCATGTTTCGCTCCATCCGCTGAAGTTGCTCCAGTTTTTGCCTCCACTCTAGCTTGAGGTTATCTATGTTTGTCATGCGTGAGAGTATCACCTAATACCTCTGATGGGGGCGGAAATTGGTGATTTAATAATGATTATAAAATATGCGTTGCAAGTATAGTTCTCAACCAACCAGAAATCCGCTTATCAATTTAAAAAGAGTGTCACAGAAATTAAAATCAAAATACTGGGAGTATGAGTCCCAGGTCGTCTCCCAACGAGTTGTAGAAAAGTGTGCTATTTTATTAATCAGATGTTTTCAAAAAGGTTTGAGTTGAATGGCAGAAAATTAAATTAGAGAATTTATATAAATTTAAATAAAAGCCTTGACTGGGAGTTGATTAGTTGGAAGCCCTATTCTTGTTGCAGTACTCTCAAGATTAATTGATAATTGGGGGTTATTCTGTTTAGTTGTTCCTCACTAAGTAAGGGAAAGTTAAACAAGTTAGAATGCTGTTTCTATCCACAAGTTCCAATCCGCTCTTGGGAGGATTGGTGTTAGTGACTAGAGAGCAATCCAACAATAAACCCAATTACAATCTTTCTCTCGAGCATCCCAACTTCAAGGGTTTCTTTCAATCAACTCCCCATCAAGTTAGGGAATTACTCGCTCATTGTAAATGTAAAATTCATAACACAAGAAAGAGAATTAAAGAAAGACATGATAAATAATGATCAAAAGATTAATTGAAAATAAATGTAATTCTTGTATTAATAAATGCTAAAATAATCCAATAGTAAAATTAAGTAAATTAAGGAACATGGAAGAATAAGAGACAAGTAAAGAGAACGAACTAGAATGTCGAAGTCTTGATGAGGCAATAACTCTTCTCAATATCCCAATGCAAAAACAATGAACATAACAAATCCTAAAAACTATGAATGTGTAGAGAGAAAACCTAGAGGAGAGGAAAACTAGATCTCAAAACTAAAAACTATGCGGAATGAATGTTGTTGTTGGTTTCTGCATGTTCTCTGGCTCTAGTATGCTTTTCTGGGCCAAAAACTGGGTCAAAATAGGGCCCGAAATCGCCCCCAGCGATTCTGCAGATTATGCAAATCGCGCATGTCACGCGATCGCGTCACCCTGCGGACGCGTCATTCGGCGTTTTGCTTCTCCACACGGACGCGTCGTCCACGCCTCCGCGTCACTTGTGCTATTCCAATTCGCGCGGTCGCGTGAGCCATTGATGAGATACTTTGGAGGAAATATAAATCTCTCCCAAAACACCCAAAACTAACCGGCAAGTGTACCGGGTCGTATCAAGTAATAAAAACTCACGGGAGTGAGGTCGATCCCACAGAGATTGAAGGATTGAGCAATTTTAGTTTAGTGGTTGATTTAGTCAAGCGAATCAAGATTTGGTTGATGGTTTTGTGACTTGCAGAATTAAATTGCATTGAAGTAAAGAGAACAAGAATTAAATTGCTGAAACTTAAAGAACAAGAAATTAAATGGCAGAAACTTAAAGTGCAAGAAATGTAAATTGCGGAATCTTAAATTGCAGGGAATGTAAATTGCTTGAAATGTAAAGGGGATTGGGATGTGGATTTGCAGAAATTAAACAAGGAAAAATTAAATTGCATCAAACAGAAGGGTAAAAGGGAATTGGGATTGAACCGGATATGAAGCAGAAAAGTAAATGAACATAAGAAGCAGTAAACAGAATGTAAATTGGGGATTTGGATCTCAGGACCCAGAGACTAGAAAACCAAGTCTAGATCTCAATGCCTTCCTAGATCCAACAAGAACAATTGCAAGGAAAATATAAATTGCAAAGAGAATAGATGAAGAGCAATGAACCGGAAATTAAATTCAATTAACAGTAAAGAAACAGAGAAATCCAAGATTGAGATTGAAACAGAACTTCTTCAATTCTCCAATCCAAGATCCAAGACAAATGTAAAATGAAATTGAAAGCAATGAAAACAAGAAATTAAAGTTCACTCAAGTTCAAAAGCTCTCCGAAAACTATTATGAAAATTCTAAAAGGAAAGCTCCCTGGATAACTTGAATTCTATCCTATTTATACACTTTCAAAAATGATCTTCAAGCCTTGAGTTGGGCCTTTGCTCTTGGTGGAATTGGGTTGAAAGAGGCCTTGGTTGATTGCTCTTGAAGTTTGAAGAAGAACCGAAGTGAACCAATTGAACCGGTTTTGAAGTTAGCCATAGTTGGTCCCAACGTTTGAGCCAAAGTTAGGGGTCTAACTTTGGCTCCAACTTTTCATAGCAGCAAGCAACATTCTACTGGTATGAACGTTGGTGCCAACGTTAGGGGTCTAACTTTGACCCTAACGTTGGCAATGCTTAGTGCTAGTGGCGCCAACGTTAGCCTCCAAGTTAGGGGGCTAACGTTGGCGCAAACGTTGGCCTTCTCTCCCTTTGTAATTAAGGTGCCAACGTTAGCCTCCAAGTTAGGGGGCTAACGTTGGCGCAAACGTTGGCCTTCTCCCCCTTTGTAACTCATGTGCCAACGTTAGCCTCCAACTTAGGGGGCTAACGTTGGCGCAAACGTTGGCTGGCCCAGGGATGAGTTTCAAGTTTCTCTTGCCAACGTTAGCCTCCAAGTTAGGGGGCTAACGTTGGCTCAAACGTGGGGAGTCCAGGGAGTGATCTTCATGCCCAACGTTAGCCTCCAAGTTAGGGGGCTAACGTTGGGGCTAACTTCATGCCTCCAAGTTCAATTTCACTTATTCCTTTCTTCACTTCTAGCCATTCCTCTTTGCTTCAACTTTTTTCCAAGCTTTCTTCACCTATCATAAATCAACCAAACTCATCAAAGCTATGCTCAAAATCATGAGATATTCAATCTTTCATAATATGCAACAAATATAGCACAAAACCTCATGAAATGGCATGAATTCATATATGGTTGGTTCAATCAAGGGAAACATGAAAATCTACTCAATTAGCTTGCTTGTAGCTCAAGAAAGTGCATAATTCTAATGAAAACTAAAGAAAAATACTAGCTAAAATAGGCTAAGATGACTTGTCATCAGCCATGCGGCCGCGTCACTGCAATTTCCTCTCTTTCGCGTGGTCGCGTGAGCCATGCGGCCGCGTCACTTCTCGCTGGTCATCTCCTTAATTTCTTGTGTTCCTTCCATTTTTGCAAGCTTCCTTTCCAATTTCCAACTCATTCGTGCCCTATAAAGCCTGAAACACTTAACACACAGATCACGGCATCGAATGGAATAAAGGAGAATCAAAATACATAATTAAAAGTCTCTAGGAAGCAAGTTTTCAATCATGTGATAACTTTAGGAAGGAATTACAAATGCATGCTTATTTAATGAATAAGTGGGTAAAGATCATGATAAAATCACATAATTAAACACAATACAAACCATAAAATAGTGGTTTATCAACCTCTCCTTAGACTCCCACAGTTGCAGAGCTTGTTGGTGAAGACTCCAGATAAGGAGCAGCACCTGCTCCCGCAAATCGACACCGTCCTTGGGATCGATGGGCGACTTGTGGCAGAGGTGGATGAATATCCCAACGTGCATGTGAGGAGGTTGTTAGCAAAGAAAGATCCGAGCCCGTACACGCGATTCTTGTACGACTTAGATGCGGCCTCGGGCCAAACCTATCAGGATTAACGGCTAGTGTGGCAGAGTTGCTGCCGTCGTCTCTAGTACGCTGAGATATTAGGTTACAACCTCCAATCTTTGCATGTAAGAGTCTTGTATAACACATTTTATGATTAGGGTTGCAGTTAATTTAAAAATGGTATATCACATGATGTTTACTCACATAATGATCCGTGGTCCACTAATCGGTAAATCTCTCCTTGGTGTCCTTCAACGTGTGGGTATACATGAAGGTATCCGCCATTGTCGCCTCACGATCCAACGACTTGGACTACACATTTTAAAATCACATGTTAAATCAAGTAATAATGACATTATATTAATACTAAACAAACTTAATAACTAAATGAAACAAGTTACTTATCAACCTGACCTTAGTCTTCATGAAGGTCGCTGACCCACCGGTATAATTTCATGACCTGTCCGATGCCCTGTTAGCTTTGTTTGTGAGACGGTGATGCTTGAACCCCTCATCATTCTCCCAATAGACATACAATAACTTCTTAGTATTCGAACGAAGCCAAATGGTAAGGTGGTCTCAGTGCTCACGTACGTCCTCCAACATCTATTGAAGCTACCTATACATCCGATGGTCGAAGATATTCCTGATCATGAGATTGTGAGTCTTGTCCCATATAAATTTCTTGTGCAGAAAGAACATTTAGCACAAGTTAATCAAAATAATTAAACAAAATAGAAGATATAAACTAACAACTGAGGTTTGAATATGTTGAGTTCTTATCGTCCACTTCTGAAATCATCGCTCTCTGGTCCCAACTGAGATCTTCTTGTAGCTTAGTCATGGGTGGTTATACATCACTTGATGACATTAGTACATTTCTGTGTACATATATTGTTATTTGGCACAAACCTATCAATGAAAGACTTAGGTTTAGTAGTTTACTAAAAGGTACTTCAAAGTAATCTATAAACTTCAATTATATTTAGATTTTTTTAAAAAATTTTGGAAGAGTTTCATCTATAACTAGAATGTAGCAAAAGTTACATCCATCAATAATTCACTTAAACAGCAATATCTATCAAGAATCAAGAATTATCAAACACAATAAGCAGTTCAAACCTACTAAACTAAATCGAACATATCTTAACAATTTAAGTCCACTAAAACTAGTAAAATTGAGTGTAACTAAATTAAACTAATTAACTAAAATGGTTTGCATATAAAAGACTTAAAATAGAAATCATGCTGAAGTCCCATCAGACCAAATCATCATCCGTATGATGGGAGGTGGTGGAGGGCCATCTAGCTAGGATCCGTGAGAGGATTCCGGCAGTGCGGTGTCTGCCACTGGAGGCGGTGTCATCGATGTAGTGCGCTACTGAGCGGATGGAGGTGGTGGAGGAGTCCAATCTGATGAAACAGATGGATGACTTCCTGCAAGTTGCGGAGGTGGCGCAGTAGCAGGAGCTACGTAGTTAGGGTTAGGGATTATGATGAACAATTGGTTTTGTGCACCAATTGCCTATGACATCACAGGGATAGTCAGCATAGAGGGAGATGACTGAAAAGTCTTGGGGGTTCCAGTAGAACCCCTCCCTCTACCACGACCACGTGGTCGATCCGTGACATGTCTACCTCTTATCATGTTTGTAAAGAGAATATCAATTAACACTAGTCACAAAAATAATGTAATGGCAAAGATAAAAATCATAGACACTTTAAATCACATAAATTAGCAAATACAACACAAATCCTTTATACATTTATATTATTTGGAAAAAATTTTGGTATAATCTCCCTTAAAGTTGGATATATATCCACCTTTACGGTTCATACAAATTTAACCAACCTTAATCATGAATTAAAACTTACAAACACAACATATCCAAAATAACTTAATCAGTTAACTAATTAGTTGACTTCCTAACTACTTAGGTGTTTTAATTTGTACATATGCAAACCAATTACTTAATCAACAACACCTCAAAATATGTTTTAATTAGAATTAGAACCAAAATAACGAACACAAAATTATAATAACAAATTAGAACCAAAATTATAATAACAAATCAGAATCAAATAACGAACACAATTATAATAACAAATTAGAACAAGTCAGAACCAAAATAACGAACGCAAAATTATAATAACAAACCAGTACCAAATTATAATAACTTACAAAACAAATCAGAATCAAATAACAAACACAAAATTATAATAACAAATTAACACCAAAATTATAATAACAATTTAGAACAAATCGAAAACAAAATAACGAACACAAAATTATAATAACAAATTAGAACCAAAATTATAATAACAAATCAGACCTTATTCCTACTTTAGAAAAAGGTAAGTTCAGAAGCATTACATGAGCACTAACACCGAGAAGAAGAGGGCGGCAGCAGCAACAGTGATGAACAAAGCCGACAAACAGAGCCGACGAATATCGGTGACGAAGAGGACGTTGTCAGTGTCGGAGGGGACTTCTAGAGAAGAAGGGGATGCCAGAGAAATGAGAGGGGTAGAGAGAGAATGGGAGGCGAGGGATTAGAGAGAGAGAGAGAAAGAGAGAGAGAGAGAGAGAGAGAGAGAGAGAGAAATTCAAATGAGGGGAATAGGGTTCACGGTTTGAATTTAGGGCACAATTACTGTCGGATTTACCAGCAAATAAATTTGACAGTAACATGTTGCGGATTATCAAAATACAGCGTTCCATTAAGTGGGTTTACTATCGAAAAATTTTTCCGACAGTAAATCTGACCCTAAATGTCACACTTATTTCCATGTTTTTCCTCTAATTATTACTGGAAAATTTACCGTCAGAAACGATAATCTGCCGGTAATATTTTGACACTACGAATTTTACGCCTAAACCGCCGGTAAAAGACGCTGCTACTCTGCGATACTAAATCCGATGGTACTCAGCGTTTTTATTGTAGTGTATTATATCAAAATGAATACAGAAAAAGAAAGCCATAACCCTCTCTTCCCATCCCTTTCCACCTCTCTCTCTCTCTCTCTCTCTCTCTCTCTCTCTCACTCTCTCACGCGCTTTTTCCCTCTCCTCCCATCTCTCCCTTCCCAATTGCCCCTGTTCTTTGCAATTTGCCGGCATCTTTCCCATTCTTGTGTCGAGTTTGCCCTAATGAGAAAGCCTTTCCACCATTTGACATTGGATCACACATGGTTCTCTTTCTCTCTCTCTCTCTCTCTCTCTCTCTCTCTCTCTCTCTCTCTATAGCTCATGCTCTTTCTCTCTCTTTCTCTCTTTCTCTTATTGTGTCTCACTGTTGTTATCATGTTTGATTTTTTGAATTTGCTCTTTTGTTATGGAAGGAGGAGGTGGAAGAAAAGTGAAAGAATTGCTTCAGGGTAAAAAGTTCTTGTTAGTTTTAGATGACGTGTGGATTAGAAATTAACAATTAGAGTTTAGATTAAATGAAGACAAATGGGATCAACTGAAATCTATTTTGTGTTGTGGATCCAAAGGTGCCTCTGTTTTGGTATCGACTCATGATAAAGATGTTACAACAATCATGGGAGGTGTTCTGTAGGTGGCGACTGGACAGTAGGTTGACCTAGGAATCTTCGATGCTTAGAAGAAAGAGGTGGTTTGAGAAGATGATATGTGCCTAATTTGATTTTTCAAAATGGGTCAATTTGGAATTAATAATTTAGACTGAGGGTATTTTGGGCAAATAAATTTTTCATCCTAAAAATTTTAGTCTCATGTGTCTTCACTTTTGGATGTACTAAAAAGACTGAAATTTTAGTTCTAGTTTTAACCCAACAAACATGATAATGAGTCTTAATCTCCCAGCTGTCTCAGTACCTCAAAACAAATGCTACCTTATGATTGGTCCAGACAAATTCATAAATGCATGTAAGAAAACGATATGATTTCTTAATGGTGAGAAGCCCATCAGGTGCCTTTATATTAAGTGTAAGGTTTTTACGAGGTTTGAAATCAATGAAGATATTAAATGTAATTTTATTATGAATGATTTTATACCTAATTATTGGGTATTGGTTCAACATGATAAAAAAAGTCTAAAATTGGAAAGTAGTTCTGGAGTAGCGAAATATTCGTATAATAAAGAGGTTGATAGTGTTATGACTTGGAAGGATAATATTGTTACGTACAATGGAATGGTGATAGATGCCTTTCAATAATCTACCTTAGTGGAGGAGGAAGAAGAACCTAATCCCGATGTGCATAATAAGTTTTACCGGATGTTAAAATCTATGCACATAGACTTATATGAGACAAAAGTATTCAGATGGAGTTGTCAATTGTAACAAAAATGTTAGGTATTAAATCTAAAAAAATAACCATTCTCAATACTTGTTTTAGCAAATGACAACTTTTGTTAGGGAGATCACATCAAATTCTAGTGATATTATTTCCAAAAACCATACAAAGCTAAGAAAAATATTTCTCAATCAGGGTTAAAAGAAGTTAAGATAGTTTATTGCATATGTCATTTATTATAAGGATGATGAGGGTTCAACCGAGTATAAATTTTATAATTCACCTAAGTTTAGCCCTAGCATACCAAGGTATTACTTTTTCTTGATACCTAAGCTGTAGAGATTGTATGCATCTATGAATTTAACTCCTCACATGAGGTGGTACTTTGATAACATTATTGGGCTTTGTTTGGATAGATCTTCCCCTAATATCCATCTTAGCCTATCATATTCTTGTTAGCTCATGATTGTTATCCCACATAACTTATATTTTCGAAATGTGTATGGAAGATTCATACCTCTTCCTAATTAAATTGAGGTATTCCAAGTCCAATTCAGATGATCTAAATTCAAAAATAGAGATATTCTTTCAATGTATTATCGTTTCAAGAGAGTGAGATCTTTGAGTGGGTCAACATAAAGAAGGAGAATTGTGGTAAGTTGGTTGATGCACACTTTAAGAATGTCGCAGTGACTTTAACTTAATTAATATCTTATGCTATTTCAAGTTAGATTTTACATATATAAATTGCATACTTAAACTGTTTATGTTAGTTTATGTTAAACATGATTCAAGGCGAGTTTTCCTAAAACCAAGGCGGAGTGTGGACACAAACAATGGGTGGTTGAAAACGAGAAGGGGTGTATGTTAACAAGACTACATTTTCTCATTTTTTTTTTTCTGATGACACCAAAAGACTACTCAACCATGAGTGAACTAGATATGAGGGAGCAAATCACTTTACTCAATAAAGAGCTCACCAAACAAATGCATCAACATGACAAGTAGAGGATGATGTATATAGAATTAGAGGTGCACTTCCATCAAGTGCGGGATGATTGGAGGCAGACTAACCAGAGGTAGTACGGGAGATCACCCGCTTCTTCCAGCAAGTCTTTGAGGCTTAGAAAGCCAGGATGACTGACTTGAAGAGCATGGATGTCCTTAATTTGATTATAAGGTAGTAGGGGAGATCATCTGCTCCTTTGTTCTTAATTTTTAGCACAATATTTTCTTAAGTGAAAAGATATGAATGCCCTTAACTTGATTTTTGATTAGCTTAGGCTAGTGGATATTGTATCGTTCAAGTATGGGAGAAAACAAAAAGAAAAATATTGGTGGACAAAAAAAGTGTATTAATTGAAAATTTCAAAAATTAGACAAACACATACATGCATTAGATTGTTCAAAGCATATGCATTTACTCATGGAAACAAAACTCAAAAAGAAGAAAAATTTACTCAACCATGAGTGAACTAGACATGAAAGAGCAAATCACTTTACTTAACAAAGAGCTCACCTAACAAATGCACCAACATGACAAATAGAGGATGAAGTATATAGAGTTAGAGATACACTACCATCAGAAGCGGGATGATTGAAAACAGACTAACTAGAGTAGTAGGTGAGATCACCCGCTTCTTCCAACAAGCCTTTGAGACTTAAAAAGCCAAGATGATTGACTTGAAGAGCATGAATGCCCTTAATTTGATCATAAGGCAGTAGGGGAGATCACCTGCTCCTTTGTTCTTAATTTTTAGCACAATATTTTCCTAAATGAAAAGACATGAATATCTTTAACTTGGTTTTTAATTATCTTAGACTAGTGGATGTTGCATCGTTCAAGTGTGGAAGAAAAAAAAACGTTGATGGACAAAAAATGTGTATTGATTGAAAATTTTGAGAATTGGACAAACACATACATGCATTATATACATGCATTAGATTATTCAAAGCATATGTATTTATTCATAGAAAAAAAAAAGAAAAATTTGTACATAGTCATTACAAAAAAAAAAAAACTTAAAAAAGGTTAAATAGTGTCCCAAAAGAAAATTTTAGTATTAGATGCATATGTGATTTGAGAAAATATATTTGCATGGGTGTGTATGGGAAGTGAATTATGGGTAATTAGCATAAAAATTAGAATTAAGTAGGTTGTTGTAGGTAAGGTGAAAGTTTAAGTTAATTAAAGGTTTAATTTTTAGTCCATTTAACTAAGTGCATTATTACCTTACCCTAGCCCAATTATAACTCACTAAAGTTCTCATGATATTTTATGCATGCATTAATCTTATTTTCACTAATGCTAATCTTTTACTAATTCAGTTAGTAAATTGGTTAGGACTTGTGGATTAAAATTAATTAAGTCTAATTAATTTTCTTCAATTTATAGAGGTTGACGAATTGGGTTAGTTCTTTATAATTATTATGTTTTTATTAGTGACAAGAATAATAATAATCTTTAACCCTCAACTCTTGCCAAGATCTTTTTAGCATTGGAATTTAATTTCTTTTACTAATTAATTAGTTTAATTTTTCTTACTATTTAGATATTACATTGTTCTTTAATTTTTTCTTATTTAAATTTCTGCCAATTTTAATCAAACTCCAAAATTTTCTGATAGTTAATAATTAAACATTTGATTGTGATTCTAAAAGAGAATGATCGGACTAAATTCCTGATTATTGATTTAAAATTTTGAGATATTTTAAATTAATCTTTGAAAATATTAAATTTTGGTTTAGAATTAACGAATCTGTATTTTTAAATTTGTAAATTTTATTAACCGATTTTTAGCGCTCTTCACAGTTATAAACATCTCAGACTTTAGTAAAATTAGTTAATTTTATCAAAGAAGAATTCATTGACAAACCTTTTCAGTCGACTTGGCAGTTTATAAAATAAATTATTAATGACTTAATCATTTGTAAAACCTTCCGTAACAATTAATATTCTAGTAACAAGAACTTATGTATTTATATAATCACTTTTTCTGTATTTATTTCTACTAATAATAAAAATTGAAAAGGTTTAGTGGAAAATTTTTTATTCCTAAAATTCATTCCTCTTTTGTTTCATAAAGTTACTTTTTGCAAAATTTCTAACATTTGAAGTTAAAATTTTGTCAGAATATAAAGTATTTGTCATTTTAATTAATTCTATATCTATTATTTTTCAATTCCATAAATATAATAGTAAATTAATAAGTAGATTTAGTATACTACTATTGTATAATAATATTTTATAGATCAATAAACAAATAAAGGATAAAGGAGCTCACCAATATCTAGGAAAAAAGAAATTATAAAATATAAAGTAATTATAAACCACCACAATGCCATAAAGTGTCGTGAGAAATCATTAACAAGAATTTTAAATCACAACTAAGATATAAGACATTAAATGATAAGCAGCGCAATACTTTTTTCCGCCACCTTAGATTGCATGTTATGTAGAGCAACTAGTCCCACATTTCTCCCAATATGGTATTTGATAAATTAAGCTGCTAATTCACGTGGACTCCATGTCTCCATTTCACTTCTCAGTTCTCACGCACCAAACCAAATTAAAGTCCTATGATCCACGAATTTCATTTTGAAAAAATTCCTAAACGCTGCTACTGTCTTCGAAGGAATCTAAATATAAAAATATACTGAAACGTCACATTAAGAGTAGGTTGGGCAAAGTTTTTTAGCTAGTTACGGAAAGATCAATGTTTGTGTTTGAAAGATAATTTTTTTAAGTTTGTTCGATAAATTAAATTAAAAATAATTTTTAATAAATATATACAACAATAAATGTGTTTAACAAAATAATTTTTAAAAATTTAAAAAACTATAGTAAATATAATTTGAAATAAATTTAGATATTTATTAATATATAAAATTAGTTTATTATTAAACGCTCTCTATTAAATAAGTAATATTGTACTCTTTATTAATTAAACAAATATTAACTCTTTAATTATATTTTATAGTAATAATTTAGATTTAGAGTTTAAATTTATAATTTAGAGTTTAAGATTTAGAATTTAGAGTTTAATATTTAAAATTTAAACTTTAGGAATTAAGATTGTGAATTTAGGATTTAGGATTTGGGTTTTAGAATTAAAAGAATACTGCATTCTTTATTTTTTCTAGAGCATATTAACATTCACAATAAAATTATATTAGACTTTTTAGTTTTGTTAAACATAAACTAATTTTAAAAGTTTTCTTTTTTTGGTAAGATAGATTAGATAATCTATAATTCTAGGTATCATATAATACACCCACATATTTCTTACACACTAACCACACATTGTAGCAACAATTAGGAGATTTTTTCGATCGGTTGCAATCGGTGGGACTCGAACCCGAGAGCTCTAAATGAGAAGGAGGAGACTATCCCATTTGACTTGTAGTTCGTTGACCTTCTTAGGTGCTTTTAAAAGCACTCCAAATTCTTAAAAGTTAAAAGTATAATTACATGATATTTTTTATTCATCAAACATAAAAAAATTGGTCTTTTCAAAAAATTTTACCAAATTAAATCTGAAAAGAAAAAAAGGAAGAAATATTTTTTATAAGAGTTTCACTACACATTCAAGCATTTTTGTCAACCAATTTTAATAAAATTGGTCCAAACCCAACAAAAACTACATACACAAGATGCGCATGAATTACGCACTTCTTTTTCTTTGCCTTCCTTCTTCTTACGCGTGTGTTTTCTTCTCCTCGTCTTTTTTCTGTTGCAATTGTTGTTGTTACTGCCTTTTTTGTTTCTTCTCCTCCTCTTTCTTCTGGTGCTATTTCAACATTTTTTTTTTATTCTTCTTAAAATGGTGGAAAAAAATATGAGAATATGAAATAAGAATAGAAAGATAAAAAAAAAAGAAGAAGATGATAAAAATAATGAAGAAAAGGCTAGGAAGAGAGAAAATGTGAAAAAAAATTTCTCTTTTTCTTGTTTTTGAATTGTGTAAAATTTATCAAAAAATAGCATCAAAATTTTTTAAACTTGACACAGAAAAATTTTAAATTTTGATACCGAAATTTTTTAACGATGATACAGAAAATTCCTTAACTAATTGAAATTTATTATAACCAAAAATAGCACCGAAATTTTTTAAAATAGCGCCATAATTTTTCAACCGTGACACCAAAATTTCTCCTAACATACTTTTTCCTTCTTCTACTTCTCTTTTTTTATATTTTATCTTCTTTTTTTTTTCATGTTTTGTTATTGATCAAATTTTTTTTTGTATCTTCTTATATTTTACTTTAAAAATAGAAGATTTTAACTAACAAATTTGTTTTAAAGTTAAATTGTATACTTCTAAATCCTAAACAACAAACTGTCTTGTAATATGACGTGAAAATCAATTTAAATTTTGAGTTTATCTGCTAAAATTTTTATGTTTTATATAACAAATTTTAATATTATTTTATTTTATTTCTATATTTTATATAAAAAAATTTGGTATTATTATCAGGTTTTATATAAAAAAAATTTGGTGTTATTATCGTCGTCATCGTCGCCATCATCATCATCATTTTTTATGTTTTATTTTTTTTTCTTTTATAAAATCTTGATGAGAAATATACAAACAAATAAATAAACAAAGAAGATAAATAAAAACAAAAAAAAATAGTAGAAGAAAATATATTCAATAATGATGACGAAAGAGGAAGAGGAGAAAAAAAAAACAGAAAAATTAAATGAAAAAAGATAAAAGAACGAAGGAGAAAAAAAAAAAAGAAAATAATAAAAGAAACACGTATGTATTCACTTAATTGGATTTGGTTACGTAAAAAATTTTGTTATTTAAAATTACTGTTTTTATAAAATTAAGAATCTACATATTTTGGTCCGATATTATTGATAATAAAAAAAGAAAAAAAAGAGGAGATATCAACTGAAAAAAAAAAAAAGAAGAAAAAAGGTAAAGATAAAAAGAAAGAAAACAAACAAAGAAAAAAAAAACGTGTATATATCATTACATATTTTAACTTAGTTACATAAAAAATTTAGTTATTTAGGAGGTTAAATTGCACCGTTAGTCTTTATACTTTTAGTGAAATTACAAATTAGTCTCTATATTTTAAAAGTTTATAATTGGGTACTTAAAGAAAATTAAAATTTATAATTTAGTCCCTATCGTTCAAAAAGTGTTTGATTTAACAGAATATTCTTAAAATATTCTCTATTTTAAATACGTGAACTGCACATGTTTGACAATAGGGACCAATTTACAATTTTAGTGAAAGTATAGGGACTAACCGTGTAATTTAACAATTTGAAAACGGAGGAGAGAGGTACGGCGATGATGAGCCAAGGTGAGAGACAGAGAGCACTGAAGTTGGGGTGTCATTTTGGAAACTGAGAGTGAGAGAGCTGGGAAGGAGATTCAAATAGCCTAGAGAGTTTTTGGTCATTTTCAAATGGTTAAATTACACGGTTGGTTCCCATACTTTTATTAAAATTACAAATTGGTTCCTATTGTCAAACATATGCAGTTCACATGTTTAAAATAGAAAATATGTTGAGAATATTCTGTTAAATCAAACACTTTTTGAATGGCAGAGATTAAATTACAAATTTTAATTCTCTTTAGGAACTCAATTACAAACTTTTAAAGGATAAGGACTAATTTATAATTTCACTAAAAATATAAAGACTAATTGTTTAATTTAACCTATCTAAAATTACTATTTTCATAAAATTAAAGAATCTACTAATTTTGATCTGATATTGCTTTTTCTTTAGGTAGATTATCTGAATACTATTTTCATTATTAGTAAATGTAAGTTATCCATATAGCTATAGAAATTTTTTAACTTTAAATTTATTCAAAAATAAAAAATATTTCATTTAATTATTATAGAGAAAATGTATGTTAGGGATCAATATATTTTATTAATTTTAGTTAACATTTTAGCAGGTTAATGTTTTATTTTTATACTATTAAGATTTATTAGAGTTTAAAAGTCAATCTTTAATATTTAAAATTGGTTAAGTATGTATTAGTTAAAAATGATAAATTTTATTGGTTATTATGTAGTATTAGAGGAATACTTATTTTAGTCTCCAAAAATACATGTGCGAAGTATTCTGTTTCCTGTAAAATTTGATAAAAATCAAAATAATCTTAGTACACATATAACAAATGTTAGTTAAATGAACATAAAAGAAATGTTAGTTAAATGATTACATACAGAAATTAAAATGATTCATACGTACACGTATACTAAAAGACCAAATTTAACATAAACGTTACAAAATTTATATAGATATGTATATGTACTAATTCAATTTACCAGAAGAGTTGATAAATACAAATTAAATGACTCGTATATGTCTAAATAGTAAATACTTCCTTACATTGCATGGTAATTAAAGTGAATTGAAAATATTTAAAAAAAAAAATAGTTGAATAGTAATGGTCGTTGAGGATAATAAGTGTCAACAGCTCTTCACCGGCAAGCATTTAATACACCAAATCTTTTTCTATTTTATGAAAAAAATTATAAAAAATAAAGGGAATTTACAACCTGCAACCTCCCAAACCCCAAATATTTATATTCATGCTTTCCTTCCCTCATGTTATACCTTCTCCCTTCCCATCATCCACCCCCACATTTATTTTATGTACTCTTTCCTAACCCAAACATGTACATATAAAATCTTGCATACTCTTTATGATATCTAAGAAAGGAAACTTTTTTTGAGGTTACAACTTTGTAAACTATTATTACGTGCTTACGTGACTCGTTATTCAAAAGATCTTTTTTTTGTGCGCTAGCTATTGAAATATATAGAGCGAGTGATAGAGATTAGAGATATATATCTACAATATGGTTGGTATTTTCTCATTGGTTACAGGGAGGCCTGGACCAAGTGGTTTTGGATCTGCATCAACTGCAGAACAAGTTACCGAAGGAATTGATGCTAGTAATCTTACTTGTATTATTACAGGTCAGTATTTTTTATTTTTTTTTTTACAGTTTTAGAAATTTATTTATTTTATTGTCACTGCGTTTTTTAGGACTATTTTTGATACGATAAGGTGCAAATATAGTGTTTGTTCTTTGATGTTCATGTTCCTCTTTTCTCCTTTGGTTCATGTCAAAATCCTGCATATATTATATATGTATGATTCTTTCATGATATTATTTTTTAATTGCTTTTTATTTATTTTTCTCATCATCATTTTTTGTATATCTAAAAAAAAATGAACATTCAAGATAAAATACTACTAATTTCTCAAACACAATACACACATATTATCCAGAATAATCGGATACCACGGATAATAAACATCTGCTATCCTACTGAATCAAACATTTTTAAACTATCATTGTACACATTGTACAGATACGCCATTGACTCTCTATACTTTTTTTTAATGGTCATATATGTATATGTCTGTTGTGATAATATTATTCGGTATTGTTAAAATTTAGTGGAGGAATTTTTCATATGAAAGTTCCTAGATGAGTATGCATTCTTGAGAGAAAGAGTTGATAAAACTATTTTTGTTTATGGGACTTGGTGATTGATCATAAGGCACAAGAAAGGGAACATGGTGGTCACACTTTTCTAGTTTTCTTTAGTACCTTGCTTTAGGAGAAATTTCCACATTCTCTGAACATCGTTGTTTGTTCTCATCATTTGACGTCTACGGCTTTGGATTTGTTTAAGTAAGGGGGAACACTAATGGTCCACAAATTCAGGCAATGGTATATATCTAACAATAAGTTTTTCTTGCTAAAATACAAACTAATAAAATATAATTGGATTTTGGAAACATTTGTATTTTCATTTTTTGATACTGCTCTTGTTTTTAATATTATTTTCAGAAACTATCAACTCCTTTTTATCCTATTTTCTATTTTTAATTTGTTTAGAAAATAACAGTAAAAAATATTTTTTACCATATTATAAAAATTTAAATACAGAAAAAACAATAAAACATAAAAACATGATTAAAAAAAACAGATTTTTAAACTAAGGGTCTATTTTATTTACATTTTAATTTTCCATTTCAAATTTTATTTTCTGTTTTTTATTTTATAAAAAATAGAAACAAAAATAAAATTTTATTATTTTTTACAAAATTTTAAAAATATTTATTGTTTTAAATAAAATAAATGAACACAAATTTCGACAATCAAGATGGGCTTCAAACATAAAACACCTATCAAAGCCAAACAAAAAGATAGACGTTAAACCTATACGGCTATACCACACCTCACTAAATGCATGCCTGTGCAACACCTCCAATATAATGAATGGAATGACTAGATCTAATGGTTTATAAGTGTCAGTCACCCCTTTTCTCTCTGTTAATTTTTAAAATTGAATAACTTATTATTTTAGGGTTGTCAAAATAGATTAAGTTTATTGCATCAGTTTATTTACTTATTTAAATGATAGATTTTATTTTTAAAATTAAGTTCGTTTAAATTTTGAATTAAGTCGATTAATTCAAAAAAAATGATGATAAAATAGATTAGTTCGTAGATTAAATAAGTTGTTTGTTTATTTTTTTTATATTATTCTTAAAAATTTACATTTTTAGCCAATATTTTTTTTTAATTCAACATAAAAATTTGATTTATCAACTAAAAAAATTGTTTGTTTAGAATTTTTAACTTAAAAATGATATTTTTATGAAAATATTTTTTACAAAATAAAATAAAATAAAATAAACAGATCAGTTTGTTTAACCCATCAGGTTGACTATAAACAGTATGAACTGAAAAATAATAGATTACGAATAAAACATGGATTTAAACGGACTAATCTATTTAACTCACAGATTTAAATGAACAGGGCCTAAATAGATTGGATTGGCCCGTTTGACCGCCCTAACATAATATAATATAATTATATTAGATATATATTAAAATTAATTATCAATATAAAATATATATTAAATATTTTTAATATATAATTAATAATTTTAAATATTCTATTAGATTCTGTTTGATCTAATATTATTGGTCCATCTATCTATAAATATTTACGTTTTACATGATCATTTTTAAAAAAGACACTTATTCAAAATAATATAACGTGATAAAGAATGATTTTATCCACTCAAACTAAATTCTATTATTTTTCCGGCAATGCACAACTCTTTTTCATAAGAATTATCCCAAAATAAAACACCTCTAGGCTAAAACAAATTAAAGAAAATTGTAGATAATAATACGGATAATTATGTATTTAAAATTACATAATTATAAGAGATATCTTTTTAAAACAAAGAAGATAATTAACACCATCTAGATTTATAAATAGAACAAATAATATTAAAAACTTATAAAAAGTATTATATATAAAGCAGAGAAAGTAACAAACTTTTGCTACAAAGACTCTATTTACTGCATATGACCAACTAATTCATGCATTAACATTTTTCCGTCGTCTGAACATGCAGTCATCAAGTTTCAATAATGCAAGAACCTGGACTTGAGTGTGGGGCAGGGTCCTAGTCTTACCTACTTACATGAGAAAGGCCAATCAAGCCATTATAAAAATCTTGTAGACAGACAGCATAAAATAATATACAAGTAAAAGCTTTTATATGAAGTAACAAAATTTCTTTGGCCTCCAAACATAAACCTAGATATGTAAATAATCACATAGTTAGCATTTGTTTTGAGATATTGAGACAGAGATTGAGATAGTGAGATTCAGTATCGTGTTTGTTAGTTTAGAGACTGGTACTAAAATTTCTGTCTCTATCTCTAAAATTTCAGTATTTCAGTACCTCCAAAAAGTAGGGACACAGGAGACTAAAATTTTTAGAGATGGAAACTGAAACTTTAATAACATTTTATACCTAAAATACTTTCATTTCAATTAATTAATTCCAATTTTACCTTTTGTGCAAATTAAATTAGAGTTTCATTCTTGTTTCAATTTATGTCTCCCATTTTGCACCAAACACAATACTGAGATTTATTTCAATCCCTGTCTCTTAATTTCTGTCTCTCAGTCTCAGTCTTTTCGTCTCTGTCTCTCCACCAAATACTACCATAGATATCCATGATGTTTATTGTACTCCAATTATGATTTCTTGTTTAGAAGATTTAATTTTTAGCCCTCAATTATTAATATTCCCTTGAAGCATAGTTGAGTAATTAATGTTACTATCTACCAAGGCATGCCAATCCATAAGTTGCATTTGGCTATAATTATAGTGGTTACATTGAATATAAAGTAATAATTTAATTTTGATAAACTTTTAGTATAAAAACAATTTTGTAAATGCATTTATGTAACATCACTTCAGCAATAACCATATTTTATATTGAAATTTAATTATTTTATTAATTTTTATAATTTTATTAAATTTAAAATTAAATTTTTATTTTATTAATTAAATTCTTATAGTACTTTTAATTTTATAATTAAGTTATTTTTATATTAAAAAAATCAAAATTAACAAAATAATTTTTTTTCAAAAAATATGTGATAAACGATTTAATTAGGTTTTTAATTTACGAATAACTTTAATTTACGAAAAAATATGTAGTTAACTTTAATATTTTTATATTAAAAATGATCTAATTCTAAAATTAAAAAAAAATAAAAATCCAATTAAAAAAATATAAAATTTCTTATAAATTTAATAAAACTATTAGACTATCAAAATAATTCAACCTTATATTATTAGTGCAAATGACCATCCAAAAGCCAATGAGTTATAACTCAAATAGCATAATCTCTCAATACTCAATTAAGAGACTGCGGATTCGAGTGTAAAAAAAAATGGCCATCCAAAAAAAGACTATAAACATTTGCATCAAAATTAAATTATGTCGATAATCGTTAAAAAGTGTAACTAAAATTGGATTTAACACTAGATTTGACATTGAATGTAATAGTAAAAGAAAATGAATGCAGGAGGAGCGAGCGGTATAGGAATGGAGACGGCGCGAGTGCTAGCACTTCGAAAGGCCCACGTCATCATCGCAGCGAGGAACATGGAGTCCGCAAAGGAAGCAAAACAACTCATATTACAACAAAATGAGTCTGCTAGAGTGGAAATAATGAAACTTGACCTTACCTCTGTCAAATCTGTTAGATCTTTTGCAGAAAATTTCCTCGCTCGTGATCTTCCCCTCAACATCTTAATGTTTTTTCCTTAACCCTTTCTTATACTCTCACTTTTCTCACTTCGATTCGGGTTCCTTAAAAAGATTGCAAGAATTGAGAACCAATAATTAGGACTAATGTAAATAGGCCTATGGTTTTCAGAAACAATGCTGGAGTCATGTTCTGCCCCTACCAACGTTCAGAGGATGGGATTGAGATGCAGTTCGCAACAAACCATCTTGGTAATAATTAATAGCCGATAAATGTTTTTTTTTTATTATAGTAATAAAAAACTCGCACATTATTTTGTTACAAATTTGCAAGTCTAATTGCTAGTCTCTTAACAGGGCATTTCCTCTTAACAAATCTTCTTCTTGAGAAAATGAAACAAAGCGCAAAAGCAAGTGGAATTGAAGGAAGGATTATAAATCTGTCATCAATTGCTCATACCTATACTTACGAAGAGGGGATTCGATTTGATAACCTTAACGATGAAGCTGGGTATGACTTCATTATTTTCCTGCTTTGCTGCATATGCATAGCTTTGTTTATTTATTTAACATTATTATAAATATTTCTTTGATTTTTATTTCCAGTTATTCTGACAAGAGGGCTTACGGGCAGTCCAAGCTAGCTAATATATTGCACGCAAATGAACTCTCTCGCCGTTTGAAGGTCATTTAATTTATTACTAAATGCTTCTCTAATTTCTTTACTTTTTTTTTTGGTATTTTAATTTCTTTACTTTTATATGTCTTAGAGACATTACAAACACAGATGCAGCTCTGGCCTAGTGATAATAAAAGTCCAATCATGTTAGTATACATACTGAAATATAAAATATATATTTAAAATAAGTTAAATAATACATGAATTTATATGTAAACACATACTCGTCCGTTTAAATATTACCTTATATATACAACAATTTATTAACCAGCGATAGACTCCTTAAACAAAACTTCGAGTTCATATTGGTTATGGGTTGAAAATAGAAATTGAACTCTATGAGATTGAATTTTTCGTTGTTCCTCTCTAGCTCAGCGGTCGGCTGTTAGATCATAGGTTCGAATCCTAGTTGGATCAGTTTGGTTCATTCCGAATTCAAGAATTCGAAATGAAAGGGTTGAGTTTGCTTTGACCGTTAAAAGTAAGTAATCTGTTTCTCCTATCTTTTGTTTGTCTCTGTTACATTCTATCTCATTGTATTTTGTTCAGTTCTGTAATATTTGAAAATTGCTGTCAATATTTCGGTGTTGGTTCAGGATATTCTCTTATTCTACAATCTAAGACTATTTAAACTAACTAATTTAGAATTCTCCAAAGAACGATTAGCTCTGTATCAATAGAATGTCATCATCCATATATAACAACTTGGTATGATATATTCAAATTATAACATATGAATAGTAAAAAGTACCTTAAATGGAGCTCAAATTCGTAACGAATTAGTCCTTAGTCTGTCGGGATAAAAGATACCATAAACAAAAAAAAAATACACAAATACATGGTGGTTGGTTTTGGTATAAACATAACATTTTTTATTAAAAAAATACTTAATTAATCATCTAATAAAAAATAATTGTCATAACTTTAGGTAAAAATTGTGAGTTTTATCTCAATGCACTCTGTATATATATATATATATATACAATTAAAGGAATGAATTTAATTAATTGAATGACATTCTAAAAAGATTTTACTAAATAGGTAATTTTTGTAAAGTCTAGTTCAGATAAACTTTGTCCTTCTTTTCCATTTTCACGTTCTGTTTTTGGCTGCTGGTTCTGAGCATATAATCCATTGAGTTATTATTACCTGTTGCGTCCTGTGGTAGTTGTTTCCTTCTCATGGATCACATTAAAGATACATACATATGATCCAGCAACATTGACCACATGACTTCCCATTTTTTTTTCACTCACTAAGCACTTGTGACAAAGTGGCTTTGGTTTACAGGAAGAAGGTGTGAACATCACAGCCAATTCAGTGCACCCCGGAGTGATAATGACTCCTCTTATGAGACATTCTACTCTACTCATGAGTACGTCATTAATTTCCCTTGTCCATGAACATATACATATTGCGTAGAATTTCATTGTCTAAGATGGTATTTCTAGCTAGGTGTAAAATATTGTATCGACTCATGTTATATTTACTATTAAATTAGATGCATAAATCTTATTTCAATTAGATCGAATTTCATTGATTAATAGATATGTTAGGTATGAGTCAACGTTGAACTCATGTCTTATTGTTGTGTTTGATTAATATTTGTTAAAAATATAATTATTTATATGTCTTTTTATTAGTTTAAGTTTATAGGAGAATTGATATTAGGATATGATAACAGAGTTTCTATGATTGAAAACTCTAGAATTTGATCATTATTATTCTCAAAAAAAAAAAAAAAAAAACATAAAAAAAATCTAAAAATTGATAAAATATGTTAGAGATATAATCATTTGTATTATTGTATATCTCCATCTATTAGTTTAAATTTTTGAGAGAAATAACATTATAACAGTATTCATAATTAAAACACAAAATATATAGATAAAAAGAGAAATATATTTTGCTTACATTAAGCCAAAAATAGAGAAAAAAACAGTTTGATTAAAGTACATAATTATTTCAATACACATCTTAAAAAAGAAGCTGCTAATTCTCGCCCAAAAAATAATTAGTAGTTTACTTAATTTATTTCTCTATGACAACAGTATAACTTTGTTGCAGATTTTCTGAAGATGTTCACATTTTTCATATGGAAAAGCGTTCCACAGGTAAATTCCAGTGCACTACTTGCCCAAAATAATATAGAGATAACAATAATTTTTTGTTTTCTAAATTAATTAATAATTTTGGTGTTGTGTGCAGGGAGCAGCCACAACATGCTACGTTGCTCTGCATCCAAGCGTGAAAGGTGTGAGTGGGAAGTACTTTCTGGATTGCAATGAGTTCCAACCAAGTGCATTTGCCTCAAACGAACTCTTAGGAAGAAAACTCTGGGACTTCAGCAACAAGTTGATCAACTCAATTTCCAAACCTTGATCTATAATAAATAAATAAATACTATATATAATTAGGTCTCTTCATTTGCCCTACATGGGACAGAACATTGTTGTGTCAAAATTATGATTAATTATTATGCCTATTTGCACTAGAGATACCCACTAGTACTGAAGTTATATAAGCTTAATTGTCATAATTAATCCCATGTTTCTCGTACATTACTATTTTTATCTTTGTACCCACAATTTAGAGTTCTTATGAGAAAGAAAAAAAATCATATTTTTCTATTTTTTTAAAAGTTCTCAATTAACTTTTTGAAAAATTAAAAACATTTTTTTAAAATGATACTAAATACGGGTAATATAATTTTTCATAATTCAAAAGTAAAAGAAAAATAAGAGAAAGTCTAATTGTATAAAAATAAGAGAAAGTTTAGGGGTCACCATTTTTATTAAAATTTGGTCAGCACTTAATTAATAAAAAAAGTGAGTAATTCTATACTATTGAATAAAATCTCACACCATTAAAAACATTAATAATGACTAATCAATTGCTACAAATCACAAAACTTACTGCTCCTAACACTCCTCTAAAGATAAAGTGTTAGTTAATATTGATAAAAAGTATTAGTTTATTTTGACATTTTTAGTGTTTTATTATTTTAATTTTTTTTACTGACTTACCTGCTGAATTATTATCGAAAAACATTAATGTTGATCATGCTCCCACAAGCCGAAAGCAAGAACGACGAAAGCAGAAGCAGCAACAACAACCGCCGCAAAGATTGGTGGAACAATGAGATCAATTCTAGACTTGAAGAAAAGCTCTACTGGGAAACAAAGCGTGTCTCCTGGAAAATCCAAAGGGACTCTAATGTTAGTGGACCCTTCAACATTATTATTATGAATAATAGGTTTGATGTTATTATTATTGGTGCACTTTTGGGAGAATGAAGAAGAAGGAGATATGGCAGAGACAAAAGCCACTTCAGGAGACAAAGAAGCCACAGCCACAGTTAAGGTTAGTAGGGTGACCCATGTGGCTGAATAGATTAGTAGTGGTGCCCATGTGCTTATTATTCTTGTCAGCTGCTGCAAACGGATTAGATTACAGAGCTCCCAAAGGGACATTATTATTATTATTATTGTTGTGGGGAATGCACAATATCATGATAATGGGTTCTAAGAATATATAGGAAGTAGTTGAATTTATATTGCTGGTTGATCGATAAGAGCAGTTAAATGAGGATTTGGACCATCTGCTCTTTTTCCCCATTTTCTATATATGGTAGTGATCGTATATATTTTGTTCTATATGATGTGACACTAAAATATACTAGATTTTTCTGTATATATTTTTTAAATATCGATAAAGTGTTTTAAATTTTAAATCTTAAATCATAATTCTAAAACCTAAATCCTCACATACAAAAATAAAATTTAAAAAATAATTTTATGTATACACTCAAATAAACTATCATAATGTATTTATATATAAATATATATGTTATTTAGTTTATTTTGAATATATATTTTATATGTTAACCTATATTCTATACAAATAGTTGATTTAGTGATTAATTTTTTATATACACATAATATAATTGTAAAAAAATATACTAGTATAATTGTGAAAAAATATACTAATATTAACTGATTAAAAATTAATTCGCTATACTTATTCTATATTAAAAGATAATCATGATAAGAAAAAAATGGTGAGGAATATATATTAGGCAAAACTCAAAAACATAGAGATGTATTGACGATGACCATTTAAATCAACTGGAATTTCGTTATGATTATGTATGTATTTTATGTTAGCGGTGCAAATTTCTGTAAATTCAGTAAAATATTACTTTTTGTACATTTTAATCTTTAATTTGAATAGTTTTTTTGGTTGTTTACGGTATTTTTCAATCTAATAGATTAATAACTAATTTATGGTAGATATAAAGTTTTATTTAAGAATTTGTTGCTAGACAATGAGTTATTGTATACATAAAATAAAATTCAAACATGTAATATTTATTTAAGTAGATAAATGAACTAACCATTAGACTTACTCAAGTTAGTTATGTTAGTTTAATTTGAATAGTTATACACTGCAAAAAAGAGTAAATAATCATTTTGACCATAAAAGATTTAAACGCTGACAAAACTAACCATGAAAAATTGAAACTAAAGTTATACCCATGTAAGATAAATTTCGTTCGACAAAAATGACCAATTATTAAATTTTTATTCATAATTCCATAAATACCCCAATCCTTTCTTCTTCCTTTCTCATCTTCCTTCCAAAACCACCACCAAAATTTACCATCCCACCATATCTATTCCTTTACTCTCACTTCTAAAAAAAAAAAAAAATTATTCAACTTCTGCAACTCCAACACATTTTTCATCCTTTTCTATGCCATTTCACAACTTAACCTTTAATTTGTTCTTTTAGGATTTTATTCTATTATCCCTAAGCCCTGAATATCAACAATGACAAAAATCACTTTTTGACAACCCCCACCTAGATTCAAACCAAACACTACCCTATGCAGGTCACAACATTTATCTCCAAAAAATCACACTCCATTGTCTATCTTTTCCTCCTTCACCTATGCCTTCTAGAATTTCCGAAGACAAACATGGAGAAACAAAACCACCCTACCCTAAAACTTTTGCCGCCGTCGACCCTCCATTCCCAAATTTAGTGACCATGAAGAACGCCTTCCCATGAAACGCACCGTTCGACCACTCTTTGTGTCCGTCCTTCTACTCGTCTTTGTCGTCACCCTTACCTCATGCACCGTGTTTCGCCGCCCCCTCCTCTCCTCGAGCGCGAGACGCGTGTCGTCTTGATCCACGCGCCCCTCCTCCTCCTTTGCAGCTCAACGCCACACTGCTCCGCCATGTCGCCATCGAGATCGGCGAGGACAAGGCCAAGTAGGAGATCCAGCAGCTCCTCGATGGTAACTTCGGCAGCGAGGCTCACCATCGAACCTTTATCTTGTGGCGGCGGATCATCCATCACCATGACACTAGCGCCGGAGATAGATCCTCCTCCCGGACCACCATTTCGGCGACGCTCCGTTCCCTGATGTTCTATTGTTACTGGCTGGATCTCCGTAAGATCCTGAACAATTGGGCGAGGAAGAATCGATTCGAACCAAATATCATGGATGAGCTGATTCGGTTTGTGAAAATTCCGATTGACAAGAAAAACGGTATTTTGGGTGAGAATTTATGAAAATACGATTCTTGTGTGATTGTGGGAACAGAGGAGTAGATCTAGTGAGATGGTGGGTTTTATGGTGGAGGTGGTGGTGGTTATGGAAGTAAAATGAGAAAGGAAAAAGAAAAGATTGGGATATTTATGGAATTATGAATAAAAATTTAATAATTGATCATTTTTGTCGAACGAAATTTATTTTACATGGGTATAACTTTAGTTTTAATTTTTCATGGTTAGTTTTGTCAGCGTTTAAATCTTTTATGGTCAGAAATAGCTATTTACTCCTGCAAAAAATATTACTAAATTGCGGGTTTTTTTGGGGTTTGCAACGACTTTTAATTCACAAAATATATTACGGTTGTTCAGAAAAAAGACAGAGTTTGTGTCCTATTATTAAGTTATGACAGTTTTTATGAAACTGACGCTACTTAAAAAAATTTTGCCACGGTTTATTGCCCCTTGCTATTTTGTGATGATTTTTTGAACATTTAGGGGATTTTCTAAGTGTGCTATTTTGCAGTGGTTTATTGAAATTCTTGCAGTTTTAAATCCTAGCAGATTACTCATTTTGCAAACAAATTTGCTGTTTTGTGGGGTTGTAAACCATTTTAAAAAGTGTTGATACAGGAACCAATACAAATGATTATAATTTAAAAAAGTGTTGATATACACAAATTAATACTACTAAAATTTAAATAATTATAAGGTCTAAAAACTAAATAAAAAAGAGAGGATTAAGCCTTATAATATCCTGACACGTTTAAGAGTGATTAAATGAGTTGGTCGAAAAACGTGGAACCGGTGCAAAGAAAATTAGTTTTTAATTTGAGGGTTGAGGTTGTTTGTTGAGGTTTTGGTGGGGAATGGGATGCAAATGAGGTAGGGTAGTATACACACGTCATATATAATGGCTAATAGCATTAGAATGAATATGATACTTTGGTGGTGGTTATGGCAAGTGGTAACCAGGTTTAATTTTGTGAGGTATAGAATCAATCTTAGCCATTAGGTTTTTCTTTTTTTCTTTTTTTTTGGAAGGAAGCATATTGGTGGTTGGGGAGAGGCAACGACCTGCTTGTTGTAGAACAGGTTAAGTTTTCACATCTAATTATAAGTTGTTAGATATTATGTCAATATGATCAGGTATCAACTTAAATAAATGAGATTTGCAATTAATTTAAGGTAGATAATAGGTTGGCCAATACTCCGATACAAAGTAATAATATATATATAGAGGAAGGTTAGATTATCATTAGAATTTATTATTTTTTATTATTAGTTAGTTATCAATATTTAAAAATATAAGATAAAATATATTATTAAATTATTAATCTAAATGAATTAAACTAAAGAATTAAGTTAATAATTAAATAATAATAAAAAATAATAAATTCTAATAATTTTTAACATTTCTCATATATATATATATATAAAATACTAAAAATATATAATATATTTGTAATTGTATTTTATTTAGATACTTTTAACCAATAAAACTCACAATATATGTTATTTATTTTTATTTTTTCTGTATTTTTTTATACATTTTTAATTTAGTCATTTATTTTGTATTAGAATAGGCATGTATTGCCAGAAAAAATGCAACTTAACAACGGGAAGATACCTACGAAAGAAAAGCAATGACAAATTTTTTTCACCATGGTTGAGACTTGCAATGACTTGCATCTCTGCGGTTAAATTGTTTGGAACTTTACCACGTTCTTGCTTGTACGTGACAAAGTTCATATGGCCTCCCTCAGTTGGCACGGACCTAATTCTCACCGTAACGAAATCAAACGCTCTCCACCGCCAAATTTCTCGTGAGGTATGAGCTATCAATGAATTTAGTGTTTTCCTCCATCATTTTCAAAAAAATTTTGTTCAATTTCTACTTTTCCCAAATTTAAACTCTAATTTTATATAAACTTATCAATTTCTCCAAATCCCTAGTTTTTTAGCTCTTACACTTGGCGGTTGTCAGCTAACCTTCAGCCAATCCGTTTTGCTAAATCCATTCCTGTTTAGGTTTTGGGAATAGTTGCACGATGGTTTTGTTGAAGACCAGGGGATCTAATAACTCCTATCCGTTCTGAAAATACAGTTCGAGTGAGATCAGTAAATTCAACGTGGAGTCGTCGAAGAAAGTCACAAAATTACCGAAATCACGATTCTGCCGACAATCCCGAATCACAAATATTATTTATAGAAAAAATAAATTTATAACAAATATTATATATTTTTAGTTTTATTCCCGCTCTAAAATTTAACATAATATTTTTTTAACACTTCAAAAACATTTCAACAACCTCCTTCAGAACAAAACGCAGAGACTTGCCAAGTTTTCCTCCATCTACTAGCCTTAACCCACTCATCATCATAGCCATCATCGAAACAATGTCAAACTTCACCCAGCCCTCACCACCGAAGGAAGCTGCGTCTCTGCTCTCCTAGCTGCGTTAGAATCGTTGCTGTTTCTCCCCTCTCCGCGTCGTCGCCATCATCGAAACAATGGCAAACTTCACCCAGCCCTCACCATTGAAGGAAGTTGCGTCTTGCTCTCCTAGCCGCGTCAGAATCATTGCTGCTTCTCCCCTCTCCGCACCTTCGCTGTTTCTCCTGGCCATTTCTCCCCTCTCCGCACCGCTGCTGCTTCTCCTGGCCATTTCACCCTTCTCTGCTCTATCGCTGGTTCCATTGGCCATTTCTCCCCTTTTGGCGCCGTCGCTGCTTCTCCTGGCCATCATTGCTTCTCCTAGCCATCGCATCTTTTGCCCTCTCATGGTAACTGGTTCTGATTTTGGTATAATGCTGTTTTGATTTTCATTTGGTATAACACTGTTATGATTTTGATATGGTACTGGTTCTGATTTCTGTATAATGATGTTCCGATTTTGATTTGGTATAATATTGTTCTGATTTTGATTTGGTAACTGGTTCTGATTTTGGTATAATGCTGTTCTGATTTTGATTTGGTATAAGGTTGTTCTGATTTTGATTTGGTAAGTGGTTCTGATTTTGGTATAATGTTGTTCTGATTTTGATCACATACATACACATATTATATATATATATATATATATATATATATATATATATATATATATATATATATAATGATTGCATCAACTCCAACCGTTTCACTATCAAATTCAACATATAATTTATCAATACCACTCACTAATTTTCAACTATAATTCAAATCAAACTCAATATTTATTTACTATATCCACTAAATATGCACCATTCACATAATTCAACTTATCCTACGGTCAACTAGCCTAAATTTTCATGTAACATTATACATTAACTGCGAGAAACCAAAACCATACCTTGGTCGATTCTTTTCTAAATCCGAAACACCTTAAAATTCTCTCCTCCACAAGCTCCAAGTCTCCAAATCAATTCCAACGAGCTCCAGCCACCAAAATTTGAACCCAAGCACTCCAACTTGCCAATTCAACTCCAATCTAACACAAATTCAATCTAATCCATACAATTCACCACAATTACCACTAGGGTTCACAAAATTGGACAAACTACAAGGGTTTAAAATTTTCTTACCTTACCCATTGATGATTAGGATAAAATCCAACAATTATCCAATGTTAGATTGCACTTAAACCACCAAAATCATCAAAGTCTCTCAATTTCAAACCAAAAATACGAAGATTAAAGGGGTGGAGAAATGGACACGAAAATATGAGATACTTACCACTTTGTTTTAATAGAATTGAAGAGCTCGACGAGATGAACGTGTGGCTACAAATGGTGTGGCGATCGGAGCTCTAGATCGAAAATTATGGGCGATTTAAGGTGATGTGTGAATAGTTTATGTATATGGGTTTTGTGTTTCCCCTTCCCATTTCAACGTGTTTCACTCTTTGGAGTGTGAAAGTGAGGCTGAAGCCTCATAATTGGACTTATATATGTTGGGTCTTGGACCAAATATGGATTCGGTCTAATCGGTTTAGTCTGTTGGTCAAATTTTAGGCCAAAATCTTTAAAATTAGTGTTTAAATTCATGTTTTAATTATTTTTATCTCTCTAAATTATAAAATTTAATTATTTAACTTTTTAATTTTCTTGGCTCATAATTAATTTATTAATTAATTATTTATTAATTTACCGAATTTTACAGTTATTGTGACTTAGGCTATAGTATTATGGTATTTTGAAAAATGATGATGATATAATTAAAAGTAGTTATGACTTAGATGAGTATATATTATGTTATTTTGCAATGACGATATAATATGATTTTAGATCTTACATAATACTTTATAAATCAAATTTGATGGTAAATGTTCAATTAGTTTTCTTTAGTAATTTGATCCAAATAGTTAAGGTTATTTGTTGACACTAAATTAAAAAAATAGTTGAAACTATTTCAATGCAACATGAGAAAACTATTGTAAATAAAGAATTATATAATTATAAAAAATCGTTGTCAAAAGTCACAAAAGACAATGGTATTATAACTGTTGTCAAAGGTAGCTACAAAATGGCAATAGTAATAAAACCGTTGCAAAAACAACACCAAAGGCAACACTTTTAAAATGTTGTCTTTGTGAATAACAAACCTACAATAGCTTAAGACCGTTGCTTATCCAATTATGATTTTAAACCGTTATGTCGTGAAAGAGAACGGTTCTAAATCATTGCCTATCCAGTAACGATTTCAAAACGTTCTTTAAAAGTTGTTGTCAAAATCGTTGTATATACCAATAAATATGGCAACGGTTTTTTTATTGTCGTTGTCTTAGATAAAAAAAACGTTGCCAAAACATTTCCGTTTTAGGAACGGTTTCCGATCTATGGCAATGGTTTTCGACCATTGCGAAAACGCTTATTTGTTGTAGTATGCTTAACAACATGATAAATGGTTAATTATCATGCCTTTCTTTTTTTTTTTCCAACCTAATTCATCTCAATAGAATATATTTCATCTAAAAGTTATATTTTCATCCATTCAAGTAATTCAATTCGATTTTATACAAAAGCTAACCATAGAGTGAGAATGAAAAAAAGGTTTATTATTAAAAATATTAGGTGATATATATTGGGGAAAGTAGAAATATATAAATTGAATATATATGTTAAGGTGAGTACGTCAAATGTTGTATGAAAAAAACTTAGATGATAAGAAATATTCTTTTTATATATTTATATTGCATTTCAGTTAATATTAGTCAATAATTTTTTTTGAACACTTAAAATGCCTAACTTTTCTTTAAATTATCATCTATCACACATTCTTACATGATAGTTTCATCGTATTTGAATTGAATTCTAAATATTAACTTATTATATCACTTCTATTTATGTAGGAATGTTCCGAATCCGATTTCTGGGTCTTTCCTTCGAACAGTCATCGAACCCAGCAATCTCAAGATTAGGCCATCCTCACGGCCCAAAGACAGATCAATAACTTCCAATATCCTGACCCAACATTTTAAATTCAAATTCATCCCTTATCTTAGCTAAACAAAGATAAGATAAGATAACTATCATAAGTTATATAAAGGAGAGCCAGAGGCCCCCTCAGGTACTCACTCATTCCACACACCTTATTATACCTCTCAGATCCATTTTGACTTGGGCGTCAGAGTGTCTTTGCAGGTATCACCCCTCGCTGCTCCAAGAAGATAATCAGACAACCGCCTTGACTCACGAGTCCCCAATCTATCTCACAATCCGTACCAGGCACTTCTAGTACATTGGTGCCATCTGTGAGGATTACCAAGTCGTGGCGGCATGACGGAGAACCTTGAGGAGCAATCCTCAAGCCACCACCACAACTCAAACCCGTGAAGCCCAACACTCAACCTTCGGGATAACTTTCCCCGCACCCAAAGAAGGAAAACCAGCACCGTGCACCGCATGCTAACCCCGAACCAGCGGCAACCAAAGGAGAACGATCATCAGCCCGACAAAACCTGAGCACCTGATGGCCTAGGAGAAAAAGCAATCCAGATAATCAAAGAATTGTTCCTCAAAGTTCAAAAGCTTGAAGGATGAGTCACGTCCAAAGAGCGATATCACCCGGAACACGTGAGCCAAGTAACCTCTAAGACCTGATCGCATCGCGAAACCAAGAACAATAGGTTACCTAAACAATGACATGACAAACGACGCGATCACAACATTTCTAGAGATCCAGGGAGCCAACACGATAAGGACGATTGCAGGCACCACCGGGAGGTAAAGCAAGCATGAAGCAAGCACGTGATAATGGGAGCTACTTCATTCACCAAGAAAATTCTGAAATCTAAACTCCCAAAAGATTTTGACAAACTCACCGACATGAAGTATGACGGTAGCAAAGATCCCCAAGAATGCCTAATAGCCTTCGAGGCCAGGATGAAACTGGAAGGAGCCACTAATGCAGTCCTATGCAGGGCCTTTCTGGTAACCTTGGCTGCCGCGATCAAATGGTTCAACGCCCTTCCAAATGGCTCCAAAGCCAGTTTCAACGATGTCTCTAGGAATTTTATGGCCCAATTCACCACCAGGATCACCAAAGCAAAGCACCTGATTAGTTTACACACACCCAATGACAAGATGAATCTACGAAGAAATACCTTGACAGGTTCAACGATGAGTGCCTGACCGTCGACGGACTCATAGACTCGGTTGCCAGTCCTTTTTAACCAATGACCTCATGAATGAAGACTTCCGGAAACACCTCACCACCAAGCCAGTTTGGACCATGCACGAAATCCAAAACATCACAAGGGAATACATACATGACGAATGACGAAGAGGTAATCCAAGTCGTGGCCGCCAATAAATGACAGCACGACAACACGACACCTTGTAGTAACCCACCACCGAAAGATACCCCGAAAGAACACCCCAAACCCGCTGCCCCCAATCGACCACCCAGGGTAGGAAAGTTCATGAACTACACCCCCTACCTGCTCCTATCATAGAAATCTACCACCAAATAGCAGAGTGATGCATCCTTCTGAAGGCGCGACAACTGAAAGAATGGACAGGCGGCAACGAGAGCCTATACTACGATTATCACCGAGGATACGGACATGAAACTCAAGATTGCTTCGACCTAAAAGACTTGATGAACGGATTTTTTGATGGTTTAGAATTTAACAATAAATCCTCGTTGCAAGTATAGTATCTAAACCAACAAAGAATCCTTTCATATAAAAATTTGGTTGTCACAAGTAACAAACCCCTAAAATTAATAACCGAAGTATTCAAATCTCGGGTCATCTTTCAAGGAATTGTAGGGAAGTGTAGTTATTATTGATTATGAGATAGTATATTTTTGGGTTTTTTGAAAGGTTGAACAAGGAATGTAAATGATAAGAAAATAAACTAATAATTATGAAAAGTCCTAGCAAGGATTGATAATTAGAAGTCCTATCCTCATTATCATCATCAATTGTGACAAGAATCGTCCATTGCTCCACTTAGTCAACCTCTAACTATGAAGGAAAGTCAAGTGGAAGTAATCAATTTGATTTCTCATGTCCTAGTCAACTCCTAAGGAAAGACTAGCTTTAGTGGAATTCAAATCAACTAGCAACTTTCAATTGCTAATCAACAAAAGAGTTTGATAACTCAAGAGTCTCCAATTACTCAATCTAAGATAAGAACATAAAAAGCTAATTTAAAATCCAACCAAGCATTTTATCAAACACTTGGAAGGTACAACATAAAAGTATAGAAAAGCAATAAGAGATAATAAAATCCAAACAACCAATTGAAAGCATCAATAACATAAATTGAAGAAAGCAATCATCAATATGAAATACCTCAAATTGCATTAAATAGAAAATCAAATCTAACATGAGAATTCATAAACTAAAGTGGATAATAAATAAATCACCAAGAGAAGAGAAACTAAAGTGCTAGAATAAATAAGAGTAGAAGAGAAACTAAATTAAGGTAAAGTAGAAATCTAAAATTAAAAATAGCTAAACCTAAGAATCCTAAAACCTAGAGAGAGGAGAGAGCCTCTCTCTCCAGAAAACTACATCTAAAACCTAAAATTATGTTAATGAATGTTGTCCCTTTGATTCCTTCACTCTGCAGTCTCTAATCAGTATTTTCGGGATTGGAACTGGGCGAAAAGGAGCCCAGAAATTGCCCCCAGCGTTTTCTGATACGTGTGATAAACCCCGTTTTTAGGGTTTATCTTGTGTTGAATTTAGAGCATTTTGATAACCTTTCCTCACATTTATTCAATGAAATAGCATGATTTTGTGATTGTCTCCTTATTTGCGCTTAGATGCGAAAACATACTTTTTAGACCTTTAATTTGATAGTCTTAATCTTCCCTTGATTCTACTAGATGCCTTGATGTGTTTGTTAGTGATTTCAGATTGAAAAGGGCTAGGAAAGGATCAAAGGAGTGAAAGGAAAGCATACAAAGTAGAGAAATCATGAAAAGCCAAAGATTTGGAAAATGCCCATGGACGCGCGCGCGAACTACGCGCCTACGCGTGGATCGCGAAATGCTCCATGGACGTGTACGCGCACTGTACGCGTACGCGCCGAAGGCCGCACGTGATTCTTTTAGTCAAACTCGTGCCTGGCGATTTTGGAGGGTTTCTAGCCCCATTTGGAGCTGAGTTTTTGGCAGAAAAAGATAAAAGGAACCAAGGATTGAAGGGGAAGGTATCATCACTTCACATCACTTCACATTAGGAAACATTAGGATTAGTTGAGAGTTAGTTTTAGAGAGAGAAGCTCTCACTTCTCCCTAGGAATTAGGATTAGGTTTAGTTCAATAAGCTTAGATCTAGGTTTTAATTCATTCTCTCTTCTACTTTTACTTCTCAATTCTTTGTTGTTACATGTTGTTCTTCTATTCTTTTGTTGTAATTTCTTCTATTTTGTTCTCATGCTTTGTTGTAGATTCACTCTTGTCTCTTCTACTTTTTTTTTTCAATTCAATTTGAGGTAATTCATATTAATAATGTTCTTTTTATTGTTGTTGTTAATTCCTTGCAATAATTGTTATTAGATTTCATTGTTGTTGTCAATTTACTATGTTTTCCTTTTATACCTTCCAAGTGTTTGTCAAAATGCTTGAGAAGATGTTAGAGTAGATTTTTATGTTCTTGGCTTGGGAAGGTAACTTAGGAACCCTTGAGTTGCTAATGTCCAAGTGATTGATAGTTGATAGCCATTGACTCTAGCTCTCATTAATTCAATTAGTGAATAGCTAGGACTTATGGACTTGGATTGATATAGCTCATTTGACTTTCCTTTACTTGTTAGAGGATGACTTAATGGGATTGATCCTTGCAATTATCATGTTGTGGTTAGTGATAAGGATAGAGAACCTTGACCACTAAACCTTGCCAATACCTTTTTGTCATTTGATTTCCTTTATCATTTACTTTTCTTGTTTCTTATCCAAAACCCCAAAATATACATGTCCATGGCCAATAACAAGAACACCACCCTGCAATTCCTTTGAGAGATGACCCGAGGTTTAAATACTTCGGTTTATAGATTTTAGGGTTTTGTACTTGTGACAAACAAAATTTTTGTATGAAAGGATTATTGATTAGTTTAGAAACTATACTTCGACGAGATTTCAATTGTGAAATTCTATACCGTCAATTTTCCATTCATCAAAATGGCGCCGTTGCCGAGGAGTTGTAATGGTGTTGTGTTATTGGTAGTTGTACATATGTGAATATTGTAAATACGTTGCTTTTTCACTTGTTTCTTGGACTTAGTTAGTTGCTTTCATTTCCACTATGAATTCTCACTTTGGCTATGAGTTTGGTTCTCACTGTGTTGTAAGAAATGTGGACTTTAATGACAACATGTACCAAGGATGGAACACTTCAAGATGGGAGGAGCCTCAAGGAATTGATCACTCCTATTGGCAACAACCTCCGGATACTTATAGGTATAATTCACATCCTAGTGCATGTCAACTCAATGGCTATGGTGACTCTTTTTGTGATAATCAAATACCACCACCATATGCATATGAACCTTATCCTCAACATGACTGTCAACCATGCTCACAAGCCCATTTTTACCAAGCACCCTCTTGTGACCCTCATCCATTGTATGACCAATCACCCATACCATATCCTTGTGACCGTTATGAGCAAGAACCTTTAGAGCCACCATAACCTTATCGTGAGTACCACCAAGAACCACCTCAATACATACCATCTCCATACTCTTACCAAGAAGAACCGCCTTCCCACTATGAACCCTTTCTCCAAAATGATGACCCTTCCTACCCACTCCAAGCCCCAATAGATGATTCTCTCACCTTGCTACTTCAAGGCCAAGCAGATATACAAAGGAACACCCTAGAGTTTGTGACTAATTTGACTTAGGTAGTGCATACGTTAGCCTACCAATGCTTGAACACTCAAGGTGCTTCCGTGGCCACATGTGAAAAACCAAAGGAAGAGCAAAGCATGAAAGAGAGATTGGAAAATTCGGTGAAGAAGTAAGAGTTGAGCTTTGTATTGGAGCAATTGGAGAAACCTAGGGTTATTGAAGAAAAGGAAGAAGTGGTTGAAGATCTAGGAGATACGGAATCACCATGGGAATCTCAAGAACCTTTGGAGCATAACGAGATTGCGGACTATGAAGAGGTTGATCAAGAGATGGACTCAATCATCAATGATTTCTTATTAATAATTGAATCCTCTCCCATGGGGCATGAAATTGACACTAATGAAGACAACTCAACACCAAATGATGTTGGTGATCTCATTGAAGACTCTCCCATCAAATGTGAAGTTGATATGGAAGTAGATTTCACACAACCTCCTAAGTTTGACTTGATTGATGATGAAGAGGAATTGGAAGAAGTCAACAAGCAAGAAGAAGATGAAAGAAGTTGTCAAGAGGTGGAGGTACCCAAAGAAGAGCATAAGGAAGTCGACCCTGCATTGTCTAAGTGTGGGGAGGTTTCCCTCCCTAAGTCACCGTCCAACACAACATTCAAGTGGGTAAAATTCTCAAACCTAAGCTTTACTTTCTCACTTGAATATGGCTTGATTGAGATGGATGGACAACTTAGAGCTCTTTGTAGAACTAAGAGTAAAAGGGAGTTGTGTAGTGGTTGGAAGTTTGGAATTAGGCTCATTGAGGTCAAGTTCTCAAGGTATAGAGACCATGATTGGAAGAATGCTACTTCACGTGGGTCTATGAAGAAGACTTGGTGTGCTAGAGAGAATTCCACTTGTTAACCACCTGAATGGAAAATTCATGAAGATCAACTAGAAGGCGGGTGCGAAAATAAGATATGGGATCCCGGATCGAAGCACGAAGACCAACTATGGGAGCTCGTATCTTGGGTGGAACTCCATCCAAACTTGGTGAAAATGGTTGGAACTTCTGTCAACCATTTGAGGAGCAAAGATCCTTGGAGATTCAAGGACGAGTACAAGCATAATCCACCATGACAAAGAGCTTCCCGAATGTCCAACTTAAGGACTTAAACTAAAAGTGCTAGGTGGGAGACACCCCACCATGGTAAACTCTTTCCACTCTCTTGCATTTTTGATTAATAAGTGATTTGAGTTACCATTGTAGGTAGTTTTTTTTTTCATATATTTGTTTCAATAATTTGGTTGTAGGTTGTTTGTGGAGCAAGCCTCTTTTGGTTGTATTTGAAGGTTCTCAAAAAGCCAAAAAGATTTTTTTTGTCATTTTGTATTTTTGGCTAATTTTGAGCTGTAGGTAGTGTTAGGAGGATTTTGAGCTATTTTTGCTGTTTCTGAAAAAAAAGGGGGCAGGGATGCGCGTGCACGCGCCTATACGCGGATGCAGGCCCATACATTTTCCAGAGAGTTGGGCCACCCTTGCGCCAACACTAAGCTCCTGGCATAACCTCATGCATGCGTATGCGCACTGCAAGCATACGCGTCGATACGCATAATCTGCAATGCACGTGGACGCGTACATGCCGCGTGCGCGTCGATCCACTGACGCAGTTTCCAGGCTTATAACCCGAGAGTTGCGCCAACTCTGGGCTAGCGTTAAGCCTCTGGCCCAACTTACCCCACGCGGATGCGCACGAAACGCTTCTGCGCCACTCACTCATTTTTCCACCCACGCAGACGCGCACGGGGCGCGCGTGCGTGGATTCAAAAACTTTAACCCTATCCACGCGATGAACCCAACGCAGTTGCTCACCCTCACTCTCTCTTCTCTTTAACATTCACTCTTCCCTCTCATTCTCTCAAACCTCCATAGCCAACCCAATCCCTACAACCACCTACCACCGCGCCCACTGTTCGGCGCCGGACTAGTCACCGCCGCCGAACCGCCGCAACCTCTTCCCTCCTCTCTTTCTCTCTTCCTCGCTTCCCTTCTCTCACCATTTCTCCTTGCACCCCTTCCTCTCTCACCTCGGCCAACCAACCTCCGCGGCAGCCATTGTCGCCGGCGGTCCTCACCCACTTCCCCTCCTCTCCGTCAACAACCACCGCGAACTCCACTGCGCCGCCACATTCCTCGGCAGCGCTACGGTTCCGCTACTTCCTTTTTTCCATTTTCAAATTCCTCCTCTCTCTGCCTCTGCATTCCAGGTTAACCACCTCCTACTCTGTTCTTCTTTTCTATTTCCAATTTTGCCAGTTAGTTCAGTTCTTTGATTCTGTTTATCTAGGTTAGTTAGCTATGCCTGTCTTAGTTGATTCTAGGTTGTTAGGTAGTTAGGATGTGGTTAGATTATCATAGACCTGATGATTGCTCCGTATTTGTTAACCAACATGGCTTATTGTACATTTCCTTGTTGAATAATGGATGGTGTATTCTTCTGTGTGTATGCATCTTATTATTGCTATGCTGTTATGTCACTGCTGCCCTGCTGAATTCTGCTTGTGAACTTAAGTTTGCTGCTGCATATATTTAATCCTTGCTTTTAATATTGTTACAATTTTTTGGTTTGTATATATTAGTATTCTGGATTGTGGATACTTTTGTTTAGTTTGTTGGATTTTACACTTTTGCTTTATATATGCACTTTTGCTTTGTATAGTTGTTTTAGCTTGTTTTAGCTTTTGGTTGTGATTAGAAAAATATTTTGGATTGTTGAGACCTAGTTGACCCTTTTTACATATGACACCGTTTTGATTGAAAAAAGGATTAACTAAGGAATTTTTAAAATTTCTCAATCACAACATTGCATTTGCATTTAGAATAAGCCTAGTCAAAACAAGATCTTTCCAAAGAATTTATCTATAGGGCACAACCCCAGTTGATTGGAAAATTTTTGATGAACTTGCATGAATTCATATTTTGTGAAGCATGTTTTGAGCTAAGAACACAAGCTTGTGAGTTTTGAGCCTAATTGTGTGGTTACATCTTATAACCACTTATTTCCCTTCTTGTGTGAAATTATTCTCTTCCTATGATTGTGATCCTTGATTTGTTTAATTCTATATGTCTAATTATTCCTTATATTCATACATTTATATGATTGAGGCAATTATTTCATTAGCTCACTTACCCAAATAGCCTACCTTTTACCTACCATTGTCAACCAATTTTGAGCCTACACTTAACCCAATTGTTCTTTATTTTAGCACATTACAAGCCTAAAGCGAAAAACAATAAAGTCCCTTGTTTGGATCTTTGATTAGCTTAGACTAGTGAGAGTGTTTTATATTCAAGTTTGGGGAGATGTGGGAACATTGGTTGGGATAAAAGGGTGTTTTGTATTTCTATATTTGGGAATTGGGTTCATACTCATGTATTGATTAAGTGTATAGACATTATGTATTGATGTTCTTGTATGTAGCTTGAAAGAAAGAAAAAAATGAGAAAAACAAAAGAAAAAGAAAAAAATAAATGTGAAAAAGAAAAGAAAAGAAAAAAAAAGGAAAAAATAGAAAAAAAAAAAGGAAAAAAAACAATAAAAAGGGGACAAAATGCCCCAAAGTAAAGTCCAATAAGAGCCAATGCATAAGTGTTGTGAAAATCAAAAGAAAATGCATGAGTATGTGAAAAGTGAAGGATCGGTAGTTAGGATTAGTACTTAATTGTATAGGTTATTATATAGGTTAGGTGGGAAAGTTTGGGATAATCAAAGATTCAAATCCTAGTCCACTTAACAATACATGATCCTACCTTGACCCTAGCCCCATTACAACCTTTGAGAAAGACCTCATGATATTTGTATGCATGCATTGAATGATTGTTGATTGTTAGATGAAGAACAAATTTTGGAAAGCATGATTAGGGGGTGAAATTGAGTGAATCAACCCCTAAACACTTGAGTGAATAGAGCGGATACACATCTGGTGAGGGTTCGATTGCTCAATTACATGTATTCACCATAATCATCTATATTCTTGCAAGTTTGTAAATCTTTTTGATAGTTCAATACAATTGTGGGTTGGATTTTATTTCTATTGTTTGAGCCCTTGTGCTTACATATATTCTCTTGGAAGTTGAGTTGTTTTGACCAAGCATTTGCATCCATATAGATAGTTGCATGTAGATAGTTTGCATTTAGATAGTTTAGTTGCATTGAATAAATGTCATACCCTTTGCTTCATTCTTGGTTTAGCATGAGGAGATGCTAAGGTTTAAGTGTGGGGAGGTTGATAAACCCCGTTTTTAGGGTTTATCTTGTGTTGAATTTAGAGGATTTTGATAACCTTTCCTCACATTTATTCAATGAAATAGCATGATTTTGTGATTGTCTCCTTATTTGCGCTTAGATGTGAAAACATGCTTTTTAGACCTTTAATTTGATAGTTTTAATCTTCCCTTAATTCTACTAGATGCCTTGATGTGTTTGTTAGTGATTTCAGATTGAAAAGGGCTAGGAAAGGATCAAAGGAGTGAAAGGAAAGCATACAAAGTAGAGAAATCATGAAAAGTCAAAGATTTGGAAAATGCCCATGGACGCGCGCGCGCACTATGCGCCTACGCGTGGATCGCAAAATGCTCCATGGTTGCGTACGCATACGCGCCGAAGGCCGCACATGATTCTTTTAGTCAAACTCGTGCCTGGCGATTTTGGAGGGTTTCTAGCCCATTTGGAGCTGAGTTTTTTACGGGAAAAGATAAAAGGAACCAAGGATTGAAGGGAAAGGTATCATCACTTCACATCACTTCACATTAGGATTAGTTGAGAGTTAGTTTTAGAGAGAGAAGCTCTCACTTCTCTCTAGGAATTAGGATTAGGTTTAGTTCAATAAGCTTAGATCTAGGTTTTAACTCATGCTCTCTTCTACTTTTACTTCTTAATTCTTTGTTGTTACATGTTGTTCTTCTATTCTTTTGTTGTAATTTCTTCTATTTTGTTGTCATGCTTTGTTGTAGATTCACTCTTGTCTCTTCTACTTTTTTTTCAATTCAATTTGAGGTAATTCATGTCAATAATGTTCTTTTTTATTGTTGTTGTTAATTCCTTGCAATAATTGTTGTTAGATTTTATTGTTGTTGTCAATTTACTATGTTTTCCTTTTATACCTTCCAAGTGTTTGTCAAAATGCTTGAGAAGATGTTAGAGTAGATTTTTATATTCTTGGCTTGGGAAAGGTAACTTAGGAACTCTTGAGTTGCTAATGTCCAAGTGATTGATAGTTGATAGCCATTGACTCTAGCTCTCATTAATTCAATTAGTGAATAGCTAGGACTTATGGACTTGGATTGATATAGCTCATTTGACTTTCCTTTACTTGTTAGAGGATGACTTAATGGGATTGATCCTTGCAATTATCATGTTGTGGTTAGTGATAAGGATAGAGAACCTTGACCACTAAACCTTGCCAAGACCATTTTGTCATTCGATTTCCTTTATCATTTAATTTTCTTGGTTCCTAATAAAAACCCCAAAATATACATTTCCATGGCCAATAACAAGAACACTACCCTGCAATTCCTTTGAGAAATGACCCGAGGTTTAAATACTTCGGTTTATAGATTTTAGGGGTTTGTACTTATGATAAACAAAATTTTTGTATGAAAGGATTATTGATTGGTTTAGAAACTATACTTCGATGAGATTTCAATTGTGAAATTCTATACCGTCAATTTTCCATTCATCAACATGCAGCACGTGGCTCTGTCACCCGTACGCGTCGTCCACGCGTACGCGTTGCTGAAATTTTGCAAGGTCACACGTACGCGTGATCTACGCGTGTGCGTTGCCTAACTGCATGGCAATTATGGCAAATTGCATATCATTTTGAAGCCCCAGATGTTAGCTTTCCAATGCAACTGGAACCGCCTCATTTGAATCTCTGTAGCTCAAGTTATGATCGATTTAGTGCGAAGAGCTCAGGATTGACAGCTTAACAATTTCTTCAATTTCTTGTATTCCTTCCACTTTTGCATGCTTTCTTTCCATCCTCTAAGCCATTTGATGCGGGCAGAAATTAGCAAATTGAAAATTGTTAAATTATATACGTTGCAAGTATAGTTCTTAACTCGCCAAAAATCTGCCTTATCAATTTAGAAAGGTGTCACAGAAAATAAAATTAAAATACTGGGAGTATGAGTCCCAGGTCGTCTCCCAACGAGTTGCAGGAAAGGGTGCTATTTTATTAATCAGAATGTTTTCAAAAAATGTTTGATTGAATGGCAGAAAATTAAATTGGAGAATTTATATAAATTTAAATAAAAACCTTGACTGGGAGTTGATTACATGGAAGCCCTATTCTTGATGGAATACTCTCAAGATTAATTGACAATTGAGAATTATTACGTTTAGTTATCCTTTACTAAGTAAGGGGAGGTCAAACAAGTTGGAATGCTGTTCTATCCACAATTTCTAATCCACTCTTGGGAGGATTGGTGTTAGGAACTAGAGAGCAAGCCAACAATAAACTCAATTACAACCTTCTCTTGAACAATCCGCTCAAGGGTTCCTTTCAATCAACTCACCATCAAGTTAGGGAACTACTCACTCATTGTAAATGTAAAATTTATAACATCAACATAGGAATTAAAGAAAGACATGATAAGTAATGATGAAAAGATTAATTAAAAGCAAAAGTAATTCTTATATTAATAAAAGCTAAAATAATCCAATCGTAAAATCAAATAAAATTAAGGAATATGGAAGAGTAAGAGAAAAGTGAAGAGAACGAACTAGAATGTCGAAGTCTTGATGAGGCAAATAACTTTTCTCAATATCCCAATGCAAAAACAATGAAAATAACCTATCCTAAAAACTATGAATGTGTAGAGAGAAAACCTAGAAGAGGAGTAAAACTAGATCTAAAACTAAAACTATGCGGAATGAATGTCGTTCCTGGTTTCTGCATGTTCTCTGGCTCTAGTATGCTATTCTGGACCGAAAACTGGGTCAAAATAGGGCCCAAAATCGCCCCCAGCAAATTCTGCAGATTATGCAGATCGCACACGTCACGCGATCGCGTTGCTCATGCAGACGCGTCATTCGCGTTTCTGCTTTGCCACGCGGACGCGTCGTCCACGCGGACGCGTCGTCCATGCGGCCGCGTCGCTGCAAATTGCTCTCTTCCGCGCAGTCGTGTCATCCATGTGGCCGCGTCGCTTCTCGCTGGTCATCTCCTCAATTTCTTGTGTTCCTTCCATTTTTGCAGGCTTCCCTTCCAATCTCCAACTCATTCATGCCCTATAAAGCCTGAAACACTTAACACACAGATCACGGCATCGAATGGAATAAGGGAGAAATAAAATACATAATTAAAAGTCTCTAGAAAGCAAGTTTTCAACCATAAAACATCTTTAGGAAGGAAATATAAATGCATGCTTATTTAATGAATAAGTGGGCAAAGATCATGATAAAACCACACAAATAAAACACAATATAAACCATGAAATAGTGATTTATCAACCTCCCCACACTTAAGCATTAGCATGTCCTCATGCTTAATTGAAGGAGATAAAATAAATGAGTAAGAACATGTAAAACCTATGAAATGCAATGCAATGCCAACTATATATATGAATGCAACTACATGATTCTTGTCCACTTGATCAATAGCAAATAAGTTCTTCAAAACAATTATAATTCAAATTCCACTAATTCAATTCTCATAAAGTAAGAGCAGGTAAAAATGCAAGAAGATAGCTCATGAAAGCAGAGAACATAGAAATTCAAGCATGGAACCCTCACTGATGGTGTATGTACACTCTAGTCTCTCTAGTGTATAGGGTAATCACTCTATCCTTCTCTAATCATGCTTTCTAATTTTTGTTCTTCTCCTAACCAATCAACAACATTTAACATACCAATGCAAACATCATGAGGTCTTTTCAAGGTTGTAACGGGGCCAAGGTAAGGGTAAGGATGCATATATGGCTAAGTAAGCTTATAATTTGAATCTTTAATTAACCCAAGCTTTAACATAACCTATATACATACTCTATATAACTTTATAATTCACACCTAGCTACCCAGAAATTTCCTTTCACTTTCCATACTCATGTTTCAACTCTTATTTTAATTTTTATCATACATGCATTGACTTTTGAATTTTTAAATTAGGGTAATTTTGTCCCCTTATTTATTTATTAGATATTTTTTTTTAAACATAGAAACATAAGAATAAACATAGCTTATCAATGCACATAGATTTTTGATTCTTATAGTTTCACATGAGTAGATATCCAAATTCCCAGTATATTATCCTCATTCCCTTATTATTCTTTTGTTCCCACAATTTTCCATACTTAAATAACACACACACTTCTATCTTAAGCTAACCAAAGATTCAAATTGGGATGTATAATTGTTTTTCCGTTTAAGGCTAGTAATGTGGTAAAATATAGAATAAATGGGATTTAAAGGCTCAAAGTGGTTAACAAAGGTAATTAAAAGGGTAGGCTTAATTTGGATAAGTAAGCTAAACAAATAATGGCCTCAATCATATGCAAGCATATAAATATAATAAAAATTGGACATATAAGATGAAACAAAATATAGATTACAATCATAGAGAGGTAAACACACAAGAATAAAATAATATGGTTAAATAATGTAACCATTCGTAAAGGCTCAAATCTCACAGGTTGTGTGTTCTTTAGCTCAAAAATCATGTTCCAATTACAACTTCAAGCAATTTTAACCTAAAAATTTTTTTAATTAAAATTAGTGAAATTTTGTTCCAAAGATAGAGTCTTAGAAGAAACTTATTGTCTTTTCAATCAAGCAGAACATGCATGCAACTAACCTATTACTATGCAATTTATCCTATTCTATAAAAGAAAAATCTAACTAAAAATCCTAATTTATTGGTGTACAGAAAAGAAATTACCTCCGGAAGTCAGGTACTGACCGACCTCCCCACACTTAAGGATTTGCACCGTCCTCGGTGCCATCTGTCAGGAACAATGGTGGGCTGGTAGCAGTATCTCCACAGTCGGGACTATCATGGCTCCCTGTGCTGGTAAAAGAAGTGGAGTCCGGGGTGTCTGAGTCCTTGAATTTTTCCATGATCAGCTCTTTGAGGTATGTGAATCGGCGCTTGTTGCGGCGCTCTCTCATCTTAGCTTTCTGTTCCTGCCGATCCAATTTTTCAAGTATCTGCTGGAGCAGTTGGCCTGTTGTAGGTGCTTGGGGTGTTGAAGAAGGAATATCTTCAACTGGTTCAGTAGGATGGCTAACAGTGGTTGCTGAAAGTCTGAGGTATTTCCCGTTAGGGACATACTGATCATCTCGTGGAAGCATGGCTTTGGTGTCCCCAGCTTTGTAGGAGACTCTGGTTGCTGAGACTAGATCTGAGACTAAGGCGGGAAAAGGTAAGTTGCCCGCAATTTGTACGTGCTCCATTGCATTCCGGATGTGTCTTGGTAGATTCAGAGGTTGGTCTGTAAGGATGCACCATAGTAGAACGGCCATGTCCGCAGTGAAGGAGGACTCGTGAGTGCTCGGAAAACGTAATGGGACATGATCTGTGCCCATACGCGAGCCTCCAAGGTAAGTGCTGAAGCTGAAATTCCCTTAAGGCGGGTACGATGGTATCCGTAGATCCATCGGCTGCCAAGTAGTGCGATAACTCTGAGAACAGCGTCCTAGTCAAATTGGTACATCTGGCACTTGAGTGCGGCTTCTTGAAAGGCGTCCAATCCTTTTGGAATAGGGGGAAGACTTAGAGCTCTTTGAATGGCCTCTTCTGTAATGGGGACTTGCTTCTGATGAACAAAGACAGACTATAGAGTTGGCAGGTGGAAGTTGGAGTAGAACTCGACTACCCAAGAAAGATTGACCTGCCTTGGCTGTCTCTGTAGGAAATCCCATTGTCTTCGGGCAATTTGCGGCTCAACAAAGGTAGCAATATTGGGCGGGAGGAGAAGAAGATATTCGTTGTTGTAATTCCTTTCTGCCAGGATGGGGAACATCTGCTCACAGTAGCGATTGGAGAATCGCGTAGTGTCCTTCGCTGGAAAGGCTCTTTCTTTATCGTCAACCTTTATTATCCTTTTAATCTTCTTTGTTGAGGGCTTGACTGTAGTGGAAGAGGGTTCTGCCACTAATGCTCTTTTTGTTCCTCTTCTTGCTGGTTGTTTGGGAGTAGCTTTCTCCTTTCCTTTCTTGGTGGCCATCCTGAAAAAGAAAAAAAAAAGTAAATTAAATTTAAAGGGATAGAGCAACGAAGAGAGTGGTGTAAGTGATAATCAATGCACAATAAAGACGAATGGCATTAACACATGGTCTGGATTACATGTGAAAAGCTCATCAATGGAAATATAGCAAGTGCAGGTGGTACAATGGAATGCAAGAGGTTTATTGGCATGCAGGCAAAGGCATGAGTAGCATAGATCAAGCATTCAATGTCCAATTGAAATATGTTATCATTCGTAACAAATTATCATGTTTGTATTGATAATTAAATTCAATTAATAAAATAGTGAAAGGATTTTGTGAAAAACAAGCATTGAATATTAGAGTAGAATAATGTAGAGAAGTTCATAATGCCATATGGGCTTTTTCACAAACACATAGCATGCATGTAGAATAAGTTCTTGAAAATAACAATATGAGCATGCAAGTAATCCCTTAAAATAATATATAATTGTCAAACAAATTTATAACAATCCACAAGCATATAATTACAAATAATGACTCATATAAATTGATAACACCAAGTAAAAAGGAAAAAGAAAGAAAAAAATAAGAACAATGAAGGTAAAAAGAAAAGAAAAGAAGATAACATGTAAAAATAAGAAGAATAATAGAAAAGTGAGGAGGGAAGAAGAGAAAAAACCTTGTTAATGGGGTGAGAGAAAGTAAAAAGTGAGAAAGGAGGAAGAAGGAGGAAGGTAGGAAGAAGAAATAAGGGGGAAAAGAGAAAATAGGATTTGGGGAGAAAAAAGATATGATATTTGGCAAAATTAGGAAAACTGTGCGCCGCAAGCGACGCGATCGCGTGGGGACGCAGTCGCGCGACTTGCGCTTAAGGTGATTGACGCGGTCGCGTCGGTCACGCGGTCGCGTGACCCAGTTTGTGCCATTGGCGCAAGGGTCGCCTCGCACTCGCACAACTCTCTGTTCAAAATCATTAAATGCCAAATTTTGGATGACGCGATCGCATGGGGCATGCGATCGCGTGAGTGGGCTATTTTTGGGATACGACGCGGCCGCGTGGGGCATGCGGTCGCGTGAGGTGGACTGCGTGTCCAGCGCCAGTCCAGCACCACTCTAGCACAACTTTCAGCTGTGCACCATTATTACGCCGAAATCCTTGTCACGCGGCCGCGTGGGGCACGCGGTCGCGTGGGAGGCCATTATTCCCATATGACGCGGTCGCGTCAGCGACGCGATCGCGTGGGACGATTTGTGCCATTGGCACGCCTCCAGCCACGCTCTCGCGTGACTCTCTTTTCGTTTTTATTTTTCCCCCAGCTCCTTGCGACGCGGACGCGTCACTGAGGCGGTCGCGTCGCATGAAAATTTTTTTTTAATCAAAAGCCAAAGTATGTGAATGCAGATGCACGAAATATACTAATAAAGAGAAGAGTTATTGAATAAGGAAACTAAAAATAAAGAAAAGAACGATCATACCATGGTGGGTTGTCTCCCACCTAGCACTTTGCTTTAACGTCCGTAAGTTGGACGCTCCACTAGCTCAGTCTTCGGCTATGTGGGGGTCTTCCAAGTGGAAGATCTCGAGTTCCTTGTCTTTCTTTCGCTTCTCACCTTGGTACAGCTTTAAGCGATGTCCATTAACTTTGATAAGTTCAGAGCTCGAAGGATAGCTAAGGTGATAAACTCCGTACGGTTCAGCCTTTTCTACTCTGTATGGACCTTCCCATCTCGATCTCAACTTGCCTGGCATGAGCCTCAGTCGAGATTTGTAAAGGAGGACTGAGTCCCCAGGTTGGAACTCTTTCCTCTTGATGTGCTGATCATGTACAGCCTTCATCTTCTCCTTGTATAGTCTTGAATTCTCATAAGCTTCTAGGTGAAGGCTTTCCAGTTCTTGCAGTTGCAACTTCCTTTCAGCTCCGGCTCCTTCAATTCCCATATTGCATTCCTTTACTGCCCAAAAGGCTTTGTGCTCTATTTCAACAGGGAGATGATAAGCTTTTCCATAAACTAAGCGGAAAGGACTCATCCCAATGGGTGTTTTGTATGCTGTTCTGTACGTCCAGAGTGCATCTTGTAGCCTGGTGCTCCAGTCTCTTCTATGAGGCTTTACTATCTTCTGCAAGATACACTTTATCTCTCTATTTGACACCTCGTCTAGCCCATTAGTTTAGGGATGGTAAGCTGTTGCAACTTTATGAATTATCCCATGCTTCTTCATCAATCCTGTTAGTCTCCTGTTACAAAAATGGGTGCCTTGATCGCTCACGATTGCTCGTGGTGATCCAAAGAGACAAATAATATGGTTTCTCACAAAGGAAACAACAGTGTTAGCATCATCAGTGCGGGTAGGAATTGCTTTCACCCACTTAGAAACGTAATCGACAGCTAACAAAACATAAAAATAACCATTAGAATTTGGAAATGGACCCATGATGTCAATGCCCCAAACATAAAAAATTTCACAGAAAAGCATAATTTGCTGAGGCATTTCATCCCTCCTGGATATATTACCAAATTTCTGGCATGGAAAACAGGATCTACAAAATTCAGCGGCGTCTCTAAAAAGAGTAGGCCACCAGAATCCACAGTCTAAGATTTTTCTGGCAGTTCTTTGAGGGCCAAAATGTCCTCCACTCTCAGATGAGTGACAGGCCTCTAAGATGGACTGGAATTCTGATTGAGGCACACACCGTCTAATTACCTGGTCAGCGCCACATCTCCATAAATATGGGTCATCCCATATATAATATTTAGACTCGCTTTTCAGCTTGTCTCTTTGATGCTTAGAAAAGTTTGGAGGAAAGGTACGACTAACTAAATAATTAGCTACAGGTGCATACCAAGGGACTATCTCAGATACTGCTTGCAGGTTATCAAATGGAAAATTATCAGCTATAGAAGTGGGATCATCTGTAATGTGCTCAAGGCGACTCAAGTGGTCTGCCACTAAATTCTGGTTACCACTCCTATCCTTAATTTCTAAATCAAATTCTTGTAATAGTAGTATCCAACGTATAAGCCTTGGTTTAGACTCCTTTTTAGATAATAGATACTTTAGAGCTGCGTGGTTTGAATACACTACTACCTTCGTACCAAGTAAATAGGCTCAGAATTTATCCAGAGCAAAAACAATAGCAAGAAGCTCTTTCTCAGTAGTAGTATAATTAGACTGAGCGGCATCTAAAGTTTTAGACGCATAAGCAATAACAAAGGGGTCCTTACCTTCACACTGAGCCAGTGCTGCTCCTACTGCATGGTTGGAAGCATCACACATAATCTCAAATGGTTGGCTCTAGTCTGGTCCTCTTACAATTGGGGCTTGAGTCAGTGCGGTCTTCAGCTTATCAAACGCTTGTTTGCAATTTTCACTGAACTCGAACTCAATGTCTTTCTGCAGTAATCTGGATAAGGAAAGTGCTACCTTACTGAAGTCCTTTATGAATCTCCTGTAAAAACCTGCATGGCCAAGGAAAGAACGGACCTCCCTCACAGAAGAGGGATAAGGTAAAGTAGAAATAACATCCACCTTTGCTGGGTCTATAGAAATGCCAGTATTAGACACAACATGTCCTAGTACAATTCCTTGTTTAACCATAAAGTGACATTTTTCAAAATTTAGCACAAGGTTTGTATTGACACATCTATCCAATACTCTAGATAATCCATCTAAGAAAAGGCTAAAAGAATCGCCGTATACACTAAAATCATCCATAAAGACTTCCATACAGTCCTCAATAAGATCAGAGAAAAGACTCATCATGCACCTTTGGAAAGTAGCTGGTGCATTGCACAAGCCAAAGGGCATTCTCTTGTAAACATAAGTCCCAAAAGGACATGTAAAAGTGGTCTTTTCCTGATCCTCAGGAGCTATATGAATTTGGAAATAACCTGTGTAACCATCTAAGAAACAATAATGCGATTTACCTGACAGGCGATCCAGCATTTGATCAATGAATGGAAGAGGATAGTGATCCTTACGGGTTGCTTGGTTGAGGCGTCTGTAGTTAATGCAGACCCTCCAAGCGTTCTGAACTCTGGTTGTCAGGAGCTCTCCATGCTCATTCTTCACTGCAGTGACTCCAGATTTCTTTGGCACTACTTGTACTGGGCTCACCCATTCACTGTCTGAGATGGGATAGATGATATCTGCCTCTAATAGTCTGGTCACTTCCTTCTTGACAACCTCTAGGATAGTGGGGTTCAGTCTTCTCTGTGGTTGACGGACAGGTCTTGCTCCCTCTTCTAAAAATATTCTATGCTCACAGATTTGAGGGTTGATGCCCACTATGTCTGCCAAACTCCAACCAATTGCTTTCTTGTGCCTCCGCAGCACACCAAGTAGCTGTTCTTCCTGTTGGGAAGTAAGCTCCCTTGCAATGATAACCGGAAACTTCTGCCCGTCTTCAAGGCAAGCATATTTGAGGTGTGGAGGAAGGGGTTTTAATTCTAACTTCTGATCATGTTCAGGCTCTGGATTGTCTGGAGCTGGTAACAGTGGTAAGGCACTGTCATTGTCCTCTGAGAATGTGATGAGCGGATAATTTATACGCTTTTTGGCATTGTTTTTAGTATGTTTTCAGTAGAATCTAGTTACTTTTAGGGATGTTTTCCTTAGTTTTTATGTTAAATTCACATTTCTGGACTTTACTATGAGTTTGTGTGTTTTTCTGTGATTTCAGGTATTTTCTGGCTGAAATTGAGGGACTTGAGCAAAAATCAGATTCAGAGGTTGAAGAAGGACTACTGATGTTGTTGGATTCTGACCTTCCTGCACTCAAAATGGATTTTCTGGAGCTACAGAACCCAAAATGGCGCGCTTCCAATTGCGTTGGAAAGTAGACATCCAGGTCTTTCTAGAAATATATAATAGTCCATACTTTACCCAAGTTTAGATGATGTAAACTGGCGTTCAACGCCAGCTCTCTGCCCAATTCTGGCGTCCAGCGCCAGAAACAAGATGCAAAGTGAAGTTCAACGCCCAAAATGGCATAAAAGCTGGCGTTCAACTCCAAGAAGGACCTCTACATGTGCAACACTCAAGCTCAGCCCAAGCACACACCAAGTGGGCCCCGGAAGTGGATTTATGCATCAATTACTTACTTCTATAAACCCTAGTAGCTAGTTTATTATAAATAGGACCTTTTACTATTGTATTAGACATCTTTGGTCTCAGTTTTAATCCATTGTTCATCTTAGGAGACTATTGATCATATTTTGGGGGCTGGCCATTCGGCCATGCCTGGACCTTTCACTTATGTATTTTTTACGGTAGAGTTTCTACACTCCATAGATTAAGGTGTGGAGCTCTGCTGTTCCTCAAAGATTAATGCAAAGTACTACCGTTTTCTATTCAATTCATCTTATTTCGCTTCTAAGATATTCATTCGCACTTCAACCTGAATGTGATGAACGTGACAATCATCATCATTCCCTATGAACGCGTGCCTGACAACCACTTCCGTTCTACATTAGAATTGAATGAGTATCTCTTAGATCTCTTAATCGGAATCTTCGTGGTGTAAGCTTGAATGATGGCGGCATTCAAGAGAATCTGGAAGGTCTAAACCTTGTCTGTGGTATTCCGAGTAGGATTCAATGATTGAATGACTGTGACGAGCTTCAAACTCGCGATTGCCGGGCGTAGTGACAGACGCAAAAGGATAGTAAATCCTATTCCAGCATGATCGAGAACCGACAGATGAATAGCCGTGCCATGACAGGGTGCGTTGACCATATTCACTGAGAGGATAGGATGTAACCATTGACAAGGGTGATGCCTCCAAACGATTAGCCGTGCCGTGACAGGGCATTTGGATCATTTTCCCGAGAGAAGACCGAAAGTAGCCATTGACAATGGGATGCATTACACAAAGCCAGCCATGGAAAGGAGTAAGACTGATTGGATGAAGATAGCAGGAAAGCAGAGGTTCAGAGGAACGAAAGCATCTCTATTCGCTTATCTGAAATTCTCACTAATGATTTACATAAGTATTTCTATCCTTATTTTATTAATAATTTTCGAAAACCCCATTACTATTTTATATCTGCCTGACTGAGATTTACAAGGTGACCATAGCTTGCTTCATACCAACAATCTCCGTGGGATTCGACCCTTATTCACGTAAGGTATTACTTGGATGACTCAGTGCACTTGCTAGTTAGTTGTGCGAAGTTGTGAACCATGGTATTGGCATCATGTTTTTGGCGCCATTACCAAGGAAAGAAAGAGCGATGAATTTTACATAATCAAAGTGTAATCACAATTTCTGCGCACCAAGTTTTTGGCGCCGTTGCCGGGGATTATTTGAGTTTGGACAACTGACGGTTCATCTTGTTGCTCAGATTAGGTAATTTTCTTTTTGTTTTATTTTCAAAAACTTTTCAAAAACAAAAAATTCTTTCAAAAATTTTCTCACCTGTTTTCGGAAAAAAAAAATTTGTTTTCAAAAAAAAAAATTATATTTTTTTTCATAATTTTTAAGAATGAATTCTAGTATTTCATGAAGCATGTTGAAGCCTGGCTGGCTGTAAAGCCATGTCCAAATTCATTTGGACTGAGGCTTCCAATTTTTTATCAAGAGCAAGCTAGTTGGTGCTAATCCACCTACTGCTGATTCATGATCTACCTGTTACATGCTAAAGCTTGGCTGGCTATTAAGCCATACCTGACCCTTTGATTGGAGCTTTAGACTAAAGAGCATAAGATTCCTGGAATTCATATTAAAAATTTTGGAATCCTTATTTTTGTTTTTCAAATAATATTCGAAAAAATACAAAAAAAATTAGAAAATCATAAAAATCAAAAATATTTTTGTGCGCTTGTTTGAGTCTTGAGTCATGTTGTAAGTTTGGTGTCAATTGCATGTGCATCTTGCATTTTTCGAAAATTCTCATGCATTCATAGTGTTCTTCATGATCTTCAAGTTGTTCTTGGTAAGTCTTCTTGTTTGATCTTTGCATTTGCATGTTTTGTGTCTTTTCTTGTTTTTCATATGCATCCTTGAATTCTTAGTGTCTAAGCATTAAAGAATTCTAAGTTTGGTGTCTTGCATGTTTTCTTTGCATTAAAAATTTTTCAAAAATGTGTTCTTGATGTTCATCATGATCTTCATAGTGTTCTTGGTGTTCATCTTGACATTCATAGCATTCTTGCATGCATTCATTGTTTTGATCCATAACTTTCATGCATTGCATCATTTTTCTTGTTTTTCTCTCTCATCATAAAAATTCAAAAATAAAAAAAATATCTTTCCCTTTTTCTCTCTCAAAATTTCGAAAATTAGATTTGACTTTTTAAAAAAATTTTAAAATCTAGTTGTTTTTATGAGTCAAATCAAATTTTCAATTTAAAAATCTCATCTTTTTCAAAATCTTTTTCAAAAATCAAATATTTTTCAAATTTCTTAGTTATTTTCGAAAATTCCAAAAATATTTTTCAAAAATCTTTTTCTTATTTTTATATCAAGTTTTCGAAAATAACAATAAGAATTAATGTTTTGATTCAAAAATTTCAAGTTTGTTACTTGCTTGTTAAGAAAGTTTCAAACTTTAAGTTCTAGAATCATATCTTGTGATTTCTTGTGAATCAAGTCATTAATTGTGATTTTAAAAATCAAATCTTTTTCAAAACTAATTTCAATCATATCTTTTCAAAAATATCTTCCTATCTTATTCTTTTTCAAAAAAATTGATTTCAAAATATCTTCTCTAACTTCCTAACTTCTTATCTTTTCAAAATTTGTTTCAACTAACTAATTAACTTTTTGTTTGTTTCTTATATTTTTCAAAACCACCTAACTAACTCTCTCTCTCTCTCTCTCATTTTCGAAAATATCTTCCCCCTTTTTCAAAAATTTCTTTTTAATTAACTAATTATTTTTTATTTGAATTTTTGAAAAACTACTAATCTTTTTCAAAACTATTTTCGAAAATCACTAACTCTTTTTCAAAAATTATTTTCAAAAATCCTTCTCCCTCATCTCCTTCTATTTATTTATTCATCTACTAACATATCTTCCTCACATCACCAAAAATCCGAACCCTCTCTCTCTCTCTGAGTTCAGATTTTCTTCTTCTTTTCTTCTACTAACACAAGGACCTCTATACTGTGATATAAAGGATCCATATTATTATTATTATTACTTTCTCTGTGCCCTCTTCTTTGTCATATGAGCAAGAGCAAGGACAAGGACATTCTTGTTGAAGTAGATCCAGAACCTAAAAGGACTCTGAAGAGAAAATTAAGAGAAGCTAAATTACAACAATCCAGAGATAACCTTTCAGAAATTTTCGAACAGGAAGAGGAGATGGCAGCCGAAAATAATAATAATGCAAGGAGGATGCTTGGTGACTTTACTGCACCTAATTCCAATTTACATGGAAGAAGCATCTCCATTCCTGCCATTGGAGCAAACAACTTTGAGTTGAAACCTCAATTAGTTTCTCTGATGCAGCAGAACTGCAAGTTTCATGGACTTCCATCTGAAGATCCTTTTCAGTGCTTAACTGAATTCTTGCAGATCTGTGATACTGTTAAGACTAATGGAGTAGATCCTGAAGTCTACAGGCTCATGCTTTTCCCTTTTGCTGTAAGAGACAGAGCTAGAGTGTGGTTGGACTCTCAACCCAGAGATAGCCTGAACTCTTGGGATAAGCTGGTCACGGCTTTCTTAGCCAAGTTCTTTCCTCCTCAAAAGCTGAGCAAGCTTAGAGTGGATGTTCAGACCTTCAGACAGAAAGAAGGTGAATCCCTCTATGAAGCTTGGGAAAGATACAAGCAGCTGACCAAAAAGTGTCCTTCTGACATGCTTTCAGAATGGACCATCCTGGATATATTCTATGATGGTTTATCTGAGCTATCAAAGATGTCATTGGATACTTCTGCAGGTGGATCCATTCACCTAAAGAAAACGCCTGCAGAAGCTCAAGAACTCATTGACATGGTTGCAAATAACCAGTTCATGTACACTTCTGAAAGGAATCCTGTGAGTAATGGGACGCCTATGTAGAAGGGAGTTCTTGAAGTTGATACTCTGAATGCCATATTGGCTCAGAACAAAATATTGACTCAGCAAGTCAATATGATTTCTCAGAGTCTGAATGGAATGCAAGCTGCATCCAACAGTACTCAAGAGGCTTCTTATGCAAAAGAAGCTTATGATCCTGAAAACCCTGCAATAGCAGAGGTGAATTACTTAGGTGAACCTTATGGAAACACCTATAATCCATCATGGAGAAATCATCCAAATCTCTCATGGAAGGATCAAAAGCCTCAACAAGGCTTTAATAATGGTGGAAGAAACAGGTTTAGCAATAGCAAGCCTTTTCCATCATCCACTCAGCAACAGACAGAGAATTCTGAACAAAATACCTCTAATTTGGCAAACTTAGTCTCTGATCTGTCCAAGGCCACTGTAAGTTTCATGAATGAAACAAGGTCTTCCATTAGAAATTTGGAAGCACAAGTGGGCCAGCTGAGTAAAAGGATCACTGAAATCCCTTCTAGTACTCTCCCAAGCAATACAGAAGAGAATCCAAAAGGAGAGTGCAAGGCCATTGACATAAGCACCATGGCCGAACCTGTAAGGGAAGGAGAGGACGTGAATCCCAAGGAGGAGGACCTCCTGGGACGTCCAGTGATTAATAAGGAGCTTCCCTCTGAGGAACCAAAGGATTCTGAGGCTCATCTAGAGACCATAGAGATTCCATTGAAACTCCTTATGCCATTCATGAGCTCTGATGAGTATTCCTCTTCTGAAGAGAATGAGGATGTTACTGAAGAGCAAACTGCCAAGTTTCTTGGTGCAATCATGAAGCTGAATGCCAAATTATTTGGTATTGAAACTTGGGAAGATGAACCTCCCTTGTTCATCAATGAACTAAGTGATCTGGATCAACTGACATTGCCTCAGAAGAGACAGGATCCTGGAAAGTTCATAATACCTTGTACCATAGGCACCATGATCTTTAAGGCTCTGTGTGACCTTGGTTCAGGGATAAACATCATGCCTCTCTCTGTAATAGAGAAACTGGGAATCTATGGGGTGCAAGCTGCTAAAATCTCATTAGAGATGGCAGACAATTCAAGAAAACAAGCTTATGGACAAGTAGAGGACGTGTTAGTAAAGGTTGAAGGCCTTTACATCCCTGCTGATTTCATAGTCTTGGATACTGGAAAGGAAGAGGATGAATCCATCATCCTAGGAAGACCTTTCCTAGCCACAGCAAGAGCTGTGATTGATGTGGACAGAGGAGAATTGATCCTTCAATTAAATGAGGACAACCTTGTGTTTACAACTCAAGGATCTCTCTCTGCATCCATGAAGAGGAAGCATAAAAAGCTTCTCTCAAAACAGAGTCAACCAGAGCCCCCACAGTCAAACTCTAAGTTTGGTGTTGGGAGGCCACAACCAAACTCTAAGTTTGGTGTTGAACTCCCATATCCAAACTCTAAGTTTGGTGTTGGAGAGTCTCAACAACGCTCTGAACATCTGTGAGGCTCCATGAGAGCCCACTGTCAAGCTATTGACATTAAAGAAGCGCTTGTTGGGAGGCAACCTAATTTTTATTTATCTAACTATATTTTTCTTAGTTATATGTCTTTATAGGTTCATGATCATGTGGAGTCACAAAATAAATATAAAAATTGAAAACGGAATCAAAAACAGCAGAAGAAAAATCACACCCTGGAGGAAGCACCTGTCTGGCGTTCAACGCCAGAACAGAGCATGGTTCTGGCGCTGAACGCCCAAAATGGGCAGTGTCTGGGCGCTGAACGCCCAAAATGGGCATCATCTGGGCGCTGGACGCCGGAATGGCACCCTAGAGAAGAGCTGGCGCTGAACGCCCAGAACAAGCATGGTTCTGGCATTCAACGCCAGAAATGGCCAACAAATGGGCGTTGAACACCCAAAATGGGCACCAACCTGGCGCTGAACGCCCAGAGTTGTGTGTAAGGGCATTTTACATGCCTAATGGGTGCAGAGATGTAAATCCTTGACACCTCCGGATCTGTGGACACCACAGGATCACCTCAAGATCTGTGGACACCACAGGATCATCTCAGGATCTGTGAATCCCACAGGATCCCCACCCACCTCACCCTCTCTCTCTTCATTCATGGTCATCCCTTCTGTTTTCCATTTACCACTCACATCCATCCACACATCCCTCCATCTCCTCCATATCTTCTTCTTCTTCTTCTTCTTCTTCTATTCTTTCTTCTTTTGCTCGAGGGCGAGCAACCTTCTAAGTTTGGTATGGTAAAAGCATATCTTTTTGTTTTTCCATAACCATTAATGGCACCTAAGACCGGAGAATCCTCTAGAAAAGAGAAAGGGAAGACAAAAGATTCCACCTCCGAGTCATGGGAGATGGAAAGATTCATCTCACAATCCCATCACTGAGAAAAAGGATGGAGCAAACAAGAGAGCACATTCATGAATCTCAACAGGCATATGAAGAAGCTCATCATCAAGAAATCTCTGAGATACATCAAGGGATGCACTTGCCTCCACAGAATTCTTGGGAGCAAATCAACACCTCCCTAGGAGAATTAAGTTCCAACATGGGACAATTAAGGGTGGAACATCAAGAACACTCCATCATCCTTCATGAAATTAGAGAAGATCAAAAAGCAATGAGGGAGGAGCAACAAAGACAAGGAAGAGACATAGAAGAGCTCAAGGACATCATTGGTTCCTCAAGAAAGAAACGCACCAATCACTAAGGTGGACTCATTCCTTGTTCTTACTTTCTCTGTTTTTCGTTTTCTATGTTAAGTGCTTATCCATGTTTGTGTCTTCATTACATGATCATTAGTAGTTAGTAACCATGTCTTAAAAGTTATGAATGTCCTATGAATCCATCACCTCTCTTAAATGAAAAATGTTTTAATTCAAAAGAACAAGAAGTACATGAGTTTCGAATTTATCCTTGAACTTAGTTTAATTATATTGATGTGGTGACAATGCTTCTTGTTTTCTGAATGAATGCTTGAACAGTGCATATGTCTTTTGAAGTTGTTGTTTAAGAATGTTAAATATGTTGGCTCTTGAAAGAATGATGACTAGGAGACATGTTATTTGATAATATGAAAAATCATAAAAAAGATTCTTGAAGCAAGAAAAAGCAGCAAAGAACAAAGCTTGCAGAGAAAAAAATAAATAAATAATAATAGCGAAAAAAATAGAAAGAAAAAGAAAAAGCAAGCAGAAAAAGCCAAAGCTCTTAAAACCAAGAGGCAAGAGAAAAAAGCCAATAACCCTTAAAACCAAAAGGCAAGGGCAAATAAAAAGGATCCCAAGGCTTTGAGCATCAATGGATAGGAGGGCCTAAAGGAATAAAATCCTGGTCTAAGCGGCTAAACCAAGCTGTCCCTAACCATGTGCTTGTGGCATGTAGGTGTCAAGTGAAAACTTGAGACTGAGCGGTTAAAGTCAAGGTCCAAAGCAAAAAAAGAGTGTGCTTAAGAACCCTGGACACCTCTAATTGGGGACTTTAGCAAAGCTGAGTCACAATCTGAAAAGGTTCACCCAGTTATGTGTCTGTGGCATTTATGTATCCGGTGGTAATACTGGAAAACAAAGTGCTTAGGGCCACGGCCAAGACTCATAAAGAAGCTGTGTTCAAGAATCATCATACTGAACTAGGAGAATCAATAACACTATCTAAACTCTGAGTTCCTATAGAAGCCAATCATTCTGAACCTCAATGGATAGAGTGAGATGCCAAAACTATTCAAGAGGCAAAAAGCTATAAGTCCCGCTCATCTGATTGGAGCTATGTTTCATTGATAGTTTGGAATTTATAGTATATTCTCTTCTTTTTATCCTATTTGATTTTCAGTTGCTTGGGGACAAGCAACAATTTAAGTTTGGTGTTGTGATGAGCGGATAATTTATACGCTTTTTGGCATTGTTTTTAGTATGTTTTCAGTAGAATCTAGTTACTTTTAGGGATGTTTTCCTTAGTTTTTATGTTAAATTCACATTTCTGGACTTTACTATGAGTTTGTGTGTTTTTCTGTGATTTCAGGTATTTTCTGTCTGAAATTGAGGGACTTGAGCAAAAATCAGATTCAGAGGTTGAAGAAGGACTACTGATGCTGTTGGATTCTGACCTCCCTGCACTCAAAATGGATTTTCTAGAGCCACATAACTCAAAATGGCGCGCTTCCAATTGCGTTGGAAAGTAGACATCCAGGGCTTTCCAGAAATATATAATAGTCCATACGTTTCCCAAGTTTAGATGACGCAAACTGGCGTTCAACGCTAGCTTTCTACCCAATTCTGGCGTCCAGCGCCAGAAACAAGCTGCAAAGTGGAGTTCAACGCCCAAAATGGCATAAAAGCTGGCGTTCAACTCCAAGAAGGACCTCTACACGTGCAACACTCAAGCTCAGCCCAAGCACACACCAAGTGGGCCCCGGAAGTGGATTTATGCATCAATTACTTACTTCTATAAACCCTAGTAGCTAGTTTATTATAAATAGGACCTTTTACTATTGTATTAGACATCTTTGGTCTCAGTTTTAATCCATTGTTCATCTTAGGAGACTATTGATCACGTTTTGGGGGCTGGCCATTCGGCCATGCCTGGACCTTTCACTTATGTATTTTTAACGGTAGAGTTTCTACACTCCATAGATTAAGGTGTGGAGCTCTGCTGTTCCTCAAAGATTAATGCAAAGTACTACCATTTTCTATTCAATTCATCTTATTTCGCTTCTAAGATATTCATTCGCACTTCAACCTGAATGTGATGAACGTGACAATCATCATCATTCCCTATGAACGCGTGCCTGACAACCACTTCCGTTCTACATTAGAATTGAATGAGTATCTCTTAGATCTCTTAATCGGAATCTTCGTGGTGTAAGCTAGAATGATGGCGGCATTCAAGAGAATCTGGAAGGTCTAAACCTTGTCTGTGGTATTCCGAGTAGGATTCAATGATTGAATGACTGTGACGAGCTTCAAACTCGCGATTGCCGGGCGTAGTGACAGACGCAAAAGGATAGTAAATCCTATTCCAGCATGATCGAGAACCGACAGATGAATAGCCGTGCCGTGACAGGGTGCGTTGACCATATTCACTGAAAGGATAGGATATAACCATTGACAAGGGTGATGCCTCCAGACGATTAGCCGTGCCGTGACAGGGCATTTGGATCATTTTTCCGAGAGAAGACCGAAAGTAGCCATTGACAATGGGATGCATTACACAAAGCCAGCCATGGAAAGGAATAAGACTGATTGGATGAAGATAGCAGGAAAGCAGAGGTTCAGAGGAACGAAAGCATCTCTATTCGCTTATCTGAAATTCTCACCAATGATTTACATAAGTATTTCTGTCCTTATTTTATTAATAATTTTCGAAAACCCCATTACTATTTTATATCTGCCTGACTGAGATTTACAAGGTGACCATAGCTTGCTTCATACCAACAATCTCCGTGGGATTCGACCCTTACTCACGTAAGGTATTACTTGGACGACCCAGTGCACTTGCTGGTTAGTTGTGCGAAGTTGTGAACCATGGTATTGGCATCATGTTTTTGGCGCCATTACCAGGGAAAGAAAGAGCGATGAATTTTACATAATCAAAGTGTAATCACAATTTCTGCGCACCAGAATGTCCCCACACTTAGACCTTGTCCTGTGTGCTTCTCTTCAAATTCCTCCTGGTGAACTTCAGCTACGGTTTCATCTATAATGTCACACTGGAGGATAGAATGATCCTCCGGAGGATGCTTCATAACTCCATTCAGATTGAAGATCACTACTCGGCCATCTATTTCAAAAGAGTATGTTCCTGAGAAAGCATCTAATTTAAACTTTGAGGTCTTCAGGAATGGTCTTCCGAGTAGGATTGATGATGGCTTATCTGAGGCATTCTGGGGCATCTCCAAGATATAAAAATCAATGGGAAATGTGAGTCCTTTAATGCCCACTAATACGTCTTCAGCAACTCCAGCCACTGTAATAATGCTCTTATCTGCTAACACAAAACGAGCTGCCGACCTTTTTAAGGGAGGGAGCCTCAAAATATCATATATAGACAAAGACATTATACTTACACATGCTCCTAAATCACACATGCAATCAGAAAATACTACACCACCTATAGTACAATTAACCATGCAAGGACCTGGGTCACTACACTTTTCAGGTAAACCTCCCATTAAAGCAGATATGGAACTTCCTAAGGAAATAGTTTCTAATTCATTAATTTTGTCTTTATAGATACATAGATCTTTTAGAAACTTTGCATACTTAGGTACCTGTTGAATGACATCAAAAAGGGGAACAATTACCTCAACCTTTTTGAATATCTCTACCATTTTGGGATCAGGTTCCAGCTGCTTCCTGGGCTTCCTTGCAAGTTGTGGAAATGGAATGGGAGTGGTGTCTTCTGCAGTGTCTGTGCCATTTGGTGCCTCCTCCTGTGGTTGCACTTCTTCTTCTTCAGCCGTGTCCTGTATGTCCTCTTCTTCTTCAACATCTTCTATTTCCACTACCTCTTCAGCTGAGGTGTGTTCTGGTGGGCTTGGCTCCTCCTGATTCCTCTCCTGCAGTGTGGTTCCGGACCTCAGGGTGATAGTATTGATACCACCCTTGGGATTGAGTAATGGTTGAGAGGGGATTCCACTGGAGCTCGAAGGTTGATTATTAGAGTTAGTCATTGATCCAATCTGGGAGACAAGAGCCTGTAGGGTAGCAGTCAGACCATTTAAAGTGGCATTAATGTTGTTTTCCATGGTCTGGTGTCTCCGCTCAATAGATTGTAGTAAGTCATCATTGGCAGATGAAGAAGGATAAGTAAATTGAGAGGTCTGCTATTGGGTATTCTGTGGTCTTTGGGGTTGCCTCAGGTGAGGTGCTCTGTAAGGCTGATTTTGATTCGGATTCTGATTCTGATTCTGCTGCCTGTTGTTATTATTATTCCACCTCTGAAATCCCTGATTATCTCTGCATCCTCTGTTATTATTGTCCCTCCAATTCTGGTTAGAATTGTCCTGCCATCCATGGTTGTAATTGTCACCTTGATTGTACCCTTGTTTGGGGCGGTCATAGAAGTTATGAGTGGCTGCCACGGTGTTGTCTTCCTGCTGGAGCTGCGGACACTCATCAGTATCATGGCTATAATCTGCACAGATTCCGCAGACTCTTTGTGGGACTAACTATTGATTTTGTTGTGCTGGAGAAGGTTGAGCTTGCTGAACTTGTTGTTGATTCAATTGCATTTGCTTCAGTAAGTTAGTCATTTCACAGATACTCTGAGTTAGAGCAGCAGTCTCTCTGCTAGAGGATACTTCTGCAACGGCTTTTGAACGGCTTTGTTTCTGCCTGTGATTCCTAGTAGATTCAGCTAAATCACTGATCAATTGCCATGCCTCATCAGTGGTCTTGTACTTCTTCATAGACCCATTGCTAGCACTTTTCAATGTGGTCTTATCTTGGGGCCTCATGCCCTGTGTGACATATCCGAGTAACACTATCTTGTCAATCATATGGTGGGGGCATGCTTCCAGAAGATTATTGAAGCGCTCCCAGTACTCATAAAGCGTCTCGGATTCATCCTGAACAATCATGGAAATGTCTTTCCTCAGTTTATCAGTAACTTCAGCTAGAAAGAACTTTTCCAAAAACTCTCTTCTGAGTGTATCCCAGTTGGATACGGTTGCTGCGGGTTGAGTGTAGTACCACTCTCTTGCCTTTCCCTCAAGAGAGAACGGGAAGGCTTTCAGCAAAATTGAAGTTTCATTCGCACCATCACGCCTGACAGTAGAGCAGGCTGCCTGAAAATCTCTCAGGTGCTTGATGGGCTCTTGAGCAGGTAAGCCATGAAACTTGGGCATCAAATTGAGCAGTGTGGTCTTTATTTCAAAATCTGTAGCCACCGCTGGATGATGCGCTTGGAACAGTTGCATTAAAAAATCAGGGGCTCCAGCCTCCTGGATAGTAACTCTTCTGGCTACTGCCATGTTACCTGTATGTAAAACAACCGAATCAGTAGAACGGGGGCTGGTTTCTTCCTCAAATGGCGTTTCAAATCCGCCCTTAGAGAGGACTAACCGACGCCTAGCTTGCCTTATTCGTGAAATAGTTCTTTCAATCTCAGGATCGAATATCGGCAAGCTTGGATCAGGAAGTGAACGCGTCATCTAACGAAAGAAACAAGCAGCTCATAATAGCAAAATAAAATAAGAATGCAAATAAATAAATTCCAATTAACAACTATAGCACTCTATTGCAACTCCCCAGCAACGGCGCCAAAAATTGATGCGGACAGAAATTAGCGAATTAAAAATTGTTAAAATATATACGTTGCAAGTATAGTTCTTAACTCGCCAAAAATCCGCCTTATCAATTTAGAAGGGTGTCACAGAAAATAAAATCAAAATACTGGGAGTATGAGTCCTAGGTCATTTCCCAACGAGTTGCAGGAAAGGGTGCTATTTTATTAATCAGAATGTTTTCGAAAAATGTTTGATTGAATGGCAGAAAATTAAATTGGAGAATTTATATAAATTTAAATAAAAACCTTGACTGGGAGTTGATTACATGGAAGCCCTATTCTTGATGGAATACTCTCAAGATTAATTGACAATTGAGAATTATTACGTTTAGTTATCCTTTACTAAGTAAGGGGAGGTCAAACAAGTTGGAATGTTGTTCTATCCACAATTTCCAATCCACTCTTGGGAGGATTGGTGTTAGGAACTAGAGAGCAAGCCAACAATAAACTCAATTACAACCTTTCTCTTGAACAATCCGCTCAAGGGTTCCTTTCAATCAACTCGCCATCAAGTTAGGGAACTACTCACTCATTGTAAATGTAAAATTCATAACATCAACGTAGGAATTAAAGAAAGACATGATAAGTAATGATGAAAAGATTAATTAAAAGCAAAAGTAATTCTTATATTAATAAAAGCTAAAATAATCCAATCGTAAAATCAAATAAAATTAAGGAATATGGAAGAGTAAGAGACAAGTGAAGAGAACGAACAAGAATGTCGAAGTTTTGATGAGGCAAATAACTCTTCTCAATATCCCAATGCAAAAACAATGAAAACAACCTATCCTAAAAACTATGAATGTGTAGAGAGAAAACTTAGAGGAGGAGTAAAACTAGATCTAAAACTAAAACTATGCAGAATGAATGTCGTTCCTGGTTTCTGCATGTTCTCTGGCCTTAGTCTGCTGTTCTGGGCCAAAAACTGGGTCAAAATAGGGCCCAAAATTGCCCCCAGTGAATTCTGCAGATTATGCAGATCGCGCACATCACGCGATCGCGTCGCTCATGCGGACGCGTCATTCGCGTTTCTGCTTTGCCACGCGGACGCGTCGTCCATGCGGCCGCGTCATCCATGCGGCCGCGTCGCTGCAAATTGCTCTCTTCCGCGCGGTCGCGTCATCCATGTGGCCGCATCACTTCTCGCTGGTCATCTCCTCAATTTCTTGTGTTCCTTCCATTTTTGCAGGCTTCCCTTCCAATCTCCAACTCGTTCATGCCCTATAAAGCCTGAAACCCTTAACACACAGATCACGGCATCGAATGGAATAAGAGAGAAATAAAATACATAATTAAAAGTCTCTAGGAAGCAAGTTTTCAACCATAAAACATCTTTAGGAAGGAAATATAAATGCATGCTTATTTAATGAATAAGTGGGCAAAGATCATGATAAAACCACACAAATAAAACACAATATAAACCATGAAATAGTGGTTTATCACCATTCCTGCCCTATAAACCCTGAAAACACTTAACAAACATATCACGGCATCGAATGGTAATAAGAAAGGATTAAACATAGCAAATTTAAGGCCAAAGAAGCATGTTTTCAATCATAGCACAAAATTAGGAAGGAAAATGTAAAACATGCGAATTCTATGAATAAGTGTGAGAATAGTGGATAAAATCCACTCAATTAAGTACAAGATAAACCCTAAAAATGGGGTTTATCAAGACTCCCTTGAACAAGCCATCCGAGAAGGCAAACTCCTCGAGTTTGGCAAAATCATCCGAGAACCTAAGAGAACTGAAAGAGAAATGTCACCAGAATGTGAAGGACACAACCCGAGGACGATACGACAGACACCCTAAGAAAGTCTGGAAACTGACCCCACCATAATTGTAAACATCATCACCGAAAAAGACGCGCCAAAAAAGTCAAAATCAGCACTACAAAAAAAATCTCAAAGTCCTAGCCGTAAAAAACCAAGCACCAATCTCCTAAGTTCCAGCGGCGATCACATTTTCCCCTGATGACTGCCAACACGGCACCTCGGCGGAAGATGTAATCCCTGGAAAATTAATAAATTATTAACTAATAAATTAATTATTATTCAAAAAAAGTATGAAATTAAATTTTTATAATCTAGAGAAGTAGAAATATTTAAAATACGAATTGACACTAATTTTAAAGATTTTGTCCCAAAATCAGCCAAACCAGTTGAACCGGACCTGTGTTGGGCCCAAGTCCAACCAACAAAATCACACCACACTTAATGAAATCTCCATTTCCTCCATTCATTCAGCAAAACACGTTGAAGAGTGAAGGGAGCTCAAGGAACCATAACTTCATTTTGCTTCCAAAATTCAATCCATCTTTTCTCTCAATCCACAACTCCGATTGACAAGCCGTCAGCGGCAACGCATTCGTCTTGGAATTATCTTTGAAACCATACAAACAAAGTGTTAATAAAGTTGTATTTTATCAGCCAACCTTCCTCCCTTCAAAATTGAATAATTTAGGTCCATGGGTATTGAGATTTTGTGTTTTGATGATGTTAGGTGTGCTCTAGTGGTGAGAAATTACTGGGTTTTGATTTGATCATCCATAAAAATGGTAAGGAATCCTTGAACCCTTGTGAATTCTATGAATTAGAATCAAATTGGTGGATGTTGGATGCTTGATTTGATCCTTGGAAGCTGTAAATTCATTTGGTAAGGAGTTGGAGGCTCGAAGCTTATGGAAGGAAATATTTTGAGGTGTTCTGGGCATAAGAAGGAATCGGTCAATGTATGGTTTTGGTTTCTCTTAGTTGATGTATAATGTTGCATGAAAACTTAGGCTAATTATCCGTAGGATAAGTTGAATTATGTGAATTGTTAATGTTTTATGACTAGTGGTGACATATGTTGAGTTCGTGGATAATTATGCATGAAAATTGTTGAATAATTAAAGGGTTGGATGTTGATATTGAATGGTGGAGTTAATGGAAGTGTGTGAAAAGAATGGAATGAAGAAATTGAGGAAATGTATATGTTAGGATGATTGGGAAATTGGTAATAAGCGTGTGATATTATGTAGGTATAATTTGTGTTGAATTGGTTGAAATGGATTTGGTTGATTTTGGTTTGGAAAACTTGAGGTTTTGAGTTTTGGTAAAAACATAATTTTAAATCAACTTTGACGTGTTGTAACTTGGCCCTTGGACTCTCAAATTTGGTGAAACTTGTCTTAAATAAAAACTAGGTTTGAGTAGTTTATGACGTTTAAAGAATGGATGAAAAATAATTTTTAACAAAAAAGTTATGTGCGTTTGAAATTTAGGTTTAAAAATAGAATTTGCAGAAAATTAGGAAATCGGGTATATGTGCATACGCACCCTATCGTGCGTACGCACAGACCAGAGCGTGTGGAGAGGTTCGTGCGTACGCACGAGGACTCTGGAAGTTTTGCAAGTTGTGCATACGCACAAGCTGGGAAATTCTTCTAGTGCGTGCATACGCACAGACTAGGACATTCATATGGTGCCTGCGTACGCACGGTATGATGCGTACGCACAATGCCCTGTTTTATACTAAAATTATATTTTTAACTGTTCGACCTTCTTGACAAGCTTGCAACCCTCTGAAACCACTGTGTTGTTGAAAATTCACAATTTTGAACTATCAACCATTCTTCTAATTTTTCAAACCTCTGAAAACCTTGTTTAAGGTCCGATAGCTAGGTTTTAGGCTACGAAATATGAGTAAGTGTGCTGATGGAGATAGTTTTGGTATCAAAGGAGATTTGAGAAGTAAATGATTGACTTGATGAGATATTAAAAGTGATGAATGAGACATAATTGAGAATGATTTTGACATTGATGAATTATGATTGAAATATTCACATGGCTGATGTATTTGAAATTATCTGAGACACGAGATTTCCTAGGTGAAAGCAATAGCTTGTCACCACTTGCTCCAAGTTGAGACTCGATACTATATATATACACATTTGAGTTTGCAGTTCCCCACGGATATTTCTGAGCTTGGGGATGCACGCACAGAGGGTCTGTCTAAGGTTAGCTACCAGACATGTCAGGATTGCTTATATAACCGACAAATGAGACTCATCAGCCATAGGACAAACATACATCATATACATTTATATGTTTTGCTTGAGTATGTATTATTTTGGTTTGCCTATCTATTTAATCCTGCTTATCTGCTACTTGATTTACTTGCTGTATTTGTACCCTATCTGTGCTTTCTTTGTTTGACTTATTTGTATATGTATCTGAGAGACTCTTTTCTGGCGGAGGCATGATGAGGGTTGTTCCACCCGGTGATTAGGAGGTTTGGAGGAGACAAAAGGTGAAGAGTTAGATCGGTGTTCTAGGAATGCCTCTGGCTTTCTTGAGACCTTATATATTATCTATACTAGCACCTTTACCATGCTAAGAAACTCTGGTTTTCATTCCATACATATATTGTTGTTTTTTAGATGTAGGTCGAGAGGCACCTCGTTAAGTGTTTGGAAATTCTCTATGCAAGCAAAGATTTCATTTTGGGCTGTGATATTTTGTGTTAAGGCTATGAATATATGTAGTTATATTTTTCGCCCTGTATATTTTGTATTTTGTCCCTCCTAGAAGTTGACTTGGAGAAACAGGTATTTTTATCTTGTCTTTTGGGATGATTGTGGGTTATGTATACGTGTGTGTGTGTGTGTGTGTGTGTGTGTGTGTGTGTGTGTGTGTGTGTGTGTGTGTGTGTGTGTGTGTGTGTGTGTGTGTGTGTGTGTGTGTGTGTGTGTGTGTGTGTACTCTGGTCAATCTTAACTTCACAGGTCGAGTCCGGAGTTTGATATCTGTATCTTTTGAAACTTTGATCTGTATATATATATGTCTTTAGCCTTCTTTTTAATTTTGTTTATTCGTTTTATGCTTACCTGGACGTGAGTGATGCGATCTTCTATTACGCTTTTGCTTAGCTTCTTTTTCAAGGCTCCTAGTTACAATTTCTTTCAATTATATTTACATACGTATTTTTATTTTAGAGGTCGTAATACATCGCTACCTCTGATTACGACTTAAACATAAAGCTTTGTGTGGTAGGGTATTACAGAAGACGCCCCATTCATCATCTCGGCAAAAGTCGGAACCGGACTTGTGAAAAGAATACTGGTCGACATCGGAGCTGATTCCAACATCCTCTTCAGAGGAGCCTTCGACAAGCTGGGTCTTTGAAACAAAAATCTGCAAACCTACCGCGACAGGGTGACTAGACTCAGAGACAACTTCTTCAAACTAGACGGTTCCATAGTGTTACCACTAACCATCGAAACCAGAAGCCAGAGGAAGACCATCATTTCCGAGTTCGTGGTCCTTAAGGACTCCACTGCCTACAACATCATCCTTGGACGAAAGATGATCAACGACCTATCCACCGTCATCTTCACAAAAGTTCCTAATCATGAAGTTCCAGGCCGATAACGGCACCATTAGAACCATACACGGGGACCAAAAAGTTACGGTAGAGTGCGATAACACCAGCTTGGCCCTCTGCAATAGGGGTGAAAACAGGCCAGGCCAGGCCAGGCTTTGATCTTAACAGGCCTGGCCTATCATGTAATTGATTGGCCTGAGCCTGACCTGCAGCCTGCTATAGGCTTTTTTCAAAGTACTAAGCATGGCCTGTTATTCAGCCTGACCTGGCCTGAAGCCTGTTAAAAGGCCTGTTATTTTTTTTTTACAAAAATAAAAATATTATTTAAAAAATATTTTTTAATAAACATATTTATATGTAAAATGTCATATTTAATATTTATAAGAATTTTTAAACTTTAAAGTATTTAAAATATACAAAACTATTTATAATTAAATATAATAAATTTAAAATATCTCATAATTTTGTTAAAAATGAAAAAAATTATTTATATATGTAATTATGTATTAAAAGGTCCAGACAGGCATAACAGGCCAGGCCAGGCTAATTAGTGAGCCTGGGCCTGGTCTATTAACATAATAAGGCTTTTATAACAGCTTGAGCCTGTGCCTATTTTATAACAGGTCAGGCCAAACACAGGCCAGGCTGCAGGCCCTGACAGGCCACCTGGCCTTTTTCCACCCCTACTCTGCAAGAGATACTGAGACGCGGTAGGTATCTTTCTCGCCGACCTCGATGCACGCCAAGACCCCAGCCCGTACAGAACCATGGGAGGAAACGATGAAGAAGTAAAGCGGGACCTTGCAGATGAAGTCAGGAGCATAGCACACCTACGGGAGCTAGCCCAAAAACAGAGAATAAGCCTAAGGTACAATCACAGTACGGTACGATGAGACTTCAGACCAGGAGACCTCGTCTTACGATGAAATGATATCTGTCCCCCACTCCCAGAGAAGGGAAGCTCACGCGCAACTGGGAGGGTCCCTACCGAATCAAGACGATAATCAAAAAAGGAGCCTACAAGCTCAAAACACTAGACGGGACCAAGCTCCCGAGATCCTAAAATGCCACCAAATTATGGCGCTACTATACGTAGAAACATCCTTCCAAAGTAACAAGATCGAGGTCATTTAGGACTATCTCTTTAACACTTTATTTTTTTTCTTTTTCCACTTTTATTTATTGCTTAAGTTGTTTAATCATATATTTTTTACCGGGCACTCTTTTCTACCCACATCGGGAGGTTTTAACGAGGCCCAAACCTCAAATGAAATTCATATTTTCAAAAGCATTGTCCCGTCCGACGGCACGAACTAAACGCGGCTACCCTTGGGAATCGATCACTTCGAGACCAACAAAATGGATATCCAAATAAGTAAACGACTACCTGAGAATCGATCATGCCGAGGCCAACAAAACAGATATCCAAATAACAAAAAATAGCGACCCAGGGACCGATCACCCCGAGGCTATATCCAAATAAGTAAACGACTATCCGGAGATCGATCACCTCGAGGCCAGCAAAATGGATATCCAAATAACAAAATGGATATCCAAATAAGTAAACGGCTACCTGGGAATCGATCACCCCTAGGCTAACAAAAACGGATATCTAAATAACAAAAAATGGCGGCCCAGGGATCGATCACCCTAAGGCCAATAGAACGGATATCCAAATAACAAAAAACGGTGACCCGGGAATCGATCACCCCGAGGCTAACAAAACGGATATCCAAATAACAAAACAGATATCTAAATAACAAAAGCAGTGACCCAGGAATCAATCACCCTAAGGCTAACAAAACGGATATCCAAATAACAAAACAGATATCCAAATAACGAAATGGATATCCAAATAACAAAAAATAGCGGCCCGGGGATCGATCACCCCGAGGCCAACAGAACGAATATCCAAATAAAAAAATGGATATCTAAATACTAAAAAATGGTGACCCGGGGACAATCACCTGTGAAGTCAACAAAGCGGATATCCAAATAAGTTAAAGGGCTACCCCCAGAAACCGATCACCTCCGAGGCCAACAAAATAGATATCCAAATAAGATAAATAATCATAGTATTGAAATCGGCCCACAAAGAGGCCTAAAATAAGTTCACAATAATGGCCCAAAAAGGCCTCACAAAACAAGCATGAGCTGACGATCTTCCAACTCGCAGAAAGCCAAACTGACCAACATCCCTCCAAATAGCGCAAGATGATGTCACGCCCTTTCCAGGCCCCTCACAGTATCCCGATAATAGAAAACCAAACTCATCAACAAAAGCCGCGTTAAGGTCTAGGCTAATGACTTTCCAACTCGCGGAAAGCGAAACTCTCCAACATCCCACCACCAATTGGCACAAGATGACGTCACGTCCTTTCCAGGCCCCTCATAGTCTCCCAAACTATAAAGAACCGGGCTCCCCAACAACTCAACATTGAGACCAAGCAAGCATGCTCTCATGCTCTGGGGGAAACTGTTCTGGACGCGATCTCCGGGTCCTTCTTCAGAACGGTCACCGAACCCGACAATCCTAAGATTAGGCCATCCTAACGGTCCAAAGACGGATCAATAACTTCCAATATCCTGACCCAACATTCAAATTCAAATCCATCCCTTATCTTAGTTAAACAAAGATAAGATAAAATAACTACCACAAGCTATATAAAGGGGAGTCAGAGGCCCCCTCAGGTACTCACTGTAAACCTTGTAAAATTAGCGAATAATTAGTCAATAAATAAAATTTTAATAAAGAAAATTAAAAATGTGAATTTTATATTAAATTAGGATAGAGCTCATCAAAACGAGAATTTTGACACTAATTTCAAAGAATTTAGCCCAAGATTAGGCCGAATGGACCGAACCAGTCGAACTGGGTCCAAACCGAGTCCGTGGGCCCAACCAGACCCATTACTTAAATGAGCTTCAGCTCATCACTCCCTTCCATTCTTCATTTCGTTCCAGCAGCCATGGAAAGAGGAAGGTAAAGACCAAAAACCTAACTCCCACTTCCATCCACCATAACTTCTTCATCCAAGCTCCGATCGCCGCACCGTTTGCGGCTACGCGTCCAGCGCGTCAAGCTCTACAATTCTATCGGAACAATTTCTTTGGTAAGTTACTCTAACACTCCAGCCTCTCCTTTCCCCTAAATTTTCAAAAAATTATGAGTGGTGTTGAATTTCTTTACTCTATGATGTATTAGGATCCAATTAGCTTGAAGAACACGTTCACTCTTGCTTATACAAAGCTCAGGTAAGATGAGGAAACTATAACCCTATCTAAATTCTGAATTTGTGCAATAGATATTGAGTTAGGTATATATATATATGTGTTGTATATTTGTATTAGGTGGTGTGTTTGTAATTGGGGAACTTGATATTGTGGACATTGGAGGCCTTGGATTGGTGTCAAGTCTTGGTGATTTTATGAATTGAGGAGATGTGTGTGTGGCTTAAGTGTTGCTTTGGACAATAAGTAAAAGCAGCCAAAGTATGGTTTAGGTTTCACGTGTATAATATATAATGTCGTGTGAAAACTTAGGCTAGAGAACCATAGGATAAGCTGGAATGGTTATGTTTATTGAATGTTAGTGATAATGATATGGTTTGAGCTTGTATGGTGTTCACTTGATTTTGTTGGTATTGATACAATGAATGATGATGTGATGATGGTTGGAGAATTTATGGTCATGGCAATATATGTATAGAGATTGATATGTTAGTTTGTAATTAAACTTGTAAAGATTGGGTTGAAATGAGATGTTATTGAGTTGAGGAAATGATAGGATTGCAAGGATTGTTGTGCTATTGTTAAGGGTAAGTTATATTGATGGTTATAGGTATGTTGAACTGAGTGGGAAGCAGTTTTGAAAAGAAAATGAGGTTTTGAAGCTTTTGAAAAACTTGGTTTTTGGCTGAACTTTGGTGACTCATTACTTGGCTTGTAGACTCCCAAATGATTTCAAACTGGTTTTGTATGAAAATTAGGTCCGTGAAGTTTACGCCGTTCAAAAAACGGAGGAAAAATATTTTAAGACAGAAAAGTTATGTGTGCCAAAAGTTCGGGGTTTAAAATGGCAAAGCTGCAGTTTAAACTTGGTGAAAATTTTTGGAAAATCGTGCATCCACACGTGGCATGGGGGCTTATATGCATACACATAACTAGGGGATGTGCACGCGTCCTGAGCTAAATGCCTAGCCACGGGTGCGCATGGGCCACGCGTACGCGTGGCCCCTGTTTCCTGTAAAACTAAATTTTTGTGTTTTAAACCAGATTTTAGGCTTCTAAACCTCTATTTTCATCCTTTTAGTCATAAAGTATAATACTAAGCCTAGTAGTTAGTTGAAGCGAGGGAATTAAGGTAACTTGGGGATGAAAAAAGGAGTAAATATGATGAGTTATAAGAAAAAGATGTAGATGTTAAATGAAGTTATGATGCCATGGCTATGATGAATGATTATATAATGATTATGAATATTAAACGGCTTATGAACTTAATGATATCTGAGATACGAGTTTTCCTGGGTAACAGAACCGTGGCATGCCACCACGTGTTCCAGGTTGAAATTCGATACTCTGTTGACCCTACGTCGTAAGGGTGACCGGGCACGTATAAATTCCCAGGAATGGATATCCTCCATTGAGTAAATTATATGTTAATGAATGTATGAATTATGAATGAAATGTGAAAAGCTATGCATAGACTCATGGAGATGCGCGACAAGGGACAGTCTAAGGGGTTTTGGACTTGTCGGGTTGGCTGGATAACCGACAGATGAGCCTCATCAGTCATAGGACAGGCATGCATCATGTGCATTCTATTTATTTTGTCTGCTATGCACTACTTGAGATTGCCTAACAGAACATATAATATGTTAACTGTTATATTTGCTACCTGCACTATCTGCTTTCTACTTGTGCTTGAAATTGTTTGGTTGTTTGTCTCTGCTAAATCATTGGTGATGGAGGAGCGGAGGAAAGGTGGATCGGTTTAGGGATAAAGTTAAGCTTAAGTAGTTAAGTTGAGAATTCCGTAGAACACCTATCCTTTTATGGCTTCTGTTTAGAATTTAAGTTTTATAACTGAGTGTCGGCGTTCTAGGATTGCCTCTGGCATTTCCAGGACCTTATATATTATATGCGTGGCACCTTTACCATGCTGAGAACCTCCGGTTCTCACCCCTTACTGTGTTGTTATTTTCAGATGCAGGTCGAGAAGCACCTCGCTAGGCGTCTGGATCCCTGAAGCGGAGCGGTTCTTGGGTTCTTGTGTTTATCAGTTTATATATATATGTACTTAGCTTTCTCTCCAAGAACTTGATTATTTTGTTCCTCATAGAGGTTACAGGAGAGTTAGGGTCTTGTTTCTATATTTTGGGTGTTTTGGGATACTTGTATATGTATGTAAATATTCTCCGACTAGCCTTGGCTTCGCAGGCTGAGTCAGGAGCTAGTTATGCTGTATTCTTGACTCTCTATTCACTCTTTCGCTTATTCATATCTATAACCTTTAGGTTTCTTAGCACGCAAGTAATTCCATTTTCTGAGTGTTGCGCTTTCTATTTTGTGATTTTGCTTTACCCGTTTTTTAAGGCTCCTAGTATACTGTATTCTTTGTTATGTATTATTATATATTTTTATTTTAGAGGTCGTAATACCACACCACCTTTGTTTTACATCCTAGGTATAAAGCTCTGTGTGGTAGGGTATTACACTCACTCATTCCAGACAATTTATACCTCTCAGATCCGTTCTGACTTGAGTGTTGAAGTATCTTTGCAGGTACCACCCTCCGCCGTTTCAAGAAAACGATTCAACAACTGCCTTAACTCGCAAGTCCCCGATATATCTCACAACCTGTAGCAAAGACTTCTAGTACAAGAAATATAAAATTTTAAAAAAATCTGCATAATTTTAAATTACATTTAATATGTGCTCAGAAATTTTTTTAATCAAATTTTCACTATAAATCCTATTGGTTGAAAGGGTGTTTATTTTAGTATTAAGAGTATGTAAAACCAAAAGTATTTTATCCTTTAATAATTTTCGGAAGTATAAGAATAATTGTCATATATATTTTATTATAATTAAAAACTATCAGTTTAATTTCCAAAAAAAAACTGAAGACGTTAATTTTAATTTGTTTCTTACTAGTTACTAAGCTATTTAACGGAATTTTTAGAATATATTTTCTTTTTAAACAAGTTCTCCCAAATCCCATGCATAAGGATTGTAGCAAACAAAATAAACATTTTATGAAGAAAAAGTCTAAAAATCAGTACTTAACTAACAAAAAAAAAATGAATAACTTTTTACTATTAAATAAAATCTCACACCATTAAAAACACTATTAATAATTAATTGATGGATAAAAATTATAAAATCTGCTAACCCTCTAACACTCTTCTTTTATGAATACCACGGGCTTGTTAAACAAACTACATTTCTTTTATTTTTTAAGAGTAATATTAAAGAAATAATAATATAAAATTACTTTATTTTTAATATTTATAATTTTATATATCTAACTTTTATAATTATATATTTATTACTTTTAAAATTATTTATTTATTTTAACAATAATTAATAAATATAAAATAAAAAAATTTAGACTAATTTTTATTGTCTCTTAAATATTTTTATTTTTTTAAAAAAAGGCAAAAAATCAGACGAAGAGTATTTATGAGCAACTACATATACTTTGATTGAAAAAAGAGTAAATGGTCAAATTAGTCCATAAAAGATTATTCAGTCTTTAAATTAGTCTCCAAAAGATTTTTTTAATCAAATTCGTTCTTTAAAGATTTTAAATTAGTCATGTTAGTCCTTGCATCACTTTATTTGTTGATGGTGTCAAAATTTGCTAATATAACATGTTAAGTGACACTCTAACATACACCTAGAAGTGTTAATTAACTATTAACATAATTAGTTTATGAAATTAGATCAAATCAAAACCTAATTGAAAAGAGAACTTGAAGCATTAGAATTCTCTAATATAGAGTTGATTTGATCTAATTTCATAAACTACTCATATTAATAGTCAATTAAGACTCGTAGATGTATGTTAAAGTGTCACTTAACATGTTACATTAATAAATTTTGATACCATCAACAAATAAAGTGACACAAGGACTAACATGACTAATTTAAAATTTCTAAAAGGCAAATTTAATTAAAAAAATCTTTTAAAAACCAATTTAAAAAAAGAATAATCTTTTAGAGACTACTTTTACTATTTACTCTATATACAATTAAACATCTACACCGAGTGTATGCAGTGTTGCAGCTTGCAACATTAATTCACTCTTTGAAGGGTAATTTTATGAAGTCTCGACTATATCAAAGGCATGTATCAAAATCTACTATAAGTGCAGTTACAGCAACAGTAAATTTACTCCTCATTTTACTTAACCAAACTGCCTATCATAAATTAAACATGCTAACATGCTTGAAACTAATTTAGATTCCATGAAAATTTCTATTAAATTTATGTTTGTAACATTTTTAAATTTATTTTTTATTAATTTATTTAATTTGTATATATATTCTATTATTCAATATATATTATATCTTTTATAAATATTCTTCAATAATTACTAAAAAATATAAATCTATGTTACAATATATATAAAATTAACATGTTACAATATAATAGTAGTATAAATATAAATAAAATGAGTAAATAGGAGTATTATAAATTAAATAAAATAAACACTTATATTATTATAAAAAGGAGGTAAATACCAAATTGGTATTCGAAAGATTTTGACGCTGACAAAATAGTACCTAATTTTTGTTATTGACAAAATAATCCCAAAAGATTTTAATATTTGACAAAAGTGACCAGCTTTCGATTGAGTTACCTGGAGTTAAGGTTTAAGGGTGATGTGTCAGTTAACAATTTTCATAATTATAAAATTTACCACTTTTAATTTTTATAATTTTAAAAATATCCCAATTTCAATTTTTTTAAAACCCTAATCCCTTTTCTTCTGGAACCCTTGTCTCTTCCTCTTCCTCAGCATCCTCCTCCAATTTTCTTGCTCTTCCCCAATAAACTCCTCTTCATTTTCGTTCATCACCGCCTCTACCATTCTCCTCATTCTTTCTCCGACCAACCTCTGGCTCTGGCTTACTACAACAGCTCCGCCCTCCTCCTTCCTCCTTCTTCTCTCTCTTCTAACCAAAGATGCTTATCTGAGACTCAATCTCTTTTTTATTTCTCTTTTTTTTTCTTGACCCAGTGATTGTGATGCTACTATAGCTATTGAACTTATGATGGGTTGTTATAGAAATGACAACAGCAGTAGTGGCTTTGTGATGAACGGATAATTTATACGCTTTTCGATATTGTTTTTAGTATGTTTTTAGTAGGATCTAGTTACTTTTAGGGATGTTTTCATTAGTTTTTATGTTAAATTCACATTTCTAGAATTTACTATGAGTTTGTGTGTTTTTCTATGATTTCAGGTATTTTCTGGCTGAAATTGAGGGAATTGAGCAGAAATCAGATTCAGAGGTTGAAGAAGGACTGCTGATGCTGTTGGATTCTGACCTCCCTGCACTCAAAGTGGATTTTCTGGAGCTACAGAACTCGAAATGGCATGCTTCCAATTGCGTTGAAAAGTAGACATCCAGGGATTTCCAGCAATATATAATAGTCCATACTTTGGCCAAGAATAAACGATGTAAACTGGCGTTCAACGCCAGCTCTCTGCCCAAATCTGGCGTCCAGCGCCAGAAAAGGAGCCAAAACCAGAGTTGAACGCCCAAACTGGCACAAAAGCCGGCGTTCAACTCCAAGAAGGACCTCTACACGTGCAACACTCAAGCTCAGCCCAAGCACACACCAAGTGGGCCCCGGAAGCGGATTTATGCATCAATTACTTACTTCTGTAAACCCTAGTGACTAGTTTATTATAAATAGGACCTTTTACTATTGTATTAGACCATCTTTGGTCTCAGTTTTAATCCATTGTTCATCTTAGGAGACTATTGATCACGTTTTAGGGGGCTGGCCATCTCGGCCATGCCTGGACCTTCACTTATGTATTTTTAACGGTAGAGTTTCTACACTCCATAGATTAAGGTGTGGAGCTCTGCTGTTCCTCAAAGATTAATGCAAAGTACTACTGTTTTCTATTCAATTCATCTTATTTCGCTTCTAAGATATCCATTCGCACCCAAGAACGTGATGAAGGTGATGATTATGTGTGACGCTCATCACCATTCTCCCCTATGAACACGTGCCTGACAAACACTTCCGTTCTACATGAAATAAGCTAGAATGAATATCTCTTAGATCTCTTAATCAGAATCTTCGTGGTGTAAGCTAGAATGATGGCGGCATTCAAGAGAATCCGGAAAGTCTAAACCTTGTCTGTGGTATTCCGAGTAGGATTCAATGATTGAATGACTGTGGCGAGCTTCAAACTCGCGAGTGTTGGGCGTTAGTGACAGACGCAAAAGGAGGGTGAATCCTATTCCAGCATGATCGAGAACCGACAGATGATTAGCCGTGCTATGACAGAGCATGTGAGCATATTTTTCACTGAAAGGAGGGGATGTAGCCACTGACAACGGTGATGCCCTTGCATAAAGCCAGCCATGGAAAGGAGTAAGACTGACTGGATGAAGATAGCAGGAAAGCAGAGGTTCAGAGGAATGAAAGCATCTCCATTCGCTTATCTGAAATTCTCACCAATGAATTACATAAGTATTTCTATCCCTACTCTATTAATTATTATTCGAAAACACCTTTATCAATTTATATCTGCCTAACTGAGATTTGCAAGGTGACCATAGCTTGCTTCATACCAACAATCTCCGTGGGATTCGACCCTTACTTACGTAAGGTATTACTTGGACGACCCAGTGCACTTGCTGGTCAGTTACACGGAGTTGTGAACCGTGGTCTTGGCATCATGTCTTTGGCGCCATTACCAGGGAAAGAAAGAGCAATGAACTTTACATAATTAAAGTGTAATCACGATTCCGCGTACCAAGTTTTTGGCGCCGTTGCCGGGGATTGTTTGTGTTTGGACAACTGACGGTTCATCCTGTTGCTCAGATTAGGTAATTTTCTTTTTATTTTCTTTTCAAAAATTTTTCAAAAAAATATCTCAAAATTTTCTCACCTGTTTTCGAAAAAATTTTAGATTCAAAATTTTTAAGAATGAATTCTAGTGTTTCATGAAGCATGTGAAGCCTGGCTGGCTGTAAAGCCATGTCTAAATTCTTTTGGACTGAGGCTTTAGACTAAGAATGCAAGATTCCTGGAATTCATATTAAAAATTTTGAAATCCTTATTTTTCTTTTTCATAATAATTTTCGAAAAAAAAATCCAAAAAAATTAGAAAATCATAAAAATCAAAAACAATTTTTTGTGTTTCTTGTTTGAGTCATGAGTCATGTCCTAAGTTTGGTGTCATTTGCATGTGCATCTTGCATTTTTCGAAAATTTCATGCATTCATAGTGTTCTTCATGATCTTCAAGTTGTTCTTGGTAAGTCTTCTTGTTTGATCTTGATGATTTTTTGTTTTGTGTCTTTTCATGTTTATCATATGCATTCTTGAATTCTTAGTGTCTAAGCATTAAAGAATTCTAAGTTTGGTGTCTTGCATGTCTTCTTTGCATTAAAAATTTTTCAAAAATATGTTCTTGATGTTCATCTTGACATTCAAAGTGTTCTTGGTGTTCATCTTGACATTCATAGCATTATTGCATGCATTCATTGTTTTGATCTAAAAATTTTATGAATTACATCATTTTTCTTGTTTTTCTCTTGCATCATAAAAATTCAAAAATCAAAAAAATATCTTCCCCTTTTTCTCTCATCAAATTCGAAAGTTAGATTTGACTTTTTCAAAATTTTTAAAAAATCTAGTTGTTTTTATGAGTCAAATCAAATTTTCAATTTGAAAATCTTATCTTTTTCAAAATCTTTTTCAAAAATAAAATCTTTTTCAAAACTCTTAGTTATTTTCGAAAATTCCAAAAATATTTTTCAAAAATATTTTTCTTATTTTTATACCAAATTTTCGAAAATAACAATAACAATTAATATTTTGATTCAAAAATTTGAAGTTTATTACTTGCTTGTTAAGAAAGATTCAAACTTTAAGTTCTAGAATCATATCTTGTGATTTCTTATGAATCAAGTCATTAATTGAGATTTTAAAAATCAAATCTTTTTCAAAACTAATTTCTAAAATATATTCTTATCTTACCTTTTTCAAAAAGTTGGTTTCAAAATATCTTTTCTAACCTCCTAACTTCTTATCTTTTCAAAATTTGTTTCAACTAACTAACTAACTTTTTGTTTGTTTCTTAACTTTTTCAAAACCACCTAACTAACTCCCTCTCTCTCATTTTCGAAAATATCTTCCCCTTTTTCAAAATTTCTTTTTAATTTATTAATTATTTTAATTTTTAATTTTTAAATAAAAATTTTTGAAAAATACTGACATTTTTCAAAAACTATTTTCAAAAATCACTAACTCTTTTTCAAAAACTTTTTTCGAAAATTCCTTCTCTCTCATCTTATTCTATTTACTTATTCATCTACTAACATCTCATCTCACATCTCTGCCATCCTCACAGTTGTGTTTCTTCCATTATATTACATTCTTTGTCTCCCCCTCTTCTTCTACTCACACAGGGATCTCTATACTGTGGTATAAAGGATCCATATTATTATTATTATTATTTTCTGTGCCCTCTTTTTTGTCATATGAGCAGGAGCAAGGACAAAAAAATTCTTGTTGAAGCAGATCCAGAACCTGAAAGGACTCTGAAAAGAAAATTAAGAGAAGCTAAATTACAACAATCCAGAGAAAACCTTTCAGAAATTTTCGAACAGGAAGAGGAGATGGCAGCCGAAAATAATAATAATGTAAGGAAGATGCTTGGTGACTTTACTGCACCTAATTCCAATTTACATGGAAGAAGCATCTCCATTCCTGCCATTGGAGCAAACAACTTTGAGCTGAAACCTCAATTAGTTTCTCTGATGCAGCAGAACTGCAAGTTTCATGGACTTCCATCTGAAGATCCTTTTCAGTTCTTAACTGAATTCTTGCAGATATGTGATACTGTTAAGACTAATGGAGTAGATCCTGAAGTCTACAGGCTCATGCTTTTCCCTTTTGTTGTAAGAGACAGAGCTAGATTATGGTTGGATTCTCAACCCAAAGACAGCCTGAACTCTTGGGATAAGCTGGTCACGGCTTTCTTAGCCAAGTACTTTCCTCCTCAAAAGCTGAGCAAGCTTAGAGCTGATGTTCAAACCTTCAGATAGAAAGAAGGTGAATCCCTCTATGAAGCTTGGGAAAGATACAAACAGTTGACCAAAAAGTGTCCTTCTGACATGCTTTCAGAATGAACCATCCTGGATATATTCTATGATGGTTTATCTGAGCTATCAAAGATGTCACTAGACACTTCTGCAGGTGGATCCATTCACCTAAAGAAAATGCCTGCAGAAGCACAAGAACTCATTGACATGGTTGCTAATAACCAGTTCATGTACACTTCTGAAAGGAATCTTGTGAGCAATGGGACGCCTATGAAGAAGGGAGTTCTTAAAGTTGATACTCTGAATGCCATATTGGCTCAGAATAAAATATTGACTCAGCAAGTCAATATGATCTCTCAGAGTCTGAATGGAATGCAAGCTGCATCCAACAGTACTCAAGAGGCTTCTTATGAAGAAGAAGCTTATGATCCTGAGAACCCTGCAATAGCAGAGGTGAATTACTTAGGTGAACCTTATGGAAACACCTATAACTCATCATGGAGAAATCATCCAAATTTCTCATGGAAGGATCAAAAGCCTCAACAAGGCTTTAATAATGGTGGAAGAAACAGGTTTAACAATAATAAACCTTTTCCATCATCCACTCAGCAACAGACAGAGAACTCTGAACAGAATGCTTCTAATTTAGCAAATCTAGTCTCTGATCTATCCAAGGCCACTGTGAGCTTCATGAATGAAACAAGGTCTTTCATTAGAAATTTGGAAGCACAAGTGGGCCAGCTGAGTAAAAGGATCACTAAAATTCCTCCCAGTACTCTCCCAAGCAATACAGAAGAGAATCCAAAAGGAGAGTGCAAGGCCATTGACATAAGCAAAATGGCCGAACCCAATGAGGGAGAGGAGGACGTGAATCCCAAGGAGGAAGACCTCTTGGGACGTCCAGTGACCAATAAGGAGCTTCACTCTGAGGAACCAAAGGAATCTGAGACTCATCTAGAGACCATAGAGATTCCATTGAACCTCCTTATGCTCTTCATGAGCTCTGATGAGTATTCCTCTTCTGAAGAGAATGAGGATGTTACTGAAGAGTAAACTGCCAAGTTTCTTGGTGCAATCATGAAGCTGAATGCCAAATTATTTGGCATTGATACTTGGAAAGTTGAACCTTCCTTGTTCATCAATGAACTAAGTGATCTGGATCAACTGACATTGCCTCAGAAGAGACAGGATCCTGGAAAGTTCATAATACCTTGTACCATAGGCACCATGATCTTTAAGGCTCTGTGTGACCTTGGTTCAGGAATAAACCTTATGCCCCTCTCTGTAATAGAGAAACTGGGAATCTATGGGGTGCAAGCTGCTAAAATCTCATTGGAGATGGCAGACAGTTCAAGAAAACAGGCTTATGGACAAGTAGAGGACGTATTAGTAAAGGTTGAAGGCCTTTACATCCCTGCTGATTTCATAGTCCTGGATACTAGAAAGGAAGAGGATGAATCCATCATCCTAGGAAGACCTTTCCTGGCCACAGCAAGAGCTGTGATTGATGTTGACAGAGGTGAAATAGTCCTTCAATGGAATGAGGACTCCCTTGTGTTTAAAACTCAAGGATCTCCCTCTGCAACCATGGAGAGGAAGCAGAAAAAGCTTCTCTCAAAGCAGAGTCAACCCAAGCCCCCACAGTCAAACTCTAAGTTTGGTGTTGGGAGGCCACAACCAAACTCTAAGTTTGGTGTTGAACTCCCATATCCAAACTCTAAGTTTGGTGTTGGAGAGTCTCAACAAAGCTCTACACATCTGTGAGGCTCCATGAGAGCCCACTGTCAAGCTATTGACATTAAAGAAGTGCTTGTTGGGAGGCAACCCAATTTTTATTTATCTAACTATATTTTTCTTAGTTATATGTCTTTGTAGGTTCATGATCATGTGGAGTCACAAAATAAATATAAAAATTGAAAACGGAATCAAAAACAGCAGAAGAAAAATCACACCCTGGAGGAGCATCTGTTTGGCGTTTAGCGCCAGAATAGAGCATGGTTCTGGCGCTGAACGCCCAAAATGGGCAGCTTCTGGGCACTGAACGCCAGAACAGGCATGGTTCTGGCGTTCAACGCCAGAAATGTCACACAAATGGGCATTGAACGCCCAAAATGGCCACCAACCTGGCGCTGAACGCCCAGAGTTGTGTGCAAAGGCATTTTTACATGCCTAATGGGTGCAGGGATGTAAATCCTTGAACACCTCAGGATCTGTGGACCCCACAGGATCCACTCAGGATCTGTGGATCCCACAGGATCCCCACCTACCTCCACTCACTTCTTCTCACCACTCTCTTTCACACAACCCCATAAACACTCTTCCCCAAAAACCCTTCACCAATCACCTCAATCTCTCTTCTCCATCACCTCCTCACCACTCACATCCATCCACTCTTCCCCATAAACCTACCTCATAAACTCCACCTACCTTCAAAAATTCAAAACCAATTTCCCACCCAAACCCACCCATATGGCCGAAACCTTCCCCCCCTCCCTCCCCTATATAAAGCCCTCCATTCTTCATCAAATTCACACAACACACCCCTCTACACCCTTCTTGGCCAAAACCACATCTCCCTCTCCCTCTCCATATTTCTTCTTCTTCTTCTTCTGTTCTTTTGTTTATTGCTCGAGGGCGAGCAATATTCTAAGTTTGGTGTGGTAAAAGCATAAGCTTTTTATTTTTCCATTACCATTGATGGCATCTAAGACCGGAGAATCCTCTAGAAGAGGGAAAGGGAAGACAAAAGCTTCCACATCCGAGTCATGGGAGATGGAAAGGTTCATCTCCAAAGCCCATCAAGACCACTTCTATGATGTTGTGGCCAAGAAGAAGGTGATCCCTGAGGTCCCTTCCAACTCAAAAGAAATGAGTATCCGGAGATCCGACATGAGATTCAAAGAAGAGGTTGGGAAGTTCTAACAAATCCCATCCAACAAGTCGGCATCTTAATGGTTCAAGAGTTCTATGCCAATGCATGGATCACTAAGAACCATGATCAAAGTAAGAACCCGGATCCAAAGAACTATGTTACAATGGTTCGGGAAAAATACTTAGATTTTAGTCCGGAAAATGTGAGGTTGGCGTTCAACTTGCCAAACATGGAAGAGAACGCACGCCCCTACACAAGGAGAGTCAACTTTGATCAAAGGTTGGACCAAGTCCTTATGGACATATGTGTAGAAGGAGCTCAATGGAAGGTTGACTCCAAAGGCAAGCCGGTTCAACTAAGAAGATTGGACCTCAAGCCTGTAGCTAGAGGATGGTTGGAGTTCATTCAATGCTCAATCATTCCCACTAGCAACCGGTCTGAAGTTACTATAGACCGGGCCATCATGATCCATAGCATCATGATTGGAGAAGAGGTGGAAGTTCATGAGATTATACCTCAAGAACTCTACAAAGTGGCTGACAAGTCCTCCACCATGACAAGGTTAGCCTTTTCTCACCTCATTTGCCACCTATGCAATTCGGCTGGGATTGACATAGAGGGAGATATCCTCATCAAAGAGGACAAGCCCATCACTAAGAAAAAGATGGAGCAAGCAAGAGAGCCCACTCATGGAGCTCAAGAGGCGTATGGAGCTCATCACCATGGGATCCCGGAGATGCCTCAAATGCACTTTCCTCCACAAAATTATTGGGAGCAAATCAACACCTCCCTAGGAGAATTAAGTTCCAATATGGGACAACTAAGGGTGGAACATCAAGAGCACTCCATCATGCTTCATGAAATAAGAGAAGATCAAAAAGCAATGAGGGAGGAGCAACAAAGACAAGGAAGAGACATAGAAGAGCTCAAGGACATCATTGGTTCCTCAAGAAGGAAACGCCACCATCACTAAGGTGGATTCATTCCTTGTTCTTATTTTTTCTGTTTTTCGTTTTCTATGTTTTGTGCTTATCCATGTTTGTGTCTTCATTACATGATCATTAGTAGTTAGTAACTATGTCTTAAAGATATGAATGTCCTATGAATCCATCACCTCTCTTAAATGAAAAATGTTTTAATTCAAAAGAACAAGAAGTACATGAGTTTTGAATTTATCCTTGAACTTAGCTTAATTATATTGATGTGGTGACAATGCTTCTTGTTTTCTGAATGTATGACTTGAACAGTGCATATGTCTTTTGAAGTTGTTGTTTAAGAATGTTAAATATGTTGGCTCTTGAAAGAATGATGACAAGGAGACATGTTATTTGATAATCTGAAAAATCATAAAAATGATTCTTGAAGCAAGAAAAAGCAGCAAAGAACAAAGCTTGCAGAAAAAAAAAAATAGGCGAAAAAAATATATAGAAAGAAAAAGAAAAAGCAAGCAGAAAAAGCCAAAAGCTCTTAAAACCAAGAGGCAAGAGCAAAAAGCCAATAATCCTTAAAACCAAAAGGCAAGGGCAATAAAAAGGATTCCAAGGCTTTGAGCATCTGTGGATAGGAGGGCCTAAAGGAATAAAATCCTGGTCTAAGCGGCTAAACCAAGCTGTCCCTAACCATGTGCTTGTGGCGTGTAGGTGTCAAGTGAAAACTTGAGACTGAGCGGTTAAAGTCAAGGTCCAAAGCAAAAAAAAAAAAAAAGAGTGTGCTTAAGAACCCTGGACACCTCTAATTGGGGACTTTAGCAAAGCTGAGTCACAATCTGAAAAGGTTCACCCAATTATGTGTCTGTGGCATTTATGTATCCGGTGGCAATACTGGAAAACAAAGTGCTTAGGGCCACGGCCAAGACTCATAAAATAGCTGTGTTCAAGAATCATCATACTGAACTAGGAAAGTCAATAACACTATCTGAACTCTGAGTTCCTATAGATGCCAATCATTCTGAACCTCAATGGATAAAGTGAGATGCCAAAACTATTCAAGAGACAAAAAGCTATAAGTCCCGCTCATTTAATTGGAGCTATGTTTCATTGATAGTTTGGAATTTATAGTATATTCTCTTCTTTTTATCCTATTTGATTTTCAGTTGCTTGGGGACAAGCAACAATTTAAGTTTGGTGTTGTGATGAGCGGATAATTTATACGCTTTTCGACATTGTTTTTAGTATATTTTTAGTAGGATCTAGTTACTTTTAGGGATGTTTTCATTAGTTTTTATGTTAAATTCACATTTCTGGACTTTACTATGAGTTTTTGTGTTTTTCTGTGATTTCAGGTATTTTCTGGCTGAAATTGAGGGACTTGAGCAGAAATCAGATTCAGAGGTTGAAGAATGACTGCTGATGCTGTTGGATTCTGACCTCCCTGCACTCAAAGTGGATTTTCTGGAGCTACAGAACTCGAAATGGTACGCTTCCAATTTCGTTAGAAAGTAGACATCTAGGGCTTTCCAGAAATATATAATAGTCCATACTTTGGCTAAGAATAGATGACGTAAACTGGCGTTCAACGCCAGCTCTCTGCCCAAATCTGGCGTCCAGCGCCAGAAAAGGAGCCAAAACCAGAGTTGAACGCCCAAACTGGCACAAAAGCCGGCGTTCAACTCTAAGAAGGACCTCTACACGTGCAACACTCAAGCTCTGCCCAAGCACACACCAAGTGAGCCCCGGAAGTGGATTTATGCATCAATTACTTACTTCTGTAAACCCTAATGACTAATTTATTATAAATAAGACCTTTTACTATTGTATTAGACCATCTTTGGTCTCAGTTTTAATCCATTGTTCATCTTAGGAGAATATTGATCACGTTTTAGGGGGCTGGCCATCTCGGCCATGCCTGGACCTTCACTTATGTATTTTTAACGGTAGAGTTTCTACATTCCATAGATTAAGGTGTGGAGCTCTGCTGTTCCTCAAAGATTAATGCAAAGTACTACTGTTTTCTATTCAATTCATCTTATTTCGCTTCTAAGATATCCATTCGCGCCCAAGAACGTGATGAAGGTGATGATTATGTGTGACGCTCATCACCATTCTCCCTTATGAACACGTGCCTGACAAACACTTCCGTTCTACATGAAATAAGCTAGAATGAATATCTCTTAGATCTCTTAACCGGAATCTTCGTGGCGTAAGCTAGAATGATGGCGGCATTCAAGAGAATCCGGAAAGTCTAAACCTTGTCTGTGGTATTCCGAGTAGGATTCAATGATTGAATGACTGTGACGAGCTTCAAACTCGCGATTGCTGGGCGTTAGTGACAGACGCAAAAGGAGGGTGAATCCTATTCCAGCATGATCGAGAACCGACAGATGATTAGCCGTGCTGTGACAGAGCATGTGAGCATATTTTTCACTGAGAGGAGGGGATGTAGCCACTGACAACGGTGATGCCCTTGCATAAAGCCAGCCATGGAAAGGAGTAAGACTGACTGGATGAAGATAGCAGGAAAGCAGAGGTTCAGAGGAACGAAAGCATCTCCATTCGCTTATCTGAAATTCTCACCAATGAATTACATAAGTATTTCTATCCCTACTCTATTAATTATTATTCGAAAACACCTTTATCAATTTATATCTGCCTAACTGAGATTTGCAAGGTGACCATAGCTTGCTTCATACCAACAATCTCCGTGGGGTTCGACCCTTACTCACGTAAGGTATTACTTGGACGACCCAGTGCACTTGCTGGTCAGTTACACGGAGTTGTGAACCGTGGTCTTGGCATCATGTCTTTAGCGCCATTACCAGGGAAAGAAAGAGCAATGAACTTTACATAATTAAAGTGTAATCACGATTCCGCGTACCACTTTGCCACTTCCAAAGCTAAACAAAATACCATTCAAGAAATGACATCTCTCTTAGACTCAGTCCCAACACTTTAACGTTTCTTCTTCTTCTTTTTTTTTTCTTTGTCAATCAAGACAGTTTCATATATATCCAGTAAGGAATTTTTAGCAAAAATAGCAGCAGCAAAACTAACAAAACTTCATCAATTCTTCACTCACAATATTCGCATTTCCATTACCATTATCATCCAAGGAAATTGACGCCTTGATAATGTGGTTCAACTCACATTCAATCTCTTAATCTGCCCCAAAAGAAATCAGATTTTCGTTGTCAACTTGTCTTCACTCTCAATTTTCATAAGCATTTTGCATAAAATATTTGATGTATATATCCTTTTTAGCTGTCTTACTTGAGGTCTCTCCAGTAAAAAGGTGAAGAAAAAAAGATATTAGGATTTTTTGAAAATGATAAATGATTTAGAAGAAGAGACGAGAGTTTCACAGAAAGGGAATTAGGTTTTTTAAAAATTAAAATTGAGGTATTTTTAAAATTATAAAATTTAAAAGTGGTAAATTTTGTAATTATGAAAATTGTTAATTGACACGTCACCTTTAAACTTTAACTCCAGGTAACTCAATTGAAGGCTGGTCACTTTTGTCAAATTTTAAAATCTTTCAGGGATCATTTTGTTAATAATAAAGATCAGGTATCATTTTGTCAGCGTCAGAATCTTTTGGGTACTGATTTGGTATTTACCTCTTATAAAAAGTATTACATGTGTGAATTTGCCTCAGTGCTTAGCTCAACTAATCAACGCTGACTCACAACTAACAAACTTAATCACCATGCTGTTAGCTAGTTAATTGTTCTATTGATAATTAGTTAATTGATTCTGTTACTTGTTATGCCAAGTGTCCTAGCTTGATTAGTCATTAAGTGACTATATATAAAAGTAGTCGTAGCTCAACTAACTTGAGATTCATTGTCGTGAAATTTGAGTTCAAGTAACTCACATTTTATGAATCTTGAGGTTCAATAAGAACCTGTCTAATAGCAGAAGCACCAAAAATAATTTTTCCACAACCTATGCGATTAAATAGGCAATACCAAAGATACTCCAAGCAGCAAATATAATGACAGAAATTAAATAATCAAACACTAGAATTTTATTCTGGAAAAACCCCCTAAAAGAGGGACAAAAAACCCATAAAACCTAGTCTAGTAAAATCTTCTACTATCAAAATAATGGGTATACAATTAGTTCTTCTAGTGGCACTAAGGCATCTCAACAATCAACAAAATACATAATCAAAACTGATGGAATTAATATAAATCCTCCACAAAGTGGGTATTTCAAATCAGACAAAAGAAAAGACAATACAACTAGAAAGTTATATCCTAATATTCATCTCTACACTAGCAATAACATACTAAAATTTCATAAGAAATGAAACAAGTTTATTGGTTTAATCAAATCAAAATGGCATGCTATTTTCTCCCAATTTTTCTTCTTCTTTTTGTCGAAGCTCTCTGCTTCATTTGCTTTCATTCAAAAACGAATGAAGCTTCTCTCTCTCACTGTGGCATAAAAGCCACTTTTTTATTTTATTTATTTTTAACTTGTGGGCTCTACTTAGTTGGGGACCCACCAACAAATCTCTCCCTCACCAACTCAAGTGGGGATAGGCTGCTCCACCAAGTCCGCCTTCTCTTTGCAGGAATCAAACTTCACTGCAGATAAATTCTTAGTCATCATATCTGAACTATTATCATCCGTATGGATCTTCTCAAGTGCATATGACTTCATCTCAAACACTTGACGTATCCAATGATACCTCACCTCTATGTGCTTCGATCTGGAATGAAACGTCAGATTCTTACTGAGATGGATAACACTTTGACTATCACAAAATAACACAAACTTCTTTTGATTGATACCTAACTCTTGTAGAAATTTCTTCCTCCACAAGAGTTCCTTAGAAGTTTCAACAATAGCAATGTATTCTGCCTTTGTAGTGGACAAAGCGACACATTTCAGAAGTCGAGATTGCCACGACACAGCTCCCCGTGCAAAAGTCATTATATAACCAAAAGTAGACTTCCTTGAATAAAGATCCCCAGCCATATCCACATCTATGTAACCATCTAACATAGGATGGCCACTCCCAAAGCATAAACAAACTTTGAAAGTACCATTAAGGTATCTGAAAATCTACTTCACTGCTTGCCAGTATTCCTTGCCAGGATTAGAGAGAAACCGACTAACTACTCCAACAGCATGAGCAATATCCGGCATGGTGCAAACCATAGCATACATCAAACTGCCAACCGCAAATGTATATGGAATATTCTTCATTTCTGATTTTTTTTCACTTGTAGGACATTGCCACGAACTCAACTTGAAATGACTAGCAAGTGGAGTACTAACAGGTTTTGAATTACTCATACTAAACCTCTCTAAAACTTTCTCAATATACTTCTACTGTGAAAACCATAGTTTTCCATTCTTCGTGTCACGAGTGATACTCATGCCAAGGATTTTCTTTGCAAGATCCAAATCCTTCATAGTAAAGGATCTGTTTAAGTATTTCTTAAGGCTTTCAATCTCTTAGTGTCATGACCAACAATCAACATGTTATCAACATAAAGCAAGAGAATTATAAAATCACCATCAGAGAATTTCTTAACATACACACAATGATCAGAAAAGTCACCCATGACCTTCCATGAAGGAATCAAACTTCGTGTACCACTGCCTTGGCACTTGCTTTAACCCATATAAGCTCTTCTTCAACTTGCATACAAGGTGCTCCTTTCTTTTAACCTCGAAACCCTTTGGTTGCTCCATATAAATTTATTTATCTATGTCACTGTGAAAGAATGCAGTCTTCACATCACGCTGCTCAACCTCTAAATTCAAGTTAGCTGCTAATCCAAGCACAACTTGAATAGAGTACATCTTCACAACTGAAGAGAAAATCTCCTCAAAATCAATACCTTTCTTTTCCTCCAAGCCTTCAACAACCAATCAAGTTTTGTACCTTGACCGTGAGACATTTTTATATGCTTTCAATTTGAATACCCATTTATTCTTGAATGCTCTCTTACCCTTTGGTAGCATCACCAATTCAAACATATGATTCTCATGCAAGGATTTCATTTCTTTTTGCATGGCCTTCAACCAATCTCTTTATTCTCATCAGACATAGCTTCTTGGTATCTCTCTGGCTTCCTAGTCTCAGTGCTCATCACATACTCATGAAGAGAGCATTTCTGAGAGGGATAACGCTCTCTAGTAGATCTTCTCAATTCAAGCTCAATTGGTGGTTTAGGTAGAACTTTAACATATGGTGAAACTTCTGCATCTGGCACCTCAGGTTGAGGTGTAAGTTTATCATGCAAATCATCACCATTATTATCAGCTTGTACATCTCGCCATCAACAAGAAGACTAGTGAAAGGGCCAGGTTCATCATCAGTAGCACGTCTAACAGTTATTGTTGGCTTATCTATCTTCTCAATGTCTTCAATAGTTTGGTCTTCAAGAAAAATCACATATTGGCTTCTAAATACTTTCTTTCTCATCGGATCCTATAATCAGTAACCAAAGTCTTCGTGACCATAACCCAAGAAGATACACTACTTTGACTTTCCATTAAGTTTGGACCTTTCATCTCTTGGAATGTGAATAAAAGCCCTGCAGCTGAATACTCACAAATGACTATAGGAGACATCTTTCCATCTCCAAACTTTATCTGGAACATCACCATTTAGTGGAATTAAAGGAGAAAGGTTGATTAAATCTACCACAATCCTCATTACTTCACCCCAAAAGGATTTAGGCAACTTTGCATGAGAGAGCATACACCTGACTCTATCATTGATAGTGCGATTCATTCTCTCTGCAACTCCATTATATTGAGGAGTCTTAGGAACTATCTTCTCAAGTTTGATCCAATGTCCTTTACAATACCCTTCAAATGGACCCCTGTATTCACCACCATTATCTGCTCGAACACATTTTAGTTTCCTTCCTATTTCTCTTTCAACACTTGCATGAAAGTGTTTGAAGATACCGAGCACCTGGTCTTTAGATTTCAAAACAAAAGTCCACACTTTTTGAGAATAATCATCAACAAAAGTAACAAAGTATGATGCACCACCAAGTGTCTTAGCATCCATAGTGCAAACATCAGTGTGAACTAAATCTAGAACATGTGGTCTCCTATGAGGTCTAGAGCTATGAAATGATACTCTAGCATGCTTTCTAACAAAACAATGAGTACAAGTATTTAAAGTTGTACCTTTCACTGGAAGTGAGTGCTTCTTGGCTAAGACGCTTAGTCCTTTCTCGCTCAAGTGACCAACACGTATATGACACTGATATTTGGAGCTGAGTTAGTCAGTGTCACAACCAGAACTTTCTAACTATCAGGCAAAGAGCTCAACAACAACAAGCCTTGCAACTCATCATTCAAAGTGATTTTATTATTTGTCAGTTAATTCAGCGTCTCCTAAAAAATGCTCAAGTTCTCCGGCATTGATTTACGCTCAATATACTCCATATTGACAAGCTTCCTAATCAAGAATGCTTTGTTTTGCACATTCTTCTTCTCAGATAACTCCTTCAATTTCTTCCACATCTTCTCGGTATTCGTTTCGGTATCAACATGTGGATACATGCTGATGAGCAGATAATTTATACGCTTTTTGGCATTGTTTTTACATAGTTTTTAGTATGATTTAGCTAATTTTTAGTGTATTTTTATTTTTTTTAAATAAAATTCATATTTCTGGACTTTACTATGAGTTTGTGTGTTTTTCTGTGATTTTAGGTAATTTCTGGCTGAAATTGAGGGACTTGAGCAAAAATCAGATTCAGAGGTTGAAGAAGGACTGCAGATGTTGTTGGATTCTGACCTTCCTGCACTCAAAGTGGATTTTCTGGAGCTACAAAACTCCAAATGGAGCGCTCTCAATTGCGTTGGAAATTAGACATCCAGGGCTTTCCACCAATATGTAATAGTCCATACTTTTCCCAAGTTTAGATGATGCAAACTGGCATTCCACGCCAGTTTCATGCTGCATTCTGAAGTTAAACGCCAGAAACAGGTTGCAAAGTGGAGTTAAACGCCAGAAACAGGTTACAAACTGGCATTCAACTCCAAGAGAAGCCTCTACACGTGTAAAGCTCAATGCTCAGCCCAAGCACACACCATGTAGGCCCCGGAAGTGGATTTCTGCATCATTTACTTATCTCTGTAAACCCTAGTAACTAGTTTAGCATAAATAGGACTTTTTACTATTGTATTTACATCTTTAGTTTCATCTTTAGATCACGTTTAGGGGCTGGCCATTCGGCCATGCCTGAACCTTCATCACGTATATATTTTCAATGGTAGAGTTTCTACACACCATAGATTAAGGTGTGGAGCTCTGCTGTTCCTCATGAATTAATACAAAGTACTATTGTTTTTCTATTCAATTCAAGCTTATTTCGATTCTAAGATATTCATTCACACCTCAATATGAATGTGATGATCGTGATAGTCATCATCATTCCCAATCCATGAACGCATGCCTGACAACCATTTTCATTCTACCTTAGACAGAATGAGTATTTCTTAGATATCTAATACAGGGGACCGAGTCCGAGATATTAGAGTCTTCGTGGTATAAGTTAGAACCCATGGGTGGCCATTCCTGAGATCCAGAAAGTCTAAACCTTGTCTGTGGTATTTCGAGTAGGATCTGGGAAGGGATGGCTGCGACGAGCTTCAAACTCGCGAGTGCTGGGCGTAGTGACAGACGCAAAAGGATCAATGGATCCTATTCAAGTATGATCGAGAACCGACAGATGATTAGCCATGCAGTGACAGCGCATTGGACCATTTTCACTGAGAGGACAGGATGTAGCCATTGACAACGGTGATGCCTAACATACAGCTTGCCATAGAAAAGGAGTAGGAATGATTGGATGAAGACAGCAGGAAAGCAGAGGTTCAGAGGAACGAAAGCATCTCTATACGCTTATCTGAAATTCTCACCAATGAATTACATAAGTATCTCTATCCTAGTTTATGTTTTATTTATCTTTTAATTATTAAAACTCTATAACCTTCCGAATCCGCCTGACTGAGATTTACAAGGTGACCATAGCTTGCTTCAAGCCAACAATCTCCGTGGGATCGACCCTTACTCACGTAAGGTTTATTACTTGGACGACCCAGTACACTTGCTGGTTAGTTGTATCGAAATTGTGAAAAAGAACTAAAATTATGAACGTGCGTATTAAGTTTTTAGCGCCGTTACCAAGGAATGAACGATCACGATTTCATGCACCAAGTTTTTGGCGCCATTGCTGGGGATTGTTCGAGTTTGGACAACTGACGGTTCATCTTGTTGCTCAGATTAGGTAATTTTATTTTAATTTTAAGCTTTTTATTTTTATTTTTATTTCTATTTTCGAAAAAATTTTCAAAAAAAAAATTTTCTATGTTTTTCAGAATTTTTAAGAATGAATTCTAGAGTTTCATGAAGCACGTTGAAGCCTGGCTGGCTGTAAAGCCATGTCTAATTCATTTGGACCGAGGCTTCCACTTATCAGCATATGATGTTGGATGAAGTATCAGCTGTTGTATGTCTGATTTGTATCTGCTGAAACTTGGCTGGCCATTGGCCATGTCTAGTGTTTTGGACCGGAGCTTTCACTGAAAGCTTGGCTGGCTAGTGAGCCATGTCTAATTCCTGGACCGAAGCTTTAGACTAACATTGTAGATTCTTGGAATTCTTATAAAAAAAAATTTGAAATCCTTATTTTTCTTTTTCAAATTAATTTTCGAAAAATCCAAAAAAATTAATAAAATCATAAAAACCAAAAATTTTATGTTTCTTGTTTGAGTCTAGTGTCAATTTTTAAGTTTGGTGTCAAATTGCATGTTGTTATTTTTCTTGCATTTTCGAAAATTCATGCATTGCATTCTTCATGATCTTCAAGTTGTTCTTGGTAAGTCTTCTTGTTTGATCTTTAAAATTTCTTGTTTTGTGTCTTTTCTTGTTTTTCATATGCATTTTTAATTTGTTAGTGTCTAAAAATTAAAAATCTTTAAGTTTGGTGTCTTGCATGTTTTTCTTTTCTTGAAAATTTTCAAAAATAAGTCTTGATGTTCATCTTGATCTTCAAAGTGTTCTTGGTGTTCATTTTGACATTCATAGTGTTCTTGCATGCATCATGTGTTTTGATTCATAATCTTCATGTTTTGAGTCTTTTTGTTGTTTTTCTCTTTCATCATTAAAAATTCAAAAATCAAAAAAATACCTTACCCTTTTTCTTCTCATCAAATTCAAAAATTTGAGTTGACTTTTTCAAAAATTTTTAAAATCTTGTTATTTCTTATGAGTCAAATCAAATTTTCTATTTAAAAATTCTATCTTTTTCAAATCTTTTTCAAAAATAAAATCTTTTCCAATTTTCTTTTAATATTTTCGAATTCCTTTCTAAAATTTTTCGAAATCTTTTTCATTTTTCTTTTAATGTTTTCGAAAATATTCAAATTAATTTTCAAAATCTTTTTCTTATTTTATTTTATAATTTTCGAAATTACTACTAGCATTTAATGTTTTGATTCAAAAATTTTTCAAGTTGTTACTTGCCTATTAAGAAAGGTTCAATCTTTAAATTTTAAAATCATATCTTTTAGTTTCTTATTAGTCAAGTAATCAACTTTAACTTCAAAAATCAAATCTGTATAATTTTCTTTTCAAATCTTTTTCAAATTAAAATTTTCAATCATATATTTCAATCATATCTTTTTCAAAATCAATTTCAAAATCTTCTCTAACCTTTTATCTTTTTAAATTGATTTTCAAATCTTTTTTCAATCAATCCTATCTTTTTGTTTCAATCATATCTTTTTCAAAACAACCTAACTAATTCTCTCTAATTTTTGAAAATCACCTTCCTCTTTTTCAAAATTCCTTTTTAATTAACTAATAATTTAATTTTTAATTTTAATTTTATTTCTTTTCTAACGAATTTTATTTTAATTTCAAATTAAAAACAAAAATATTTTTATTTTAATTTATTTAATTTTCGAAAATTCTTCTCTCTCACCTCCTTCTAATTATTTATTTATTTACTAACACTCCTCTTCATCTAAAAATTCGAACCCACTCCTCACCCTTGTGTTTGGATTCTCATCTTTCTATTCCTATCTTCTTCTACTGACATAAAGGAATCTCTATACTGTGACATAGATGATTCCCTATTTTCTGTTCTCTTCTTTTTCACATGAGCAGGAACAAGGATAAGAACATTCTTATTGAAGCTGATCCTGAACCTGAAAGGACTCTAAAGAGGAAGCTTAGGGAAGCTAAAGCACAACTCTCTGGAGAAAATCTGACAGAAATTTTTGAAAAAGAAGGAGACATAGCTGAAAATAATAACAATGCAAGGAAGATGCTTGGTGACTTTACTGCACAAAATTCTAATTTACATGGAAGAAGCATCTCAATCCCTGCCATTGGAGCAAACAACTTTGACCTTAAACTTCAATTAGTTTCTCTGATGCAACAGAACTGCAAGTTTCATGGACTTCCATCTGAAGACCCTTTTCAGTTCTTAACTGAATTCTTGCAGATCTGTGATACTGTTAAGACCAATGGGGTTGATCCCAAGGTCTGCAGGCTTATGCTTTTCCCGTTTGCTGTAAGAGACAGAGCTAGAGTATGGTTGGACTCTCAACCTAAAGATAGCATGAACTCTTGGGATAAGCTGGTCACGGCTTTCTTAGCCAAGTTCTTTCCTCCTCAAAAGCTTAGTAAGCTTAGAGTGGATGTTCAGACCTTCAAACAGAAGGAAGGTGAATCCCTCTATGAAGCTTGGGAGAGATACAAGGAACTGACCAAAAAGTGTCCTTCTGACATGCTTTCAGAATGGACCATCCTGGATATATTCTATGATGGTCTTTTTGAATTATCTAAAATGTCATTGGACCATTCTGCAGGTGGATCCATTCACCTAAAGAAAACGCCTGCAGAAGCTCAAGAACTCATTGACATGGTTGCAAATAACCAGTTCATGTATACTTCTGAAAGGAATCCTGTGAGTAATGGGACGCCTATGAAGAAGGGAGTTCTTGAAATTGATACTCTGAATGCCATATTGGCTCAGAATAAAATATTGACTCAGAAAGTTAATATGATCTCTCAGAGTCTGAATGGATTGAAGGAATCATCCAACAGTACTAAAGAGGCATCTTTTGAAGAAGAAGCTTATGATCCTGAGAACCCTGCAATAGCAGAGGTAAATTACATGGGTGAACCCTATGGAAACACCTATAATCCCTCATGGAGAAATCATCCAAATTTCTCATGGAAGGATCAACAAAAGTCTCAATAAGGCTTTAATAATGGTGGAAGAAACAGGTTTAGCAATAGCAAGCCTTTTCCATCATCCACTCAGCAACAGACAGAGAATTCTGAGCAGAATCCATCTAACTTAGCAAATATAGTCTCTGATCTATCTAAGGCCACTTTAAGTTTCATGAATGAAACAAGGTCCTTCATTAGAAATTTGGAGGCACAAGTGGGCCAGCTGAGTAAAAGAGTCACTGAAACTCCTCCTAGTACTCTCCCAAGCAATACAGAAGAAAATCCAAAGAGAGAGTGCAAAGCCATTGATTTAATCATCATGGCCGAACCTACAAGGGAGGAGGAGAACGTGAATCCTAGTGAGGAAGACCTCCTGGGACGTCCAATGATCAATAAGGAGTTTTCCTCTGAGGAACCAAAGGAATCTGAGGCTCATCTAGAGACCATAGAGATTCTATTGAACCTCCTTATGCCATTCATGAGCTCTGATGAGTATTCTTCTTCTGAAGAGAATGAAGATGTTACTGAAGAGCAAGTTGCCAAGTACCTTGGTGCAATCATGAAGTTGAATGCCAAATTATTTGGTAATGAGACTTGGGAAGATGAACCTCCCTTGCTCACCAATGAACTGAGTAATCTGGATCAACTGACATTGCTTCAGAAGAAACAGGATCCTGGAACGTTCTTAATACCTTGTACCATAGGCACCATGACCTTTGAGAAGGCTCTATGTGACCTTGGGTCAGGGATAAACCTCATGCCACTATTTGTAATGGAGAAACTGAGAATCTTTGAGGTGCAAGCTGCCAGAATCTCATTAGAGATGGCAGACAACTCAAGAAAACAGGCTTATGGACAGGTAGAGGACGTGTTAGTAAAGGTTGAAGGCCTTTACATCCCTGCTGATTTCATAATCCTAGACACAGGGAAGGATGAGGATGAATCCATAATCCTTGGAAGACCCTTCCTAGCCACAGCAAGAGTTGTGATTGATGTGGACAGAGGAGAGTTAGTCCTTCAACTGAATGAGGACAACCTTGTGTTTCAAACTCAAGGATCTCCTTCTGTAACCATGGAGAGGAAGCATGAAAAGCTTCTCTCACTGTAGAGTCAACAAAAGCCCCCACAGTCAAACTTTAAGTTTGGTGTTGGGAGGCCACAACCAAACTCTAAGTTTGGTGTTGAACCCCCACATTCAAACTCTAATTTTGGTGTTGGGAGGTTCCAATCTTGCTCTGATTATCTGTGAGGCTCCATGAGAGCTCACTGTCAAGCTATTGACATTAAAGAAGCGCTTGTTGGGAGGCAACCTAATGTTATTTAATTATATCTATTTTATTATTACTTTATTTTTTAAGTTGATGATCATGTGGAGTCACAAAAACTACTGAAAAATTAAAAACAGAATGAAAAACAGCATTGAAAACAACACACCCTGGAGGAGAGCAGTCTGGCGTTTAAACGCCAGAAACAAGCATCTGTCTGGCGTTTAACGCCAGAAACAAGCATCTGCCTGGCGTTAAACGCCAGAAACAGGCTATATTTGGGCGTTTAACGCCAGAAACAAGCAGCAGTCTGGCGTTAAATGCCAGGATTGCACAACAAGGGCGTTTTACACGCCTAATTGGAGCAGGGATGTTAAGTCCTTGACCCCACTTGATCTGTGGACCCCACAGGATCTGTGAACCCCATAGGATCCCCACCACTTTTTTTCTCCTCTTCACACCTTTTCATAACTCTCTTCCCCAAAATAACCTCCACCAATCACCTCCAATTCCCCTCCAAAACCATCATACACCCACCTACACCCACCCACTCAAATTCAAACCATCACTCCTTCCTTTTCACACATCATAACTACCTTAAACCCCCAGTGGCCAAACCATTCACACACCTCCATCTCCTCCATCTCTTCTTCTTCTCATCCTTTCTTTCTTCTTTTGCTCGAGGACGAGCAAACCTTCTAAGTTTGGTGTGATAAAAGCATTTCTTTTTGTTTTTCCATAACCATCTAGGGCACCTAAGGCCAGAGACATTCTCATTGAAGAGGATAAGCCCATCACTAAGAAAAGGATGGAGAAAACAAGAGATCATGGACCTCAACAAGAGCATGAGGAAATCCCCCACCATGAAATCCCTGAGATGCCTCAAGGGATGCACTTTCCTCCATAAAACTATTGGGAGCAAATCAACACCTCCCTAGGAGAATTAAGTTCCAATATGGAAAAACTAAGGGTAGAGCACCAAGAGCATTTCATCATCCTTCATGAAATTAGAGAAGATCAAAGAGCTATGAGGGAGGAGCAACAAAGACAAGGAAGAGACATAGAGGAGCTCAAAAGCACCATTGGTTCTTCAAGAAGAGGAAGATGCCACCCTCACTAAGGTGGACTCATTCCTTAATCTCCTTGTCTATTTATTTTACTATTTTTCGATTTTTGAGCCTCATGTTTTATTGATGTTTGTGTCTTTACTATATGATCATTAGTGTTTAAGTGTCTATGTCTTAAAGCTATGAATGTCCTATGAATCCATCACCTCTCTTAAATGAAAACTGTTTTAAAAACAAAAGAACAAGAAGTACAGGGTTTCAAATTCATCCTTGAAACTAGTTTAATTATTTTGATGTGGTGATAATACTTTTTGTTTTCTGAATGAATGCTGGAACAGTGCATATGTCTTTTGAAGTTGTTGTTTATGAATGTTAAATATGTTGGCTCTTGAAGAATAAGGAAAAAGGAGAAATGTTATTTGATAATCTAAAAAATCATAAAATTGATTCTTGAAGCAAGAAAAAGCAGTGAATACAGAAAGCTTGCGGAAAAAAAAAAGGGAAAAGAAAAATGGCGAAAAAGAAAAAGAAAGAAAAAAAGAAAAAAAGAAAAAAAGAAAAAAGAAAAAGCAAGCAGAAAAAGCCAAAAGCTCTTTAAACTAAAAGGCAAAAGCAAAAAGCCAATAGCCCTTAAAACCAAAAGGCAAGGGTAATAAAAAAAGGATCCAAGATTTTGAGCATCAGTGGATAGGAGGGCCTAAAGGAATAAAATCTGGCCTAAGCGGCTAAACCAAGCTGTCCCTAACCATGTGCTTGTGGCGTGAAGGTGTCAAGTGAAAACTTGAGACTGAGCGGTTAAAGTCAAGGTCCAAAGCAAAAAAAAAAAAGAAGAGTGTGCTTAAGAACCCTGGACACCTCTAATTAGGGACTTTAGCAAAGCTGAGTCACAATCTGAATAGGTTCACCCAATTATGTGTCTGTGGCATTTATGTATCCGGTGGTAATACTGGAAAATAAAGTGCTTAGGGCCACGGCCAAGACTCATAAAGTAGCTGTGTTCAAGAATCAACATACTGAACTAGGAGAATCAATAACACTATCTGAACTCTGAGTTCCTATAGATGCCAATCATTCTGAACTTCAATGGATAAAGTGAGATGCTAAAACTATTCAAGAAGCAAAAAGCTACAAGTCCCGCTCATCTGATTGGAGCTAAGTTTCATTGATATTTTTGAAATTTATAGTATATTATCTTCTTTTTATCCTATTTGATTTTCAGTTGCTTGGGGACAAGCAACAATTTAAGTTTAGTGTTGTGATGAGCGGATAATTTATACGCTTTTTGGCATTATTTTTACATAGTTTTTAGTATGATTTAGCTAGTTTTTAGTGTATTTTTATTAGTTTTTAAATAAAATTCATATTTCTGGACTTTACTATGAGTTTCTGTATTTTTTTGTGATTTCAGGTAATTTCTGGCTGAAATTGAGGGACTTAAGCAAAAATCATATTCAGAGGTTGAAGAAGGACTGCAGATGCTGTTGGATTCTGACCCCCCTGCACTCAAAGTGGATTTTCTAGAGCTACAGAACTCCAAATGGAGCACTCTCAATTGCGTTGGAAATTAGACATCCAGGGATTTCCAGCAATATATAATAGTCCATACTTTGCCCAAGTTTAGATGACGCAAACTGGCGTTCAACGCCAGTTCCATGCTGCATTCTAGAGTTAAACGCCAGAAACAGGTTGCAAAGTGGAGTTAAACGCCAGAAACAGGTTACAAACTGGCGTTCAAATCCAAGAAAAGCCTCTACACGTGTAAAGCTCAATGCTCAGCCCAAGCACACACCAAGTGGGCCCCAGAAGTAGATTTCTGCATCATTTACTTATCTCTGTAAACCCTAGTAACTAGTTTAGCATAAATAGGACTTTTTACTATTGTATTTACATCTTTAGTTTCATCTTTAGATCACGTTTGGGGGCTGGCCATTCGGCTATACCTGAACCTTCATCACGTATGTATTTTCAACGGTAGAATTTCTACACACCATAGATTAAGGTGTGGAGCTCTGCTGTTCCTCATGAATTAATACAAAGTACTATTGTTTTTCTATTCAATTCAAGCTTATTCCGATTCTAAGATATTCATTCGCACCTCAATATGAATGTGATGATCGTGACAGTCATCATCATTCCCAATCCATGAACGCGTGCCTGACAATCATTTCCGTTCTACCTTAGACAGAATGAGTATCTCTTAGATATCTAATACAAGGGACCGAGTCCGAGATATTAGAGTCTTCGTGGTATAAGTTAGAACCCATGGGTGGCCATTCCTGAGACCGGAAAGTCTAAACCTTGTCTGTGGTATTCTGAGTAGGATCTGGGAAGGGATGGCTGCGACGAGCTTCAAACTCGCGAGTGCTGGGCGTAGTGACAGACGCAAAAGGATCAATGGATCCTATTCTAGTATGATCAAGAACCGACAGATGATTAGCCATGCATTGACAGCGCATTGGACCATTTTCACTGAGAGGACAGGATGTAGCCATTGACAACGGTGATGCCTAACATACAGCTTACCATAGAAAGGAGTAGGAACGATTGGATGAAGACAGCAGGAAAGCAGAGGTTCAGAGGAACGAAAGCATCTCTATACGCTTATCTGAAATTCTCACCAATGAATTACATAAGTATCTCTATCCTAGTTTATGTTTTATTTATCTTTTAATTATTAAAACTCTATAACCTTCTGAATCTGCCTGACTGAGATTTACAAGGTGACCATAGCTTGTTTCAAGCCGACAATCTCCGTGGGATCGACCCTTACTCACGTAAGGTTTATTACTTGGACGACCCAGTGCACTTGCTGGTTAGTTGTATCGAAATTGTGAAAAAGAACTAAAATTATGAACGTGCGTATTAAGTTTTTAGCGCCGTTACCAAGGAATGAACGATCACGATTTCGTGCACCACATGCTAAGATCAAGCCATTGTCTAATCAAAGCAAATGCATTCTGATTCAGCTTCTTCCATTTAGCATCGAATTTGGTACCTTTGGATTTATCCCCTTTTACAAGATCATACACGTCCTTGCTATACAACATATCTTCCATGAGGGTCTTCCAAATCAAGTACTTTTGGGAATTCAATTTGACCATATTTGGCCCATGAGTATTTTCCTCCATTTAATCATCACAGAGAAAAACAACCAGGCTCTGATACCACTTTGTTGGGAAAATTGAGGTTAAATAAGAACCTGTCTAACAGCAGAAGTACCAAAAATAATTTTTCTACAACCTATGTGATTAAATAGGTAATACCAAAGAAATTTCAAGTAGCAAATATAATAGCGGAAATTAAATAATCAAACACCAGAATTTTATCGTGGGAAAACCCCCAAAAAAGGGACAAAAAATTCACGGGACCTAGTCCAGTAAAATCTTCTACTATCACAATAATGGGTACACAATCAATCTTCCTAGTGGCACTAGGGCATCTCAACAATCAACAGAATATATCATCAAAATTGATGGAATCAACATAAACCCTCCACAAAGTGGGTATCTCAAATCAGATAAAAGAGAAGGCAATACAACTAGGAAGTTATATCCTAATATTCATCCTTACACCAGGAATAACATACTAAAATTCATAAGAAATGGAGCATGTTTACCGGTTTAATCGGATTAAAATGGCAATGCCCTTTTTCCCTAATTTTTCTTCTCTCCGTCGAAGCTCTCTGCTTCGTTTGCTTTCATTCAAAAATGAATGAAGCTTCTCTCTCTCACTTTGGCCTAAAATACACTTTCTTTATTTTATTTATTTTTAACTTGTGGGCCCCACTTAGTTGGAGACTCACCTACAGAGCTTAGCTCAACTAATCAACATTGACTCACAACTAATAAACTTAATCACCTTGCTGTTAGCTAGTTAATTGTTCTATTGATAATTAATTAATTAACTCTGTTACTTGGTTTGCCAAGTGTCCTAACTCGATTAGTCATTAAGTGACTATATATAAAAGTAGTCGTAGCTCAGCTAACTTGAGATTCACTGTCATAAAATTTGAGTTCAAGTAAATCACATTTTATGAATCTTGAGCACAAGCTTTCTCTTTTCTCCAATTCATCAGATTTTAATTTCTCCCCTGTGGCCTCATGGCTCTATCACCTTTTCTCATGGTGCAGTGAGCGTAAACAAGGTTGAAAAACCTGAACAGAAGAGAATTGGTGAGTCCATATTCTCTGATCTCTGATCAATGTTCTTGAACAATAATTTCTGGTCAATTTTTCTTGATTTTCTTCCATGTACTGTTTGATCAATTTTTGTGTTTCTTGATTAATTTTATCTTGATCTTCATTGATTGTTCAGTCAATTTTTGTTTTTTGATATTCAAACTTTATAATTTTGTTTCTTCCATTGAATAGCGATCTACCTATACTGTTTGATTGTTTCTCTCAATTCTAACCTTCGATCCGCAACAAATTCTTTCCTCTCTCAGAATTTAATTGCGTAGAATTATTTTCTTTTCTTTCTCTGATCAAATTCTTCTTCTTGAGACATTGTTCAAGTTTTTCTCCTTAGAAGCAATTGACCTTCAAGCTCTATCTAGCTTAGTGAATGAGATCAACATTCTTCAAGCTCAAATATCAAGAGCTCATGTTTCACCAATCACAGATCTGGTAAGCGCTTACTATCTCCACCCAGTGAGAATCCAAGAACTCCACTTATATCCATAATCTTGAATTCAAACAATTACCATAGCTAGGAGAAAGCAATATCACTACAAAAAAGTCGTTGAGTACCGTCGGATTTACCAACAAAGTTACGAAACAAATTCGTCGGTAAACAGATCACCATCAGATTTTGCAGTAGATATAATCCGATGGTAAAAACCTCGTCAGTAATAGTTCACCATCATATTTACTAATCCGGCAATAATTAGCGTCATGTGTAACTATAAAGGTGAGGAAAATCTCGTGATGATTACGGTTGGATAAATTTCGTCGGTAAAATTAGCACCAAACATTTTAATTTCACGCCACGTTATCATCATATTTATCTGATGGTAAATCTGTTAGTAAGTGTATTTTTCTATTTTTTATTTTAAATTTAATAAAAATTACTGTCAAATTTATCCGACGGTAAATCCCACGGTAGTATTGATTTTTCATTTTTTTAATTTTTTTGAACCAGATAGAACTCGATAGTCAACAACTAATAGTCAAATTTCAATTAGTGAAAATTATGTAATAATTTATCTAACAACATTTATCTATATATAATGTGAAATATCAAGTATATAGAATAAAATCTCGAAGAAATAAAATGCTGTCAAATAAATCAAAACAAAAACCATAATGACTACGGGTCCTGATAGTCATCGTTGTCCCTGGTCGGGACACCTCTATGTGTCATCATGTCAACCTGAAACAACATAATTACATCAAATCAAATTAAAATTTAATAAAGAAATACATAAGATAGAACTAGGGTAGCGTACATTGTAATTATATAATCTTACTAATTAAAGTTTGAACATATAACAAGGTTGTTAAACTATACTTAAGTGAACCTTATTCGGATTCATCATTTCTTCCTTTAGTTCATCCTCCTCTTTCAAGGTAATGTCCTGATTATCCGACTCACCTTCTTCCTCTTCGTCTCTATCCACCCGATCTTCTTCTTCTTCAACATCGTCGTCTTTTATTGGTAGCATCTCGTCGTCTACGCTAAGGTCAGTAATGTCATCATCCATAACAGTCGAATTAAGGGTGATTAGGTCACTAGTATCAACCACTATCTTCGAAGGAGTTGGGTCATCAATTTGATAAGATTTTTGACCATCTGTCCCATCAAACTTGATGCAACCTCTTAGCTTAATCTTAACCACAACTACCCAACTAGACTTGCATGACCCCGAATACGGCAAATAATAGACTTAGCGTGCCTTTTGAGGTGGAATAAAAGGATCGTAATGCCTATATTTCATGGTCACACTTACTTCAGTGATATTATTGTCTTTGTACTTTCGTGTTTCTAGTCATAGACACCTCATACGTAGTGTAACAAAAAACTAATTGAATTATATTGTGCAACATACCATACCAATCAGAATGACCGCTACCTACATCCCCATGAACCCAAATTCCAGTGTTAACTGTTTTCTTTTCCACTGACCATTGTAGAGAATGAAACCTATATCCATTAACACTGTATATTGGGAAGCTGGTGTCTTTATTCATTGGGTCCCAACTAAGTGCAACTAGTTCCCATTCTGTTGTGTTAATTAGATTCACTCAGATGTATTCCCTGAACTAATATGAAAAATCATTGAGTGATGTATTAGATTACTTAAGTTTTGATTAGATGAAGAAGTTATCTTACTAACTAAAATATTGATGAAAACTTAAAAAACTCATGTCACATAGGGTGAAACCTAGTCACAGTTAAGCAATACATGCAGATGTGCGGTATCGATCTTCTTCTTTTCTAATTAATATTCACTACCTGCGCCTATTGCAACTCCTTCCAAAACAAATATTGAATAGGATGGCCCACTTGACAAGGATTCTCTCCTTTTATCATTTCTTCCCACTCTTGTTCTCTATGACTTAACATGAGGCTCAAAATAGAAGGAGCAAATACGAATGTTTCTTTGGCTAGGTATGCTTCGTAGATGCTACCCTCAATTTGAGCTCTATTCTTCACGGTTTGCTTGAATAAATCAATTAACCTCTCAAAAGGATACATGCATCTACCTAAATTGGACCGGCCCACACACTCATGCTTCGTCATAGGGCAGGTAGATTGCTAAGTGTTCTATCACATCAAAAATCCTGGAGAAATATCCTCTCTGACTTACAAAGTATGATGGGAATATTTTTCTCCATGATAGTGAGATCATCAATCCTAAGTTTTGTAGAACACAACTTCCTAAAGAACTTACTTATTTCCGTGAGAGAATTTTGGATGTTAGTAGGAAGTTCTTTAAATGCAACAGAAAGCAATGACTCTATAAATACATGACAATCATGATTGTTCAATCCAACAAGCTTACCATGTGAGACGTTTGTACACCTACCTAAGTTAGATGCATAACCATCGAAAAACCTCAATCTCCTAATCCACCTACAAATATTTTGTCTCTGATCCTTCATTAGAGCGAACACAACCTTTCGTTTAGTCTACCGACCGTTGTCAAGTACCTTTAAGTTCGGATCTGGCTGCTTGCAAATGTCCACGAAGTCTAACCTTACCTTATCGTTATCCTTGGTTCGCTCATTGTCCATTACTGTGTGCATGAATTATCAAACACGTTTTTTTATATGCATCGCATCAAGACAATGACGAACTAAATTGTCTTTCCAATAAAGAAACTCCCAAAATATACTTTGTTTCGTACAATTATGCTCCCTTCCGTATCCTGAACATCTCAACCCTGCCCTATTATCGGCAATCCTAGGGATACTACTGACCCGATGCCACACTTTTAAACCACTCAACCTGACGGGTGCCTCTTCTTGTTCAGTTTATTCTTCCTAAAAGAGTCCTTGTTGTGTCAAAAAGGATGATCAAATTTGAGGAACCTTCGATGATAATTGAACTATGATTTTTCACCACTATTCTTTAGCCAAAATGACTTTCTATCCTCCATATTGGACATGACATTCTTCTTTGAGTGGACCAAATAGACAACATTCTGTATGGAAAAAAGTTGTTGATGATCCACATCAACGCAACATGCATTTGGAAGTTTGTTTTAGATGACATATCATACGTTTCTATACCATCAATTCACAACTCATTCAACTCATCCACCAAGAGTTGCTAGAAGACATCAATTTTGGCCTTTGGGTTGCTTGGACCGGATATGATACAAGTTAAAAACACGTATAACTCTTTTATGCATATTTTGGAAAGTAGGTTATAAGGAGTCACCACAATAGGCCAATAATAGTACGCGTAACCATAATTAGAATTCGGTGCAAACTCATCAGAACACAAATCTAATCTAATATTTCTAGGCTCGCTCGCAAATGTAGAGTAGATCTGATCAAAGTGCTTCCAAGGCTCTCTATGTGACGAGTGTGTCATAAAACCATCGACTCTCTTATTGTTACTATGTCAGGTCATGTGAGGGACTGAACTCATCGAGATATACAATCGTTTTAGCCTAGGGATTAGGAAAAAGTAGCACATTATTTTGTTTGGAACTCTCTTTAACCTCCGTTTACCAATCCATTCTCTCTCTGCTTGATACCTCAGTGCATCTCAAAATTTACAAGCAGTGAGGTCTACGTCTCTTTTGTAATACAACGTACAACTATTTAAACAACAATCGATTTTCAGCAAATTTATACCTAATTTTGAAGCTAGCTTCTTTGCCTCGTAATGGCTCTGGGGGAATCCAATAGTCCAAGCTAGTACTAATTTGTTACAAAGGGTGGCCCAATTATCAAAAGATTCTTGGTTGTGATTTGACTCAAACTTAATACTTATCATTCTAATACAGATAGACAATTTTGAGTGAACACACCCCTCATACAACGGTTTTGCGATATATTCTAACATATCATAAAATCGCTTTGCCTCCGGGTGAGGCTCTTGTTCAACATCTTCTATATCATTAACTTTGATTGCATCGAACGCCATCTCGTTATATCTCTCTGGGTTACTTTAATTGATTTTTGGATATTTACAATCCAAATATGATTATAGTTTGTTCACCAAAGGCTAAGGTTCGAAGTTCACAGCAATAATTATCTATGTATATGACTTAATCCTTGTTGAAAATTGCTTGGAAGAAATCAAATCCTTCAAACAGCATATCCATGATCTTTTCAAAATCAAATACATAGGTGAACTCAAATTCTTCTTGGGGATGGAGTTTGCTAGGAGGAATAAAGGGATAGCAATGTACCAAAAAAAGTATTGTCTGGATTTGTTAGAAGAATATGGAATGCTTAGTACAAAAGGAGTATCCACACCTATGAACTACACGATACACCTCTCCAAATCTACAAGAGAACCATTGCCGCATGGAGGAGAATATAGAAGATTGTTGGCAAGGTTGTTATACTTAACCAACACAAGACCTGAAATCAATTTTGCAGTAAAAAAATTAAGTCAATTCCTTGACTACCTACAAATGTACACTTTCAATCTGCTATAAGAATCCTATTGTACTTAAAGAACTCCCCAGCTTAAGGCTTATTGTTCAAGGTTGATTCAAATCTTAACACCATAGGCTATTCGAACAGTAACTGGACCACATGTTGGTGCAGAATTTAAAGTCCACAAACTAACCGGCAAGTGCACCGGGTCGTACCAAGTAATACCTCAGGTGAGTGAGGGTCGATCCCACGAGGATTGATGGATCAAGCAACAATGGTTGAGTGATTAACTTAGTCAGACAAGCAGAAAATAGTGTTTTGATATTCAAAAGCATTAAACAATAATTTAGAAACTTAATAAAGCAAGCAGTGAACAGATTGTGAAATATGTATGGAGAAAACAGTTAAGGTTTCAGAGATATCTATTTTCCGGATTGACTTTTCTTACTAACTATTTTAATCATGCAAGATTTAATTCATGGCAAACTATATGTGACTAGACCCTAATTCTTTAGACCTTTCTAGTCTCCTCTAACTTTCATCAACCGCCAATTCCTTGGTCAATTAATTCCAATTAGGGGGTGAAGTTTAATTTTAGTTATTATGCCACAAAAATCCTAATTACCCAAATATAAGAGGATTATATGTCACGTATCCCGTTAAGTCCAAATAATTAGAATTTAGGAGAAATTATTTTCAAGCTGTTGTTCAAGTAAAGAGCTTTTCCAAGTTATACAAGAACTCAATTAGAAAGAGGGTCATACTTCCGTTCCACCCAAATTCATAAAATAAAGAACGAAAACAATTCTTGAAATAGAAATCCATACATGAATTAAAATAGAAAAATAATAATATCAATCCATACAATAGACAGAGCTCCTAACCTTAACAGTGGAGGTTTAGTTGCTCTTGGTTCAGAGAAAAAATAAGGATTCTGGTAAAATGTAAATTTGGGCTGAGGTGGAATGAAAAGTGGAATAATGTTGGAATCCCCTTTGAAGAAAAGTTTCTTTTTTCTTTTATATCTAATCCTAATTAATTTAAAATCTATTTTCTAAAACTAAATAATATCTTTTCCTATTTTTAAATAAAATAAAGTTTAAATCAGAATTAATAGGAATAAGCATTTTCTGCATGTGGTGCATGTCACGCTTACGCGTTAGTCACGCGTACGTGTCAATGGTCTTCTTCGCGTGTCATGCGTACGTGTCAGGTACGCGCACGCATCGCTGTGTAACTTCACTTTTCACGCGTACGCGTCAGGTACACGCACGCGTCGCCATGGAAAGCTCCAAATCACGCGCACGCATCAGGTACGCGCACGTGTTGTTCCTCGCTGGTCAGCTCCGTGGTTTCTTGTGTTCTTTCCATTTGTGCAAACTTCCTCTCTATCCTCTAAGTCATTCTTGCTCTATATAGCCTTCTTCTCTTTTTCTGCGGAAGCTCCATCAAATCCAACCAAATGCTACCTAAAATAAACAGAATTGCACACGACTTAAAGTAGTATCCATAGTGGCTAAAAGATAATTAATTCTTAATTAAACTCAACAAATTGAATGAAAATTCACTAGAAAAAGACAGGAAGGATGCTCATGCATCACAACACCAAACTTGAATTGTTGCTTGTCCTCAAGCAACCAAACTAATATAGGCTTAGAATGTGATTTTGCATGAGAATGAGAGTTCGATTAAGCTCATGTCTCTTCTCATAGAGGGGTTTACAACTGCAATCTTGAATAGTTTTGGAATCTCACTCTCCTTTGAATCAGAAGGATGTCACTGTCATTCGAAATTAGAATCCGGATAATATTATGAATTCTCTGATCTTTTGTAACTCAATTTAACCCTTGAACACAGCAATTTTTTCTTTGATTCTCTTTTCTTTGGTGCTTTGCACCTTGAGCCTAGTAGCCGTGACTTTAAATGTTTTGTCTCAAGCTTCACTTCACACAGAAACACCACAAGCACTTAACTGAGAAACTCTCTTTAATTTCTGATTTTCCTTTCAGTTACTCCCAGACAGTGGTGCTCAAAGCCTTTGGCATACTCTGTTAATTGCAATTGATCTCGACTCTAAATATTTTGTCTCAAGGATTACTTGACACAAGAACACCACAAGCATATGACTAGGGAAACAACTCTTTGAGCTTTTAATCATTTCTGACCTCTCTAGTCATTGATGCTCAGAGCCTTGGACCTTGCTTTTATATCCTTTTTGTTTTTTTTTTCTTTGCTGTTTCTTTTGCTTCAAGGATCAACTTTTACAAATTTCAGAAAATTCACAATAGTTCTCTAAATTCCTTTTTCTTATACATCAACATTCTTTGATTCAAATTTAAATATGCACTGTTTATGTCATGCATTCAGAATCACTGAGAACACCACCACATTTGATTAAATAAGACTACTCTTAAAAAATAAACTCAATTTCTCATGCATTACATCCACATTTTCTTCTTTCTTTTTGATTTCAAGCTCAGTGGGCAATACATGAGATACCTTTCAGAATTAAAGCAACTAACAGAAATTTTGAAAATAACAGAACTAAACTAGAACCTAGGAATCTAACTAATAAAGGATCATGCAATAAATGGGACAAAATAGCAGAAAACCAGAACATAACATAGTAAGAGCGGGAAGGAATATAGAATGAAAGGAATTCAACCACCTTAGTTATCCTAGTGGCCGTTTTATTCTTCAGGCTGTGCTCCTCCGTGAAGATGATTCGCCTCTCTTTTGTCCCATAAAAATAAACAGAAAAGCCATAAGCGAAGCGACAACACGAAACTTGAAGGTTTGCTTGTCCTCAAGCAAAGAAGAACTGAAAACAAAAACAAATAGTATGATGAAAGAAGAATAAAAGGATAAAAGAACAAGAGAGAATTAGGATTGGGGGGTGGATGATTTGAAATCAGGCATTGAGGTGGTGTAATTGGGTGTCGCATGCGAGGCGTACGCGTAAGGCACGCGTACGTGTGGATCGCGTGAATTTAAAGCGAAACGTACGCGTCTGGGATGCGTACGTGTGATGTTGGTTGTGCGAATGGCGCCAGGGCAGCCCCGCGCACGCACAACTCTCTGTTCAGATACGCACGAGAGCCAAAATTGCATATGACGCGTGCGCGTCAGCCGTCAGGGACGCGCACGCGTGGACGGCCAGGATGGGGAAACGACGCGCACACGTCATGGACGCGTACGCGTGATGCGGCTTGTGTGCCCAGTACAGTTACAGCCCCACACCATCATAACTCTCTGGCCATACATCCATTTACGCCAATTTGCAGGGTCACGCGTACGCGTGGGGGACGCGTACACGTGGGGGACGCGTACACGTGGACTTGCTTGTGCGCAAGGCACGCCACCAGCACCACTCCTGCCCAACTCTCTGTTCAATTTTTATTTTTCATGCACACACATATGACGCGTATGCGTCATAGACGCTCGCGCATCGTGTGCTCATTTTTTTTTTGAAGTGTTCGGTTCCTATTCTAAAATAGTTGCATGATCAGAACGCACTTAAAACGAAAGAAAAATAGTAAAAACTCAAGAGAAATCAAATAAATAAGAAAATCACTACTATGAAAAATAACTAAGGATACGAAATTATCGGGTTGCCTCCCGACAAGCGCTTCTTTACCGTCACTAGCTTGACGGTCAACTCCTCTAAGGATGATGATCATAGGGTCTCAGCTCTTCATCCCTGACTTTGAACTTCTTTCTTATGTCTCCATAAATTAGCTCAATATGCTCCAGAGAGAGGATTCTGTATACTGTATAAGTCCATACTGGATTGCTAGTCAACACCACCTTCATTCCTAGGGTGAAACCTTCAGTTGAGATCTTTTTGTTTCTCCATCCTCTAGGTATTTTCTTTTTTTTTTTTGGAACCTCCTCCTTGGTGGATGATGCATTCCTGACACCAAACTTAGGTTTGATATTAGGAGGAATTTTATTGGTTGTCACTAAAGGAGGTTTGAGCTGCAGATTCTGCTGTCAGTCATTAGGGGGTTCTTGAAGGTTTGGATCAATAAGCTCAGTCTGCATGCACCTCTCTTCTTCTCATGCTAAATGTATATCTTTGAAGACGTGAAAGAATAGTTTCTCATCATGCACTCTAAGCACTAATTCACCCACTTCTACATCAATTAGAGCTCTCGCAGTGGCTAGGAATGGTCTTCCTAGAATTATAGAGGCATTCTCATCCTCTCCCATGTCAAGAATCACAAAATCTGCTGGGAGGAAGAACTTACCCATTTTGACCAAGATATTCTCCACTAATCCATATGCATGCTTCATAGATTTGTCTGCCATCTGTAATGCTATCCTTGTGGGTTGTGCCTCTTGGATTTGCAACTTCTTCATCACAGATAAGGGCATTAAATTGATGCTTGCTCCCAGATCACATAATGCTTTCTCAAAGGTTGTGCTCCCAATGGTGCATGGAATTTGGAAGCTCCCTGGATCCGGCATCTTCCTTGGCAAGTTATTCTGAATGATGGCAGTACATTCCTTAGTCAGGACCACTGTCTCATCTCCCTTTAAAGGCTTCTTCTTTGACAACAACTCCTTCATGAATTTGACATAGAGAGGCATTTGCTCCAAAACTTCAGCAAAAGGAATATTGATTTGCAACTTTCTAAAGATTTCCAAGAACTTTGAAAACTGCTTGTCCTTGTTCTCCTTTTTAAGTCTCTGAGGATATGGCATTTTAGGCTTATACTCAGGAGCCTTTGGCAATGTAGGATAAGTGTCAAGAGAGTCTGGGAATGGGTTGTCCGCACGCTTTGGAAGGGCGTGTTCTACTTCTTTCTTCTTCTCCTTTGTAGCTTCTTTTTCAACTGGCTCCTCATTAACTTGTGCTTCCGTACTTGCCACTTGTCCACTTATCAAGGTGATAGCCTTGCATTCCTCTCTTGGATTCACCACTGTATCACCAGAAAATGTATTTGAGGATCTCTCAGGTATTTGCTTGCTCAGTTGGCCCATTTGCATCTCCAAGTTTCTAATGGAAGCTCTGATTTTCTGCATAAAACTTTTCATCATCTCCCAATTAGAATCTTGTTGGGGTTGAGAATTTGCCTGCTGAGGTTGTTGTTATTGATGAGATTGAAATTGGCAGTTATTATGATTGTTCTCTTGGAAACTGCCCTGAGAATCATTGTTAAAATTCTGTGATCCTTGAGGTTGCTCTCTCCACCCAAAATTTGGGTGGTTTCTCCGCCCCTGATTATAGGTCTTAGAGTATGGGTCATTATTGGGGTTTCTAGGAGCGTTCCCCATGTAATTGACATGTTCAGAAGAAAATTGAGTATAATCATAATTCTCATTTTGCACAAAATTACCTGTCATATCATAAGGGATCTCTTGAGGTGCATTCTGAGTGTTGACAGCTGAAACCTGCGTCCTACTCAATTGTTGAGAAATTAAACTCATCTGCGGACTCAAAATTTTATTCTGAGCAAGGATAGCATCAAGAGCTTCTACTTCCATAACGCCTTTCTTTTGAGGGGTCTCAGAGTTCACAGGATTCCTGTTAGATGAATATAAATATTGGTTGCTAGCAACCAATTCAATAAGCTCAATAGCCTCTTCCGGTGTCTTCTTCTTGTGCAATGAACCACCTGCAGAATTATCTAAGCACATCTTGGACATTTCACCCAAGCCTTCATAAAAGATATCTAGTTGGGTCCATTTGGAGAACATGTCCGGAGGGCATTGCCTAGTCAGTAGCTTGTATCTCTCCCAAGCTTCATAAAGAGTTTCACCATCCTTCTTCCTGAAGGTCTAAACCTCCACCCTAAGCTTAGTCAACTTCTTTGATGGAAAAAATTTAGTAAGAAACTCAGTAACAACCTTGTCCCAAGTGTCCAAACTCTCCATGGGTTGGGAATCTAGCCATAGCTTTGCTCTATCCCTCAGAGCAAACGGGAAGAGCATAAGTTTGTACACCTCCGGGTTCACTCCATTTGTCTTCACAGTATCACAAATCTGCAGAAAGTTAGAAATAAATTGATTTGGGTCTTCTTGGGGAAGACCATGATACTGGCAGTTTTGTTGCACTAAGGTGACCAATTGTGCCTTCAACTCAAAGTTGTTTGCAGCTATAGGAGGCACCACAATACTTTTTCCATAAAGATCTGCAGTAGGAGCAGAGTAAGAGCCAAGCGCTCTCCTTTATTGGCATTAACAGCATTATTAGGATCCATAGTGGATTCTGCAGCCTTGTAAAGTCTTGTTTGTTGCAAACGCCACCTGAAAGTCTTTTCAGGTTCAGGATCAAAGTCTAAAAGAGGTTCTTTGTCTCTGTTCCTGCGCATAAACATACAGAAAACAAGAAAAGATGGGATTCTCTACGTCAGAGTGCAGAGAACTCCCAGTGAGATAACCTGTGTAAAATAATAAAATAGAAATACTAAATAAATAAAACAAAAAAAATCGAAAATGATAACTGAAATTAGACAAAAAATTTCGAAAATTAACAGGGAAAATAAACAAGAAAATTAAAATGAAATTAACTAGGTGACACCAAACTTAATTTCAGAAATTAAGAAAAATTATTAGTGCTATTTATTTATTAAAATTTTTTATTTTTTTTCGAAAATACTAAAGCAAAATTTAAATAAAATTAAAACTAAAACGCCTAATCTAAGCAATCAAACAACTAATAGTTGTTAATCACTATCAATCCTCGGCAACAGCGCCAAAAACTTGGTGCAGAATTTAAAGTCCACAAATTAACTGGCAAGTGCACCGGGTCATACCAAGTAATACCTCAGGTGAGTGAGGGTCGATCCCACGAGAATTGATGGATCAAGCAACGATGGTTGAGTGATTGGCTTAGTCAGACAAGCAGAAAATAGTGTTTTGATATTCAAAAGCATTAAACAATAATTCAGAAATTTAATAAAGCAAGCAGTGAACAGATTGTGAAATATGTATGGAGAAAACAGTTAAGGTTCAGATATATCTATTTTCTGGATTGACTTTTCTTACTAACTATTTTAATCATGTAAGATTTAATTCATGGCAAACTATATTTGACTAGACCCTAATTCCTTAGACCTTTCTAGTCTCCTCTAACTTTCATCAACCGCCAATTCCTTGGTCAATTAATTCCAATTAGGGGGTGAAGTTTAATTTTAGTTATTATGCTACAAAAATTCTAATTACCCAAGTATAAGAGGATTATATGTCACGTATCCCGTTAAGTCCAGATAACTAGAATTTAGGAGAAATTGTTTTCAAGCTGTTGTTCAAGTAAATGGCTTTTCCAAGTTATACAAGAACTCAATTAGAAAGAGGGTCATACTTCCGTTCCACCAAAATTCATAAAATAAAGAACGAAAACAATTCTTGAAATAGAAATCAATACATGAGTTAAAATAGAAAAATAATAGTATCAATCCATACAATAGACAGAGCTCCTAATCCTAACAGTGGAGGTTTAGTTGCTCATGGTTCAGAGAAAAAATAAGGATTCTGGTAAAATGTAAATTTGGGCTGAGGTGGAATGAAAAGTGGAATAATGTTGGAATCCCCTTTGAAGAAAAGTTTTTTTTTCTTTTATATCTAATCCTAATTAATTTAAAATCTATTTTCTAAAATTAAATAATATCTTTTCCTATTTTTAAATAAAATAAAGTTTAAATTAGAATTAATAGGAATCAGCGCTTTCTGCATGTGGCGCATGTCACGCGTACGCGTCAATCACGCATACGCGCCGATGGTCTTCTTTGCGTGTCACGCGTACGCGTCAGGTACGCGCACGCGTCGCTGTGTAACTTTGCTTTTCACGCGTGCGCATACCGAAAGCTCCAAATCACGCGCACCCGTCAGGTACGTGCACGCGTCGTTCTTCGCTGGTCAGCTCCTTGGTTTCTTGTGTTCTTTCTATTTGTGCAAGCTTCCTCTCTATCCTCTAAGCCATTCCTGCTCTATAGCCTTCTTCTCTTTTTCTGCGGAAGCTCCATCAAATCCAACCAAATGCTACCTAAAATAAACAGAATTACACACGACTCAAAGTAACATCCATAGTGACTAAAAGATAATTAATTCTTGATTAAACTCAACAAATTGAATGCAAATTCACTAGGAAACGATAAGAAGGATGCTCAAGCATCACATGTCCAAATAGTAAGAAATTTAATCCTGTTATTGTTTTTTTTCTCGGAAGTAACCTCATCACATTGAAGAGTAAGAAGCAAATCACTGTTGCTCGTTCATCCACCGAAGCAGAATATTGAGCATTGGCAGCGACTACTTGTGAGGCTTAATGGATTGCGTTCATCCTCCAAGATCTTCATTGTTTCGGTTTTGAAACCTGTAACCTTGTATTGTGATAGTAAGTTAACACTATACACCATCGTCAACCTCGTTTTTCATGAAAGACAAAAAGTATAGAGGCTGACTGCCATATGGTTCGAGACAAAGCTCAAGCACAAGCCATAAAGCTGCTCCCTATCTCCACAATTCACCAAACTGTAGACATCTTTACCAAGGCACTCTCCCCTACCTCTTTCTCTTCTTGTCACTCCAAGCTTTGTCTTTATGACCTTTATAAACCCAAGCTTGAACGGGGATGTGAACTAACCTCATAGCTTAGCCCAACTGATCAACATTGACTCAACTAACAAAATTAATCCCCTTGTTGTTATCTAGTTAGTTGTTCTATTGATAATTAGTTTTGATTCTGTTACTTGCTATGCCAACTGTTCTAACCTGATTAGTCATTAAGTTACTATATATAGAAGTAGTTGTAGCTCAACTAACTTGAGGTTCGCCATTATAAAATTTGAGTTCAAGTAAATCACATATATGATTGTTCAGCACAAGCTTTCTCTCTTTTCCAATTCATCGATTCTAGTTTCTCTCGTGTGGCTTCATGACTCCATTGCTTTAACTTATTTTCTTTGCATATTTTATATTTTAACATATATTTTATACTATTGACTAATTGACTAATTTTATGGCTGATTTTATGGTTAATTTTTTTAATACACATAGTATAATTATATTATTATTCTCTTAAATGGATAAATAAGAGAAAACTAAATCGAAAACATCATCAGATTTTTTCGTCTAATTATTCAAAATCTGCATTTTCATGATTTAATTCTCATTATATCTCAATTAGATCCCATAATTAATTATTTCTATAGATAAAACTTTTAAGTCATTGCATTTTTATTTTACAATTATATATTGTAACTAAGTTTTCTCTTAAATTGATGCAAATAATAAGGAACCAAATTCAAATACTCACATCAAATCATTTCTAGTCATTAAGTTTTTTTCAACACGGTTTAATAATTTGTCGTAAATAATGTTTCCGAAAAATTTAAGTTGCATAAATACAATTGGATAATTTTAATAATTAATGAAATTATATATATCTCCTTTATTAAAGTGTTACATGTTTATTAAGTATTAACTGTTCTTTCGAATAATTAATTTTCGGAAAAGCTCTGCATACAAGCCCTAATGGCTTGTATGCTTTACAAGTTCATTAAACAATAAAATCAAAATACGCGCTTTTTCAGGTACGTTGATTACACGCGCTATATAACATCGCGCGTATATCTAACTACCAGATTTAAAATATTTCTTTCCTTTTTCGTTTTCGTTATTTTGAGATTTCGTTTTTCTTCTTCTCGCGCTTCTTCCCTCCTTCTTTTCCATCGTTCTTTTCGTCTCCTTTTCTCACTAGCATCTTCTTCGTTTAGGTTACCTTTTTCTCTCTCTGCAATTCGAGCTTCGTTTTCTATTTTTGATTTGTTGTTTTCTGAAATCAAAGTTTGATCTCGTTTTGAAGATAATGGATCATTCAACCTCAGATTGTCAGCTGAATCCAGGCGAAGTGGATTATGAGTCAGAATCTAACGAAGTCCCTGAGGTTTGATTTACATAAGATTAGTATGAATTTTCTTTCAGTAATTTGTATAGTATTGTGTAGTTGAAAAATTGCTGAACATTGACTGTGAAAGTAACACGTTTACCTGAATCTGTCGATTCAATGTATTAGTTGTGATTAATTACCTGAAATTTGTAGCAGACGCTCGGGTGTAGATCTATTTTTGTTTGGGTGTATTTTAGCTAGAAGTGTGGGTGTATTTACACTTTACTGGTTTTTTGTTATTTTAATTGACTTATTGTTGTTCAGGTGTATTAGACATGATTAGGTGTGTTTTTAGTTTTTGAGATGGTGTATATCTGCAGGCTGTGTATTTACAGTTTATGGCTTTAAAAGTCATCCTGTAGTTGAGTTGTATCGTATTAGACATGATTGGGTGTATTTGAATCATATCTATGGGTGTATTCACAGATCTGACACGGTGTATTTTGCAGCCTCTCTCAGTTGTTGATGACGAGCTTGTTCCAAAGGTCGGAATGACCTTTACCACCCTTGAAGATGCTGGAAAATTTTACAGGAACTATGCCAAGGCTGCAGGTTTCTCTACAAGAGTTCGCTGCACAAATAGGAAGGGAAACGAGATTAAGAACCAACTGATTACATGTAGCAGAGAGGGAAAATGGAAATCTAAAATATCTCCGACCGAGAAGACGAATCCGACAGCCGGTTTAAACTGTCCCGCAAGAATTTATATACACACATTGAAGGATGTCGGTGCTTGGATCATTTCAAAGGTTGTGCTGGATCATTCACACCCCTGCTGTCCAAGTAAAGCAGAGATGCTCAAACAACACAGGGAACTAAGCATGTCCATTCGTCGTACGATAGAGAATAACGAGGAGGCCGGTATCAGACCTAGCAAAACCTACCAATCATTTGTTGCGGCTGCCGGGAGTCACCGCGAGCTAAATTTTATCGAAAAGGACGTGAGGAATTACATTACCAGGGAAGTGCGGAATGTTTCCGAACAAGAAGATGCAAAGGAATTCGGGAAATATTTGTTAAGAATGAAAGAGAAGAATCCGAATTTCTTTTTTGAGCTCCAACTCGAAGAGGATCAATCGATTAAGCTGGCTTTTTGGGCCGATGCAAGAAGCAGAGCCGCCTTTGAGTATTTCGGAGACGTCATTTCATTCGACACCACCTACAACACAAACAGGTAACAAACTGCCCCTATTTATGATGCTAAATTAATTTATTTTTACGAATCCGCATCAGAGGTGTATATTGGCTGTTTCATTGGGTGTATGCGAAGCATTTGTTAAGGTGTAACTAATGATTTTGCATTCTGGACCATGGTAATTTGTTTCAGGTATAATTTGGTCTGTGGTTCTTTTGTCGGGGTGAATCACCACGGTCAATCAACACTTCTCGGATGCTCTTTGATGAAGAACGAAGAAATTGAATCATTCAAATGGTTATTTCAAAGCTGGCTTCGTTGCATGGGAGGAAACACTCCGAAAGGGTTTCTCACCGATCAGTGCGCATCCATGAAAAGGGCTTTAGAGGCCTGTATGCCAACAACAGTTCACCGCTGGTGTATTTGGCACATCATGAAGAAGATTCCAAGCAAATTAAACGGGTACAAGGGACATGCCGATATCGAACAAGAAATGAGCCAAGTTGTTTGGAACTCTCACAGCAAAGACTCATTCGATAGGAATTGGAACGATTTTCTGCTGAATTTTGGTCTTGGGGACAACAAGTGGCTTTCAGGTAATGTCTTTTTAAAATCTGCAGCAGAGGTGTAAATTGTATGTCCCCTAGGGTGTATTTACAGCCTGTGTTTGGGTGTATTATGCAGATCTGTACGAAGACCGTCACATATGGGTTCCTATCTATCTGGATCAGCACTTCTGGGCAGGGATGAGAAGCACACAAAGGAGCGAGAGCATGCATTCATTTTTTAACAAGTATATCACCCGGAACAGCTCGCTTATTCAGTTCGTCAAACAATACGATAATTGCCTCGGAAGCCGGGAGCAAGCAGAGAGAGAATCAGATGCTGCAGATTTTCATACGGTCATACCGTGTGCAACCAAATCCTGCATTGAAGCTCAGTTTCAAGATGCGTACACTCACGCAAAGTTTAGGGAAGTCCAAGCGCAATTCAGAGGAAAGGCGAATTGCATCACCAGATTAAATAATTCCGCTCTAGGCTATTCAGTATACGAAGTCGGAGAACAAGTTTCCAGCTCAATATTCAACAAGTTCGTGGTTACTTACGACTCGGTTGCAGCCGAGGTAAAATGCCATTGCTTATTATTTGAGTCGAGAGGGATACTGTGCCGTCACGCACTAAGCGTGTTAAGCTTCGAACAAGTAAGCCAAGTGTCACCGAGATACATACTTGAACGATGGAGCAAGAAGGTAAAGAGGCGACACACACACATCAAGAGCAGCCACGACGAGCCACTAATGGAGCCAAGAAGCAAGAGGTTCGACCAATTGGTTTTTCGTTCGCAAAATATATGCGAATTTGCCTCCGAATCGGAGGAGCTGACTGCAATTCTGCACCGTGCGTACGATAACGTCATGGCCGAGATGGAAGCATTAAAAGCCAAAAGGAAGGGGACATCTTCTTTATCCCACGAAGACGCCAACTTGGAATCCGTTAACGAGCTTCAAAGCCCGCCAAGGATTCGAACAAGAGGACGTCCAAAAAACAGGCTAGGTTCAAAGCTGGAGAAACAGATCGCAAATGCCACAAAGAAGAAGAAGACGAAAGTTTTAAGCGAGGTAAAAGTAATGTTCTTTAAATTTGTGGCGATTGAGTTTATTTTTCTCGTTAATAGTTTAGGTAATGTGTGTGTGTTATATTTCAGATAAACCTTTTTGATGCTGCATCAGCGGCGCATTCAAATTGCAGCCAATATCAGGGACACGTTATGAGTTATCAGTTTAGGGTACCAGCAGCAGGGGATAACTCCTTGGGTGTATAGTTTTACAGAATATGGGTGTAAAAGCACCGTTATTTTGGGTGTATTTTCGTTAATTCACAATTTACATATAGACACATATATAGATACATATAGATCAAAAGCTGTAAAAATTCTCAGGTTATGGGTTTATATTTGATTTGATGTTTTTCTTCATATTTTAGTACATGTAATTCATACATTTTGAATACATCACAGAGAGTTTGGGTGTATATTTTATGCAATCTTGGGTGTATTATTAGACTTGCGTTGGGTGTAACAGTTTGTATATGCCTTGATTTTTTCCTTCATATTTTACCACCTGTAATACAGCTTTTGAATACATCACAGACAGTTTAGCAGCACGGATAGTTTAACTATGGAAAAAAATATACATGGAATAGAAGTTGTTGATAAATGGCAAATATTTACATCATTTGTTCAATTTACAAACTACCAAGCAGTTGGATTACCCAGTTTCTATATCAGCAGAATTAATCTAACAAAATGGACTTAATAATATAGAGGATAGCTTCGACAGCCTTATAGCACTACTCTCTCTAATTGCCTGATCTCTCTGTGTATTCATCTCACTAAATAGTATCCGGGATGCGTACTCCACTCTATAGTGGTCCACCTCCTCCTACAATTAAAAAGTATATTCTGTTTAAACAGCAATATTAATTCAGTAAAGTAGTACAGAGTTATATGGTTCTAAAGACAGTTACCTGTGGCCAATTATCCCATTGATACTTCCCCTTTTTGATGTTTTCCGGCTCAATTATCTCCATCCACTTCATAACGTACACAGCGCAGTCATAGCTGGAAACGAAGAAAATAAATTACAAATCTCATTTACAAAAGTTTAATGTTCAGACTTACAAATTTATACCTTGTTTTTTGGCCTGATATTTTAACATATGGTGATTTAATTTCCTTCTCCCTCTCCCCTTTCTGAAGAGGTTCCCCGCCGGCATATGTTATCAATCTTGAAAATACGTATCCCTTAAATACGAAAACAAATCAGTAATACACCCGAATGAATGGACAAGATACACCCAACTGAATGGACAATATACACCCATCACAACCAACGAAATAGACCTATCTATTAAAGTAAAGAAGACAGAGGCAACTTACAGTGAATTTATTAATGGCCTTTCTCTCATCGGTGGGAGCTTTTTTGTGTAGCGGGTCAAGTATTTGACATTTCCGCTTTCTTGTATTTATCAGCCATAACCACCAATGCCCCGCGTAGCAGACAGGGGCAAAAATCTGAAGGATTGCCACACATGAACAGTGTGTTATTTTATTTTGCAAATAAGTAAATAAGCGTACTAACAAATTTAGCAAACGAAAACTTACATATGGGTGCGAAGTCAATTTTTTTCTATCTATGAAGGGAATGAAACTCGGGTAGGCTTCCACCCTGAATTCCTTTTCCGTTTTCGGTGATACGAATTCCCCGTTTGGGTGATCCGAAAGTGCCATGCACTGCAAGAATGGGAAACGAGAAATGAAATACTAAACTTACACCCAATCGAACGTAAAAAATACACCCAAATCAATACAGAAAATACACCCGAAGTTCGTAGAAGTAACACTTACCACAATATCGGGGGGGAGACAGTATATTTGTTCTTGAAATCTCTTTTCATTTTTGTTGTTGAGGATGAGGCAGATGGCAGATACAATCTAGAAATATATGCCGAAATCAATTTTACATTAATAAGCATTGTAATTGACTTTGGTGTAAAAACATTAATCTTATTCTAATATTACCTGAGATTCTATATCACTTTTTGCCTGGAGGGAAGAAAGGTGCATTCTCATCAAAATGTATTCTCCTTGGCCAATCAGAGTGCACATCTCCTCATACTCGTTAGTATTGCCATCTGCATCTTCCTTCAGTCTCGTCCCCCAGATGTAGCACTTTTGTTTCATATCATCCGTAATGTGATATAATCCCCGAGGAGTTTCAAACTTTGCAGAACTTTCTCCCCCAGTCTCCCTCTGAATTTGTGGACTTGTGTTTTTTCCCTTCGTCGCGCTGCTTGCTATTCTTTGGACCAAACTGTCCAATTGTTCTATCAAATTCGCAGCTTCTGGAGATTTTTCCCTTTCTGTCTCCTGCGTTGACGCCCCCTCCTGGCTTGAATCAGTCAATCCAAGGCTGAATGATGGCACCCCTGGATCTGTTTTAGGAACATAGGATGCTGACCGTGCCATCATCAACAGGGCAGCAGCGTCTTCTGCGTCTGGATGACTGCGTCATCATGTATAAGAATAAGAATAAGAATAAGAATATACGGATGATAAGCAAAGATTGATTTTAGTCTGATGAACTTACATTTTAGTTGGAGCTGGGGGAACCGTGGGTGTGGTCTCTTGAAGTTGTTTGGGGGTTTCAGGAGTGCTGCACAGTTACAAAAAATTAATCACGGCGTAAAAGAAACTAATCAGCAACAATATACACCCAAACTGTTAGCTAATATACACCCAAACTCCAAACAAATATACACTCAATACTATTTCTTACGTTTCTGTAGTCCCTTCAATCTGTAGCATAGGGGTTGGTTCAAAATCTGTCTCAGTGGTTGTTTGGGATGCCGGCACAAAAACCTGAATCGGGACTCTAAACAAGAAGAAAAATGAAAGGTTAACAACGCCTTTGAAAATAATAAGGTTATAAGGTTGAAATATTATTGGAAAACTCACATTGCAAGCGCTTCGGACGGTGTCTGTTCCCTCACAACCATCATATTCGAATCAGACGGACTCAACCTAAAATACACCCAAAGAAATTCAAGAAATACACCCGAACAATTCAAAAAGAAGACATGCTTTGTTTTTTTGAGAACTTACATAATTGCAGTTTTTGCTTTTTTTTCCTGCCTTTTTTTTCTTGAATAAAATAATAAAGGGCTTTTTTTTTCTAAAAAAAATATATACAGAATTAGAAGTAGAAGGGTAATAGAAGAACAAAAGTAACGGTTATTTAAAAGAAAAATTACATGCTCTGTGACGGCTGGTTTACACTACTCTGTTCTGTGTGTCCTTGAGAGGAAGGACCATCACTTCCCAAGTTCACAGCCGGGATTCTAAAACAGATTTCATGTTATTCCAACTTATTAAACAAAATACACCCAACTTGATCCACACAATACACCCAAATGGTTCCACAAGATACACCCAAATCATGATGATAAGATTTTATTAAATAATAAAGCTTCTTACGTTTCAGACGACACATAGCGACCTTCTGTCGATCGCAGGTCAGGTTGGTTCTCGCTGCGAAACAAGAAACAATTATTAGCATACAAAACACAACAAAATATGAAATAGACAGCCCAGCAAGACATACCCCTCTGCAGCAGATTTATCAACGTTTTGCCCTAGCCATTCTTCCAGTTCGTCACTTGATATTTCATATGTCTCACTACATTCATAAAAGAAGATTTTAACAAAAATAATTACGACGATAGACGGTAATAAAGCTTACGAGGTACTGTACCCGTCAAAGTATTGGTCTTCTTTAGGAGGTGAATCCTCCACGAGAACTTTTTTCTTTTTTGGTTGTGTTCTGGGTGGAAAAAAAAGAGTACCAATCAGAAATAAAAAATTAATTTTATCACAGAATATTATGCAAAGAAGTGCTTACTTTTTTGGTGTTGTTTTTATTTTTTTCTTCTCCTTCTCCTTCTCTGCAGGTGATGATTCTTCGCTCCTATAAGTTAATAATAGACATTTCAGTTAATACACGAAATCTTTATAATGAAGCCAAAAGAAAGGAGTAATAATTTCAGGACATTACTCATCACTTTGTTCATATTCAGATTCTGAATCAGAATCTGGCTCCTCTTGCCTCTGCTTTCTTTTTCTGGAGTCCATTCTGGAAGGCAAACAGTGATTATTTAGAACATACTAAAAATACACCCAACGTGATCAACAAAATACACCCAACTCGAAAAATAAATTACACCCAAGTATGGTACTTACTTTTTCCCCTTTTTGATGGGGTGTTTTTTTGCTGAATCCTCTGAGTCTTGTTGAGTCTCAGACTCAGAAGTAGAAGTTTCACTGTCAGTAGCTGTTTCTGTCTCCGAAGACGATGTTGGACTCGCCTTCCTTTTTTTTGTTTTTTTGATTTCTTGTTTTTTTTCTTTTTTTTCTTTTTTTTTCATTTTTTCTCTTGCTCTTGTCTCCGCCATCTTTACAATCCCCTGAAACATGAGATATTCTAGCTAGCAGCATTCAGGTAAATAAAATACAAGCAACATATTATGTTTACTTACCAAAATTTCCTCTCTTTCTGCAGTCATTCTTTCCACCAACTGCTCCTTAGTCCAGTTGGCAATCCAAGGCTTTGGTGGTCTTTCAGCCCTCTTCTTGCCTTTGTTTTCAGAAAGGTGAAAGTATATTATCATGAGGGCAAAGAGGCAGCCATCAATTGCCTTCTTCTTCTTCTCCTGGTAGTCTGTGATGCCCTTGATCAAGAAGGTCAAAACATGCCCCCCCCCCAGTTTCTCTCCGATATGCCGTCCATCTTAAAAATTGGGGCGAGGTGCACGGGCGATATTTTGTTTATCGTCGTTGGCAAAAGGAACGCCATCTGTATGTAGAGGATGAATATCCTCTTGAACATCAGGCGTTCCTCTTCGCTGCCAACGCCTATTTCCATCATTTCATCGGTAAGATTTTTGAGGGTCTTACCCTGGAATCTTCTATAAATTATTTTGTCATCATCAGAAAGTTGCTTATACTCAACTTTCTCAGGAAACAGATTTCCTACAAAAAAGAAAACAAGAAAGTATCAAAATCGGTTCAAAAACACCCAAGCATCAACCTTAAATACACCCAATCATGAACTTAATATACACCTATAGTTACCTGTTGCATTGATGCCAAGCGCATCACCTATTGTCTTTGGTGTTATTTGGAAAGAACCATATCCTGTCTTCAGTCTGTTCTCCCCAAGTTTGAAGTTGTTTGCCAGTTCCCTTAAGAGTTGGTGATCCACCCTTAGAGGTGGGACGTGCATCAACCCACCAAATCCGAGATCCCTGACAATTGCCTTCTTCTCCTCAGTCATGTTTCTGAACTTATCACTCAGGAGATGTGTGGCACATTTCAGGTCTTTCGTTTGGTTTCTTGCTGCCATTTTATCTGAAACGAAAAATACACACAAATATACACCCATTAGTAACAGTAAGATACACCCATATGTAAGAATCAGATACACCCATTGATAACAGTGAGATAGATATTATTCAGATACATTCATATATATCAGTCAGATATCAGTCAAACATGCTTCAATATCAAGCAACATTACAAGGTCTAATAACAGTAAGATACACCCATATGTAAGAATCAGATACACTCATTGTTAACAGTGAGATACACCCATAGATATGATTCAGATAAATCCATATATATCAGTCAGGTATCACTCAAACATGCTTCAATATCAAATTAATTGAGATATCAGTAAGATACACGCATATATGAGTCAGATACACCCATTGATAACAGTAAGATACACCCATATGTAAGAATCAGATACACCCATTGATAACAGTGAGATAGATATTATTCAGATACATTCATATATATCAGTCAGATTACAAGTTCAAACATGCATCAATATCAAGCCACATTACAAGTTCAAGCAGTATACAACCCCCAATTTACGGAATAAACCCCCAAAAATCAACAACAGTAGCAAGAGAACTTAGAACAAGAATGTAGAACGACGTAGAACTTAGAAGAACGACGTAGTGTCTAACAAAGAAGCAAGAATAATAGCCCACTAAACCCTAGAAGAACGACGTAGAAGAAAACTAAAATATACAGTAATCTTAATGAACTTACGTTCAGTGTTGTTGCTTCGTTTTCTCTTCAGATTCTTCACGGAGAGTTTGATGTTGTTTTGATGGAGGTTTCGAACAACGATTTGTATATTTTGAACTTTGATTGTTGCTCGAAAATGGGAACGTTTCCTTGTTTTCGAAGCGTTTTGAGAAGTGGAAGAAGTGGAGGAAGTGGAAGAGTTTGCCATACGTAACCGTTTGTGTTGAGCGCGTGATTTTGACGCGCCATGTTATGCTTCCTTATGCGCGTGTCTTCGATTTGGGCTGGGCCAACTTGGATGCTTGGATACTTGTATGTGTAGCAGGCCCGATTAATTTTAGAAACAGAAATGTCACTCAATCAATATTTATTCACCCAATATCTAAACCTAGCTATATAGTCTGTAATTCAATTTTGAATTACCTAATTAATTAATCTTGAATATTGAAGATAATTTGTCTTAATTCATTTTTAATTACCAACATTAATAAATGCAGAAAATAAATAATAAATTAAATATTTCACATTAATTATTATATTATTTTCAGTAAATAGGTCAACAATGTTTATCATCTTTATATAATTGTATTGTTTATATTTTTTACCTATGATTTTGTTATTATTCCAAGTTACAATAACAATAATATTTTTAGTACATTTTATCATATATAAATACATATCACTATATGAGAACAGTACCTTTCTTTTTCTGTTCGTCGGTTTCTTTATTAATTTTTTTGCTTTCTTTTTTGTCACAGGAGATCTAGATCTAAACTTTCTTTTTATCATATATAAATATAACTAATTTTTTTTGGTGATATCAGCATACTAACTTTAAATTTCAGATTAAATATAAAATAAAAATTAATTTAAAAAACTAATTAACAGCTGCAATAATTAGCACTAGCCAACTACTACGACAACACCTCGTATATTTGCCAATTTTGAATTTCAAATCCAAGAAAATAAATTAACTAAATCACCTAATAACTACATTAATTAGCACTGATTAACTACAACAACAATAAATTATATGCATGTTATAATTTCAGATTAAGAAAAAGGTTAACTAAATAACTTACTAATAACTAAAATAAATTAATAACTTGTAGTACTTGTGAATGGCTTTGGTCACTTAAATGAGGAAGGATTTGGTCACTGATTTAAATTTTTTTTTTTTTATCTTTCATATTTGTGGGATTTGGTCAAATTTGTGTTTTAGATTTGTGAGTGTTTGTGTTTCTTGAGAATGTGTTCCAAAGAAGGTTGAATACTTGAATGTGACGACTATGTGAGAGAAAAGATGGAGAAGTGAAGATAGCGCCCCAGCTCGATCGGAATATTACACCCCAAAATTCCATTTCCTTGTATTACCCCCTTGCACCATCATAACCAAATTAAAAAGTGCTGGACTTTGAAGTTAGTTTATATTTTATTTTATGTCTTTTTATTACAATAAAAATGTGAACTATTTTAGAGTAATGTTATGTTTAGTATAGATTATAGTTAGAGTTAGTTTTAAGAAGAATTTTGCACATTAGATGCAATACTTATAGGTTAGGGTCGTTAGGAATTTAATCCTTGTTTCTTTATGTTTCTGAATGGAGTTAGATAAGTGATAGAGTTAGAATTATAATCTGTTTCTTGCTTGAATTAAATCCATTTTATTTCTTTCATGAACATTTTTTTGCAACATGTTTTGACTAATTAATTAAATTAAATGATACAGTTAATAGGCCAATAATAATTTTATAATAAACTTTACATTTTTTTATTTTTTGGTTAACATTTTTTTCCAACATGTTTTAAAGTAAAGACTTGTATTTTTGAAAATATGAAATTGCAGGAATACATGAAAAAGACAAAAAATAAAAAATACTGACGCCCCTTTTTTTTTTCATATCACAACTCTCTACATAGTCACTAACACTGCTAAAAGGGGTGTGTATCAACAATTAGACTTAATTCTCCAACCCAGTTTTGTAATCAAAAGTAATATTTGGAGTACAAGTCTCCAACCACACATGAACAGGCACAATTGAAATTACTATAATGCAGATGTTTTGTTATTTTTTGTGTCACCTACAGGGTGGGGGTGTATTACTCCATATAATATGTCCGAGTTATCATTACTCATTAGCTAGGATCAAAATAATAAACTTATTATTAGCTACTTCTCATGGTTTATTGTTCAGTAGCAGCACTTATTCAAGACTCATTGCCTTTAGAGATGCTGACTCGGTAACCGATTTGAATGATAGGTGCTCTACCAGTGGCTACTATATCTTCTTTGGTAATAATTTAATCTTTTGATCCAGGAGAAAACAACCAACAGTAAATCGTTCATCTAATACTCATGCAGAACTATTATGGATCCGAAACTTCTTCATGAGCTTCGAATACATTGTCCAATTATATTCCTCCAACTTTCTATTGTGGCAACTTTAGTGATGTTCTCCTAACTGCAAATCTTATCTTACACCTGCCGCTCGAAGCATTTTGAAATTAACCTTCATTTTGTTCAACAAAGTGTAGCTACAATTACAAAACAACTCTTTGTAAAACGCATTCCTTCCAATTCTCAAGTTGCATATATTCTTACTGAACCTATTTTCTCCATTATTTTTTGTTAATCTCAGGTCCAAGCTCAAGGTTTTTCCACAAAAAACCTTTAGCTTGAGGGGGATATAGAGAGTAGTATTAGGAATGAGTCAAGGTTAGAAAATGAAAGTGTAATTGATTCTGCAGTAACAGAATTAACTAACTCTGCCTTTTTGAGAGTTAAGTGATATGTCCTTAAGTGTATGTTACTGTCTATATGTATGGTTGCACTCCATCTCATGTAATACTCAGAAATAATGAATACCAATAATTCACTAGTGCTAATACAATTCCAATTTCTATCAAAGTTCGTATTCTGTATTCTTGCATAATTATTACAATTTTTGTTTTTGTTTTCATTCTTCATCAGCTTCTCTTACATTATTAACAAAAAAAGTTATTATTTAAATTTTTTTAATTTTCAATACAAAAATATAATAATAAGAGTAAAATGAGAATTAAGTCTATAAAAATTTTAACCTCTGACTAATTAGGTCCTGCAGAAAAAATGTATTAATTAAATTTTTTATAATAGTAAACGATGGACACGTTATGTTATTTTTTAAATTCATCATATAAAATTTAATGGAAGTGCTTATATGTATTATTAACTACAATGATATGTCTATTTATGAAAGACCATTATAACTTTTGGAATAAAACTTTACCTGCATTAAGAATTGTGGTAAATAGAGAGCAGCTGATAAGAAATATATAAAAATTTAGAAAAAAAAATACTTTACTGTCCAAAACAATATCTTTCCATGCTCATATGACAATAACAAAATAGTTACTTTAAATAACAAATTTTGAAATATTGAAAGTATGAAAAATTTTTTTGTAACGGCATTCAATTAAATTTATACTTTTAGATGAGTTTGAAAATTAGTCCTTTTAAATAATTTGGTAATACTTAATTGGTATATATAAATTTCCTTAACACTTACAATTTTTTTTTTTAAATATTCCTAATGTTTAATTTTATTCAATTTTATTTCTAACATTTTTGATTCATTCAAGTTTGTCCTAAATATTTTTGATTTGTGTCAAAATTATCTTTAAAAATTTTTAATTTGGTCCTTAATATTCTATATAGAACTAACGTTTGAGAGTAATTTTAATGCAAATTGAAAACATTAAAGACAAAATTGAATATAACTATACGTTAGGGGTACTTTAAAAAATAAATAAATATTAGAAATAAAAAGTACACTTTAACCAAAATTATTTTACACCATTAAATTATTTTTTAAAATAAAAAAATTTATTCGTACATTAATAGATGGAACCACTCAGATAAAGACGCTTAAGACATCTTTTTTTAAAGATATTTTTAGTAATTAAAATTTAACACATATATATAATTAGGGCTAATAGTCAAAATAGTCCCTAAAGAGATAAGACATTCTTTAAATTCGTCCCTAAAAATTTTTTTCAATCAAATTGGTCTTTCAAAAATTACGAATTAATCATATCTGTCCTTCAGTTACTCTCTCACAATTTTCGTCAACAATTGATATGTAAAATGTTAACTGATAGCATATATGACACATAATATGTTCAATTGGACGTTAACTATATATGTTTAAAAAAATCTATCAATTTAATTAGTCACTAGGTCATATTGAGAATAAAATTTTTATAATTGGAGAAAATGACTAAATTAATAAATTTTCATAAATATATTTGGTCAATATCTAAATAGATATATTAGGTATTATATATATATATATATATATATATATATATATATATATTATCAATTAACGTTTTACAGCATCAGTCTTTAAAGAAAATTGTTAATTGAGTGATTGGAGGACAAATATGATTAATTCGTAATTTTTGAAGGACCAATTTAATTGAAAAATCTTTCAGGAATGAATTTAAAGAATGTCTTATCTTCTAGGGACTAATTTGACTATTAACTCCATATAATTATTAAACTATGTTATTTTTGTCAAAATTAAATCAGACAAATTAATTTAGTAAAAAAATTGGTAAATTATACCTTGAACCGGTCTGAATTAATATTTTTTTTATAAAAAATGACTATAATATTCTTATTATAAAAAATGACTAAAATACTTTTATTATTATTATTTTGAGAATTCTAAATTCTAAATCTTCTCTTTTGTCTGTGCAAATAGCGATAGAATTTATTTATATATAATAGGAGTATTTTAGCATTTTTTATAATAAGGTTATTTTAACATCAATAGTATTTTTAATAGTATGAGATTATATCTAATGGTGAAGAATTATTCATTTTTCTTTTGCTGACTAAGTGCTGACTAAATTTTAATAAAAGTGTTGGGTCCTAACCAAGTGTGGGAGGGCAAAATTTACCTCTTTTGGGTCATTTAGTAAAAGAACAATGAACGTTTAAGAGAAGCTAGAGAATGAGAGACAGACCAGAGGAGCGGGGATACTACAATAGGGGAGGTGGTAGCAGGGGTTTCTATTCACGATGGAAGGATCCACGAATCTGGACTAAAGAAGAATATCATCGGTTGGAGAAGGATTCTTTTACTGTTTTTGTGGAAAATCTACCAGTGGATATCTCTAGGAGAGAATTGTATCAGTTGTTTTGCTGGACGGGGAGAATAAATGATATTTACCTATGTAGGAAACATAAAAATGCGCAGGCGTATCTATTCGCATTTGTTCGTTACACAACAAAAGGTGGTGCACTGAAAGCTATTGCAGAAATGAACCACTTCAGGCTTCGGGGTAAAATTGTTTATGTGGGGGAAGCCAAGTTTCAAAGGAATATACAGGCGGAGGCCAAACAGGTGCTGGTGAATACCAGACAAAAACCAGAAAGGAGACCAGAGACAATTCGTATGGAGAATGGGGAGGCTAAGACAATTAGTATGGAGAATGGGGAGGCTAAGAATTCTGGGAGAGGAGACACGATGATCGGAGTCCCTGTTCATGGTCATAAGGACACAGGAAGTACGAAAAGGGTTGAAGTACCTGTGGTGGCAGCGAATATAGAATGGTTGGCCAGGAGCTTGGTAGGGTACACACTGCAACCTATGGACCTCCGATCGGTGCAGAGGGTCATTCATACAAATATGCCTCAGGTAGAATATGTTCGAGAGATTGGAGAGACAAAAGTATTGTTAACTTTTGATACGGTGGAGCATGCTACGGAGGCGTACACGTTTAAACTGGATGCTATGTTACAAGTTTTCCATAGAATCCGAAGATGGGACGAGTCAGAACGTGGAGGGGCTCGTAGAGTATGGTTGGAGTGCTATGGTGTGCCACTTCATGTATGGTCGGCAGAAACATTCCTAACCATAGGAGGCTTATGGGGAGAAGCCCTCCACTGTGATACTCCAACAGGAACAGGGGAATCGTTTCGGATTGGAAGGGTTCAAGTTGCCACTTGTGAGTTCACTGAAATTAGAGAATGGATACGCCTTGCTATGGGAGAGAAGGAGATTGCAATATTTGTAAAAGAAAGGGAGAGGGAGACGAATGGGACTGGAAATTTAGTGGAGCAGAAGCAGGTATATGAAGGGGAAACAATAGACGGCTCTGGGGGTATTGGCAGGAGAGAGGCGGAGCGGCCGTGGGATCCGGCAGCGGACCTGATTACTGGAACTGAGCAGGGGGGACCAGGAGAAGGGTAGTTTAGTCAATGCAGAGGTATTACTGAACGAGTTGAACGTTGAATTTTTGAATTTCGAAAAGGTTGGCAAAACAATAGAATCGGGGAGTAGTACCGAAATTAAGGGGAAGGAGGTTGTGCAGAGATGTGGTTGGAGTGAGGAAGGAGATTCTGACAGAACGGTTACACAGGGATTCATGTCTGGGGAAGAAATGGATTTTGGGTCGAAGGGTGCTATTATTGGGCCGATGTGTATGGGTGACTCATGTAAGGCTAAATCTGGATGCTATATAGGGAGAAGGAAGTTGGGCCATGTTAACTTAAGCCCAACTTCAAATCAGAATGGAAGGGGGGCACGGGAATGTGAGGATCTGATTAGTGGAAGGGGAAATCAACTGGGCCTGAGGTGGGCTGCAGGGGATTGGGCCGGGTCATCAGGAATTGTGGAAGATTGGAGGGAACTGAGGGTGGGGGGGTCACGAAGGCGTCTCCTGCTGCGCCTGGACGCGACCTGCAACGAATGGAGACAAACCGTCTGGAATCGGAGGGGGAAGCCGGACGGGAAAGGTCGACGGAGCGGATTCAATCTCTGGTCGGGTCGGAGGAGGACGTGACTGCGGGGCAGGGAAAGGAACCGGAGACAGGCGAGGGTGTGGAGGCTATGAGGGTGGCGGGGGTTTCTCATGATGTGGCTGGCTACAATGGGCGATCGGAGGAGGCAACACTGTTTAGCGTGGAAGGAGACGGCGGACGAAAGCAGCAGACTGAACAGGGACGGTCGTCGGAGGGCTATACCGAAGGCGTGACTGGTTGCCAGGGATTGGAAAAGGACGTGAGCGTGGGTGTGGATGTTGGTGGTGAGATGCGTGACACTCATGAAGGTACGACGCCGATGCAGAAGGCCAGGGAAGAGAATGGTGGAGGAGGGTGGGTGGCCGGGGATACACAGCAGCGCTTGGAAGGATTGGAAGGGCTGGAACTACCATTGGGGGCTGTCCGAGGAGAAGATGCGGACGACCAGGGGGTGGGTCATAATGATGGAATTTTTGAGGAGGGGGCTGGGTCTGGAAACGGCAGAGACAAAATCAGTGAGGAGGAGGATCCCCGCGGGTCCATGGAAGCTCAGGTAAAGGAGAATGAGGTTGCCTGGGCGCTGGCAGTGGAATCTGGCGCTGAGCTATATGATGAGGAAGTGGATATCATGAGTATATTGCAAGCTCAGAACGAGGAAATAGCGAAAAAGAGGAAATTGGCTAAACAAAAAGAAAAGGCAAGAAGGAGTCGTCCAAAGAACAAACATAAGGTGAGTACCACTTTGGTTAAATGATTGTGAGCTGTTGGAATGTTAGGGGTTTGAGGGGGGTTGGTAAATTGAGTATGGTTAAAATGTTGAAGAAAAAATATAATATAAACATGTTAGGTTTGATTGAAACTAAAAGGGAGGATATTTCAAAGTATGATGTTGGAAGAATATGGGGAAATAGTCCGATAGGTTGGGAGTTTGTGGAATCTGTTGGGGCGGCTGGGGGCCTTCTGTTGATGTGGGATGAATATATGTTTCAGAAAAGGAACTGCTATAAAGGAGAGCAGTGGTTGTGCATTGAAGGAGTTTTAACTAAGAGTAACTTTCAGTGTGCTTACTGCTTGGTGTATGGGGAGCATGGGAGGGAAGCAAAGAGGGTGGTGTGGGATGAGTTGAGTTATATAGCAGGCTTGTGTCAGGTGCCTTTCTGTTTGATGGGGGACTTCAACGAGATTTTGCACGTCGAAGAGCGCAAAGGGTTGTAGAGTTTGCCAGGCTCAGCAGAAGAGTTTAAGAGTTGGGTGCAAGATATGCAGCTATTGGATATCCCACTTGCTGATCGGAAGTTCACTTGGTTCAGGGGACAATCTTGTAGCAGAATTGACAGGGTGATGGTTAATATTGAATGGGTGGAGGAGTTTCCTGACTTGAGACTGAAGAGTGGTCCAAGGGGATTGTCAGATCACTGCCCGTTGATTGTAGAGGATACAAGAGGAAGAGGGGGGCCCCGACTTTTTAGGAGTCTGGATTCCTGGTTTACCCATGAGGGCTTTCTAAGGACGGTAAAAGATGAATGGCGGACATTGGGAGGAGGTCCGTTCCTTGGTAAACTAAAGGCCTTGAGTATACCGTTGAGGCAATGGCACAAGGAGCACTTTAGTGATATGGAAAACAGATTGACAAGGATTGAGGCAGAAATAAGGAAGCTGGATGAGCAGGTCAGTGATGGAATATATGATGGTACAACGGAGGCTAGAAGGAAGGCGCTGGTGAGATATTGTGAAAAATGGTACATTAGGAGGGAAATTCATTGGAAGCAGATGTCCAGGTTTAAACATGCGAGGGACATGGATAGAAATACTCGGTATTTTCATACCATTGCATCGGCTAGAAGGCGGAATAATAGAATTGATGCTCTGATGATTAATGGACGGCTGGTGAGGAATCAGGCAAGAATAAAGAATGCAATTAGGGGATTTTACAAAGAGTTGTATCATCAGGAGTATGCACCAAGGATCGGGGTTCGAGATGGGTTGTTGAAGCATATTGGTAGAGATGAGGCAGAAGCTTTGGAAGGGTTACCGTCGGCGGAGGAAATTAGGGAGGCAGTGTGGGATTGTGAATCGTCTAAGGCCCCAGGTAGTGATGGATATAATATGAATTTCATTAAGAAATGTTGGGAAGAGTTTGGATCTGAATTCACGGAGGCGGTAATGGAGTTCTTTCAAAGGGCAACCTTGCCATCAGAGGCAAATTTAACTTGGGTGACACTGGCTCCAAAGTTCACGGGTGCTAAGGAGATCAAGGATTTCTGGCCAATTAGTTTGGTGGGGTGCCTGTATAAGGTGATTTCGAAGGTGCTGGTGAGAAGAATGAGGTCAGTTATGCCGGGGTTGGTAGGAGAGTCTCAGACTGCTTTTGTAAAAGGCAGAAAAATTCATGATGGTGCTCTTATTGCCTGTGAGACAGTTCATTGGTTAAAGGCAAAGAGGAGGAAAGCGGCGATAATAAAGTTGGATTTCCATAAAGCATATGATAGAGTCAGATGGAGTTTCGTGGATATAGTGCTACAGAAAATGGGATTTGGACAGCGTTGGAGGAATTGGGTGAAAGAGTGTATCAGCACGGCTACTATGTCTGTTATGGTAAATGGGTCACCATCCAAGCCATTCAACATGGAAAGAGGCCTCAGACAAGGAGATCCGCTTTCTCCATTTTTGTTTGTGCTGGTGGTAGATGTATTGCACAGGATGGTGGGAGAAGCTGTCAGAAACGGGCGAATTGAACCGCTACTGGTCGGAGGTGAGCATATTGAATTGTCGCACCTACAATTTGCAGATGATACGATATTGTTTTGCCCCCCGGTGACAGAGACAATAGTCAATTATAGGAGACTGTTGCGGTGTTTTGAGTTGATGTCGGGGCTGAGCATCAATTTTGAGAAGTCAAGTTTGATAGCAGTGAATTGTGAGCAGGAATGGATAGATCATGCTTGTGGTTTGCTGGGATGTAAGCAAGCGGCTTTACCTGTTAGGTATCTCGGGATTTCTTTGGGTGCGAATCCGAGGATGGTGAAGACGTGGAAGCCGATAATTGATAAGGTAGAAGGAAAGCTCAGCCTATGGAAAGCAAAGATTCTAACTAAAGCGGGTAAGCTTGTTCTTATTAAAGCAGTGTTGAATAGCCTTCCTATTTATTACCTCAGTCTATACAAGATGCCTAAGGCGGTTGCGGATAAGCTGATTGCATTGCAAAGGCGATTCATGTGGTGTAAGGGGGATGGTAATGATGGCATTCCTTTAGTAAAATGGGAGGTAGTTCAGGCACCTAAAAAGGTGGGGGGTTTGGGGGTTGGGGATGCGGTGCTTCGGAACACAGCGCTCTTATTTAAATGGTGGTGGAGATTTTCTAAAGAGGAGTGCCCTTTATGGAAGAAGATTGCATGCTCGTGCAACAACCTAAAGCTTGATGTAATGCTAGTAAATCAGCAACTACCGGTTAAAGGAGGACCGTGGAAGGACATATGTCAGTTGAGTATAAAAGAGCCAAGGATAAGAGACAAAATTCTGACGGGCCTGGCGATGGAGGTAGGAAATGGGAGGAGTACCCGGTTTTGGGAAGATAACTGGCTGCAAGGTGGCCCCTTGAAGGTGGTATTTCCAAGATTATTCTCTATTTCGGACCAACAAGGATCCATGATTGGGGACTGTGGATTTTGGGATGGACTTGAGTGGATATGGAACTTCCAGTGGCGAAGAGAGCTGTTCCAATGGGAGCTGGAACTGGTTAACCAATTTCATGAGCAGTTAAGGCATGTGAAGTTGTCAGCTGGTAGAGATGATAAGGTGGTTTGGAAGTTTGATAGTAAAGGGGTGTTTTCGACAAAGTCTGTGATGCACGTCCTACAAATGGAATCTCTGTCGGATGAGATTACGAGTTACAGCTTCACAAGTGCAGTATAGAAAGGAGTGGTACCGCCGAGAATTGAGCTTTTTGGGTGGTTTGTGCTTATTGGCAGAGTGAACACTAAGGAGAGGTTGAGTAGACTAGGAGTCATTAGGCCCAGTGATAATATCTGTGCTCTTTGCAAAAAGGAGATAGAGTCGGTGGATCATCTGTTTCTCCTATGTGAGCTAACGTGGCAGGTGTGGTGCAGTTGGTTGAGGTCGTTTGGGGAGGTGTGGCCTATTCCTGGTACAATAAGGGAGTTATTTGAGCGGTGGACCAGTAGGTATAAGCGGAAACAAGATCAGAAGAAATGGTTGCCGGGGTTCTTTGCAGTGATTTGGAACATTTGGGTGGAACGCAATGCGAGAATCTTTAATAATCAGGAAACAAGTATGGAGTTTGTCATCAAGAAGACCGTTCTGAGTTACGACGAATGGACCAAGAGTGATTCATTTGGTGGTTGATGGCGATGCCGGGAGTAGCAGAAATTTTATGGCTTTTATGAATTGGTTATGTAGTTCTTTTGTTGCTCCACGTTTGTGTTGAGCTTATTTTCATTCAAAAAAAAAAGTGTTAGGGTCCTTAAACGTTCTCTTTTTTAAAAAAAAATGTTCCCAAACCTTTCTTACAGAGTTTCAACATTGCCATCAGATCACAAACCATAAGATATTATCAAATCACAGCAATTACACCTTAATACCCCAACACCCAAGACACACAAAAACAACCCACATGCAAAGAATACTAACAATTCATAATTCATGACAAGCTATCCTATAATTGAATTGATTTCCAGTAACAACTCCACTCCTCATCAATGCAAGAAAAGCTTGATGCCTCACTTGGTGTCACCGTATGCTCAAGCCATCCACTTTTCTTTGCATAAAAATTCTGCACTCCTTTTTGCCATAGCACCTTCTCATGACACCAGCATGTCCAGCTTGCATCTTTACTTCGAGTCCTTTGTTCCTACTCCTTTCCTGTTTTGGTGTTCCTCTTCTTATCTTTAAATTCAATGTATTAAATAGTTCTGGAAATTATGTCTCAAAATAACGGTTTTGTTCCTCAAAGATTTCCCAGCTTATCTCTTTCTTCTCTTTTAGCCAATCAACTATCTTCTTGTTATCACTCGACCACACCCACATCCTCCAATAGAAATGTATATAGCTTTTTGCAAGTCAAATAGCAATACATCATCTTGTGAGTTTTCATGTCATGCCCCAATGAAACATTTCACAATATACCCTCGTAATTAGTTAAGGTTCAACTCAACGTATACGTATTGATATCTAGCCTATATATGATACAATGCTACCACACCCACCTAAACTTTTTTACCTGGCACCACATCTTAATTTTTTCTCCGTACATTCTTTGTCTATATAACAAATTTATTTTCAAAATTTTTCATATTTCTACAATTCTATATTGACCATACTATTGCAAAAGAAATACATTACCCATTCTTTCTTTCCCATATTGTAAACTGTTAGTTCCCTAATATGCAAACTTAATTCTAACATCACAAGATCCTTCCAATATAGGCTATCATTGCACAAAGTCAACGGAAATGTTTGGTAACCAAAGAAAATCAGCCAAAAACAACTATAACTTGCCTTATTTAGCATTCATTAATTGTTGCGACAATTAATTAATGCTAAATAAGCCAAAGTCAATTACTATAATTTGAATATTTAATACAGTACATGATACAATACAAAGTATAATCATTGTGGTGAGCAGACGATCTTAGTAAGAGCAGTGACATCGAATTGTTCGGCAAATTCATCATTCCACATTTATAACTGTTCCTTCGCAAATCTAGACGCTCCGAGGTATGGCTCGTCTCCCTGTAGTTTGAATCGGCTTTTCTTGGAGCAAGAGGACGGAAGTTGTCTACTTGCTAGGGAGGCGACGTCAGGCACCTGCAAAGAGACTTTAACGCTCAAATAAGTAAGAATGTGACATTATTCAGAGTAAAACTGAATGTGTTGCGTACTTGTGGCTTAGTAGCTCACTAATATACATTGAGTTGTTCTGAAGTTTGTTATTCGTATCTTCTTGTTGATTTGACGGAGTCTTTTGTCAGTGCTCCGATAGTTAGGATTTTGGTGGTTTTGGTTAGAGAGATTACAGAAGTTATCTCTTTTGACTGTTTTTTATTCTGAGCTTTGTTGAGTCAGGTTGGTTTTGATAGTATCGGATCAATAACTTTCCACCGGTACAACAGCAGTAGAAAAAGCTTTTTAAACATCGATAGAAAAGGTTATGCAAAAAAGAGAATAGAAAATAAAAAGTTTGGAACCTTTTTTTGGTTTTCTTTTTGGAAAAAAAAAAACTTTTGTAAAATTAAAAAAAAATAAGAGATAAAAATTTAATTAGTAATTTTGTAAAACCAAATGTTACTGTTTATAATTATTTTTGTAGTGAATTAGAAAAAGTATTGAGGACTAAAAAGTTAGATTTTTTATTTTAATAAATAAATTAATTATAATAATTATCGAAATAAATATTTAAAAAATAATTACCGAAATAAATATTCTTCTCTCATCTCGTTTACACTGCAAACGAGATAATTTTGCATGTATTTTGTTTACCGTGTAAAACGAGATATGTATATTTTTTCAATTTTTATATATGTCGTTTACAGTGTAAACGAGATATATGTATTTATAAATAATTAAATATAATTTTTAAAAATAATAAAAAATATTAATAATTTAAATTGGATTAAACTCTTAAAAATGAAATATTTCAAATAATAAAAAAGATGGACGATTTTAAATAATAAAAAAATAAACAGTCCATTTTAAATAATTAAGAGAGGATGGACTGTCTATTTAAGATAAGCACGTTATTTATCCCATCAACCTTATCTCCCATTCTTCCTCTGTTTTATTTATCCCCGTCAATCTCTCCTTACAATTGGCACAATTGGCAAACGGTTATATCCCACTCTCCCATTCTCTTTCTATTTTATTTATTGTGCATCAACCTTCACGCTTCCCAACCTTGTGGACACAATTACTGTATTATGAAACTTGAACACGTACAAATTTTTTATTTTTCAAATTTAAATCAATCCAATTGGATCATAATTTAATCTAAAATTTTTTATGTACTTTTTTTAAATACTAATTGATCAAACATATCTATTTTAATCTCTTCTACCAACTTTTTAAGTATTAATTACATGCTAAAAGTTTGGATTATTGATATTATTACTTTTTTTATTATTTTAGAAAATATATTTTTATATTTACAAATACACGTATCTTGTTTACAATGTAGCGTGCTCCCTCTATCTCGTTTTCACCTTTTCAATCCCATCAAAGACACCTCCACTAGAAGACACATACATAAAGAGACACATGTAGGAGATACATCCACAAAGACCCTTCCATTAGATACAGCCATACAAAAGACACAGCCTAATTTCAAAAACACTTTCATTAGAAGTTCGATGCAGCATGTGTGGAGGCCGAGCAATGGCGACGGTGACCTTCGTGTGGAGCGACAATGGTGGAGCTGAGCACGGCCGTGGTTAAAAAAAAAAAAAAGAAAAGTAGGGAAAAATGATAAAATGTAATTCTAAATTATGGTGAATTTGAGTAATTGAGGTGTGTTTTTTTGTATAGACTTTAAAATCTAATCCAACAAAATTTGGCAGGAGTTGGTAGAACCTTTCTTAATTACCTAGCGGAATTGAATTGAATTACCTAGTGTAGATACCTTTATGTGAGAGTGTAAAATCCTTAACCTAAAATATATGAACAAATGAGGAATAAAAGAGGCCTATAAATATATGTATAAACCTTTAGTAAAGTATTATAAATCTGCTCATTATAAAGTTGCATTAGGTTTTATTTTTTTTTCTTTTATCAAGTACCCTGCTCTAGAGTTTCTTGTTAAGTATCCTAATTGTGAATTTATTTCATAGAGCCTCTTAGGTAACAATGGCAGCACCTGCTGCCTATCCAAACCAAGAAAACAATATTGATGTGACAGATAATGATACAATTATTCTGTTTGATGACGAAGACATAAGAGAGGGGATAGAAGAGTGCACGAAGAGTTTGGTAGGCAGACTATTTTCAAATCAACAAATTTGTCCAAGAACTATTGATCAACTTTGTACGTGATTTGGAACCAGCCAATAGGGTTTAAAGTCATAGACCATGAGGGGGAACATGTTTCAATTCTTTTTCGATAAAGAAATAGATCTGATCAGAATAGAAAGAAGAGCGTCGTAGCTATTTAAAAACTACATATTAAATCTAAAATGTTGGAGTGAGGAGTACTAATTAAAGATGAAGAATTTACAAAAATTTCAACATGGATCCAGCTATGGGGACTCCCAGAGCAATGCAAAACAAGAAGCCTTGGACAGAGGGTGGGAGAAACAATTGGGAGGGTGATAGAATTAGACTTGTTTTTGGTTAGAAGTAAGGAAGAAAGGTTGAAAATTAAGGTTATGCTAGACATTACAAAACCACTGAAAAAATCTCTTAAAATTCCTGGCAGTAACCATAAAGTATTTAAGGTGAACTTGAAATATGAACGGATTGGCAATTTTTGTTATTATTATGGATTTGTTGGAAACGAAATAAGAAGTTGTCAACAAAATTTGAAGGATACGGCGGCTGGACAGGTGAAGGAGGAACAATGGGACCGTGGTTGAGGGTTGAACAGACGGAAAGGAGGATAGACATGCAAAAGTAGAATCAAAATTCTAACCGATCTACAGAGGAGGAAGAGAGGAAACAAACATCTAGGAAGCCCACCCCAGTTAATCTAATTCGTGCTTTTGCTAGTTTATCAGTACAAGAGGGCAACTCATAAAATAGAAGAACCGAGGTTAGATGTCAACAACAAAATCAAATTGCAGAAGGAGATGGGACAGGAGGCAGTAGGGGATAGTAGAGATATGGTAGAAGCAGAAGGGGAGCAACAGGTTAGAAAGGAGAAACCAACTGAAGCTGAAAATTCTGACAGCTTATTTTCCTTCTGAGCTACAAGCCAGAGTGATGAAGGGAAAGGACGAAAGAAACTGAACTTGAAATAATTGGCTAGAAGGAAAATAACACCCAAACTTATTTCAGGAGCAAAGAGAAGAAATATCGGCTTGCAGGATATTACAAACAGAAAAAGATTGTGCCACGAAAATGTAACATCAATTGAAAAGGGAGATGGTGTCACCCAAAAAAGGCACCCAATAAGTGATGAAGATGCTGATGTGGAACTGTCGAGGTTTGGGGAATCCCTTGACAGTTCGCAGCATCCAAGGGATCATAAGATCCCATTCCCCCGAGGCTTTGTTCCTATGTGAGACTAAGAACAATGCGTCGACAGTGGAGAGGATGGTTAGGCGGACTGGTTTCACAAATTATTTCACTGTGGGGCCAGTAGGTCAAGCAGAAGGATTGGCAGTGGCATGGAAAGACGGAGCTAATGTGCAGATTATTGATCAAGACAGCTTCTTTATTTACTTCAAATGCCTCCATAGGGAACTAATCAACAATGGGAGTTAATCGTAGTTTACTTGGTCACAGAAAAAGCTAGAAGAATATAGCAATTTCAAAAAATTCTACAGCTAATACAAAGTAGGGATAGCCAGCTGGTAGTGATGGGAGACATCAATGCCATCTGAGCTCACCATAAGAAGGAAGGAGGAAGATGTAAATCGGAGTCTTCAATTGAGGATTTTAATGACTTTATTAATTGGGGAGAGCTTGCTGATCTGGGGTTGGAGGGAGACAAATTCACATGGTGCAGCCGTCAATTTGGAGGTAATCTTATTTGTGAAAGACTTGACAGGGTGCTGGTCACAAATGGTTGGAAAGTGACATGGTCAAATGCTTTTGTCGCTCACTTAGAGAGTCCCAAATCAGACCACAAACTATTACTTCTAAGTGTGGACAGACAAGAGAGAAGATACAAAAGAAGATTTTGCTTACAGAAAAGATGGTGTGAAAAGGAGAAGGTGGTGGCTATGGGTGCACATGGGCCGGGTGAAGCCGGTTTGATGTGACTCAGACCCGACCCGAAATATACACCGGGTCTATTTATTAGACTCGAACCCGACCCTAGACCTGATGAAACCAATACACTTTCGGGCCACAATTATACCGGGTGAAAACCGGGCCGTTAACATTACATTACGTTGATACCTTCTTGTAAGCTAGCATGTAAAAATATCCAAATTTCTAAGACTCCAACCATTACTTAACATGGTAAAATTCGCTTAGAAAAAATATAACAAGAATCAACCCTTCTTTAAAATTAAAGCATAACCACAATCAATACTAAAGCAAAACCACAATCAATACTAATATTGTCTAATAATACCAAATATTTAAATCAATACAAATAACACAATATTATGCATTAGTCTACAGTCTTATGCATTCTAAACATATAACATTAACTTATAGTCTTATAATGACTAATAACACAAAATATTAAGGTTTACAATACTTAAATTCCACATAAGAATAGTCATGATCCATCACTAATAACACAAAATATTAATTGTGTATGATGACCGGGCCACCGGGCCGACTTCGGGTTACCCGAGCTATGGCCCGGACCCGACCCGAAATAATGACTGGGTCTATTTTTGAGACCTTTATCTTATCTTAAACCCAATAAAATCACACCAAATTAGCCCCTAAAGTGTTCGGGACCGGGCCGGGCCTTCGGGCCGGGCCGGGTCTGTGCAACCCTAGTGGTGGCTTTGATTAAGGAGGCTTGGAAGATAGAAATTTCAGGTTTACCAATGTTCAAACTGGCTGAAAAATTAAAAAAGTGTAGACATAGGTTAGTGGAATGGAAAATAAAATCTATCGCTAATTTCCAAACTCGGATTTTATATATTAAGGAAGAGCTGGCTTCTGAAGTTGGAAAAGGAGACCAAGCTAATCCTACAGAGATTCGGGTATTGGAAGCAGAACTAAAGGAGACATTGGAGGAAGAGGAATGATACTAGAGAGAGAAATCCAGGGTGCAGTGGCTGAATTGGGGCAATAGAAACACTATATTCTTTCACTCTAAATTCAAGTCCAGGGGAAAAAGGAATAAGGTGTATGCTTTGGAGGATGAAGAAGGGAATTCAACAACAGACCCGGATGGAATAGCGTCGATCGCTCAACAATACTTTGAAAACCTCTTCGCCTCTATTCAATTTGGACCTCCAATTTTTAATAAGTGACTCACGTTAGCCCTTCTATCAATCTCCATTAACAGCACGCTTACCTGGAATGTTAAGTGAAGGTGGACCCATTACATGGCCTGATAAAACTTTGCCGACATGGAAAAAAATTTTTAGACTCATTTTAGCCCCTTTTAATGAATATAAAATCCTAACAAGTGCCAAATTCTCAAATTGATATCGTTGTTTAGATGTTAGAGAAGATGATGAGGAGTACCAGCCAAGGTTCCGGAGGCTGCAACAGGTTTCATTCACATGGAAGTTTGGGAAGGGATCCAAATCGAGCTAGAGCTCACACTGATGTGGTTGTAGGATGCGTCCCATTTTTTGTTGGTTTGGAACGGAAGTAAATCTAGAGAGACCATTTTTTGGATGCCCAAACTATAATGTAAGTTCTTGAATTGCTTCCTTCTTGAATTTACATCTTCTTTTTATAATACATACATAATTTATTTTGTGGTTCTTGTTTTGACAGACTGCTGGGAATCGATGGTGTGGAATTTTTGTGTGGACAAATGACAAAGAAGAAGAATATATGATTAGGAGACATGAAAATAAAAATAGCATTGAGCATTGGAAGATGAATGTGGGTTGGAGGATTAGTGCAATAGAAGCTGAAATTAGGATTTTAGAAGTATGAAATAGTATTTTGAGTTTTTCTCTTGTTTTGTTTATAGTTGTAGTCATTGGCTATGGCTTGGGTGTAGTAAAGTGATGAATGAAATTGAATTAATATCACTACAATTATGTTTTTTTTTCAATACAAATCTATTTTATAAATTGTAAGTTGTGACTAAACCTACAAATTTAGTGAAGATATTACAAATATGTACAATTTTGTAAATTAGAAGTTGTGACTAAACTTGTAAAAATAAAATGGTAAGGATAAACAAGAGATTGATCAAGTATATTACAAATATGCAAATAACATTAATGAATTAATTTGTCAAATATATATATATATATATATATATCAAATCTCTAAATTACAAAATAAATTATAATAATATATCTTGAATCTGATTTCATAAGTCAACCAAAGTCATGACAATGACCATTGTAACACATGATAAACCAAGAGTGATGTCTAGAATATCATCATTATTACAGACACAAAACAAAAGGGTTATTTATAAGGTTTGAAAACAAAGCCTTATATAAGACATGACAAAAGAAATAAACAATCACTGACACAAACTTCAGTAACAAAACCGCCACAAAACACACAACTTTGGATTATATTTATCAATTCATCCACAAAAGACAATATAATTTAATCTCTATTTCTTCTTTGGTGCTTTGAAGCTCGGAGTGGGGATAAATTTCATAAATTATGTCAACTATGATGCTGTTCCAAAACTAGCTCCTTGCATTGGGTTCACATCCAGAGTTTCTCTTCTTTTATGCAGTGACAAACTGGATTTTCTATCGGTAAAGAAATTCACAAATATAATCGCGTTGTAAGTATAGCTTCTAAACCAACAGAAAATCCTTTCGTACAAACGTTTGGTTGTCACAAGTAACAAACCCCTTTAAAATTGATAACCGAAGTATTTAAACCTCGGGTCGTCTTCTCAAGGAACTGCAGGGAGGTGTTCTTATTATTGGTTATGAGTCTTGTAAATTGAGGGTTTTTGAAATAAGAAGCATGTAGTTTAAATGACAAGAAAAATAAATTAATAATAATAAAAGAAAAGAACTCTTGGCAAGGTATGAGAATTTGGAAGTCCTATCCTAGTTATCCTTATCGATGGTGATGAGAATTGAGTTTTAATCCCACTTAGTTAACCGTTACTAAAGCAAAGGAAAGTCAAGTGGACTAATTAGTTTGATCTTCAGGTCCTAGCCAATTCCTAAGAAAGGACTAGAGTTATTGGAATCCAATTCAATTAGCAAAAATAACAATTATCAATGACGATGAGTTTGATAACTCAAGAGTCTCCAATTAATCAATCAAAGCCAAGAATATAAAAAGCTAAATAAGAATCATAAATCTGAAATACCTCAGTTTATATTAAATAAAGAAAATCCTAACATGAATGGTTCATAAGCCAATTTGGCAACATAAGTAATTAATAAATAAAAACATTAAAGTATCTGAAAGTAGAAGAGAAATATAAAGTAAAAGGAATATTGAACCTATGACTGAAGATGAGATGAACTAAACTAATAGAAATCCTAAAATCCTAAATCCTAAGAGAGAGGAGAGAACATCTCTCTCTAAAAACTACATCTAATCCTAAAATTATGAATTATGAATGTATGATCCGTTCTCCTCTTGATTCTTCCATTCTCTGGCTTATATTCTGTGTTTTTGGATTCAGAATTGGGCCGAAAAAGGGTCCAGAAATTCTTGGGAGCGTTTTCTGCAGATTCTGGTGCGTAGCGTCTGTCACGCGTTCACGTAGGTCATGCGTTCGCGTCATCTGAGAGTTTTCCTTGTCACACGTTCGCTTCAGTCAGGCGTACAGGTCATTTGCGTTATGCTCAAGGCACGCATCCGTGTCAGTCACGCGTTCGCGTCGATGCCTTTTCGCGCTAAGCACGTGGCCGCGTCGTCCATGCGTTCGCGTCGCTGACTTTTTCTTCAAAACTCCATTTTTGTGCTTTCCTTCCATTTTTGTATGTTTCCTTTCTGTCCTCTAAGCCATTCCTGCCTTAGGAGATCTGAAAATACTTAACACACAAATCACGGCATCGAATGGTAATAAAGGGTAATTAAAATTAATATTTTTAAAGCATAGGAAACATGTTTTTCACATATATCACATAATAAGGAAGGGAAGGTAAAATCATGCAATTTACATGAATAAGTGGGTGAGGGATTGAATAAATCACTTGAATTGAGCACAAAATACATCATAAAATATGAGTTTATCAACCTCCTCACACTTAAACAATAGCATGTCCTCATGCTAAATCCAAAAGAAAGGGTAAAGTTAGAATGGTGGAATCTCATGCAATGCATTCTATTCTAAATGCAAACTACTTACATGAGTCATGCAACTTTAGTTATTATCCACCTATATATATATAAGGCTTACATGTGGTTAATTTGTTTCATATTTTTAAGGAATCATATATACATAGCCAGACCCTAGATAATGTTAAAGCACTTTTACAATTGAGATGGGTAAAAGTATTTCACAAACCTGCGAGACAATTAACAATTAAGCAGAGATATATGGTGATGAGCTATTGAACCCTCACTGGATTTTTGTGTTTACTCTCTAGTCACTCAGTGTTTATTGGGTTAATCACTTTATTCTTTTTCTATCATTGCTTTCTAAAACTTTATTCTTTATCTAACTAATCAACAATTATGGAATACAGACATACAAAAATCATGAGGTCTTTTTCACGGTTGTAATGGGGCCAAGGTAAAGGTAAGGGTATATGTATAAGGCTAAGTGAGCTAACAAAGTGAATCCTTGATTAGTCTAAGATCTCACCTAACATACATACTTTATATAATTTAAAGTTCTTTTACCTATTTACCCAAATTTTCCCACTTTGTATTACAAGCTCATGCATTAAATTTAATTTTGAAATTTTGTCCCATGTGCATTGATTCTTTTTTATTTTGCAATTGGAAAATTTTTGTATCCCCTTATTTAAATACTGAAAATATAAAATTTATTTATTTATTTATTTTTTTGATGCACATGGTAATTTAGTTATTTTGATTTCACATGAGCATGCTTCCCAAATTTCTGAAATAACTTATTCATTTTAAATCCTTACTTTGTTTCTATCATCCCATGTTCCCATAAAATTTTCCACACTTAAATTGTACACAATATCTATCTTAAGCTAACCAAGGATTCAATTTGGAATTTTTATTTTGTTTTTCTGCTTAAGGCTAGTAATGTGGTTATAGAACAAGAGGGGATTAAAAAGCTCAAGGGGGCTAACAAGGGTGATGTAAAAGGTAGGCTAATTTGGGATAAGTGAGGAAAAATTCAAATGATGGCCTCAATCATCTCTTGGTATGTATCTATATTCTATATTGGACATATAGATTAAAACAAAGTAAAGAACACCAAAATGAAAAAGAAGGGCAAAACACACAGGAATGAAATTTATGGTTTGAATGTAACCATACAATTAAGCTCAAAACTCACAGACTGTGTGTTCTCTAGCTCAGAAATCATATATCAGTTATGTATGTCATGCAAGTAGAAATCAAGAGTTTCCATTATTCTCAATGTAAATCTTAGGATGGCCCTTAAAATCTTAGTGTTCCTCTTTGAAGAAATGTTGTTAATTAACTAACATGTAATGCTATATATACAAGGTGTGTGGATGTTTGATTCTGTTAAAGTCTCTAGTTTACTTCTTTTTATTTTCAATTAAATCAAACTATGATATGCTAAAAGGGTAAACTATACTAATTAATCCACATATTCTATAACTAATAAGTTTATAATTGCAAACTAAACTAAATGTCTAAGATATAAACTAAAGTGCAAAATGCGGAAATAAAGTAAAAATACAGCAAAAGAACAATGTGCAAGTGCTGAAAAATAAAAATAAAAATAAAAATACAGAAAAATAAACAAAATAAGATAAAAGAGTCTATAATGGTTCACCAAAAAGATAAGCCAGGGATGGCGACCTCCCCACACTTAAAATATAGCATCGTCCTCGATGCTCACTCAAGTTGGGTGTGAAGAAGTGTCATCACCGGAAGGATGGGCTGCTGGAGTCTCTGTGGTGGCCTGAAGGTCTGCAGTCTCTATGAGTGTAGTGGGATCGGTCTGATGCAGTGGAGGCGCTGACTGTAGAGGAATCTCCGGGTCTGCGGTCTGGATTTGGTGTGGCTCCTCATGCTGTGACACAGCCTGCTCGGGTCCTCCCTGCTTGGCCTGGGTATGTGCCTCCTTCTCATGATCATCCGCCTCCACCTTAGATGTATCAGAAGGGGTGTCAGGCTCGGAAGGGATGTCGCTGCCGGATCGGATTATCAACTTGAGATGCTCATAGCGTCGCTTGTCGCGACGCTCCATACGATCTAGGCGGGCGAAGAGGCAGTGCACCAGATGATAATTGGGCTCAGGAGCAGGTGGATGTGCAGTGGATGAGGCTGGTGCAGCAGTGGAGGTAGAAGGGGCAGCTGAAGGTGTGGCTGCCTCATCAGAAGCGGTGAGGAATGGGGGTTTGTAACCTAAAGCCTGAAACTTCATGCTGTGAGGAGATAATCTTCTTGCAGTCTGCAGCAGGTGGCTTCTCATCAGCAAGCTCCCAAGGCACGTCAGCTCGATGGCCGAGCTGGGTGATCAGATAAGGGAAAGGGAGAGTGCCTCTGACATGGACCCTGGCCATATAATACCGGATGAAACGTGGAAGATACAGGTCCTTACCTTCCATCACACACCAGATGAGGGTGATCATAGCAGCGGGCAGTTCTGTCTCATGAGTGCTCGGCATCACATAGTTGCTCAGAATCTGGTGCCAGAGCCGAGCCTCATCATTCAGATATATCAGCTTGATTCCCTTAGGCATCACTGTGTTCTTTCCCATGACCCATGGGACAGTAGGATCAAGGGCTATTCTTTGCTTGACAGCATCCCAGTCAAATCTCATAAATCTCATATCCTCTTCATCCTTTTGGTAGCCGTCAGGCTGATCTGACTTAGGCTGAAGGTGGAGGATGTCCTCAATAGCTTCCTCAGTGACCAAAATCTGTTTCCCTCTGAGGTGCACTGCATCCAGGGAGGTCTTGAAATAGTTACAGTAAAATTTTCTGACCCAGGAAGCATTGACCTCTGTCAAGTTTGATTCCAAGAAGAACCAGCTTCTCTGTTTTATCTGTTCGGAGGTGTACTGCTATAGTTCTTTTGAAATTTTTAGAGTCCTCTCCAGGTACAAGTTCCTGGAAGTGGCAAACACTGGATACTTCAGCTCACAGTATTTGTTTGCAAATTTTACCGGGTCAGCTGCAGGTACCAACTGGTCAGCCTTTTCCTGCGCGGTAAAGTTCTTTTCCCGCTAGGAATCATCATGCAAAATGTCGAGAATGGTCATAGAGGATTCGCCTCTTTTCCTTTTGCTAGTGGTTGCTTTGCCTTTTCCTTTGCGTTGAGGGTCAGACATCCTGAAAAGCAGAAATGCCAGGATATAATTGAAGAACAAAAACAGGAAAACAAGTAGGCAAAATAGAGTAATAGCCATATAGGCACAGAGTGACAAAAGATCAAGAGAAGCATGAAATGAGTTAAATATATGTGCAATTTGGATTGTATTCGAGTGAAAAAGTCTGAAAAGAAAAAAAATGCAATCCAAAAGATATGATAAGCAGAATTCAAGTTAAATAGGAAAAACAATGATCATGCCCTGAGTTAGAAAGTTAAAGTAGTTAGTTAAAAACCGAAAAGAGAAGTTTGAAAGTGAAAATGGTTAGTAGTGAGAAACGAAGTTAGAAAGTTAAAGCAGTGAGTTAGTAAAAAGAAAGTTAAAGTAAGTGGCATGATGATCGGTTTCCTAAGTAACAAGAGATTCACAAATTTAAAGAATAGTCAACTTGTATTCAAGCAAGGATATCAGGTTATTGGTGATAATTCAGATAGATATGAGAGGAGCAAGAATTAAAATGAAATCATCAATAATGCAATTTATTAGCCAGGGAATCAAAAAGGAATAAGAATGCTATCCCATGCATGCATGCATTGGTAGGTTGTAGCTAAGTAGCACAAAATTCAAAATTGCTAAAACCAATACGTGAATAAAAATGAAACAATTTGCAGAAAATTGGGCAGCATTTCGGCTAAAATTGGATGTTCCCGGGTAATAAACAGCAAGAAAAATAGTTCATATGAGATTAAAAAGCGCTGCAAAGAGTCATAAACAATAGGAGTAGTAAATAATAGTCTAACAGCAACATGAAATAGTAAAGAACAGCATATGAACAATATTAACATCACAGCCAGATCAAAATTGCAGAATAGGTAAAACAAGTAACAAGAACGGCGTAATTATCAGGCCTAAATCCACTAACCACATCCTAGCTACCTAACCACCTAAAATCCACTACAAACATGCATCTCTAGCTATCCTAATTTGAATAGAATTTGAAAAATAAGCAACTAACTATGATTGATAGAGAAATCGGTGTTCGGCAGAACCTGGTATGTGTATGAACAGAGGTGAGGGCAGAGAGATGGTGGTGGTGACGCGGCGGCGCTGGGGGAAAGCACGGCGGCACGGTGGAGGCAGGGGTGAGGGAAAGAAGGTTGGAGCGAGGGTTGTGGTGGTGGCCGGCAGTGGTGGGAGACGGCGGTCTGAGATTGGCCGCGGTGGGGGGGGGGGGCAGCGGTGGTTGAGAGGGGTGGAAGAGAGGGAAGGGAGGTGAGGAAAGAGAAGAAGGGGAGAACGAAGAGAGGGGGGTGTCGGTGGTGTGGTGCGGTGATGGCTTGGCGCGGTGGTCGGGGCTGGGAGTGGTGGTGGTTGGGTGGGGAGAAGAGAGAGTGCAGATGGGGGTTGGGAGGGAAAATGGTGACGCGGGGGGCTAAGGTTTCGCGTGGTTTGGGGTTTGTGGTTTTGAATCCACGCAAACGCATGGAGCACGTGATTGCGTGAATAGGGTGAAATGGGTTTGAGGCAGTTGCGTGATTGACGCAGTCGCATGGGTTGGGTAAAAGATGGGTGACGCGGACGCGTGAGGCACGCGACCGCGTCGCTGTAAATTGTGCTAGACGCACACTTCCAGCGTCGTTTCAGCGTAGCTCTCTGTTTCCATTTAGGGGGCCATAATATCCACGCGACGCGGATGCGTCGCTCATGCTTTCGCGTGGGATGGGTGTTTTGCAAGTGACGCGTTCGCGTCAGGGACGCAAATGCGTGGGCCGTTTTGTGCTAAACACACACCAGCCGCACGATTCCAAGCCAACTTTCTGGGCATTGGATCTTTACGCTGATTTCCAGTTCACGCCCACGCGTGGCCTGCGCGCTCGCGTGGGGTGATCTCTCTTTTTTTTTATGCAACTCTGCAGTATGCAATATGCAGAGCTAATGTAGATGCTATGAATACTTCCAAGTTCAATGAAAAGAAAATAAAATAAAAACAAACAACACGAAATAAAATTGAAAAAGAAACGATCATACCATGGTGGGTTGTCTCCCACCTAGCACTTTCAGTTAAAGTCCTTAAGTTGGACATTTGATGAGCTTCCTGTTATGGTGGCTTGTGCTTAAATTCATCCAGAAATCTCTACCAATGTTTGGAATGCCCACAACCTCCGGGGTCCCAAATAAGGCATGTAAAGCCTTTGAGCAGCTTCAAACAGATTCTCAGGCTCCCGGGGTGTTGAATGTTAGAACAAATTCCAAGATCCCAAACTTTGCTTTTAAATCCGCCTTTTTCTTGATCTATATTCTTCCATCCGGGCGGTTTAGAAATTGTATTCTCACCAAGATGACCAAACGTCTTCCGAGACCCATTCAATTGAACTTGATACCAATCCTTGCACTTCAGATTGAAGTGTGGAACCTTACTGAATCTTGCACACCAGCTCTGAGTACGAGCCATTTTCCTCTTACTCTTAAAGCTACAGAGAGCTCTAAGCTGGCCATCTGTTTCAAGCAAACCATATTCAAGTGGAAAAGTAAAGATAAAGGTTAAGGATTGTACCCACTTGAAGCTTGTATTAGGTGGTAATGGCCTTGGGATAGGTGTTTCCAGTGGTTCTGTAAGCTCGACTCCCTTGTATTCTTCTGTGAATTCCTCCACTTATTTGCAAAATTCTTCAATTGCAACTGCGTCTTGATCAAAGCCTTCTATGCCTTCCTCGTCACTCAAGTCATAAGTTGGAGGTTGAGAGAAATCTACTTCGACATCATCTTCGTATTCACTTGGATAAGGTTCTTCAGGCTCAAGGAATTCAGTTGCGGATGCAAGTTCGTGACTAGGAGAGCTTGATTCATGATCATCACTGCCTATGGAATCAACTTCTTGGTATGTTCTGTCCAATTTTTCACAAGGTATATGCTTTGGAGGTTGTGCACTATCCTCCTTGGCATCAAATTCGAACTTCTCGGCGGAATCCTTCACAGTTCTCGATTCCTATGGAGGTTCAGCATCTCCTAAATCTTCAACCACTTCTTCCTCTACAACTATTATGGCTTCCTCCACTTGTTTCAATACAAAGCCATGCTCCTCATTGTCCACCGAAGTTTCTAGTGTCTCCTTCATGCTTCGCTCTTCTTTTGATTCCCTACATGTAGCCATGGGAGTACTTTGAGTGCTCAGATGTTGGAAAGCTAATTTATTTACTACCCTAGTTAAGACAGTAGCGAGTTCCAGTACGTCCCTTTGCATCTTCACTTGTCCTTGAAGAAGAACACGAAGGGTGTCATCTATTAGAGATTGGGGTGGATATGAGGGTTCATTGGTTGGGAGAGAGGGCTCATAATACAGAGGTGGTTCTTTTTGATAAGGATATGGAGATGGTGATTATTGCGGTGGTGGTTCTTGGGAGTAATTGGATTGGAATTGTGGTGGATAAGGGTCATATGGTGGTGAATGGTGAAAAGAAACTTGTGAGTGTGGTGGTTCAAAGCTATGTTGAGAGGGTGGTTCATAAGCATAAGGTGGAACTTGTTGGTAACTACAAAGGGATCCACCGTATCTATTGCCTTGGCATGCATTGTAGAATGGCCGTCGTCTGTGATACTGTGGAGGGTGTTGTTGCCTAAAGGGTTGATCAAGTCCTCGTGGCTCCATCCATCCTCGATTGCTCTGACCTTGATGCATGTTCCTACTATAGCTTTCATTTCCTTCAACAATATTAGAACCAAACTCAAAGCGAGAGGGGTGAGAACTCATGGTAGCTAATAAAAAATTAAAAATGAAAACAGAAACAAACAAACAAGCAAAAGAAAAATATTTACAATAACCAATAATAAGGAACACGTTTGCAGTTCCCCGGCAACGGCGCCATTTTGACGAACTGGATTTTCTATCGGTAAAGAAATTCACAAATATAATCGCGTTGTAAGTATAACTTCTAAACTAACAAAAAATCTTTTCGTACAAACGTTTGGTTATCACAAGTAACAAACCCCTTTAAAATTGATAACCGAAGTATTTAAACCTTGGGTCGTCTTCTAAAGGAACAGCAGGGAGGTGTTCTTATTATTGGTTATGAGTATTGTAAATTGGGGGTTTTTGAAATAAGAAGCAAGTAATTTAAATGACAAGAAAAATAAATTAATAATAATAAAAGAAAAGAACTCTTAGCAAGGTATGAGAATTTGGAAGTCCTATCCTAGTTATCCTTATCGATGGTGATGAGAATTGAGTTTTAATCCCACTTAGTTAACCGTTACTAAAGCAAAGGAAAGTCAAGTGGACTAATTAGTTTGATCTTCAGGTCCTAGCCAATTCCTAAGAAAGGACTAGAGTTATTAGAATCCAATTCAATTAGCAAAAATAACAATTATCAATCACGATGAATTTGATAACTCAAGAGTCTCCAATTAATCAATCAAAGCCAAGAATATAAAAAGCTAAATAAGAATCATAAATCTGAAATACCTCAGTTTATACTAAATAAAGAAAATCCTAACATGAATGGTTCATAAGTCAATTTGGCAACATAAGTAATTAACAAATAAAAACATTAAAGTATCTGAAAGTAGAAGAGAAATATAAAGTAAAAGGAATATTGAACCTGTGACTGAAGATGAGATGAACTAAACTAATAGAAATCCTAAAATCCTAAATCCTAAGAGAGAGGAGAGAACCTCTCTCTCTAAAAACTACATCTAATCCTAAAATTATGAATTATGAATGTATGATACGTTCTCCTCTTGATTCCTCCATTCTCTGGCTTATATTCCGTGTTTCTGGATTTAGAATTGGGCCGAAAAAGGGTCCAGAAATCGCTGGGGGCGTTTTCTGTAGATTCTGGTGCGTGGCGTCTGTCACGCGTTCGCGTAGGTCACGCGTTTGCATCATCTGAGAGTTTTCCTTGTCACGCGTTCGCTTCAGTCACGCGTGCGCGTCATTTGTGTTCTGCTCAAGGCACGCATCGGCATCAGTCACGCGTTCGCGTCGATGCCTTTTCGCGCTAGGCACGCGGCCGCGTCGTCCATGCGTTCGCGTCGCTGCATTTTTCTTCAAAACTCCATTTTTGTGCTTTCCTTCCATTTTTGTATGTTTTCTTTCTGTCCTCTAAGCCATTCCTGCCTTAGGAGATCTGAAAATACTTAACACACAAATCACGGGATCGAATGGTAATAAAGGGTAATTAAAATTAATATTTTTAAAGCATAGGAAACATGTTTTTCACATATATCACATAATAAGGAAGGGAAGGTAAAACCATGCAATTTACATGAATAAGTGGGTGAGGGATTGAATAAATTACTTGAATTGAGCACAAAATACATTATAAAATATGGGGTTTATCATGCAGCAGCTTATCCAGCCTTGTGAGTGGAGGTAGAAGTGGACGGACCTACATGTAATTGGAAGTATTTGATACTATTCGAAGACTCCTCATCATCAGCATCCTTTCTCCTTTTCTTCTTCAAATTTCCTAGCTTTCTCCTAGTTTTAGGTGCTTGAGGCTTGTTGTATTCAGATTTTTTTCACAATTCCTCACTCGGTATTGAATTTATGGAATGCATGTATGTATCCCTATATGCCTCCATAGTCAATCAATGATGACAAAAATTTTTAGAATTTCTGTTTATCCTTGAAATTGTTGCACATACATGGACACACGACATGCCTACAGATTCAAATTTTAATTAGTCATAATCTAAAACTCTTAAATGCATCAGTTAAAAATGTTAACTAAGAAATCATGTTGGACCAGTTATCTGCTAGAATCTACAAGTGCAGATGCTTTCACTTAAATCAACCGCCATGTTAGTAGGCTAGTCGTGAATTTCAAACCTTTGGTAGCTATCATCTCCACACCATATAGGTGTCCATTTTTGCGAGTCTTTCCTGATCTTCTGCAATCGGCTTTGTTGGATTGGGGGTAGCTTGCCAATATGGTGAGATAATTTCACTTTGTTTTTGGCAATTGACCTCATTGCAAACATCCGAACCTCCTCTAGTAGTGTTATAACTGGCTTCGCTCTAAACTCCTTGATTCTTGAGTTAAATACCTCACAGCTATTGTTACAAATGTTGTCCATCTTTGGTCCATGACTAAAAAATACTCTTGTCTATGACTCTTTAGGCCACTTGTCCAAGTATGCCTATGCTTCTTCATTTCTCCTCTTTAGCCTAAGCATCTCTGTTCAAACTCGTGATGGGTAGTTTGTCTAGTATAGTCCCTAGACTTCACTAACTTAGATGTGATTTCTTCTTTGTAACACAGTTAACATTAATCGTAACCAATTTTTTTTTTAAAAAAGAACCCTAACAAAAGAGGATCAATAACTAAAACTATCTACTTTCACAATGCACCCAATCCATTTGAACATCAAATAGTTCAGAAATCAATGGCCTGTTGGTGCACGAATTGTGAATAACACGTTTCACAACTCGTACCACTAACCAGCAAGTGCACTGGGTCGTCCAAGTAATACCTTACGTGAGTAAGGGTCGATCCCACGGAGATTGTTGGTTTGAAGCAAGCTATGGTTATCTTGCAATTCTCAGTCAGGATATTAATTGGTGGTTATCAATTGACTTGCAAATGAACAAGGGAGCATAAATTGAAAGTTACTTGTTATGCAGTAATGGAGAATATGTTGGAGTTTTGGAGATGCTTTATCTTCTGAAATTCTGCTTTCCTCTATTTCTGATTCACGCATGCACGTCCTCCTATGGCAAGCTGTGTGTTGGTGGATCACCGTTGTCAATGGCTACCATCCATCTTTCCAGTGAAAAGGGTCCAGGTGCGCTGTCACCGCACGGCTAATCATCTGCAGGTTCTCAATCGTACCGGAATAGGATTTACTATCCTTTTGCGTCTGTCACTACGCCCAGCACTCATGAGTTTGAAGCACGTCACAGTCATTCAATCCCAGAGTCCTACTCGGAATACCACAGACAAGGTTTAGACTTTCCGGACTCTCATGAATGCCGCCATCAATCTAGCTTATACCACGAAGATTCTGATTAAGAGATCCAAGAGATATTCATTCATTCTACGGTGGAACGGAAGTGGTTGTCAGGCACGCGTTCGTGGGGGAATGATGATGATTGTCACGTTCATCACATTCATGTTGAAGTGCGAATGAATATCTTAGATAGGAACACGCATGTTTGAATAGAAAACAGAAATACTTGCATTAATTCATCGAGATACAGCAGAGCTCCTCACCCCCAACAATGGGGTTTAGAGACTCATGCCATCAAAGAGTACAAAGTTCAGATCTAAAATGTCATGAGATCCAAAATAAATCTCTAAAAGTTGTTTAAATACTAAACTAGTAACCTAGGTTTACAGAAAATGAATAAACTATGATAGATGGTGCAGAAATCCACTTCTGGGGCCCACTTGGTGTGTGCTGGGGCTGAGATTTAAGCTAATCACGTGCATAGGGCTATTTTGGAAGTTCAACGCCAGCTTTGGATCCTTTTCTGGCGTTGAACTCCAACTTGCAACTTGTTTCTGGCGCTGGACGCCAGAATTGGGCAGAGAGCTGGCATTGAACGCCAGTTTATGTCGTCTATCCTTGAGTAAAGTATAAACTATTATATATTGCTGGAAAGCCCTGGATGTCTACTTTCCAACGCAATTGGAAGCGTGCCATTCGGACTCCTGTAGCTCCAGAAATTCCATTTTGAGTGCAGAGAGGTCAGAATCCAACAGCATCAGCAATCCTTTTTCAGCCTGAATCAGATTTTTGCTCAGCTCCCTCAATTTTAGCCAGAAAATACCTGAAATTACAGAAAAACACACAAACTCATAGTAAAGTCCAGAAATATGAATTTTTCCTAGAAACTAATGAAAATAAACTAAAAACCAACTAAAACATACTAAAATCTATATGAAATTAACCCCAAAAAGCGTATAAAATATCCGCTCATCACAACACCAAACTGGAATTGTTGCTTGTCCTCAAGCAACTAGACAAATAAAATAGAAGACTAATAGGTCAAGAAGCAATAATATCTTAGAGTTTTTGAGTGAAGCTCAGATTCTAATTAGATGAGCGGGGCTAGTAGCTTTTTGCTTCCGAACAGTTTTGGCATCTCGCTTTATCCATTGAAGCTCAGAGTGATTGGCATCTATAGGAACTTAGAATTCAGATAGTTGGTGCACGAAATTGTGATCTCTGTTAATGGCTCCAAAAGCTTGGTTCTCTAATCTCAATTCATAATTTGTCACAACTTCGATACAACTAACCAGCAAGTGCACTGGGTCGTCCAAGTAATAAACCTTACGTGAGTAAGGATCGATCCCACGGAGATTGTTGGTATGAAGCAAGCTATGGTCACCTTGTAAATCTCAGTCAGGCGGATATAAAATAGTTATGGATTTTTTGAAATTAAATAATAAAAGAAAATAAGGATAGAAATATTTATGTAATTCATTGGTTAGAATTTCAGATAAGCGTATAGAGATGCTTTCGTTCCTCTGAACCTCTGCTTTCCTGCTGTCTTCATCCAATCAATCCTACTCCTTTCTATGGCTGGCTTTTTGTAAGGATGTCACCGGTGCCACTGGCTACTTTTAATCCTCTCGGGAAAATGGTCCAAATGCTCTGTCACAGCATGGCTAATCGTCTGGAGGCATCACCCTTGTCGATGGTTGCATCCTATTCCTCTCTGTGAAAATGGTCCGATGCGCTGTCACTGCATGGCTAATCATCTTTGAGGTTCTCGATCATACTGGAATAGAATTTACTATCCTTTTGCGTCTGTCATTACGCCCAGCACTTGCGAGTTTGAAGTTCGTCACAGTCATTCAATCCCAGAGTCCTACTCGGAATACCACGGACAAGGTTTAGACTTTCTGGACTCTCATGAATGCCGCCATCAATCTAGCTTATACCACGAAGATTCTGATTAAGAGATCTAAGAGATACTCATTCAATCTAAGGTAGAACGGAAATGGTTGTCAGGCACGCGTTCATAGGGAATGGTGATGATTGTCACATTCATCACATTCAGGTGAAGTGCAAACGAATATCTTAGAAGCGAAATAAGATGAATTGAATAGAAAAACAGTAGTACTTTGCATTAATCTTTGAGGAACAGCAGAGCTCCACACCTTAATCTATGAAGTATAGAAACTCTACCGTTGAAAATACATAAGTGAATAGAGGTTAAGCATGGCCGAGTGGCCAGCCTCCCATGGAGGTCTAGAGATCTAAAAATGATCCAAAGATGTCGAATACAATAGTAAAAAGTCCTATTTATAATAAACTAGCTACTAGGGCTTACAGTAGTAAGTAATTGATGCATAAATCCACTTCCGGGGCCCACTTGGTGTGTGCTTGAGCTGAGCTTGAAGTCTACACGTGGAGAGGTCATTCTTGGAGTTGAACGCCAACTTTTGTGCCATTTTGGGCGTTGAACTCCACTTTGCAACTTGTTTCTGGCGCTGGACGCCAGAATTGGGCAGAGAGCTGGCGTTGAACGCCAGTTTGCGTCATCTAAACTTGGACAAAGTATAGACTATTATATATTTCTGGAAAGCCCTGGATGTCTACTTTCCAACGAAATTGGAAGCACGCCATTTTGAGTTCTGTAGCTCCAGAAAATCCACTTTGAGTGCAGGGAGGTCAGAATCCAACAGCATCAGCAGTCCTTCTTCAACCTCTGAATCTGATTTTTGCTCAAGTCCCTCAATTTCAGCCAGAAAATACCTGAAATCACAGAAAAAACACACAAACTCATAGTAAAGTCCAGAAATATGAATTTAACATAAAAACTAATGAAAACATCCCTAAAAGTAACTAGATCCTACTAAAAACATACTAAAAACAATGCCAAAAAGCGTATAAATTATCCGCTCATCACAATACCAAACTTAAATTGTTGCTTGTCCCCAAGCAACTGAAAATTAAATAGGATAAAAAGAGGAGAATATACTATAAATTCCAAACTATCAATGAAACATAGCTCTAATCAGATGAGCGGGACTTGTAGTTTTTTGCCTCTTGAATAGTTTTGGCATCTCACTTTATCCATTGAAGTTCAGAATGATTGGCATCTATAGGAACTCAGAGTTCAGATAGTTTCATTGATTCTCCTAGTTCAGTATGATGATTCTTGAACACAGCTTCTTTATGAGTCTTGGCCGTGGCCCTAAGCACTTTGTTTTCCAGTATTACCACCGGATACATAAATGCCACAGACACATAATTGGGTGAACCTTTTCAGATTGTGACTCAGCTTTGCTAAAGTCCCCAATTAGAGGTGTCCAGGGTTCTTAAGCACACTCTTCTTTTGCTTTGGACCTTGACTTTAACCGCTCGGTCTCAAGTTTTCACTTGACACCTTCACGCCACAAGCACATGGTTAGGGACAACTTGGTTTAGCCGCTTAGGCCAGGATTTTATTCCTTTAGGCCCTCCTATCCACTGATGCTCAAAGCCTTGGGATCCTTTTTATTTGCCCTTGCCTTTTGGTTTTAAGGGTTATTGGCTTTTTGCTCTTGCCTCTTGGTTTTAAGAGCTTTTGGTTTTTTCTGCTTGCTTTTTCTTTCTATTTTTTTTGCCTATTTTTTTTTTCTGCAAGCTTTGTTCTTTGCTGCTTTTTCTTGCTTCAATAATCATTTTTATAATTTTTTAGATTATCAAATAACATGTCTCCTTGTCATCATTCTTTCAAGAGACAACATATTTAACATTCTTAAACAAAAACTTCAAAAGACATATGCACTGTTCAGGCATTCATTCAGAAAACAAGAAGCATTGTCACCACATCAATATAATTAAACTAAGTTCAAGGATAAATTCGAAAGTCATGTACTTCTTGTTCTTTTGAATTAAAACATTTTTCATTTAAGAGAGGTGATGGATTCATAGGACATTCATAACTTTAAGACAAAGTTACTAACTACTAATGATCATGTAATGAAGACACAAACATAGATAAGCACTTAGCATAAAGAAAACGAAAAATAGAGAATAAGAACAAGGAATGAATCCACCTTAGTGATGGTGGCGTTTCCTTCTTGAGGAACCAATGATGTCCTTGAGCTCTTCTATGTCTCTTCCTTGTCTTTGTTGCTCCTCCCTCATTGCTTTTTGATCTTCTCTTATTTCATGAAGGATGATGGAGTGCTCTTGATGTTCCATCCTTAGTTGTCCCATGTTGGAACTTAATTCTCCTAGGGAGGTGTTGATTTGCTCCCAATAGTTTTGTGGAGGAAAATGCATTTGAGGCATCTCCGGGATCTCATGGTGATGAGATTCATACGCCTCTTGAGCTCCATGAATGGGCTCTCTTGCTTGCTCCATCTTTTTCTTAGTGATGGGCTTCTCTTCCTCAATGTGAATGTCTCCTTCTATGAAAGCTCCAGCTGAGTAACATAGATGGCAAATAAGATGAGGAAAAGCTAGCCTTGCCCCAGGGGAGGGCTTTTCGGCTATTTTGTAGAGTTCAAGGGAGATGACTTCATGAACTTCTACTTCCTCTCCAATCATGATTCTATGGATCATGATGGCCCGATCCACAGTAACTTCAGATCGGTTGCTAGTGGGGATGATGGAGCGTTGGATGAACTCCAACCATCCTCTAGCCACAGGCTTGAGGTCCAGTCTTCTTAATTGAACTGGCTTGCCTTTGGAGTCAATCTTCCATTGAGCTCCTTCCACACATATGTCCATGAAGACTTGGTCCAACCTTTGATTAAAGTTGACCCTTCTAGTGTAGGGGCGTGCATCTCCTTGCATCACAGGCAAGTTGAACGCCAACCTCACATTCTCCGGACTAAAATCTAAGTATTTTCCCCGAACCATTGTAACATAATTCTTTGGATTCGGGTTCTTACTTTGATCATGGTTCCTAGTGATCCATGCATTGGCATAGAACTCTTGAACCATTAGGATGCCGACTTGTTGGATGGGGTTTGTTAGAACTTCCCAACCTCTTCTTTGAATTTCATGTCGGATCTCCGGATACTCATTTCTTTTGAGTTTGAAAGGGACCTCGGGGATCACCTTTTTCTTGGCCACAACATCATAGAAGTGGTCTTGATGGACTTTGGAGATGAATCTTTCCATCTCCCATGACTCGGAGATGGAAGCTTTTATCTTCCCTTTCCCTTTTCTAGAGGATTCTCTGGTCTTGGGTGCCATCAATGGTAATGGAAAAACAAAAAGCTTATGCTTTTACCACACCAAACTTAGAATTTTGCTCGCCCTCGAGCAAGAAAAGAAAGAATAGATGAAGAAGAAGAAGAAAATATGGAGGAGAGTGGGAAGAGGTGCATTCGGCCAAGAAGGGGAAGAGAGGGTTGTGTTGTGTGAAAATGAAGAGGAATGGAGGGCTTTATATAGGGAAGGGAGGGGGGTAAGGTTCGGCTATATAGGGTTTTGGGTGGGAAATTGATTTTGAATTTTGAAGGTAGGTGGAGTTTATGAGGTAGGTTTATGGGGAAGAGTGGATGGATGTGAGTGGTGAAGTGGTGATAGGGAAGAGAGATTGAAGTGATTGGTGAAGGGTTTTGGGGAAGAGTGTATGGGATTGTGGGAAAGAGGGGTGAGAAGAAGTGAGTGGAGGTAGGTGGGGATCCTGTGGGGTCCACAGATCCTGAGGTGTTCAAGGATTTACAACCTTGCACCAAATTAGGCATGCAAAATGCCCTTGCACACAATTCTGGGCATTCAGCGCCAGATTGGTGCTTGTTCTGGGCGTTGAATGCCCATTTGTGGCCCATTTCTGGCGTTGAACGCTAGAACCATGCTTGTTCTGGGCGTTCAGCGCTAGCTCTTCTCCAGGGTGCATTTCTGGCATTCAAACGCCCAGATGCTGCCCATTTCTAGCGTTCAGCGCCAGAACCATGCTCTGTTCTGGCGTTGAACGCCCAAAACATGCTTCTTACTGGCGTTTAGTAAGGTCTTCCTCCAGGGTGTGAATTTTTTTCTGCTGTTTTTGATTCTATTTTCACTTTTTATATTTATTTTGTGACTCCACATGATCATGAACCTATAAAGACATATAACTAAGAAAAATATAGTTAGATAAATAAAAATTGGGTTGCCTCCCAACAAGCGCTTCTTTAATGTCAATAGCTTGACAGTGGGCTCTCATGGAGCCTCACAGATGTTCAGAGCATTGTTGAGACTCTCCAACACCAAACTTAGAGTTTGGATATGGGAGTTCAACACCAAACTTAGAGTTTGGTTGTGGCCTCCCAACACCAAACTTAGAGTTTGACTGTGGAGGCTTTGTTTGACTCTGCTTTGAGAGAAGCCTTTTATGCTTCCTCTCCATGGATGCAGAGAGAGATCCTTGAGTTGTAAACGCAAGGTTGTCCTCATTTATTTGAAGGATCAATTCTCCTCTATCCACATCAATCACAGCTCTTGCTGTGGCTAGGAAAAGCCTTCCTAGGATGATGAATTCATCCTCATCCTTCCCAGTATCTAGGACTATGAAATCAGTAGGGATGTAAAGGCCTTCAACCTTTACTAACACGTCCTCTACTTGTCCATAAGCTTGTTTTCTTGAATTGTCTGCCATCTCTAATGAGATTTTAGCAACTTGCACCCCATAGATTCCTAGTTTCTCTATTACAAAGAGGGGCATGAGGTTTATCCCTGAACCCAGGTCACACAGAGCCTTAAAGATCATGGTGCCTATGGTGTAAGGTATTAAGAACTTTCTAGGATCCTGTTTCTTCTGAGGCAATGTCAGTCGATCCAGATCACTTAGTTCATTGGTGAACAAGGGAGGTTCATTTTCCCAAGTTTCAATGCCAAATAATTTGGCATTCAGCTTCATGATTGCACCAAGGAACTTGGCAGCTTGCTCTTCAATAACATCCTCATTCTCTTCAGAAGAGGAATACTCATCAGAGCTCATGAATGGCATAAAGAGGTTCAATGGAATCTCTATGGTCTCTAGATGAGTCTCTGATTCCTTTGGTTCCTCAGAGGGAAACTCCTTATTGACCACTGGACGTCCCAGGAGGTCTTCATCCTTGGGATTCACGTCCTCTCCTTCCCTTACAGGTTCGGCCATGGTAATTAATTCAATGGCCTTGCACTCTCCTTTTCGATTTTCTTCTGTATTGCTTGGGAGAGTACTAGGAGGGATTTCAGTGATCCTTTTACTCAGCTGGCCCACTTGTGCTTCCAAATTTCTAATGGAAGACCTTGTTTCATTCATGAAACTCACAGTGGCCTTAGATAGATCAGAGACTAAGTTTGCTAAATTAGAGGTATTTTGTTCAGAGTTCTCTGTCTGTTGCTGAGTGGATGATGGAAAAGGCTTGCTGTTGCTAAACCTGTATCTTCCACCATTATTAAAGCCTTGTTGAGGCTTTTGTTGATCCTTCCATGAGAGATTTGGATGATTTCTCCATGATGGATTATAGGTGTTTCCATAAGGTTCACCTAAGTAATTCACCTCTGCTATTGCAGGGTTTTCAGGATCATAAGCTTCTTCTTCATAAGAAGCCTCTTGAGTACTGTTGGATGCAGCTTGCACTCTATTCAGACTCTGAGAAATCATATTGACTTACTGAGTCAATATTTTGTTCTGAGCCAATATGGCATTCAGAGTATCAATTTCAAGAACTCCCTTCTTGATAGGCATCCCATTACTCACAGGATTCCTCTTAGAAGTGTACATGAATTGGTTATTAGCAACCATGTCAATGAGTTCTTGAGCTTCTGCATGTGTTTTCTTTAGGTGAATGGATCCACTTGTAGAAGTGTCCAATGACATCTTTGATAGCTCAGATAAACCATCATAGAATATATCCAGGATGGTCCATTCTGAAAGCATGTCAGAAGGACACTTTTTGGTCAACTGTTTGTATCTTTCCCAAGCTTCATAGAGGGATTCACCATCTTTTTGTTTGAAGGTTTGAACATCCACTCTAAGCTTGCTAAGCTTTTGAGGAGGAAAGAACTTGGCTAAAAAAGCCGTGACCAGCTTATCCCAAGAGTTCAGGCTATCTTTAGGTTGAGAGTCCAACCATATTCTAGCTCTGTCTCTTACAGCAAATGGGAAAAGCATGAGCCTGTAGACTTCAGGATCTACTCCATTAGTCTTAACAGTATCACAGATCTGCAAGAATTCAGTTAAGAACTGAAAAGGATCTTCAGATGGAAGTCCATGAAACTTGCAGTTCTGCTGCATCAGAGAAACTAGCTGAGGTTTCAGCTCAAAATTGTTTGCTCCAATGGTAGGAATGGAGATGCTTCTTCCATGTAAATTAGAATTAGGTGCAGTAAAGTCACCAAGCATTCTCCTTGCATTATTGTTGTTGGGTTCGGCTGCCATCTCCTTTACTTGTTCGAAATTTTCAATAAGGTTGTCTCTGGATTGTTGTAATTTAGCGTCTCTTAGTTTCCTCTTCAGAGTCCTTTCAGGTTCTGGATCAGCTTCAACAAGAATGCCTTTTTCTTTGTTCCTGCTCATAAGAAAGAGAAGAGAACAAGAAAAGAAGAGGAATCCTCTATGTCACAGTAAAGAGGTTCCTTATTGTTAGTAGAAGAAGACAAGGAATAGGGGTGAAGAAGAATGAAAAATCCAAACACAAAAGTGATGATAGGAGCAGAGATGTGAGATGAAGAGAAGTGTTAGTAGATGAATAAATAAATAGAAGGGGATGAGAGAGGGAGAGGATTTTCGAAAATAATTTTTGAAAAAGAGTTAGTGATTTTCGAAAATAGTTTTTGAAAAAGGTTAGTAGTTTTTTCGAAAATTCAAATAAAAAATAAAATAATTAGTTAATTAAAAGGAAATTTTGAAAAAGAGGGGAGATATTTTCAAAAATTAGAGAGAGAGAATTAGTTAGGTAGTTTTGAAAAAGATAGGAAACAAACAAAAAGTTAGTTAGTTAGTTGAAACAAAATTTGAAAATCAATTTTTAAAAGATAAGAAGATAAGAAGTTAGAAAAGATATTTTGAAATCAAATTTTTGAAAAAAGATAAGATAAGAAGATATTTTTGAAAAGATATGATTGAAATTAGTTTTGAAAAAGATTTGATTTTTAAAATCACAATTAATGACTTGATTCACAAGAAATCACAAGATATGATTCTAGAACTTAAAGTTTGAATCTTTCTTAACAAGCAAGTAACAAACTTGAAATTTTTGAATCAAAACATTAATTGATGATGTTATTTTCGAAAATTATGTGATAAAGATAAGAAAAAGATTTTTGAAAAATGTTTTTTTAAAATTTTCGAAAATAACTAAGAAAAATGAAAAAGATTTGATTTTTGAAAAAGATTTTGAAAAAGATAAGATTTTTAAATTGAAAATTTGATTTGACTCATAAAAACAACTAGATTTTAAAAATTTTTGAAAAAGTCAAATCTAATTTTCGAAGTTTTAAGAGAGAAAAAGGGAAAGATATTTTTTTATTTTTGAAATTTTTATGATGAGAGAGAAAAACAAGAAAAATGATGCAATGCATGAAAGTTATGGATCAAAACAATGAATGCATGCAAGAATGCTATGAATGTTAAGATGAACACTAAGAACACTATGAAGATCATGATGAACATCAAGAACATATTTTTGAAAAAAAAATTTTTAATGCAAAGAAAACATGCAAGACACCAAACTTAGAATTCTTTAATGCTTAGACACTAAGAATTCAAGAATGCATATGAAAAACAAGAAAAGACACAAAACATGAAAATGCAAAGATCAAACAAGAAGACTTACCAAGAACAACTTGAAGATCATGAAGAACACTATGAATGCATGAATTTTTCGAAAAATGCAAGATGAGTATGCAATTGACACCAAACTTAAAATCTGACTCAAGATTCAAACAAGAAACACAAAATATTTTTGAATTTTTTTTTGATTTTATGATTTTTTTTGTATTTTCTTTTAATTTTTTCGAAAATCATTTTGAAAAAAGAAAAATAAGGATTCAAAATTTTTAATATGAATTCCAGGAATCTTATGCTCTAAAGCTCCAATCAAAGGGTCAGGCATGGCTTAATAGCCAGCCAAGCTTTAGTATGTAACTCAGACATGACACGCCTGACATTCCCTACAGCCAGCCAGGCTTCAACATGCTTCATGAAACACTAGAATTCATTCTTAAAAATTCTGAAGAAAAATATATTTTTGAAAACAAATTTTTATTTTAAAAATTTTTTTCGAAAACAAGGGAGAAATTTTTGAAAGATTTTTGAAAATTTTTTGAAAAGAAAACAAAAAGAAAGTTACCCAATCTGAGCAACACGATGAATCGTCAGTTGTCCAAACTCGAACAATCCCCGGCAACGGCGCCAAAAACTTGGTGTTGTTGCCGGATCAAAAATTTGGCACTGATGTTACCGGACCAAAAGCTTGCCGAAAACTCAAACAATCCCCGGCAACGGCGCCAAAAACTTGGTGCACGAAATTGTGATCTCTGTTAATGGCTCCAAAAGCTTGGTGCTCTAATCTCAATTCATAATTTGTCACAACTTCGATACAACTAACCAGCAAGTGCACTGGGTTGTCCAAGTAATAAACCTTATGTGAGTAAGGGTCGATCCCACGGAGATTGTTGGTATGAAGTAAGCTATGGTCACCTTGTAAATCTCAGTCAGGCGGATATAAAATAGTTATGGAGTTTTCAAAATTAAATAATAAAAGAAAATAAGGATAGAAATACTTATGTAATTCATTGGTTAGAATTTCAGATAAGCGTATAGAGATGCTTTCGTTCCTCTGAACCTCTGCTTTCCTGCTGTCTTCATCCAATCAATCCTACTCCTTTCTATGGCTGGCTTTTTGTAAGGATGTCACCGGTGCCACTGGCTACTTTCAATCCTCTCGGGAAAATGGTCCAAATGCTCTGTCACAGCACGGCTAATCGTCTGGAGGCATCACCCTTGTCGATGGTTGCATCCTATTCCTCTCTGTGAAAATGGTCCGATGCGCTGTCACTGCATGGCTAATCATCTTTGAGGTTCTCGATCATACTGGAATAGAATTTACTATCCTTTTGCGTCTGTCACTACGCCCAGCACTTGCGAGTTTGAAGTTCGTCACAGTCATTCAATCCTAGAGTCCTACTCGGAATTCCACGGACAAGGTTTAGACTTTCTGGACTCTCATGAATGCCGCCATGAATCTAGCTTATACCATGAAGATTCTGATTAAGAGATCTAAGAGATACTCATTCAATCTAAGGTAGAACGGAAGTGGTTGTCAGGCACGCGTTCATAGGGAATGGTGATGATTGTCACGTTCATCACATTCAGGTTGAAGTGCAAACGAATATCTTAGAAGCGAAATAAGATGAATTGAATAGAAAAACAGTAGTACTTTGCATTAATCTTTGAGGAACAGCAGAGCTCTACACCTTAATCTATGGAGTGTAGAAACTCTACCGTTGAAAATACATAAGTGAATAAAGGGTAAGCATGGCCGAGTGGCCAGCCTCCCATGGAGGTCTAGAGATCTAAAAATGATCCAAAGATGTCGAATACAATAGTAAAAAGTCCTATTTATAATAAACTAGCTACTAGGGCTTACAGAAGTAAGTAATTGATGCATAAATCCACTTCCGGGGCCCACTTGGTGTGTGCTTGAGCTGAGCTTGAAGTCTACACGTGGAGAGGTCATTCTTGGAGTTGAACGCCAACTTTTGTGCCATTTTGGGCGTTGAACTCTACTTTGCAACTTGTTTCTGGCGCTGGACGCCAGAATTGGGCAGAGAGCTGGCGTTGAACGCCAATTTTCGTCATCTAAACTTGGGCAAAGTATAAACTATTATATATTGCTGGAAATCCCTGGATGTCTACTTTCCAACGCAATTGGAAGCACGCCATTTTGAGTTCTGTAGCTCCAGAAAATCCACTTTGAGTGCAGGGAGGTCAAAATCAAACAGCATCAGCAGTCCTTCTTCAACCTCTGAATCTGATTTTTGCTCAAGTCCCTCAATTTCAGCCAGAAAATACCTGAAATCACAGAAAAAACACACAAACTCATAGTAAAGTCCAGAAATATGAATTTAACATAAAAACTAATGAAAACATCCCTAAAAGTAACTAGATCCTACTAAAAACATACTAAAAACAATGCCAAAAAGCGTATAAATTATCCGCTCATCAATAGTGTTATTGATTCTCCTATTTCAGTATGATGATTCTTGAACACAGCTACTTTATGAGTCTTGGCCGTGGCCCTAAGCACTTTGTTTTCCAGTATTACCACCGGATACATAAATGCCACAGACACATAATTGGGTGAACCTTTTCAGATTGTGACTCAGCTTTGCTAAAGTCCCCAATTAGAGGTGTCCAGAGTTCTTAAGCACACTCTTCTTTTTTGCTTTGGACCTTGACTTTAACCGCTCAGTCTCAAGTTTTCACTTGACACCTTCACGCCACAAGCACATGGTTAGGGACAGCTTGGTTTAGCCGCTTAGGCCAGGATTTTATTCCTTTAGGCCCTCCTATCCACTGATGCTCAAAGCCTTGGGATCCTTTTTATTTACCCTTGCCTTTTGGTTTTAAGGGTTACTGGCTTTTTGCTCTTGCCTCTTGGTTTTAAGAGCTTTGGCTTTTTCTGCTTGCTTTTTCTCTCTTTTTTCTTTTTTTTTTTTCTGCAAGCTTTGTTCTTTGCTGCTTTTTCTTGCTTTAAGAATTATTTTTATGATTTTTGAGATTATCAATAACATGTCTCATGTTCATCATTCTTTCAAGAGCTAACATATTTAACAGTCTTAAACAACAAATTTAAAAGACATATGCACTGTTCAAGCATTCATTCAGAAGACAGAAAGCATTGCCACCACATGTTACTAATTAGAATTTTTCTTATTAAAAACTTGAATTTTATTGCCTCTTATTCAAAAGATCTACTATTTTATTCATGTTTGCTGATGATGAGAAAAATAGACTATAACTTAATTGGAGATAAAATCAAAACAGACACTAATTACTACTATATGACTCCTAAGGTAAACTCCTATAACGACAACTATCACAGAGTTAAAGCAAAAATTGGAATTTAACAACCTTTGTTCTGGGAAGTGGATGTTCCTCGGATATGTGGGGTGCTTGGTCCTTCAAGAGATAACTTCTGGCGCTTCAATTCCCTCAAGTCACGCCCTTGCTCCTCTTGTTCTTTAATCAAATAGCAAAGAATTTGACTTTGTTCCTTCTGTTCTTTTATTATTTGTTCCATAGCTTCTTGCATCTTGGTAACTGATGTTTCAAGATACTCCCAGTATTCAGATTGAGGGATTTCTGGGAGAAATTCCTGTGTTTCTTCTTGATGGGGTCATCCTGTGCTTGTTGTTTTTCCATTAATGCTTTGGTGATTGGTTTCTCAATTGAGATATACTCAGTTATTCCCATCCTTACTCCAGCGTCCTTGCAGAGCAGAGAAATCAAGCTTGGGTAAGCCAACCTGGCCTCTTTAGAATTTTTGTTAGCAATTTTGTAGAATTCAGTTAAAATCAGTTGATGAACTTCCACTTCTTTTCCCATCATGATACAATGGATCATCACTGCTCTTCTAACAGTGACTTCAGAATGGTTGCTAGTGGGCAGCAGAGAATGCCCAATGAAGTCCAGCCATCCTCTGGGGACTGGTTTAAGATCTTCTCTTTTGAGTTGATTTGGGATACCCTTCGTGCTGGTGGTCCATCTGGCTCCAGGAATACATATATCCTCTAGAATCTTATCCAGGCCCTTGTCTGTTCTCATCATTCTCCTGTTGAAAGAGTCTGGATCATCTTTCAGCTGAGGTAGCTTTAAGATCTCCCTGATCTTGTCAGGGTTGGTATGAACAATCTTTCCTCTGACCACGGTCCGATATTCATAGAAAGCAGTTCCAGATAGTTTTTGCTTGTCTGTCTGCCACATATTAGCATAGAACTCCTGGACCATATTCCTTCCTACTTTCGTTTCAGGATTAGCTAGGACCTCCCAGTTCCTGATTTGAATTTACTCTTGGATCTCCGGATATTCGTCTTCTTTCAGATCGAATCTAACTTCTGGGATCACTGATCTTAGACCCATTATTTTGTAATAATGGTCTGAATGTTCTTTAGATAAGAACTTCCCTTGATTCCAAAGTGGTTTTGGAATACTCTCTTTCTTGCCTCTTGGAGTTGGTTGTTTTCCTTTAGGAGCCATGATCTTAGTGATCACGGATAAGCACACCAAACTTAGAGGTTTGCTTGTCCTCAAGCAAAAGAAAAGAAAGGAGAGGGAGAGAAGGAGAGCTAGGTGCAATTGTGGATGGAGGGGGAGGGAGGCCGAACCCATATTTAAAGGGAGAGGGGGGGTGGGTTCGAAAATAGGGAGAAAGATAAGATAGAAGATATGATTTTAAAAGATTTAAGTATGATAAGAAAAGATATAATTTTTTTAGAAAAGATATGAAAGATTTTTGAAAAAGATAAGTCTAGATTTTGAAAAAGATAATGTGGAGATTTGAAAAAGATATTAGTTGAAAAGATTTTAGAGTGAAAAGATAGATTTGTTTTGAAATTTTGAAAAAGAGTTGCATTGGATTGAAAAAAAGGGTTTGTGTTTATGGATTAAGATATATTTGATATTTTTAAAGTAGAATTTTTAGAAATTAGGGATTTTAGAAATCAGGGTTCTTAACATGTTTATGCAAGAAATCATGAATTGAAACATGAAAATCAAAATTAAAATAAAAAATATGAAGAAAAAATGAATTTACCTCCTCCCCACCATCCTGGCGTTTGAACGCCCAAACGCTGCATGTTTTGGGCGTTCAACGCCCAAATGCTGCCTCTCCTGGGCGTTCAACGCCCAGTTGCTGCTTCTTTCTGGCGTTGAACGCCAGGAAGTCCTTTGTTACTGGGCGTTTTTTTTAACGCCCAGAACGCTGTAAATCTGGCGTTAAATGCCCAGAAAGAGCTTCTTTCTGGCGTTAAACGCCCAGATGGCTATCCTTACTGGCATTCAACGCCCAGTGGATGCTTCTGTTGGGCGTTGAACGCCCAAAACAGACTTTTACTGGCGTTTTCTTGCCAGTGAGCTCTTTTTCTCTGTTTTGCGTGCAGAATCCTTCTGTAACCCTGTGAACTTATACAATTGACTCTTAACCTTAGGATCAATGAACTTTATATAAACAAATAAAATCAAGAATAGGGAAAAATGCTTAGAGGAAGTGATGCCCCATGGCTGGGTTGCCGCCCAGCAAGCGCTTCTTTATTGTCTTTAGCTGGACCTTGCTGAGCTTTTAATCTAGCTTCAGCCTTGAGCACTCTTGCTCAACATTGCCTTCAAGATAGTGCTTGATTCTCTGTCCATTAACAATGAACTTCTTATCAGAATCAATATCTTGAAACTCCACATAACCATATGGTGATACGCTTGTAATCACATATGGTCCCCTCCACCGGGACTTCAGTTTCCCGCGGAATAGCATGAGTCTAGAGTTAAACAATAGAACCTTTTGTCCTGGTTCAAAGATTCTAGATGACAACTTCCTGTCATGCCATTTTTTTTATTTTTCTTTATAAATCTGAATTCCTCTAGCTCATTTAGTTGGAGCAATCTTTTTTCTCCAGCTAATTTGGCATCAAAGTTTAGGAATCTGGTTGCCCAGTAGGCTTTACGTTCCAGTTCCACGGGCAGGTGACATGCCTTACCATACACAAGTTGGTATAGAGAGGTCCCTATAGGAGTCTTGAATGCTGTTCTGTATGCCCACAGAGCATCATCCAAGCTTCTTGCCCAATCCTTTCTACGGGTACTTACAGTCCGTTCTAGGATTCTTTTTAGCTCTCTGTTAGAGACTTCAGCTTGTCCATTAGTCTGTGGATGATATGGAGTCGCCACCTTGTGGCGAATCCCATACCGGACCATGACAGAGTAAAGCTGTTTGTTGCAGAAGTGAGTGCCCCCATCACTGATTAGTACTCTAGGGACCCCAAACCTGCTGAAGATATATTTCTGGAGGAACTTCAGCACTGTTTTAGTATCATTGGTGGGTGTGGCAACGGTCTCTACCCATTTTGATACGTAGTCAACAGCCACCAGAATATAAGTGTTTGAGTATGATGGTGGAAAAGGTCCCATGAAGTCAATTCCCCATATGTCAAACAACTCAATCTCCAAGATTCCTTGTTGAGCCATGGCGTAACCATGAGGCAGATTACCAGCTCTTTGGCAACTGTCACAGTTACGTACAAAACTCTCGGGAATCTTTATAGAGTGTGGGCCAATAGAAGCCACATTGGAGGACCTTGGTGGCTGTTCGCTCACCTCCGAAATGGCCTCCATATTGTGATCCATGGCAATGCCATAGGATCCTCTGTGCTTCTTCTCTAGGCACATATCTCCGGATTATTCCGTCTGCACATCTCTTAAAGAGATAGGGTTCATCCGACAAGTAGTACTTTGCATCAGTAATTAATTTTTTCTTTTGTTGCCTGTTGTACTCTTTGGGTATGAACCTTGCAGCTTTATAGTTTGCAATGTCTGCAAACCATGGTGTTTCCTGAATGGCAAATAAATGCTCATCCGGAAAAGTCTCAGAGATCTCAGGAGAGGGGAGGGACGTCCCTTCTACTGGCTCTATCCGGGACAGATGATCAGCCACTTGGTTCTCTGTCCCTTTTCTGTCTCTTATTTCTATATCAAACTCTTGCAGAAGCAACACCCATCTTATGAGCCTGGGTTCTGAATCCTGCTTTGTGAGTAGATATTTGAGAGCAGCATGGTCAGTATACATAATCACCTTTGATCCTACCAAGTATGATCTAAACTTGTCAATGGCATAAACCACTGCAAGCAATTCTTTTTCTGTGGTTGTGTAATTTTTCTGGGCATCATTTAAAATGCGGCTAGCATAATAAATGACGTGCAGAAGCTTGTCATGCCTCTGTCCCAGCACTGCACCAATGGCGTGATCACTGGCATCACACATTAGCTCAAATGGTAATCTCTAGTCTGGTGCAGAAATAACTGGTGCTGTGACCAGCTTGGCTTTCAGGTTTTCAAACGCCTGCAGACACTCTGTGTCAAACACAAATAGCGTGTCAGCAGCTAGCAGATTGCTCAGAGGTTTTGCGATTTTTGAAAAATCCTTTATAAACCTCCTATAGAATCCTGCATGCCCCAGAAAGCTTCTGATTGCCTTAACATTGGCAGGTGGTGGTAATTTTTCAATTACCTCTATTTTTGCTTGATCCACCTCTATTCCCTTGTTTGAAATTTTATGCCCAAGGACAATCCCTTCAATCACCATAAAGTGACATTTTTCCCAGTTTAAAACCAGGTTAGTCTCTTGACATCTTTTCAGAACTAGTTTCAGGTGATCAAGACAGGAGCTGAATGAGTCTCCATATACTGAGAAGTCATCCATGAAGATTTCCAGAAATTTTTCCACCATATCAGAGAAAATAGAGAGCATGCATCTCTGGAAGGTTGTAGGCGCATTACACAGCCCAAATGGCATCCTTCTATAAGCAAACACTCCAGATGGACATGTGAATGCTGTTTTCTCTTGATCTTGGGGATCTACTACAATCTGGTTATAGCCTGAGTAGCCATCCAAAAAGCAGTAATAATCATGACCTGCCAGTCTTTCTAGCATCTGGTCTATGAATGGTAAAGGAAAATGATCCTTTCTGGTGGCTGTATTGAGCCTTCTGTAGTCAATACACATGCGCCACCCTGTAACTGTTCTTGTAGGAACCAGTTCATTCTTTTCATTATGAACCACTGTCATGCCTCCCTTTTTGGGGACAACTTGGACAGGGCTCACCCAGGGGCTGTCAGAAATAGGATAAATAATCCCAGCCTCCAGTAATTTGGTGACCTCTTTCTGCACCACTTCCTTCATGGCTGGATTTAGCCGCCTCTGTGGTTGAACCACTGGTTTAGCATTATCCTCCAATAAGATTTTGTGCATGCATCTAGCTGGGCTTATGCCCTTAAGGTCACCTATGGACCACCCAAGAGCTGTCTTGTGTGTCCTTAGCACTTGAATAAGTGCTTCCTCTTCCTGTGGATTTAAAGCAGAGCTTATGATCACTGGAAAAGTGTCACCTTCTCCCAGAAATGCATATTTCAGGGATGGTGGTAATGGTTTGAGCTCGGGTTTAGGAGGTTTTTCCTCTTCCAGAGGAAATTTCAGAGGCTCTTTCATTTCCTCTGAATCCTCCAAATCAGGCTGAACATCTTTAAAGATGTCTTCCAATTCTGATTCGAGACTCTCAGCCATGTTGATCTCTTCTACCAAAGAGTCAATAAGATCAACTTTCATGCAGTCTTTTCATGTGTCTGGATGCTGCATGGCTTTGACAGCATTCAACTTAAACTCATTCTCATTGACTCTCAGGGTTATTTCCCCCTGTTGGACATCAATGAGAGTTCGTCCAGTTGCTAGGAAGGGTCTTCCTAGAATGAGAGTAGCACTCTTATGCTCCTCCATTTCCAGCACTACAAAGTCAGTGGGAAAGGCGAATGGCCCAACTCTGACAATCATGTCTTCAATAACGCCTGATGGGTATTTAATGGAGCCATCAGCAAGTTGGAGACATATCCGGGTTGGTTTAACTTCTTCAGTTAAACCAAGCTTTCTGATAGTGGATGCAGGTATTAGGTTGCTGCTTGCCCCAAGATCACATAAAGCTGTCTTGGTGCAATTACCTTCTAATGTGCATGGTATCAGGAAAGCTTTTCAGAATGACTGCACTGCATTCTTCAGTGAAGAGAACTCTTTCAGTTTCTCTCCAATCCTTCTTATGACTCAAGATTTCTTTCATGAACTTTGCATAGGAAGGTATTTGCTCAAGTGCCTCTACAAATGGAATCTTTATTTCAAGAGTCCTGAGATAATCTGCAAAGCGAGCAAATTGCTTATCCTGCTCCTCTTGGCGGAGTTTTTGAGGATAAGGTATCTTGGCTTTATATTCCTCAATCTTAGTTGCTGTAAGTTTATTTCCTACAGAAGTGGTTGAAGAATCCTTTTTAGATGGGTTGTTATCAGCACTTGTGTGTGTTTGATCCCTCACTAGCAATTGAGTGCCAGAGTTAGAAGCTGGAGTGACGTTAGACGCCAGCTCCTCATCTGTTCCTGGCGTTTGAACGCCAGAACTGTGCCTCTTTTGGGCGTTCAACGCCACATCCTTGCTTGTTTCTTGCATTGAACGCCAGTCCTGAGCATGGTCTGGGAATTCAGCGCCAGCCTTCCACCCAACTTCTGGCATTTTAGCGCCATAATTATTTTTCCCTGGGCTCTTACTGTCCTCAGATGGATTTTGGGTGGTTTGCTCATTTCTTGGTTTCCTGCTGCCTTGAAGTGGGGTATTTAGTGCTTTCCCACTTCTTAATTGAACTGCTTGGCATTCTTCTGTTATTTGTTTTGACATCTGCTGCTTTGTTTGCTTTAATTGTACTTCCATGTTTATATTAGCCATCCTTGTCTCTTGTAGTTTATCCTTGAATTCAGCTAATTGCTTTGTTAGAAAATCCAATTGCTGATTGAATTCAGCAGCTTGCTCTGCAGGACTGAGTTCAACAGTTACTGTTTTCGCCTCTTCTTTCATGGAAGGGTCACTGCTTAGGTACAGATGCTGATTTCTAGCAACTGTATCAATGAGCTCTTGAGCTTCTTCAATTGTCTTTCTCATGTGGATAGATCCACCAGCTGAGTAATCTAGAGAGATCTGAGCTCTTTCTGTAAGCCCATAATAGAAGATGTCTAACTGAACCCACTCTGAAAACATTTCAGAGGGGCATTTTCGTAGCATCTCTCTGTATCTCTCCCAGGCATCATAAAGAGATTCATTATCTCCTTGTTTAAAGCCTTGGATGTCCAGCCTTAGCTGTGTCATCCGTTTTGGAGGAAAGTATTGATTCAGGAATTTTTCTGTCAGCTGTTTCCATGTCCTTATGCTAGCCTTAGGTTGGTTATTTAACCACCTCTTGGCTTGGTCTTTTACAGCAAATGGAAACAGTAATAATCTGTAGACATCCTGATCTACCTCCTTATCATGTACTGTGTCAGTAATTTGTAAAAACTGTGCCAGAAACTCTGTAGGTTCTTCCTGTGGAAGACCGGAATACTGGCAACTTTGCTGCACCATGATAATGAGCTGAGGATTCAACTCAAAACTACTGACTCCAATGGAGGGTATGCAGATATTGCTCCCATATGAAGCAGTAGAGGGGTTAGCATATGACCCCAGAGTCCTCCTGGACTGTTCATTTTCGCTTAGGTCCATGATGGAGAAAGGGAAATAATGTAAAATAGAAGAAAAATATTTTTATTTATTTAATTATTTATTTATTTCGAAAACAAAATAAATTAAAATAAATAAAAATGGGTGAAGATTTTCGAAAAATGAGGAGAGAGAAAGTGGTTAGAAAGTTTTGAAAAAGATATGATTTTATTTTTTGAAAAGGGTTTTAAAATTTGAAATAAAAAAAATTTGAATTTTAAAATTGATTTTCAAAAAATTGCCTTAAAATAGAGGGAAAAGATATTTTTGAATTTAAAGAGGAAAGAGAAAAACAATAGAATAGCACAAGATTTAAAATTTTTAGATCTAATGCTCCTTGTTTTCGAAAATTTTGGAGGGAAAACACCAAGGAACACCAAACTTAAAAATTTTAAGATCAAGACACAAGAAAAACTCAAGAACACTTTGAAGACTCACAAGAACACAAGAACATGAAGAAAGAACACCAAACTTAAAATTTTTAGAAAACCAAACTAAGATTTTCGAAAAACAAAGAAAAATCAACAAGAAAACACCAAACTTAAAGTTTGGCACAAGATTTATTCAAAGAAAAATTATTTTTGAAAAAGATTTTAAAAATAGGATAGCCAATTACCAAGAACATAAGCACCACGCTCTAGCTAATTGAGCTATAAATTTAAAGTGTTTTAACAAGGTATAAATAATAAAAGACTCTAAACCAAAAAGAAAAATTTTTCCTAATCTAAGCAACAAAATAAACCGTCAGTTGTCCAAACTCAAACAATCCCCGGCAATGGCGCCAAAAACTTGGTGCACGAATTATAAATCATACTTTTTACAACTCGTACCACTAACCAGCAAGTGCACTGGGTCGTCCAAGTAATACCTTACGTGAGTAAGGGTCGATCCCACGGAGATTGTTGGCTTGAAGCAAGCTATGGTTATCTTGTAACTCTCACTCAGGAAAACAATAAAACAATTCACTTATCAAATTTGATTGCAAGGAATAACAGAGCATGAAATCAATGCTTGTTATGCAGTAATGGAGAATGTGTTGGAGTTTTGGAGATGCTTTGTCTTCTGAATCTCTGCTTTCCTCTGTCCTCTTGTTCACACACGCACGTCCTCCTATGGCAAGCTGTGTGTTGGTGGATCACCGTTGTCAATGGCTACCATCCATCCTTCCAGTGAAAAGGGTCCGGGTGCGCTGTCACCGCACGGCTAATCATCTGCAGGTTCTCAATCATACCGGAATAGGATTTACTATCCTTTTGCGTCTGTCACTACGTCCAGCACTCGTGAGTTTAAAGTTCGTCACAGCCATTCAATCCCAGAATCCTACTCGGAATACCACAGACAAGGTTTAGACTTTCCGGATTCTCATGAATGCTGCCATCAATCTAGCTTATACCACGGAGATTCTGATTAAGGAATCTAAGAGATATTCATTCAATCTGATGTAGAATGGAGGTGATTGTCAGACACACGTTCATGGATTGAGGAAGGTGATGAGTGTCACGGATCATCACCTTCTCCATAATTAGGCGCGAATGGATATCTTAGATAGGAACACGCATGTTTGAATGGAAAACAGGGATACTTGCATTAATTCATCGAGACACAGCAGAGCTCCTCAACCCCAACAATGGAGTTTAGAGACTCATGCCGTCAAAGAGTACAAAGTTCGGATCTAAAATGTCATGAGATCCAAAATAAATCTCTAAAAGTTGTTTAAATACTAAACTAGTAACCTAGGTTTACAGAAAATGAGTAAACTATGATAGATGGTGCAGAAATCCACTTCTGGGGCCCACTTGGTGTTTGCTGGAGCTGAGACTAAAGCTTCACACGTGTATAGGGCTGTTTTAGGCGTTCAACGCCAGCTTTGAATCCATTTCTGGCGTTGAACTCCAACTTTTGACTTGTTTCTGGCGCTGGACGCCAGACTGCAGCATGGAACTGGAATTGAACGCCAGTTTACGTTATCTATCCTTGAGCAAAGTATGGACTATTATATATTTCTGGAAAGCCCTGGATGTCTACTTTCCAACGCAATTGGAAGCGCACCATTTGGACTTCTGTAGCTCCAGAAATTCCATTTTGAGTGCAGAGAGGTCAGAATCCAACAACATCAGCAGTCCTTTTTCAGCCTGAATCAGATTTTTGCTCAGCTCCCTCAATTTCAGCCAGAAAATACCTGAAATTACAGAAAAACACACAAACTCATAGTAAAGTCCAGAAATATGAATTTTTCCTAGAAACTAATGAGAATAAACTAAAAACTAACTAAAATATACTAAAATCTATATGAAATTAACCCCAAAAAGCGTATAAAATACCCGCTCATCAAGCATTCTTGCTCAAAATTGCTTTCAAGATAGTGTTTGATTCTTTGTCTATTAACAATGAAATTTTTGTCAGAGTCAATATCCTGAAGCTCAACATATCCATATGGCGATACACTTGTAATCACATATGGTCCCCTCCACCGGGATTTTAATTTCCCAGGGAATAATATAAGCCTAGAGTTGAATAGCAGGACTTTTTGTCCTAGCTCAAAGACTCTGGATGAAAAATTCTTGTCATGCCACTTTTTTGCTTTTTCCTTATAAATTTTTGCATTTTCAAAAGCATTGAGTCTGAATTCCTCTAGCTCATTTAGCTGGAGCAATCTTTTCTCACCAGCTAGCTTAGCATCCATGTTTAGGAATCTGGTTGCCCAGTAGGCTTTATGTTCCAGTTCTACGAGTAAATGACAGGCCTTGCCATACACAAGCTGGTATGGAGAGGTTCCTATAGGAGTCTTGAATGCTGTTCTGTATGCCCACAGAGCATCATCCAAGCTTTTTGCCCAATCCTTTCTACGGACAATTACAGTCCGTTCCAGGATTCTCTTTAGTTCTCTGTTAGAGACTTCAGCCTGCCCATTTGTCTGTGGATGATATGGAGTTGCTAATTTGTGGCTAATTCCATATCGAACCATAGTAGAGTGAAGCTGTTTATTGCAGAAATGGGTGCCCCCATCACTGATTAGTACTCTGGGAACACCAAATCTGCTGAAAAATATGTTTCTAGAGGAACTTCAGCACGGTCTTGGTATCATTAGTGGGTGTGGCAATTGCTTCTATCCATTTAGATACGTAGTCTACCGCCACCAGAATGTAAGTGTTTGAGTATGATGGTGGGAAAGGACCCATGAAGTCAATGCCCCATACATCAAACAACTCAATCTCTAAGATCCCTTGTTGAGGCATGGCGTAACCATGAGGCAAGTTACCAGCTCTTTGGCAACTGTCACAGTTACGCACAAACGCATCTCTATAGAGAGTAGGCCAGTAGAAGCCACATTGGAGAACTTTAGTGGCTGTGCGCTCACTTCCAAAATGTCCTCCATACTGGGATCCATGGCAATGCCACAGGATCTTCTGTGCCTCCTCTCTAGGGACGCATCTGCGAATCATCCCGTCTGCACATCTCTTAAAGAGATATGGTTCATCCCACAAGTCGTACTTTGCATCAGAAATTAGTTTTTTCTTTTGCACCCTGCTGTACTCCTGGGGTATGAACCTCACAGCTTTATAGTTTGCAATGTCTGCAAACCATGGTGCTTCCTGAATGTCAAAGAGTTGCTCATCCAGAAAGGTCTCAGAGATCTCAGTAGAAGGGAGGGACGCCCCAGCTACTGGTTCTATCCGGGACAGGTGATCAGCTACCTGGTTCTCTGTCCCTTTTCTGTCTCTTATTTCTATATCAAACTCTTACAGAAGCAACACCCATCTTATGAGCCTGGGTTTTGAATCCTGTTTTGTGAGTAGATATTTAAGAACAGCATGGTCAGTATACACAATCACTTTTGAACCTACTAAATAGGATCTAAACTTGTCAATGGCATAAACCACTGCAAGTAAATCTTTTTCTGTGGTTGTGTAATTCTTCTGTGCGTCATTTAAAACACGACTGGCATAGTAAATGACGTGCAGAAGCTTGTTATGCCTTTGTCCCAACACTACACCAATGGCATGGTCACTGGCATCACACATTAATTCGAATGGTAATGTCCAGTCTGGTGCAGAGATGACTGATGCTGTGACCAGCTTGGCTTTCAGGGTCTCAAACGCCTACAGACACTCTGTGTCAAACACAAATGGCGTGTCAGCAGCTAGCAGGTTGCTTAGAGGTTTTGCAATTTTTAAAATATCTTTTATGAACCTCCTGTAGAATCCTGCATGTCCCAAAAAGCTTCTTATTGCTTTTACATTGGCAGGTGGTGGTAATTTTTCAATCACCTCCACCTTGGCTTAACCCACCTCTATTCCCTTGCTTGAAATTTTGTGTCCAAGGATAATTCCTTCAGTCACCATAAAGTGACATTTCTCCCAGTTTAAAACCAGGTTAGTCTCTTGGCACCTTTTCAGCACAAGTGCTAGATGACCAAGACAGGAGCTGAATGAGTCTCCAAATACTGAGAAGTCATCCATGAAGACTTCCAGGAACTTCTCTACCATATCAGAGAAGATGGAGAGCATGCACCTCTGAAAAGTTGCAGGTGCATTGCATAGACCAAAAGGCATTCTTCTGTAAGCAAATACGCCAGAAGGACAGGTGAATGCTGTTTTCTCTTGATCTTGAGGGTCCACTGCAATTTGATTATAGCCTGAATAGCCATCCAAAAAGCAGTAATAATCATGACCCGCTAGTCTTTCTAACATTTGGTCTATGAATGGTAAAGGAAAATGATCCTTTCTGGTGGCTGTATTGAGCCTTCTGTAGTCAATACACATACGCCACCCTGTAACTGTTCTTGTGGGAACCAGTTCATTATTTTCATTATGAACCACTGTCATGCCTCCCTTCTTGGGGACAACTTGGACAGGGCTCACCCAGGGGCTATCAGAAATAGGATAAATAATCCCAGCCTCTAGTAACTTAGTGACCTCTTTCTGCACCACCTCCTTCTTGGATGGATTTAGCCGCCTCTGTGGTTGAATCACTGGCTTGGCATTATCTTCCAATAGGATTTTATGCATGCATCTTGCTGGGCTAATGCCCTTAAGATCACTTATGGACCACCCAAGAGCTGTCTTGTGTGTCCTTAGCACTTGAATCAGTGCTTCCTCTTCCTGTGAATTTAAAGCAGAGCTTATGATCACTGGAAAAGTGTCACCTTCTCCCAGAAATGCATACTTCAGGGAGGGTGATAGTGGCTTGAGCTCGGGTTTAGGAGGCTTATCCTCTTCCTGAGGTATTTTCAGAGGTTCTTTTATTTCCTCTAGTTCCTCCAGATCAGCCTGAACATCTTTAAAGATATCCTCTAGCTCTGATTCGAGACTCTCAGTCATATTGATCTCTTCTACCAAAGAGTCAATAATATCAGTGCTCATGCAGTCATTTGATGTGTCTGGATGCTGCATAGCTTTGACAGCATTCAACTTGAACTCATCCTCATTGACTCTCAGGGTCACTTCTCCTTTTTGTACATCAATAAGAGTTCGTCCAGTTGCTAGAAAGGGTCTTCCTAGAATGAGAGTTACACTCTTGTGCTCCTCTATTTCCAGCACTACAAAGTCAGTGGGAAAGACAAATGGCCCAACCTTGATAATCATGTCCTCAATTATGCCTGATGGATATTTAATGGAGCCATCACCAAGTTGGAGACATATACGGGTTGGTTTGACTTCTTCAGTCAACCCAAGCTTTCTGATAGTGGATGCAGGTATTAGGTTAATACTTGCTCCAAGGTCACATAGAGCTGTCTTGGTGCAAGCACCCTCTAATGTGCATGGTATCATAAAGCATCCCGAATCTTGAAGCTTTTCTGGTAAGCTTTTTAGGATGACTGTACTACATTCTTCAGTAAGAAACACTCTTTCAGTTTCTCTCCAATCCTTCTTATGACTTAAGATTTCTTTCATGAACTTAGCATAAGAGGGTATTTTCTCAAGTGCCTCTGCAAACGGAATCTTTATTTCAAGAGTCCTGAGATAGTCTACAAAGCGGGCAAATTGTTTATCCTATTCCGCTTGGCGGAGTTTCTGAGGATAAGGCATCTTGGCTTTATATTCTTCAACCTTAGTTGCTGCAGGTTTATTCCCTACAGAGGTGGTTGGAGAAGCCTTCTTAGAGGAGTTACTATCAGCACTCTCAGGTGTCTGATTCCTCATTGGCGTTTGAACGCCAGGATTGGTGCAGGATGGGCGTTTAACGCCAGCTTCCCACCCTTTTTCGGCATTTGAGCGCCAGAACTGGGCAAGGAATAGGCGTTTAACGCCAACTTTTCCCCCTTTTCTGGTGTTTGAACGCCAGAAGTATTCCTCTCTGGGCTCTTACTGTCCTCAGAGGGATGTTGGGCAGTGGTTTGGTTATCCTCTGTCAGTTGTTCCTTTCTTGGCTTTTTGCCACTTTGAACTGATACATTCAGTGTCATCCCACTCCTTAATTTAACAGCTTGGCATTCTTCTGTTATCTGTTTAGATAGCTGCTGTCTTGTCTGATTCAATTGTGCTTCCATATTCTTGTTAGCATTTTTAGTGTCTTGGAGCATCTCTTTAAATTCTGCTAATTGTTTTGTCATAAGGAGTAATTACTGATTAAGCTCAACAATCTGTTCTTGAGGATTAAGATCAGTAGTTACTGCCATGGCTTCTTCTTTTATAGAGGACTCACTGCTTGAGTATAGATGTTGATTTCTAGCAACCGTATCTATGAGCTCTTGAGCCTCTTCAATCATTTTCCTCATGTGGATAGATCCACCTGCTGAGTGGTCTAGAAACATCTGAGCTTTTTCTGTAAGCCCATAGTAGAAGATGTCTAACTGTGTCATCCTTTTTGGAGGGTAAAATTGATTCAGGAATTTGTCTGATAACTGTCTCCATGTTTTTATGCTTGCTATGGGTTGGTTATTCAACCACCTCTTAGCTTGATCTTTTATAGCAAATGAAAACAGTAATAATCTGTAGACATCCTGATCCACCTCTTTATCACGTACTGTGTTAGCAATTTGTAAGAACTGTGCCAGAAACTCAGTGGGTTCTTCCTGTGGAAGACCGGAATACTGGCAATTTTGCTGCATCATGATAATGAGTTGAGGATTTAGCTCAAAGCTGCTTGCTTTAATGGGGGGTATACAGATGCTACTCCCATATGCAGCTGTAATGGGGTTGGCATATGACCCCAGAGTCTTTCTGGACTGTTCACTTCCACTTATGTCCATGATGGAGAAAAGGGAATTGATATGAATTATTTTTTTTATTTAAAAGTGACCGAAAATAATAAAATAAAATAAAAGGAAAATAAAATAAAATTTCAAAAACTAAAAGAAAATAAAATCAAAGCAAATTGAAAACTAAATTAATTAATTAATTAAAAAAATTTTGAAATTAGCAATAAAAAAAAGATATGATTGAAAATTATTTTGAAAAAGATATGATTTTAAAAATCTTTGACTAAATCAATGCAAAATTTCGAAAATTATGAGTAAAAAAGGAAAGGATATTTTTTTGATTTTTGAATTTTAATGAGGAAAGAGAAAAACAACAAAATGACACCAAACTTAGAAATTTTGAATCAGTATAGAGAAAACAAACAAGAAAACTTTGAATGTCAAGATGAACACCAAGAACACTTTGAAGTTCAAGATGAACACCAAGAACAAATTTTCAAAAAAAATTTTAAGTAAATAAAAGCACAAAAGACACCAAACTTGAAATTTTTAGAAAATCAAACACAAATTTTCGAAAAATTAAAGGAAAACACAAAGAAGACACCAAACTTAGAATTTTTTTTTAAGGTAAAGAAACAACTACGATTATGCAAATTCGAAAAACTAAGAGAAAGTAAAAGCATACAATTGACACCAAACTTAAAATATGAAACTAGACTCAAATAAAAGACTCTAAACCAACAAAAATAAAATATTCCTAATCTAAGCAATAAGATAAGCCGTCAGTTGTTCAAACTCGAACAATCCCCGGCAACGGCGCCAAAAACTTGGTGCACAAAATCACAATCACACTTTTGTAATTCCGCACAACTAACCAGCAAGTGCACTGGGTCGTCCAAGTAATACCTTACGTGAGTAAGGGTCGATCCCACGGAGATTGTCGGCTTGAAGCAAGCTATGGTTATCTCGTAACTCTTAGTCAGGATATCAATAACTCTGAGATTTAATTGTAAAAAGTAGAAGAACATGAAATAAATACTTGTTTTGCAGTAATGGAGAACAGGTTGAGGTTTTGGAGATGCTCCATCTTCTGAATCTCTGCTTTCCTACTGTCTTCTTCTTCAAGCACGCAAGGCTCCTTCCATGGCAATCTGTATGTTGGGTTTCACTGTTGTCAATGGCTACTTCCCGTCCTCTCAGTGAAAATGTTCAACGCGCTCTGTCACAGCACGGCTAATCATCTGTCGGTTCTCGATCATGTCGGAATAAAATCCAGTGATTCTTTTGTGTCTGTCACTAACGCCCAACACTCACGAGTTTGAAGCTCGTCACAGTCATTCAATCCTTGAATCCTACTCAGAATACCACAGACAAGGTTTAGACCTTCTGGATTCTCAAGAATGGCCGCCAATGGATTCTAGCTTATACCACGAGGATTCTGATTAAGGAATCCAAGAGATACACACTCAATCGAAGGTAGAACGGAGGTGGTTGTCAGGCACACGTTCATAGGTGAGAATGGTGATGAGTGTCACGGATCATCACATTCATCAGGTTGAAGAACAAGTGGTATCTTGGAATAAAACAAGCATGATTGAATGGGAAAAACAGTAGTAATTGCATTAATCCATCAAGACACAGCAGAGCTTCTCACCCCCAACCATGGGGTTTAGAGACTCATGCCGTAGAAGATACAAAATGAAACGTGTAATGTGTCATGAGGTGAAAATACAATAGCAAAAGGTCCTATTTATAATGAACTAGTGACCTAGGGTTTACAAAAATGAGTAAATGACGTAAAAATCCACTTCCGGGGCCCACTTGGTGTGTGCTTGGGCTGAGCATTGAAGAATTTTTGAGTGGAGGCTTTTCCTGGAGTTAAACGCCAGCTTTTGTGCCAGTTTGGGCGTTTAACTCCAGCTTTGGTGCCAGTTCCGGCGTTTAACGCTGGGAATTCTGATGCTGACTTTGAACGCCGGTTTGGGCCATCAAATCTTGGGCAAAGTATGGACTATTATATATTTCTGGAAAGCCCTGGATGTCTACTTTTCAACTCAATTGAGAGCGTGCAAATTGGGCTTCTGAAGCTCCAGAAAATCCACTTCGAGTGCAAGGAGGTCAGAATCCAACAGCATCTGTAGTCCTTTTCAACCTCTGAATCAGATTTTTGCTCAGGTCCCTCAATTTCAGCCAGAAAATACCTGAAATCACAGAAAAACACACAAACTCACAGTAAAGTCCAGAAAAGTGAATTTTAAATAAAAACTAATAAAAATATAATAAAAACTAACTAAAACATGCTAAAAACATACTAAAAACAATGCCAAAAAGCGTATAAATTATCCGCTCATCAGTCACCTTGTAAATCTCAGTCAGGCAGATTCAGATGGTGATGGAGAATTGATAATTAAAAGATGAATAAAACATAAAATAAGATGAAGATAGAGATACTTATGTAATTCATTGGTAGGAATTTTAGATAAGCGTATGAAGATGCTTTGTTCCTCCTGAACCTCTGCTTTCCTATTGCCTTCTTCCAATCATTCATACTCCTTTCCATGGCAAGCTTTATGTTGGGCATCACCGTTGTCAATGGCTACTTCCCGTCCTCTCAGTGAAAATTTTCTACGCACACTGTCACCGCACGGCTAATCATCTGTCGTTTCTCGATCATGTTGGAATAGGATCCATTGATCCTTTTGCGTCTGTCGCACGCCCAACAATTGCGAGTTTGAAGCTCGTCACAATCATCCCTTCCCAGATCCTACTCAGAATACCACAGACAAGGTTTAGATGTTCCGGATCTCAGGAATGGCCACCAATAATTCTAGCTTATACCACGAAGGTTCTAATCTTAGATTAGAAACCCAAGAGATACACATTCAAGCTTGTTTGCATGTAGAACGGAAGTGGTTGTCAGTCACGCATTCATAGGTGAGAATGGTAATGAGTGTCACATAATCATCACATTCATCATGTTCTTGGGTGCGAATGAATATCTTGGAGAAGAAATAGACTTGAGTTGAATAGAAAAACAATAGTAATTGTATTAATTCATGAAGAACAGCAGAGCTCCACACCTTAATCTATGGTGTGTAGAAACTCCACCGTTGAAAATACATAAGAACAAGATCTAGGCATGGCCGAATGGCCAGCCTCCCAAAGAGTGTTCAATCATCAAAACATGATTCCAAGATGATCAAAAGATTTTATAATACAATAGCAAAAGGTCCTATTTATAGAAAACTAGTAGCCTAGGGTTACAGAAATAGGTAATTAATGCAGAAATCTTCTTCCGGGCCCACTTGGTGTGTACTTGGGCTGAGCATTGAAGCTTTCACATGTAGAGACTTTTCTTGGAGTTAAGCGCCAGCTTTTGTGCCAGTTTGGGCGTTTAACTCCAACTTTTATGCCAGTTCTGGCGTTAAACGCCAGAATTCTTGAGCTGACTTGAAACGCTTGTTTGGGCCATCAAATCTTTGGCAAAGTATGGACTATTAAATATTGCTGGAAAGCCCAAGATGTCTACTTTCCAAAGCAATTGAGAGCACGCCAATTGGGCTTCTATAGCTCCGGAAAATCTACTTCGAGTGCAGGGAGGTCAGAATCTAACAGCATCTGCAGTCCTTTTTCAGCCTCTGAATTAGATTTTTGCTCAGGTCCCTCAATTTCAGCCAGAAAATACCTGAAGTCACAGAAAAACACACAAACTCATAGTAAAGTCCAGAAATGTGATTTTTAAATAAAAACTAATAAAAATATAATAAAAACTAATTAAAATATACTAAAAACATACTAAAAACAATGCCAAAAAGCGTATAAATTATCCGCTCATCACAACACCAAACTTAAATTGTTGCTTGTTCCCAAGCAACTGAAAATCAAATAGGATAAAAAGAAGAGAATATACAATGAATTCCAATAACATCTATGAAGATCAGTATTAATTAGATGAGCGGGGCTATTAGCTTTTTGCTTCTGAACTGTTTTAGCATCTCACTTTATCCCTTGAAGTTCAGAATGATTGGCATCTATAGGAACTCAGAATCCGGATAGTGTTATTAATAAACCCCAATTGTGTGTTTTATTTTGTGCTTATTTTGGGGGATTTTATCACCTTTTCCCACATTTATTCAATGAAATAGCATGGTTTTGTAATTCTCCCTTGATTTGTGCTTAAATGTGAAAACATGCTTTTTAGGCCCTAAAATTGGTGATTTTAATTCACTTTAATTTCATTCTATGCCTTGATGTGTTTGTTGAGTGATTTCAGGTTAATAAGGCAAGTATTGGATGGAAGGAATGAAGAAAAAGCATGCAAAGTAGGAGAACTCATGAAGAAATGAAGGAACCGTAAAGCTGTCAAGCCTGACCTCTTCGCACTCAAATGATCATAACTTGAGCTACAGAGGTCCAAATGAGGCGGTTCTAGTTGCGTTGGAAAGCTAACATCCGGAACTTCGAAATGATATAAATTTTGCCATATTTTGCTTCGCGTTCAGGGGCGCGCACGCGCACTTTGCGCGCGCGCCGATGCTGTCCGTGGCCCACTTTGATGAAATCGCCCCCAGCGATTTTGCAGCTCATTTTGGGCCCAATCCAACCCATTTCTGATGCTATTGAACCCAAGGATTGAAGGGGAAATGAAGAAAGTAGTCATATTTTAGTTTTTCATCATGTTTTAGGGTAGAATTCTAGAGAGAGAAGCTCTCTCTTCTCTCTAGAATTTAGGGTAGTTTAGGTTTAATTTTCTTGAATCTCACTTTTAATTCTTGTTTTGATTTAGTTTCTTCCTTTTAATTTCTTGTTATTACATCTCTACTCTTCTAGTTTTTACTTGTTCATTTCTTTCATTTTGTTGTTTTTATGTTCATGAACCTTGTTGGATTTGGATCATTTCTTTTAATGCAATTTTATGTTTGATGTTCTTTTAGTGTTAATTTGAATTGTTGATTTACTTTTTTTGCAATTGGTAGTTGGTAGATTTTACTATTCCTTGCTCATTTATTATGCTTTCTTTTTATGCCTTCCAAGTGTTTGACAAAATACTTGGAAGGATGTTAGAGTAGATCTTGAGCATTCTTGGCTTGGAAAGAGTAATTGGGCAATCTTGAGTCATGTAAAACCCAACTCATGTTGGTGATCTAGAGTTGTTAGCTAGTATTATTTCCATTGACGCTAATCTTTTGCTAATTTCATTAGTAAGTTGGTTTGGACTTTTGGATTGAGATTAGCTAGTCTCGTTAGACTTTCTCCCTATTTGTTGGAGTTGACGTAATGAGATAAATTCTTGTTTATATTTGTGACATGATTAATTAGTCTTGTTTGACATTCTCCCGATGTGTGAGTTAACTAAACAAGGCGAATTAATCATTGCATGACTAGGATAGAAAGCCTATGATCTCAATCCATTGCCATGAATGTCTCTCTTTATTACTTGCTTTCTTTATTACTTGCTTAATTTACTTCTCTTGTCTTTTTATTTCCTTGTCCCTCTAATCAACCAAAAACCCCCTTGTCCCCTCATAGCCAATAATCATACACTTCATTGCAATTCCTTGTGAGACGACCTGGAGTCTTAATACTTCGGTTAATTCTTATTGGGGATTGTTAATTGTGACAACCAATATTTTTGCATGAAAGGATTCTTGATTGGTTTGGAAACTATACTTTACAACGAGGTTTCATTTATGAAATTCTAAACCGTCAAGAGTTCTCATCATCAGTTATTGATTCTTCTAGTTAAGTATGTTGATTCTTAAACACATCTACTTTATGAGTCTTGGCCGTGACCCTAAGCATTTTGTTTTCCAGTATTACCACCGGATACATAAATGCCACAAACACATAACTGGGTGAACCTTTTCAGATTGTAACTCAGCTTTGCTAGAGTCCCCAATTAGAGGTGTCTAGAGCTCTTAAGCACACTCTTTTTGCTTTGGACCACGACTTTAACCGCTCAGTCTCAAGTTTTCACTTGACACCTTCACGCCACAAGCACATGGTTATGGACAGCTTAGTTTAGCCACTTAGGCCAGGATTTTATTCATGTGGGCCCTCCTATCCACTGATGCTCAAAGCCTTGGATCCTTTTTATTACCCTTGCCTTTTGGTTTAAAGGGCTATTGGCTTTTTTTGCTTGCTTTTTCTTTTTTTTTCTCTTTTTTTTCGCATTTATTTTTTTTCTGCAAGCCTTTTTTATTCACTGCTTTTTCTTGCTTCAAGAATCAATTTTATGATTTTTCAGATTATCAAATAACATTTCTCCTTTTTCTATCATTCTTTCAAGAGCCAACAATTTTAACATTCATAAATCAACAAATTCAAAAAATATGCACTGTTCAAGCATTCATTCAGAAAAACAATAGTATTGCCACCACATCAAAGTAACTAAACTGTTTTAAAATTTGAAATTCATGCACTTCTTTTTCTTTTTCAATTAAAAACATTTTTCATTTAAGAAAGGTGATGGATTCATTTTCATAGCTTCAAGGCATAGACACTAAGACACTAATGATCATGTAATAAAGACACAAACATAGATAAACATAAAGCATAATTTTCAAAAAACAGAGAAATAAAGAACAAGGAGATTAAAGAACGTGTCCACCTTAGTGATGGCGGCTAGTTCTTCCTCTTGAAGATCTTATGGAGTGCTTGAGCTCCTCAATGTCTCTTCCTTGCCTTTGTTTCTCCTCTCTCATGGTTCTTTGGTCTTCTCTAATTTCATGGAGGAGGATGGAATGCTCTTGGTGCTCCACCCTTATTTGTCCCGTGTTGGAACTTAATTCTCCTAGGGAGGTGTTGATTTGCTCCCAATAGTTTTGTGGAGGAAATTGTATCCCTTGAGGCATCTCAGGGATTTCATGATGAGGAGTTTCCTCATGCTCTTGTCCATGAGTGGGATCTCTTGTTTGCTCCATCCTTTTCTTAGTAATGGGCTTGTCCTCATCAATGAGAATGTCTCCCTCTATGTCAATTTCAATTGAATTGCAGAGGTGACAAATGAGGTGAGGGAAGGCTAACCTTGCCACAGTAAAGGACTTGTCCGCTACCTTGTAGAGTTCTTGGGATATAACCTCATGAACTTCTACTTCCTCTCTAATCATGATGCTATGGATCATGATAGCCCGGTCTATAGTAACTTCAGATCGGTTGCTAGTAGGAATGATTGAGCGTTGGATAAACTCCAACCATCCCCTAGCCACGGGCTTGAGGTCATGCCTTCTTAGTTGAACCGGCTTCCCTCTTGAATCTCTCTTCCATTGAGCGCCCTCTTTACAGATGTCTATGAGGACTTGGTCCAACCTTTGATCAAAGTTGACCCTTCTAGTGTAGGGGTGTGCATCTCCTTGCATCATGGGCAAGTTGAATGCCAACCTTACATTCTCCGGACTAAAATCTAAGCATTTCCCCCGAACCATTGTAAGCCAATTCTTCGGGTCCGGGTTCACACTTTGATCATGGTTCTTGGTGATCCATGCATTGGCATAGAACTCTTGAACCATTAAGATTTCGACTTGTTGAATGGGGTTGGTGAGAACTTCCCAACCTCTTCTTCGGATCTCATGTCGGATTTCCGGATATTCACCCTTTTTGAGCTTAAAAGGGACCTCGGGGATCACCTTCTTCTTGGCCACAACTTCATAGAAGTGGTCTTGATGCACCCTTGAGAGGAATTTCTCCATCTTCCATGACTCAGAGGTGGAAGCTTTTGCCTTCCCTTTCCTCTTTCTAGAGGTTTCTCCGGCCTTTGGTGCCATTAATGGTTATGGAAAAACAAAAAAGATTTAGCTTTTACTACACCAAACTTAGAAGGTTGCTCGTCCTCGAGCAAAAGAAGAAAGAAGAGAGTAGAAGAAGAAGAAATAGAGGAGATGGAGGGGTTTTGTGTTTCGGCCAAGGGGGAGAAGTAGTGTTTAGGTTGTGTGAAAATGAAGGAGTGAAGATGGGTTTATATAGGAGTGGAGAGGGGGGTATGGTGAGGTAGGTGGGGTTTTATGAAGGATGGATGTGAGTGGTGAAGAGAATGGTGGGATTTCATAGGTGAGGGATTTTTGGGGAAGAGGTATTGAGGTGATTGGTGAATAGGTGAAGAAGAGAGAGAGAGGTGGGGTAGGTGGGGATCCTGTGGGGTCCACAGATTCTGAGGTGTCAAGGATTTCTCATCCTTGCACCAAGTGGCGTGCAAAAATGCCCCTTTCTGCCAATCCTGGCGTTAAACGCCAGGCTGCTGCCCATTTCTGGCGTTTAACGCCAGCTTCTTGCCAATTCCTTGCGTTAAACGCCAGTCTAGTGCCCATTTCTGGCGTTTAAACGCCAATAAGTTTCTCCTCCAGGGTGTTCTGCTTTTAATTCTGTTTTTCAGTCTGTTTTTGCTTTTTTAATTATTTTTGTGACTTCACATGATCATCAACCTACAGAAAACATAAAATAGCAAAAGAAAATAGAAATTTAACATAGATAGTTAAAGATTGGGTTGCCTCCCAACAAGCGCTTCTTTAATGTCAATAGCTTGACAGTGGCTCTTATGGAGCCTCACAGATGTTTAGAGCAATGTTGGAACCTTCCAACACCAAACTTAGAGTTTGAATGTGGGGGTTCAACACCAAACTTAAAGTTTGGTTGTGGCCTCCCAACACCAAACTTAGAGTTTGACTGTGGGGGCTCTGTTTGACTCTGTATTGAGAGAAGCTCTTCATGCTTCCTCTCCATGGTTACAGAGGGATATCCTTGAGCTTTAAACACAAGGGAGTCTTCATTCACTTGAATGATCAATTCTCCTCTGTCAACATCAATCACAGCTTTTGATGTGGCTAGGAAGGGTCTGTCAAGGATGATGGATTCATCCATACACTTCCCAGTCTCTAGGATTATGAAATCCGCAGGGATGTAGTGGCCTTCAACCTTTACCAAGACATCCTCTACAAGTCCATAAGCCTGTTTCTTTGAATTGTCTACCATCTCTAGTGAGATTCTAGCAGCTTGTACCTCAATGATCCCCAGCTTCTCCATTATAGAGAGAGGCATGAGGTTTATGCTTGATCCTAGGTCACACAGAGCCTTTTCAAAGGTCATGGTGCCTATGGTACAAGGTATTGAGAATTTTCCAGGATCTTGTCTCTTTTGAGGTAATATCTGCCTAGTCAAGTCATCCAGTTCTTTGATGAGAAATGGGGATTCATCCTCCCAAGTCTCATTACCAAACAACTTGGCATTCAGCTTCATGATTGCTCCAAGGTACTTAGCAACTTGCTCTTCAGTAACATCTTCATCCTCTTCAGAGGAAGAATACTCATCAGAGCTTATGAATGGCAAAAGTAAATTCAATGGAATCTCTATGGTCTCAATGTGAGCCTCAAATTCCCATGGTTCCTCATTAGGGAACTCCTTGGAGGTCAGTGGTCGTCCATTGAGGTCTTCCTCAGTGGAAATCACTGCCTCTTCCTCCTCTCCAGGTTCGGCCATGTGAGACGTGTTTATGGCCTTGCACTCTCTCTTTGGATTCTCTTCTGTATTGCTTGGGAGAGTACTAGGAGGGAGTTCAGTAACTTTCTTACTCAGCTGACCCACTTGTGCCTCCAAATTTCTAATAGAGGACCTTGTTTTAGTCATGAAACTTTGAGTGGTTTTAATTAGATCAGAGACTACAGTTGCTAATTCAGAGTGGCTCTGCTTAGAATTCTCTGTCTGTTGCTGAGAATATGATGGAAAAAGTTTGCCATTGCTAAACCTATTTCTTCCACCATTATTGTTGTTGAAGCCTTGTTGAGGCCTCTGTTGATCCTTCCATGAGAGGTTTGGATGATTTCTCCATGAAGGGTTATAGGTGTTTCCATAGGGTTCTCCCATGTAATTCACCTCTTCCATTGCAGGGTTCTCAGGATCATAAGCTTCTTCTTCAGGGGAAGCTTCCTTAGTACTGCCTGGTGTAGCTTGCATTCCAGACAGACTCTGAGAAATTATATTGACTTGCTGAGTCAATATTTTGTTCTGAGCCAATATGACATTCAGAGTATCAATCTCAAGAACTCCTTTCTTCTGAGTTGTTCCATTATTCACAGGGTTCCTTTTAAAAGTGTATATGAATTAGTTATTTGCAACCATTTCAATGAGTTCCTGAGCTTCTGCAGGCGTCTTCTTCAGATGAAGAGATCCTCCAGCAGAACTGTCCAATGACATCTTGGACAGTTCAGACAGACCATCATAGAAGATTCTTTTGATACTCCATTCTGAAAGCATGTCAAAGAAGGGCACCTTCTGATCAATTGCTTGTATCTTTCTCAAGCTTCATAGAGGGATTCACCTTCCTTCTGTCTGAAGGTTTGGACTTCCACTCTAAGCTTACTCAATTTTTGAGGTGGAAAGAATTTTGCCAAGAAGGCATTGACTAGCTTTTCCCAAGAGTTCAGGCTTTCTTTAGGTTGTGAGTCCAACCATGTCCTAGCTCTGTCTCTTACAGCAAAAGAGAAGAGCATAAGTCTATAGACCTCAGGATCAACCCCATTGGTCTTGACAGTGTCACAGATTTGCAGGAATTCAGCTAAGAACTGATGAGGATCTTCCAATGGAAGTCCATGAAACATGCAATTCTGTTGCATTAGAGAAACTAATTGAGGCTTAAGCTCAAAGTTATTTGCTCCAATGGCAGGAATTGAGATGCTTCTCCCATAAAAGTTGGGAGTAGGTGCAGTAAAGTCACCCAGCACCTTCCTTGCATTGTTGGCATCGTTATTTTCGGCTGCCATGGCTTCTTCTTCATTGAAAAGCTCTGTTAGGCCCTCTAGAGAGAGTTGTACTTTAGCTTCTCTTAGCTTTCTCTTCAAGGTCCTTTCAGGTTCAGGATCAGCCTCAACAAGTATGCATTTATCTTTGCTCCTGCTCATATGAAAGAGAAGAGAACAAGAAAGTAGGGAATCCTCTATGTCACAGTATAGAGATTCCTTGAGGTGTCAGAGGAAAAAAAGAATAGAAGGAGGAGGTAGAGAGAGGAGAATTCGAACTGATCAAGAGGGATAGAATTCGAATTGCACCTTGAGGAGGAGTGTTAGTCCCTTAAATAGAAGGATGTGAGAAGAGAGGAAGAATTTTCGAAAATAAATAAAAACATTTTTGAAATAATAAAAAGAAATTTAAAAATTTGATTGAGATTTTCGAAAATTAAGATTGGGAAAGAAATTAAGTGATTTTTGAAAAGGATTTTGAAATTAGAAATAAAAAAGATATGATTGAGAGTTCATTTTGAAAAAGATGTGATTGAAAAGATATGATTGAGAATCAATTTTTAAAAAAGAAAGTTTAAAAATTAAAGTTGATTACTTGACTAACAAGAAATTAAAAGATATGATTCTTAAAATTTAAAATTTGATCCTTTCTTAATAGGCAAGTAACAACTTGAAAATTTTGAAGTAAATCATTAGTTATAGCAAAGATTTTCGAAAATTATAATAATAAAAAAATGGAAAGAAATTGATTTTGAAAGGATATGATTGAAAAGATATGATTTGAAAAAGATTTGATTTTGAAAAATTATGAAAATTTGAAAAAGATTTGAATTAAAAACAAAATCTTCCCTCTTGTGTCATCCTGGCGTTAAACGCCCAGAATGGCATCCATTCTGGCGTTTAACGCCCAAAATCCTACCTTTTTGGGTGTTAAACGCCCAGCCAGGTACCCTAGCTGGCATTTAAACGCCAGTTTTCCTTCTTCACTGGGCGTTTTGAATGTCCAGCTTTTTCTGTTTGATTCCTCTGCTGAATGTTCTGAATCTTCAATTCTCTGTATTATTAGCTTGAAAAGACACAATTTTGAAAATATTTTTGAATTTTTAATGATGTGAAACAATAAAAATGCAACTAAGATCAAATAAACAATGCATGCAAGACACCAAACTTAAGAATTGACACTAAGATACATAAAATATTTTTAATTTTTATGATTTTAAATTTTTTTTTTGTGATTTTTCGAAAATTATATAGAAAAGAGAATAAAGAGATTCAAAACTTTTTAATAAGAATTTCAGGAATCATGCAATGTTAGTCTAAAGCTTCAGTCCAAAAAGGATTAGACATGGCTAGTCAAGCTTCAGCAGAACATTACATTCAACAGCTAAATTGATGAGAATCAATCAACTTTTGTGATGATAAGAACATCACCTTGAAACTCTAGAATTCATTCTTAAAAATTCTGAAAAATAAAAAGAAAAGTACCTAATCTAAGCAACAAGATGAACCGTCAGTTGTCCAAACTCGAACAATCCCCGGCAACGGCGCCAAAGACTTAGTGCACGAAATTGTGATCATCAACAATGGCGCCAAAGGACTTGGAGCTCTTAAACGTGAATCACACTTTGTCACAATTCCGCACAACTAACCAGCAAGTGCACTGGGTCGTCTAAGTAATACCTTACGTGAGTAAGGGTCGATCCCACGGAGACTGTCGGCTTGAAGCAAGCTATGGTCACCTTGTAAATCTCAGTCAGGCGGATTCAGATGGTGATAGAGAATTGATAATTAAAAGATGAATAAAACATAAAATAAGATAAAGATAGAGATACTTATGTAATTCATTGGTAGGAATTTCAGATAAGCATATGAAGATGCTTTGTTCCTCCTGAACCTCTACTTTCCTATTGCCTTCTTCCAATCATTCATACTCCTTTCCATGGCAAGCTTTATGTTGGGCATCACCGTTGTCAATGGCTACTTCCCGTCCTCTCAGTGAAAATGTTCTACGCACGCTGTCACCGCATGGCTAATCATCTGTCAGTTCTCGATCATGTTGGAATAGGATCCATTGATCCTTTTGCGTCTGTCACATGCCCAACAATCGCGAGTTTGAAGCTCGTCATAGTCATCCCTTCCCAGATCCTACTCAGAATACCACAGACAAGGTTTAGACGTTTCGGATCTCAGGAATGGCCGCCAATAATTCTAGCCTATACCACGAAGGTTCTAATCTTAGATTAGAAACCCAAGAGATACACATTCAAGCTTGTTTGCATGTAGAACGGAAGTGGTTGTCAGTCACGCGTTCATAGGTGAGAATGGTGATGAGTGTCACATAATCATCACATTTATCATGTTCTTGGGTGCGAATGAATATCTTGGAGAAGAAATATACTTGAGTTGAATAGAAAAACAATAGTAATTGTATTAATTCATGAAGAACAGCAGAGCTTCACACCTTAATCTATGGTGTGTAGAAACTCCACCGTTGAAAATTCATAAGAACAAGATCTAGGCATGGCCGAATGGCCAGCCTCCCAAAGAGGAAGGTTCAATCATCAAAACATGATTCCAAGATGATCAAAAGATTTTAAAATACAATAGCAAAAGGTCCTATTTATAGAAAACTAGTAGCCCAGGGTTACAGAAATAGGTAATTAATGCAGAAATCTTCTTCCGGGCCCACTTGGTGTGTGCTTGGGCTGAGCATTGAAGCTTTCACATGTAGAGACTTTTCTTGGAGTTAAACGCCAACTTTTGTGCCAGTTTGGGCGTTTAACTCCAACTTTTATGCCAGTTCTGGCGTTAAACTCCAGAATTCTTGAGCTGACTTGGAACGCCTGTTTAGGCCATCAAATCTTGGGCAAAGTATGGATTATTATATATTTCTGGAAAGCCCAGGATGTCTACTTTCCAACACAATTAAGAGCGCGCCAATTGGGCTTCTGTAGCTCCAGAAAATCCACTTCGAGTGCAGGGAGGTCAGAATCCAATAGCATCTGCAGTCCTTTTTCAGCCTCTGAATTAGATTTTTGCTCAGGTCCCTCAATTTCAGCCAGAAAATACCTAAAATCATAGAAAAAGACACAAACTCATAGTAAAGTCCAGAAATGTGATTTTTAAATAAAAACTAATAAAAATATAATAAAAACTAATTAAAATATACTAAAAACATACTAAAAACAATGCCAAAAAGCGTATAAATTATCCGCTCATCAGAGTGGGACTTTGTATTGGAACAATTGGAAGAAGCCCAAATAGTTGAAGAGGAAGAAGTGGTTGAAGACTTAGGAGATGCCGAAAGTCCATGGGAAGCTAAAGTTATAGAGCCCTCTAAAGTTGAAGAGGTTGATCAAGAGATGGATTCAATCATTGATGAATTTTTATCTACAATTGAATCTTCTCCCATTGGACATGAAATAGAGGCCAAAGAAGAAGATACACAACCTCCAAAACCCTTGGTAAATTATGAAGAAGAAATTTAATTGGAAGAAAGCTACCAAGAGGAAGGTTTTGAAGAAGTTGTCAAGCAAGAGGAAGAGGTGGAAGTTGAAGAATCTTGTAAAGAGGTGGAAGTAATCAAGGAAGAGCACAAGAGAATGAAGTTCACATTACCAAAGTTGTTGGAGACCTCTCTTCCTAAGTCACCATCATCCTTTACACCATTCAAGTGGGTAAAATTCATATCCCTTGACATTTTTATTCCACTTGAATATGGTTTGCTTGAGATGGATGGATGATGCGTGAGCATCTTTCCTATCTTTTCCTAGTGAATTTGCATTTAATTTGTTGAGTTTAATTAAGAATTAATTATCATTTAGCCACTATGGATGCTACTTTGAGTCTTGTGCAATTCTGTTAATTTTAGGTAGCATTTGGTTGGATTTTATGGAGCTTCCACAGAAAAAGAGAAGAAGTCTATATAGGACAGGAATGGCTTAGAGAATGGAGAGGAAGCTTGCAAAAATGGAATTAGCACAAGAATTAAAGGAGATGACAGCGAGGAGCGACGCGTGCGCGTACCTGACGTGTGCGCGTGATTTGGAGATTTGCACAGCGACACGTGCGCGTACCTGACGCGTATGCGTGACACGCGAAGAAGACCATCACCGCGTACGCGTGACATGCGCCACGTGCAGAAAATACAGAAAACGCTGACTATTAAATTAATTCTGATTTAAACTTTATTGTTATTTTAAAATAGGAAAAGATATTATTTTAGTTTTAGAAAATAGATTTTAAATTAATTAGGATTAGATATAAAAGAGAAAAGAAACTTCTCTTTTGGGGGATTCCAACATTAGTTCACTTTTCATTCCACCTCAGCCCAATTTACAATCCTTATTTTCTCTCTGAACCATGAGCAACTAAACCTCCATTGTTAAGGTTAGGAGCTCTGTCTATTGTATGGATTGATACTATTATTTTTCTATTTTAATTCATGTATTGATTTATATTTCAAGAATTGTTTTCATTCTTTATCTTATGAATTTGGGTAGAACGGAAGTATGAGCCTCTTTCTAATTGAGTTCTTGTATAACTTGGAAAAGCTCTTTACTTGAACAACAGCTTGAAAACATATTCTCCTAAATTTCTAATTATCTGGACTTAACGGGATACATGACATATAATCCTCTTATATTTGCGTAATTAGGATTTTTGTGGCATATAAACTAGAATTGAACTTCATCCTCTAATTAGAATTAAGTGACCAAGGAATTGGCGGTTGATGAAAGTTAGAGTAGACTAAGAAGGTCTAAGGAATTAGGGCTTAGTCATATATAGTTTGCCATGAATTAAATCTTGCATGATTAAAATAGTTAGTAAGAAAAGTCAATCTGGAAAATAGATATCTCTGAAGCCTTAACTGTTTCTCTATATATTATTCACAACTTGTTTACTGCTTGCTTTCTGATTCTCTGAATTATTGTTTAATGCTTTTCAACACTCAAACACTATTTTCTGCTTGTCTAACTAAGTAAATCACTTAAGCATTGTTGCTTAATCCATCAATCCTCGTGGGATCGACCCTCACTCACCTGAGGTATTACTTGGTAAGACCCGGTGCACTTGCCAGTTAGTTTGTGGTTATAAATTTCGCACCAAGTTTTTGGCGCCATTGCCGGGGATTGACTGTGATTAACAACTATTAGTTGTTTGATTGCTTAGATTAGATGCTTTAATTTTAATTTTATTTGAATTTTGCTTATTATTTTCGAAAAAATAAAAAATAAATAAATAGCACTAATATTTTTCTTAACTTCTGAAATTAAGTTTGGTGTTTCCTAGTTAGTCTTATTTTAATTTTTCTTATTTAATTTGCCTAATAATTTTGGAAATTTTTTGTTCTATTTTAATAAGTAATTTTTGAATTTTAGAGTTAATTTTTTTAGTATCTTTTATTTTATTTCTTTCACACAGGTTACCTCACTGGGAATTTTCTACACTCTGACATAGAGATTCTCATCTTTTCTTGTTTTCTATCTGTTTATGCACAGTAACAGAGACAAAGAACTTCTTTTAGACTTTGATCCTGAACCTGAAAGGACTTTCAGGCGACGTTTGCAACAAACAAGACTTTACAAGGCTACAGAATCCACTATGGATCCTAATAATGCTGTTAATGCCAATATGGCAAATCTTAATGGGAATGAGCAATAAAAGAGAGTGCTTGGCTCTTACTCTTCTCCTACTGCAGATCTTTATGGAAAAAGCATTATGGTGCCTCCTATAGCTGCGAACAACTTTGAGTTGAAGCCACAATTGGTCACCCTGGTGCAACAAAACTGCCAGTATCATGGTCTTCCCCACGAAGACCCAAATCAATTTATTTCTAATTTTCTGCAGATTTGTGATACTGTGAAGACAAATGGAGTGAACCCAGAGGTGTACAAACTCATGCTCTTCCCGTTTGCTCTTAGGGATGGAGCAAAGCTATGGTTGGATTCCCAACCCAAGGAGAGTTTGGATACTTGGGACAAGGCTGTTACTAAGTTTCTTACTAAATTTTTCCCACCAAAAAAGCTGACTAAGCTTAAGGTGGAGGTTCAGACCTTCAGGCGAAAGGATGGTGAAACTCTTTATGAAGCTTGGAAGAGATACAAGCTACTGATTAGGCAATGCCCCCCGAACATGTTCTCCAAATGGACCCAACTAGATATCTTTTATGAAGGCTTGGGTGAAATGTCCAAGATGTGCTTAGATAATTCTGCAGGTAGTTCATTGTACAAGAAGAAGACACTGGAGGAGACTATTGAGCTTATTGAGTTGGTTGCTAGCAACCAATATTTATACTCATCTAAAAGGAATCCTGTGAACTCAGAGACTACTCAGAAGAGAGGTGTGTTGGAAATGGAAGATGTTAATGCTATTCTTGCTCAGAACAAGCTTATGTCTCAGCAAATAAATCTACTTACTCAGCGGATGGGTGGCATACAAGTCTCAGCTATCAACACCCAAAATCCACCTCAAGAGGTCTCTTATGACATGCCAGGTAATTTTGTGCAAAATGATAATTATGATTATGCTCAATCCTCTTCTGAATAGGTCAATTACATGGGAGTGCTCCTAGAAATCCCAATAATGATCCCTATTCTCAGACCTACAATCGTGGTGAAATCACCCAAATTTTGGGTGGAGGGACCAACCTCAGAAACCTCAGAACTTCAACAATAATTCTCAGGGCGGCTTCCAACAGAACAATCACAATAACCGCTAATTTCAATCTCATCAACAACAACCACCTCCGCAGGCAAATTCTAAATCCCAAGAAGAATCTAATTGGGAGATGATGAGGAGTTTTATGCAGGAAACCAGAGCATCAATCAAGAATTTGGAGATTCAGATGGGTCAAATAGCCACAAGAGTTAATGAAATTGATCAGAGGACCACTAATAGCCTTCCTAGTAACACAATTCTGAATCCAAGAGAGGAATGCAAGGCTATCACCTTGATAAGTGGACAAGTGGCAAGTATTAAAGCACAAGTTAATGAGGAGCCAGTTGAAAAATAAAATTGCAAGGTTATTCAATTGAGAAGTGGTAAAGTAGCTGGCTCTGAGACCAAGGTCAATGGAGAGTTAGTTGAAAAAGAAGCTCTAGAAGAGAAGAATGAAGAAGTAGAGCACGCCCCTCCAAAGCGTGCAGACAACCCATTCCCAGACTCTCTTAACACTTATCCTACATTGCCAAAGGTTCCTGAGTACAAGCCTAAAATGCCATATCTTCAGAGACTTCAAAAGGAGACCAAGGACAAGCAGTTTTCAAAGTTCTTGGAAGTCTTCAGAAAGTTGCAAATCAATATTCCTTTTGCTGAGGTTTTGGAATAAATGCCTCTCTATGTCAAGTTCATGAAGGAGCTGTTATCAAAGAAGAAGCCTTTAAAGGGAGATGAGATAGTTGTCCTGACTAAGGAATGTAGTGCCATAATTCAGAATAACTTACCAAAGAAGTTGTCAGATCCAGGGAGCTTCCAAATTCCATGCACCATTGGGAGCACAACCTTCGAGAAAGCATTATGTGATCTGGGAGCAAGTATCAATTTAATGTCCTTGTCTGTGATGAAGAAGTTGCAAATCCAAGAGGCACAACCCACAAAGATAGCATTACAGATGGCAGACAAATTTATGAAGCCTGCATACGGATTAGTGGAGAATATCTTGGTCAAAGTGGGTAAGTTCTTCCTCCCAGCAGATTTTGTGATTCTTGACATGGGGGAGGATGAGAATGCCTCTATAATTCTAGGAAGACCATTCCTAGCCACTGGCAGAGCTCTGATTGATGTCGAAGAAGGTGAATTAGTGCTTAGAGTGCATAATGAGCAACTAGTCTTTCATCCTCAAAGATATACATTTAGCAGGTGAAGAAGAGAGGTGCATGCAGACTGAGCTTATTGATCCAAACCTTCAAGAACCCCCTAATGACGGACAGCAGAATCTGCAGCCCAAACCTCCTGTGGTGACAATCAATAAAGTCCCTCTTGACATCAAACCTAAGTTTGGTGTCGGGAATGCATCATCTACCAAGGAGGAGGTTCCCAAAAAGAAGAAAATACCCAGGGGATGGAGAAACAAAAAGATCCCCACTGAATGTTTTTTCCCCAAGAATGAAGGTGGTGTTGACTAGGAATCCAGTATGAATTTATACAGTAAACAGAATCCTCTCTCTGGAGCATATTGAGCTAATTTATGGAGACACAGAAAAGAAGTTCAAAGTAAGGGGTGAAGAGCTGAGCCCCTATGATCCTCCTCCTTAGAGGAGCTGACCGTCAAGCTAGTGACGGTAAAAAAGCGCTTGTCGGGAGGCAACCCGATAATTTCGTATCCTTAGTTATTTTTTCGTAGTAGTGATTTTCTTATTTATTTGAATTTTATTGAGTTTTTACTATTTTTCTTTCGTTTTACGTGTGTTCTGATCATGCAGCTATTTTAGAACAGGAACCGCACACTTCGAGAAGGATTATTTAAAAAAAAGGGGGTGTTCGACGCGCAAGCGTCGCTGACGCGTAAGCGTCATGCGTGAGTACGCAACACCAAAGAAGTGAACAGAGAGTTGAGCAGGAGTGGCGCTGGAACTATGTTTTGCGCACAAACAAGCCCACACATACGCGTACCCCACGCGTGCGCGTCGTTTGCGCTTTTAGCCACCCACGCATGCGCGTCCCCCACGCGTAGACGTGACCCTGCAAATCGGTATAAATGGGTGTTTGGCTAGAGAATTATAATGGTGTGGGGCTGGAATTGTCCTGGGTGCACAAATCCCACCACGCATACGCGTCTCTGACGCGTGCATGTCGTTTTCCCACAATGGCCATCCACGCGTACGCGTCATATGTGAATTTTGGTTCCTAGGCCACGCGAACAGAGAGTTGTGCGTGCACGCGGCTGCCCTTGCACCATTCGCATAACCAACATCACGCGTACGCGTCCCAGATGCGTACGCGTGCCTCACGTGTACGCGTCGCATGCGACGCCCAATTAAACCACCTGCACGCGTACGCATGCGACGCCCAATTAAACCACCTCAGCGCCTGATTTTAGATTATTCACCCCCCCAATCCTAATTCTCTCTTGTTCTTTTATCCTTTTATGCTTCTTTCATCATACTATTTTTTATGTCTTTTTATGTCCCTCTCTGTTTTCAGTTCTTCTTTGCTTGAGGATAAGCAAATCTTTAAGTTTGGTGTTGTCGCTTCGCTGAAGGCTTTTCTGTTACCAAAAGGGGGCAAATCTTCTTCACTAAGGAGCATAGCCGGAGGAATGAGATGGCTACCAACATAACTGAGGTGGTTGAATTCCTTTCATTCTATATTCCTTCCCGCTCTTACTATGTTATGTTCCGGTTTTCTGCCATTTTGTCTCGTTTATTGCATGATCCTGTATTAGATAAATTCCTAGGTTCTAGTTTAGTTCTGTTATTTTCAAAATTTCTGTTAGTTACTTTAATTCTGAAAGGTGTCTCATGCATTGCCCACTGAGCTTGAAATAAAAAAGAAGTAAGAAAAGGGGATGTAATGCATGAGAAATTGAGTTTATTCAAATGTGGTGGTATTTTCTGTGACTCTGAATGCATGACATGAACAGTGCATATTTAAATTTGAATCAAAAGAATGTTGATGTACAAGGAACAGGGATTTAGAGAATTATTATGACTTCTCTGAAATAAACAAAAATTTAATCCTTGAAGCAAAAGAAATAGCACAGAAAAAAAAGGGATGTAAAAGCAAGGTCCAAGGCTCTGAGCATCAATGGCTAGGGAGGCCAGACATGATTAAAAGCTCAAAGAGTTTTTTCCCTAGTCATACGCTTGTGGTGTTCTTGTGTCAAGTAATCCTTGAGACAAAACATTTAGAGTCGAGATCAATTGCAAGTAGCAGAGTATGCCAAAGGCTTTGAAAGAAAAATCAAAACTTCAAAAGAGTTCTTAGTTAAGTGCTTGTGGTGTTTCTGTGTCAAGTAAAGCTTGAGACAAAATATTTAAAGTCACGGCTAGGCTCAAGGTGCAAAGCACCAAAGAAAAGGGAATTAAAGTAAATTTTGCTGTGTTCAAGGATTAAACTTGCGTATAAAGATCAGAGAATTCATAATATGATCCGAATTCTAATTCCGAATGACACTGACATCCCTCTGATTCAAAGGAGAGAGAGATGCCAAAACTGTTTAGAGTTACAATGAATGAACCCCATTTTAAGAAGAGACATGAGCATAGCTGAACTCTCACCTCTCATGCAAATTCACATCTTAATCATGTACTAATTTTGGTTGCTTGAGGACAAGCAACAATTCAAGTTTGGTGTTGTGATGCATGAGCATCTTTTCTATCTTTTCCTAGTGAATTTGCATTTAATTTTTTGAGTTTAATTAAGAATTAATTATCTTTTAGCCACTATGGATGCTACTTTGAGTCTTGTGCAATTCTATTTATTTTAGGTAGCATTTGGTTGGATTTGATGGAGCTTCCGCAGAAAAAGAGAAGAAGGCTATATAGGGCAGGAATCGCTTAGAGGATGGAGAGGAAGCTTGCACAAATGGAATCAGCACAAGAATTAAAGGAGATGACAGCGAGGAGCGACGCGTGCGCGTACCTGACGCGTATGCGTGACACGTGAAGAAGACCATCGACGCATACGCGTGACTGACGCGTACGCGTGACATGCACCACGTGCAGAAAACGCTGATTATTTAATTAATTCTGATTTAAACTTTATTTTTATTTTAAAATAGGAAAAGATATTATTTTAGTTTTAGAAAATAGATTTTAAATTAATTAGGATTAGATATAAAAGAGAAAAGAAACTTCTCTTTTGGGGGATTCCAACATTAGTTCACTTTTCATTCCACCTCAGCCCAATTTACAATCCTTATTTTCTCTCTGAACCATGAGCAACTAAACCTCCACTGTTAAGGTTAGGAGCTCTGTCTATTGTATGGATTGATACTATTATTTTTCTATTTTAATTCATGTACTGATTTATATTTCAAGAATTATTTTCATTCTTTATCTTATGAATTTGGGTAGAACGGAAGTATGAGCCTCTTTCTAATTGAGTTCTTGTATAACTTGGAAAAGCTCTTTACTTGAACAACAGCTTGAAAACATATTCTCCTAAATTTCTAATTATCTGGACTTAACGGAATATATGACATATAATCCTCTTATATTTGGGTAATTAGGATTTTTGTGGCATATAAACTTGAATTGAACTTCATCCTCTAATTGGAATTAAGTGACCAAGGAATTGGCGATTGATGAAAGTTAGAGTAGACTAAGAAGGTCTAAGGAATTAGGGCTTAGTCGTATATAGTTTGCCATGAATTAAATCTTGCATGATTAAAATAGTTAGTAAGAAAAGTCAATTCGGAAAATAGATATCTCTGAAGCCTTAACTGTTTCTCTATATATTATTCACAACTTGTTTACTGCTTGCTTTCTGATTCTCTGAATTACTGTTTAATGCTTTTCAACACTCAAACACTATTTTCTGCTTGTCTAACTAAGTAAATCACTTAACCATTGTTGCTTAATCCATCAATCCTCGTGGGATCGACCCTCACTCACCTGAGGTATTACTTGGTACGACCCGGTGCACTTGCCGGTTAGTTTGTGGTTATAAATTCTGCACCAATTGATAACTTAGAGCTCTTTGTAGAATTAAGAGCAAGAGAGAGATGGTTAGTGGTTGGAAACAACACTCAAGGTTTATTATGGTTAAGAGCTCAAGGTTGAAATGCAAAGGTTGGAATCATGCTACATTGAATGGGTCTAGGAAGATGTTTTTGTGCTTACTTGAGAATTCGGATCACTTGCCACCCAATTGGAATTATAATGATCAATTTGAAGACGGGTGTAGAAACAATATTTGGGATCCCGGCATACAAGAGGATCAATTTTGGGAGCCTTTAGCTTGTGTGGAACTTCATCAAACTTTGAAGCTATTAATTTTGAACTTTGGAGCTTATTGGAAGTCCAAGCATTGGTGGAAGTTCAAGGATGAATACAAGCACAAGCCACCATGACAAGGAGTTTTCCAAATGTATAACTTAAGGACTTTAACTAAAAGTGCTAGGTGGGAGACACCACACCATGGTAAATTCTTTTCATTCTCTTGTATATATAATCAATGAATGAATTGAGTTGCCATTATTAGGTAGTTTCTATTTTCCATACTCTTGTATATTGCTTTAGTTGTTAGTCTGTTTGATTAAATTTATGTCTTAAGTTGTAGGATAGTTGCTTAAATTGCACTTTTGTTTGAATTGCATAGTGTAGTATTTGAAAAATTTTTCAAAAAGTTAAAGGTTTTGTTATTTTTGCATTTTGGTTGATTTTAAGTATGTATACAGTGGGTGGGAATGCCCTGTTTCTATTTTCATGTTTGTTATTAAAAAAAAATAGAGCACCTCGTCACGCATACGTGTGTTCCACGCGTACGCGTGACCCCCATATTTTGAGCGCACTAGAATCATGCGAGCATTGTGCTGCTGCATGTGGGAAAACAGAGACTTATGCCCGAAGGGTGCGAACACTATGCGTCTAGCACAATTTCGTCCCACGCGTACGCGTCACCTTCTTTTTTCCCTTGTCACGCGTATGCCTGCTCGACTCATACGCGCCGCACCCATTCTCCCATCCCACGCTTACGCATTACCCACGCTTACACGTGGGCACCCCTGTTGCACACTTCTTCTCTTCTCTTTTTTCCATTTCTTTTCTTCTTTTCTCTTCTCTTCTCCTCTTTCCTTCTTTCAACCATCATCTATCACCACCATTTACCACCCACCATTATTTTTTTTAGTTAGTTAGTTAATTAGTTAATTAGTTAATTAGTTAATTAGTTAATTAGTTGATTAGTTAGTTAGTTTAATTTTTTGTTTTAATGGATAAGTGTTGGATCATTGATTTGATTTGCTGTTTTTTGACGTTATTAATGTGCATTGTTGGAATTCTTTGTTGAGGTTATAATTTATTGCTTGGTATTGAGTTGTTCATGCTTAACATTTGTGAATACCAAGTACTTATACCATTGCCTTCAAGATGTTCTAAATATTTTGAATTTCATGATCTGGCCACCATGTAATTTGAATTCTTTACTTTGACTAGGAAAATTCTTGTTGGATGATGTACATTTATCTTAATGCATTGTGTTGCTTGATCATATGCATCCATATGTTATACATATGCCTTAATGATATGTTGACCTTAATTGTTTACCTATGTGCTCTACACATATTTGAAACTATTCATTTTGGTATAATGCTTCAATTGTGAAATTGGATTGTAAGCTCACCTAGAGACATCTTTTTGAAATTCTTAAGCTATATGGACTATGCTTGCTATGTGATTAATTTTAACTTTTATCTCTCTTTTCCTAAGATGCATAGCAACCATGTGTCCTTCTTTATGTCAATTAGGTGATGCGGAGGAAAAAAAAATATTTCAAAGTGTGTCATTGATTGATGTATGAGTCTCATATTTTATTTTGTTCATTAAGTTTCCTTACACATCAATCTATGTCCACTCATTATCTAATTCACAATTGTTTCATTATTGCTTGAATGCTTTCATACTCTTTATTACTTGTTAGTTTGGCTTAACCAACAAGTTTTCTTTGAAGTGTCTCAAGCACACTAGAATGGGTGAAGCACATACTTTTTTTGTGTAATTGTGATATAACTTTCTATGTTAGTGTGTGTGTTCTAAACCACGCAACTTAGAATTTTTACACTTATTTTTTCATGTCACAAACTGATTCACTCACTTCATTCTAGTGATCATTACTTTATTCCAATAACATATGCTTCCATGCTTTTGCTTTAACTTGCCTTCCTATCCTGTTTTCTATTTTTCATGGATGAGTCATCATAAGCAACAAAGGAAGCAGAAGAAAGAACATGCAGTAGCTGGTTGATCCACCAGTTGAAGGTGGCAACCCGTGTAGTCACCGTACCCCCTTGCTCATCTTAGCATGCACCGAGGATGGTGCAAACTTTTAAGTGTGGGGAGGTCGTCCGACTAATTGGCTAATCTTGGGTAAAAAGTTCTAATCTCAATACTTTTGCATTTTATTTTTCTTAGTTTGTATATATTTTAGATTTTTAATTGCATTTTTTCTTAGCTTATTGCATTTCTTTGCATATATATAATAAGCTTAGTAAAAAATATTGACATTCTCCGAGAAAAATATTCTTAATAGGGCATTGATACTGCAATTGATTTGAGTAAAAATTTTTCATCAAACTTGCTTGAACTATATTGTGGAACACGTTTTGAGCTAAAAACACATAAGCTTGTGAGTTTTTGAGCCTAATTGTGTGGTTGCATCATATTAACCACTATTTTCCTTCTTGTGTGATATTCTCTTTCTATGATTGTAATCTTTGATTTGTTTGATTCTTTATGTCCATTATTCTATGTATACATGCATTTATATGATTGATGCCTTCATTTCAAATAGCTCACTTACTCAAATAGCTTACCCTCTTATCTACCATTGTTAGTCAACTTTGAGCCTATTTTAATCCATTTTTATTCTTTAATTTAGCACATCACTACCCGTAAGTAAAAAATAATAAATGTCCCTTATTTGGATCTTTTATTAGCTTAGGATAGTGAGTGTGTGTATCATTTAAGTGTGGAAAAACTTGGAAATATTGGTAGAGATAAAAGTATATTTTTGTATTTTTGTTGAAGATCTTGGGAATTGGGTACATACCCATGCATCAAATGTTTAAACCATATGCACTGGTACCTTTGTATATAATTCATCAAAAGAAAAAAAAAGAGAAAAACAAAAGAAAAATAAAAGAAAAAAATGTAGAAAAAGAAAAAGAAAAAAAGAAAGCAATAAAAAGGGGACAAAATGCCCCATTCAATAATAATCGATGCATATGGGTTGTGATTAAAAAAAGAATGAATGAATGTGTGAAAAAGTGAAGAATGGGTAGTTAGGTTTGTATTTATATTATATAAGTTGTTATATGTGTTAGATGAGAGCTTAAGTTAATCAAAGATTCAAATTTCAAGTTCACTTAGCCATATATTTCCTTCTAGCCCCATTATAACCCATGGATAAGTCTTCATGATAATTGTATGCATGCATTGAATAATTGTTGATTGTTAGATGAAAAACAAATCTTAGAAAGCATGATTAGAGGGAAAATTTAATGAATCAACCCTATACACTTGAGCGATTAGAGCGGATACACATCCGGTGAAGGGTTTGATTGCTCAATTACATGTTTTCTCCTATGATCATCTCTCATCTTGCAAGTTTGTGAATTCTTTTCAATAAATCTAACAAATTGTGGATTTGATTTGATTGTGATTGATTTAGCCCTTGCGTTCATACATGTATTCTTGGACATTAAATTATTTTGACTAAGTAGTTGCATACATGTAGATAGTTGCATTTAGATAGTTTGTATTGAATAAATGTTGATACCCCTTTCTTATTTTTCTTGGTTTAGCATGAGGACATGCTTGGTTTAAGTGTGGAGAAGTTGATAAACCACAATTTTATGGTTTATTTTGTATTAAATTTGGTGGATTTTATCAACTTTTCTCCCATTTATTCACTAAAATAGCATGGTTTCATGAATTTCTCCTAATTATGCTTAATGGTTAAAAACATGCTTTTTAGGCCCTTAATTAGTTAAATTTAATTCACTTTGATTCCACTCGATGCCTTGATATCTTTGTTAGTGATTTCAAGGTTAACAGGCAAGGAATGGATCAAAGAAGTGAAGAAAAAAGTATGCAAGATGGAGAATTCATGGAAAATGAGCATTTGGAGAATACATGGTGATGCGTACGCGAGAGGGACGTGTACGCGTGAGTGAGGTTCTCGTCAAGGCAACGCGTATGCATGATTGACGCGTACACGTGATAAGGATAGTTGCTAAATGACGTGTACGCATGATAAGCGGCAGGTGATCTCATTAAAGGCAATACGCTGGGGCGATTTCTAAGCCCATCCAGGCCCAGATCCAACTAATTTCTAATGCTATTGTACCCAAGGATTGGATGGAATGAATGAAGTAGTCATATTTTAGTTTTCATCATGTTTTAGGTTAGAATTCTAAAGAGAGAAGCTCTCTCCTCTCTCTAGGTTTTAGGGTTCTTTAGTTTTATTTCTTTTAGATCTAGATCTTAATCTTCTTTCAATTTAGTTTTCCTTTACCTTTTTATTATTCTAGTACTTTAGTTTATTCTACTTCTCTTGTTAATTCCTTTATGTTGTCAATTTTATTTCATAAACTCTCTTGTCAATTTTAATTATCTTTAATGCAATTTTATGTTTTCATGTCTTTCAATGTTTGCCTTGGTTTCTCTTATTGATTTATTACTTGTGTTAGTTATAACTTTTATTAATTCTTGGATTTTATGATATTTGCCTTTATTTCATTCTAGGTGTTTGATGAAATATTTTTTTTTAGCTTTAGAGTAGATTTTTGTGTTCTTGGCTTGGGATGGTAACTTGGGTGACCTTGAGTTACCAATGTCCAAGTGATTGATAATTTGATTCCAATGATTCTAGTATTTCACTAAGTTAATTGGTGAATGGCTAGGACTTATGGGTTAGGATTAATAAAGCCCATTTAATTTTCCTTCAATTGTTAGAGGATGACTAAATGGGATTGATCCTTGCAATTATCATATTGTGGTTGGTAACAAGGATAGTGATCCTTAACCATCAACCCTTGCCAATTTTATCATTTGAGTTTCCCTTACTTTCTTGTTATTTACATTTCTTGTCTATCAAACCCAAAACCCAAAATATACCTCATAACCAATAATATGCACACTTTCCTGCAATTCCTTGAGAGACGACCCAAAGTTTAAATACTCTCGGTTATTTTTATTGGGTTTGCATTGTGACAAACAAAATTAAACTTTGATTGAGGGTTGTTTGTTGGTTTGGAACTATACTTGCAACGAGATTATTATTTTTGTGAAAATTCCGTTACCAACATAAATCCTCACGTCATCTATGCATGTATATACCATGGTATGGCATGTGAAAGGATAAACATGCCATGAACAATGTCACCATGCTTAGGAGGGTTAACAGCTTAAAATTCCACTACAGCATGTTGTCTTTTATAATTATGATATAGGATGAGTTCACTTACCACATGTCCACATGTCATCCTTTAAATGACCAATCAACCTTTAGCCATGCTTAATCATTGCTTGTTGAGCCACTATATATATATATATATATATATATATATATATATATATATATATATATATATATATATATATATATATCATTAATCACTATTAGCAATATAAGCAATTACTGTAGTTAGCTAGTGTTAGTGCACATCTATAGTTAGTCACAAATATAGCAATTATGTTACGACTAACCTATCTTATTGGCCTATGTATAGATGAATGTATAAGGGTCTGATTTGTACAGAATTCATTTAGAATGCTGACTGAAATCATAATTTTTTCATACACACGCTATCTCCCATTCTTTCTGATTTTCTGCTTTAGCTTCTTGTTGTGCATATTTGATCTTGGCATTTAAGATCTCTATCATAGTATCAAGAGGCTAAAGTTGCATTTTCTTTCGTTGCTTCATTCCTTTTTTCTTCTGATTTTCATTTCTTCAACTACATTTCTTGGTTCATCTCCTCTGTCCTTTTTTCATTCCTTTCTTTTGCATTAATTTTTTTTGGTCCAATCTTCAATCAATATGGAAATAGTTCTTTCAGATTCAACAACAAAGAGAACTTTTTCTCCTCTAGCTGACAAACTCAACGAGAACAACTATTCAACATGAAAGTATCTTGTTATATGATGGTGGCAGAAATTGGCCGATTAAGAAATTAGAGTAAGAACAGCATTGTAAGTACAGTTCTTAACCAACAAAAATCCGCTTATCAATTTAGAAGGGTTGTCACAAATTTAGAATAAAAATACTGGGAGTAGGAATCTCAGGTCGTCTCCCAACGAGTTGACAAAATGGTGCTATTTTATCAGTCAGGAATCTTCCGAGGAATTTTGAGAGTTGGAGAATAAAAAAATAAAGGATTGTGAATTGAAGCAATGTAAATTAAAAAAGATTTATATAATCAAATAAAAAGCCTTGACCGGGGGAAGATTAATTGGAAGTTCTATCCTTGTTGGATTTTTCCAAGTCTAGTATCAAGAGGTTGTTGTTTTTACTTAGTTAACCCTTACTAAATAAAAGAAAGTCAAGTGATTGAGCTAACTCTTATTCACAAGTCCTAATCCTCTCCCTTGGGAAGGATTAGTGTTAGTGCCTAGAGAGTTGGCCAACAACTTCCAATTTAACTAATCACTTGAGCATTCCAACTCAAGGGTCTCCTTTTAATCAACCCCCAAGTCAAGTTGGGAGTCTACTCCATTGACATGAATATAACGTTCACAGAAATATAAGAAGAAGACATGATAAATTAAATAAAATAGGAATTGAAAATTAATTAAAAGTAAAAGTAGTTCTTTGCATTAAGAAATCCCAAAATGCAACATACGTATCTGAACAGGGTTAATAAGTAATCAAAAGAGTAAAAAATAAGAAAGCAAACTAGAATAATAGCAACTTCAACGGAGGTAGTGACTCTTCTCAATATCCAAAGAAAAAGCATAAACTATAAATATATGAATGTAAAGAAAACCTAGAGGAAGAGTGATTTCTCTCTAAAATTCTAATCTAAAACTAAAAACTATGCGAATGAGAATGTGTGTTGAGTCTCTGCTCGTCCCTTGGCTCTAGTCTGTGTTTCTGGGCCGGAAACTGGGTCCAAACTCGGCCCAAAATCACCCCAGCATTTTTTGCGATTTCTGTAGGTAGCGCATGTCACGCATACGTGTCAGTCACGCGTGCGCGTCGTTTGGCGATTTTCCTTGTCATGCGTACGCGTCAGGCACGCGCACGCGTCGCCATGCAAACTCCAATTCACGCGCACACATGAGCCATGTGTGCGCGTGAAACTGAACTAGCCATGCGACGCGTAAGCGTCGCCAACGTGTACGCATGATTGGCCAAAATTGCACACTGACGCGTGAGCATCGGTCACACGTACGCGTGACAGCTCGCGCGATTCCAGCACAGTGGCAGCCCAACTCTCTATTCAATTACCTTACTACGCCAATTTTTCATTCCACGTGTACGCGTCACTGACGCTTACGCGTGGATTGGCGAAAACATAGGGGACGTATACGCGTGAGGCACGCGTATGCGTGGGGTGGCTTGTGCGCCACGCACCCCTCCCAAGCGTCTCTCGCGCAACTCTGTTCATTGGTGCATACACATACAACGCGCGCGCGTCGTGGACACTTGCGCGTCGATTCCCCCTTTTTTTAATATGCAGAATGCAGGTGATAATGCAGAGATTATGAATGAACATTAATAAAAATAAGATAAAATAAAACTAAGAATAAAAAGAGACGATTATACCATGGTGGGTTGTCTCCCACCTAGCACTTTTAGTTAAAGTCCCTAAGTTGGACATTTGGTGAGCTCCTTGTCATGGTGGCTTGTGCTTGAACTCGTCTTGAAACTTCCACCAATGCTTGGACTTCCAATAAGCTCTAACATCTCCAAGTGAATTCACCAAGCCTTGATGAAGTTCTTCACAAGCTTTGAGCTCCCAATGTTGATCCTCTTGTATGCCGAGATCCCAAATCTTCTTGCCACACCCGTCTTCAAATTGATCATCATGATTCCATCCGGGTGGTTCAGCCTTGGAATTCTTATTTAAGCGCATAAACATCCTCCTAGACCCAGTCAATTGAGGATTATACCAACCCTTGCAATTAGGCCTTGAGCTTCCAACCATAACGAACCTAGGATGCTGTTGCCAACCACTGACTATCTCCCTTTTACTCTTAAAACCGCAGATAGCTCTAAGTTGTCCATCCATTACAAGCAGACCATATTCAAGTGGGAAGGTACAGTTGAAGGATAAGAATTTTATCCACTTGAATGTTGTGTTGAATGGTAATGGCTTGGGGGGAGGTATCTCCAGTGGCGGCCTTGCCAATGTATGCTTCACTCCCTTGGGCTCCTCTTTGATGATCTCCACCTCTTGACAAGCTTCTGCAACATTAACCTCTTCCTCTAGTTCAATAGGAGAGGGTTCAATTGTAGGTAAAAACTCATTAATTATTGACCCCATCTCATGATCAACCTCCTCCAAGTCTTTAACCATGACATGCCTTGGAGGTTGTACACCCTCCTCAACATCAAATTCAAATGTCTTGGAAGGAGGCTCCATGACTTGAGTTTCCCATGGAGGTTCCGCATCTCCTAAGTCCTCAACCACTTCCTCTTCTTCAATAATTTCGGCTTTCTCTACTTGCTCTAATACAAAATCAAACTCCTCCTTGATGTCACTTAGTGTAAAGTTGTCTTCAATGATGGAGCTTCCCTCTTGTCCAACCTTCACTAATTCGTCAACTGCTTCATCTTCAAGGGTCTCTCTTACCTCCACCTTTTGGGCCTCCTCTTGCTTCTTTTGAAGTATGAATTCGTGAAACCGATCCGTTACGTCCCTAAGACGATCCCTTCTCTCTTGTTCCATGTTACTAGCATAATTGGGATCGTGTTGCTCTTGGATTGATGGATGTGGGTGCTCTTCCATGGAGGGTGGTGATGTACTAGAGCTTAAGGGTTGAGTGTTCGAGGTAGAGGATTGGTCCATGCGGGATATAAGAGCTTGGAGAGTAGAGGTGAGACCAGCGAAAGCAGAGATAAGTATGGTTTGACGCTCTATTTGCCCTTGGCGAATAACACTAAGGGTGTTGTCATCCAGTGGAGGTTGTGGTGGATAGGAGGGTTCATTATTTTGGAGAAAGGATTCATAATAGAAAGGTGGTTCTTCTTGGTAAGGATATGGAGATGGTGAATATTGAGGTGGTGGTTCATGGGGGTAATTGCGTTGGAATGGGGGTGGTTTTAAGTATGGCTCGTATGGCTCATAAGGTGGTTGGTATGGTGGATATGGGTTAGGGTCATATGGAGGTGTTTGGTGGAAAGGGGCTTGTGAGTGTGGTGGTTCAAAGTTACGTTGAGGAAGGGGTTCATAGGTGTATGGTGGGACTTGTTGGTAACTTCAAGGGGGTCCACCATAGCTATTAGATTGATATGCATCTTTGAATGGCTCTTGCTCATAGTAAGTTGGTGGAGGTTGTTGCCAAGAGGGTTGATCAAATCCTTATGGCTCCTCCCATCTTTGATTGTCCCATCCTTGATGCATGTTCTCATTGTAGTTTCTATTCCCTGTAACATAATTTGAACCAAACTAATAGCCAAAGAGGTGAGAATTCATAGTATCAAATAAAAACAAAAACTAATAGAAATAAGCAACAAAGTCCTAAAACTAACAAAAACTAACAAAAAAGCAAAAAGCAAATATTTACAATAACCAATAATAAGACACACGTTTGCAATTCCCCGGCAACGGTGCCATTTTGACGAACGGATTTTTGCTAGTAACAAAAGTAATCACGTTGTAAGTATAGTTTCTAAACCAACAAAGAATCCTTTCGTACATGATGAGCGGATAATTTTTACCCTTTTTGGCATTATTTTTACATAGTTTTTAGTATGTTTTAGTTACTTTTTATTATATTTTTATTAGTTTTTATTCAAAAATCACATTTCTAGAATCTACTATGAGTTTGTGTGTTTTTCTGTGATTTCAGGTATTTTCTGGCTGAAATTGAGGGACCTGAGCAAAAATCTAATTCAGAGGCTGAAAAAGGACTGCAGATGCTGTTGGATTTTGACCCTTCTGCACTCGAACTAGATTTTCTGCAGCTCCAGAACCCTAATTGGCGCTCTCTCAATTGCGTTGGAAAGTAGACATCTTGGGCTTTCCAGCAATATATAATAGTTTATACTTTGCCCGATATTTGATGGCCTAAACTGGCGTCTAAAGCCAGCCTAAAACCTCCTGGCGTAAATCGCCCAAACTGGCATCAGAATTGGAGTTAAACGCCCAAACTGGCATCCAAGATGGTGTTTAACTCCAAGAACAGCCTACGTATGAAAAAGCTTCAATGCTCAGCCCAAGCACACACCAAGTAGGCCCCGAAAGTGGATTTCTGCACTTAGTTACTCATTTTTTGTAAACCTAAGTTACTAGTTTAGTATAAATAGCACTTTTTACTATTGTATCTTTTATCTCTGGACGTTTAGTCCTAAGACCTTGGAGGCTGGCCATTCGGCCATGCCTAGACCTCTTTTCACTTATGTATTTTCTACGGTGGAGTTTTTACACCCCATAGATTAAGGTGTGGAGCTCTGCTGTTCTTCATGAATTAATGCAAGTACTATTGTTTTTCTATTCAATTCACGCCTACTTCTTCTCCAAGATATACTCTCGTACTTAATTCAGTTAAGTCAGAATGAAGGGGTGACCTGTGACAATCACCCAATCTTCGTTACTCGCTTAGCCAAGATCCGCATGCCTGACAACCACAAAGTGGTCTACATGATGTTCAACGTAGTCATTGGACGACAGCCGGAGTATATTCTCTTGGATATCTAATACACGGACCGAGTCCGTGAGATTAGTATCTTTGTGGTTTAGGCTAGAATCATTGGTAGCATTCCTGGGATCCGGAAAGTCTAAACCTTGTCTGTGGTATTCCGAGTAGGATCCGGGAAGGGATGACTGTGACGAGCTTCAAACCTGCGAATGTTGGTCGCAGTGACAATGTGCAAAAGGATCAATGGATTCTATTCCGACACTAGTGGGAACCGACAGATGATTAGCCATGCGGTAGCTGTGCCTGGTATTTTTCATCCCAGACGAGAAATCTGGCAGTTGATTAGCCGTGCAGAAACTGTAGAGGACCATTTTCACTGAGAGGATCTTACAGCTTGCCATGGAAGGGAGTGCGCATGGTTGGAAGAAGGCAATAGGAAAGCAGAGGTTCAGAAGCAACAAAGCATCTTCAGACGCTTATCTGAAATTCCCACCAATGAATTACATAAGTAACTTTATCTTATTTTATGTTTTATTAATATTTTAATTATCAAAATCTCATAACCATTTGAATCCGCCTGACTGAGATTTACAAGATGACCATAGCTTGCTTCAAGCCGACAATCTCCGTGGGATCGACCCTTACTCACGTAAGGTTTATTACTTGGACGACCCAATGCACTTGCTGGTTAGTTGTGTGGAGATGTGAAAAGTGTGAATCACGATTTCCGTGCACTAAGTTTTTGGCGCCGTTACCGGGGATTGTTCGAGTTTGGACAACTGACGGTTCATCTTGTTGCTTAGATTAGGTAATTTTATTTTATCTTTAAGCTTTTTATTTTATTTTCGAAAAAAAAATTTATTTTTCGAAAAATACAGAAAAATTTAATAAAATCATAAAAACCAAAAATATTTTGTGTTTCTTGTTTGAGTCTAGTGTCAAATTTTAAGTTTGGTGTCAACTGCATGTTTTAATTTTTCTTAGATTTTCGAATTTCATGTTTATGTTCTTTCTTGATCCTCAAGTTGTTCTTGATGATTTTCCTTGTTTGATCTTTAATTTTTCTTGTTTTGTGTCTTTTCTTGTTTTTCATATCCATTTTCGAATTATTAGTGTCTAAAGTTTAAAAATTTCTAAGTTTGGTGTCTTGCATGCCTTTCTTTTCTTAAAAATTTTCAAAAATATGTTCTTGATGTTCATTATAATCTTCAAAGTGTTCTTGGTGTTCATCTTGACATTCAAAGTGTTCTTGCATGCATTATTTGTTTTGATCTTAGATTTTTATGTCTTGTGTCATTTTGTTATTTTTCTCTTTCTTCATTAATTCAAAAAAATCAAAAATAATATCTTTCCCTTGTTTTACTCATAAAATTCGAAATTTTGGGTTGACTTAGTAAAAAAATTTTAAAATTTAGTTGTTTCTTATTAGTCAAGTCAAAATTTCAATTTAAAAATTCTATCTTTTTAAATCTTTTTTTTTAAATCAAATCTTTTTCAATTTTCTTTCATGCTTTTCGAAAATTTTAAAATTGATTTTCAAAATATTTTTCTTATTTCCACTTCATATTTTCGAATTTATCACTAACAATTAATGTTTTGATTCAAAAATTTCAAGTTGTTATTTGCCTATTAAGAAAGGATCAATCTTTAAATTCTAAAATCATATCTTTTAGTTTCTTGTTAGTCAAGTAATCAACTTTAATTTCAAAAATGAAATCTTTTTAATTTCCTTTTCAAATCTTTTTCAAAATAAATTTCAATCATATCTTTCAATCATATCTTTTTCAAAACTTAATTTCAAAATCTTTTTCTAACCTCTTATCTTTTCAAAGTTTGTTTTCAAATCTTTTTCAATTAACTACTTGAATTTTTTGTTTGATTTTAAAAAGTTTTCTATTTCTTATCTTTTTCAAAACCACCTAACTACTTTTTCACTTCTCATTTTCGAAAACTAACTAACAAATTTTTCAAAAACTTTTTTAATTAATTAATTTATTTAGTTTTCAATTTTATTTTATTTCTTTTATTAAATTTCGAATTCTAACTTATAATCAAAATAAAAACAAAAATATTTTCCTTTTCCTTTAATTAATAATTCGAACCCTCTCTCCCTCTCTGTGTTCGAATTTCTTCTTCTACCTCATTCTTCTATTCTTCTATTCTTATACTCACATAAAGGAATATTTATACTGTGACATAGAGGATTCCTCTTCTTTTCTATTCTCTTCTTTTTCATATGAGCAGAAACAAGGATAAAGATATTCTTGTTGAAGCTGATCCTGAACCTGAAAGGACTCTGAAGAGGAAGCTAAGAGAAGCTAAAGCACAACACTCCAGAGAGGACCTGACAGAAATTTTCGAAAAAGAAGTAGACATGGCAGCCGAACCTAACAACAATGGTGGAGATGCAAGGAAGGTACTTGGTGACTTTACTGCACTAACTTCCAACTTCAATGGAAGAAGTGAATTACATGGGAGTATCCTATGGAAACACTTACAATCTTTCATGGAGGAATCATCCTAATTTCTCATGGAAGGATCCGCAGAAGCCTAATCAAATCTTCAATAATAATAATGGTGGGAGAAATAGGTTTGGCAATAGCAAGCCTTCTCCATCATCTTCTGAACAACAAACAAAGAATTCTAAGCAGAGCCTCTCTGACTTAGCAACCATAGTCTCTGATCTATCTAAGACCACTCTTAGTTTCATGACTAAAACAAGGTCCGTCATCAGAAATTTGGAGGCACAAGTAGGTCAACTGAGTAAAAGAGTGACTGAAACTCCTCCTAGTACTCTCCCAAGTAATACAGAAGAGAATCCAAAAAGAGAGTGCAAGGCCATCAATATACCCAACATGGCCGAACCTGGAGAGAGTCAAAAGGCAGTGATTTCCAGTGAGGAAGACCTCAATGGACGTCCAGTGACCACTAAGGAGTTCTCTCCTGAGGAACCAAAGGAATCTGAGGCTCATACAGAGACCATAGAGATTCCACTGAACTTACTGTTGCCATTCATGAGCTCTGATGAGTATTCTTCCTCTGAAGAAGATGAAGATATTGTTGAAGAGCAAGTTGCTCAGTATCTAGGAGCAATCATGAAGCTGAATGCCAAGTTATTTGGTAATGAGACTTGGGAGGATGAACCTCCATTGCTCATCAATGAACTGAATGCCTTGGTTCAACTAAAATTACCTCAGAAGAAATTGGATCCCAGAAAGTTCTTAATACCTTGTACCATAGGCACCATGACCTTTGAGAGGGCTCTGTGTGACCTGGGGTCAGGAATAAACCTCATGCCACTCTCTGTAATGGAGAAACTAGGGATCTTTGAGGTACAAGCTGCAAGAATCTCATTAGAGATGGCAGACAAATTAATGAAACAGGCTTATGGACTTGTAGAGGATGTCTTAGTGAAGGTTAAAGGCCTGTATATCCCTGATGACTTCATAATCCTAGACACAGGAAAGGATGAGGATGAATCCATCATCCTTAGAAGACCCTTCTTAGCCACAGCAAAAGCTGTGATTGATGTAGATAGAGGAGAGTTAGTCCTTCAATTGAATAAGGACTACCTTGTGTTTAAGGCTCAAGGATCTTCTTCTGTAACCATGGAGCGGAAGCATGAAAAACTTCTCTCAATACAGAGTCAAACAGAGCCCCCACACTCAACTTCTAAGTTTGGTGTGGGAGGCCACCATTAAGCTCTGAGTCTCTGTGAAGCCCTCTAAGAGCTCACTGTCAAGCTATTGACATTAAAGAAACGCTTATTGGGAGGCAACCCAATGTTATTTAATTATATTTATTTTATACATTTGTTTTCCATTCTTATTTTATGTTTTCTTTAGGTTGATGATCATGTGAAGTCATAAAAACAGTTGCAGAAATAAAGCAAAATCAAAAATAGCATCAAAAATAGCACACCCTGGAGGACAGGCTTACTGGCATTTAAACGCCAGTAAGGATAGCATTCTGGGCGTTTAACGCCAGAAATAGCAGCATTCTGGGCGTTAAACGCCAGAATGGGCAGCATTCTGGGTGTTTAACGCCAGAAATGGCAGCATCTTGGGCGTTCAGAAAAACGCCCAGTAAAGAAGGAATCCTGGCATTTAACGCTAGCCAGGGTATCTGGCTGGGTGTTAAACGCCCAAAATGGCAGTCAAGTGGGTGTTAAATGCCAGAATAGATAGCATTCTAGACGTTTAACACCAGGATGACACAAGGGAGGTAATTTTGTTTCCAATTCGATTTTTTTCAATTTTTCATGTTTTAATTCATAATTTTTTTGCATCAAACATATTTTAAACTTTCATCTTTCAATTTCTATTTTCAAAAATTAATAATCTTTCCAATTCTTTTTAATTCTCTTTTTAATTATTTTCAATTTCTTCTAAAACGTTTTCAAAACTTACATATCTTTTCAAATTCTTTTCAACTCTTTTTCTTGTATACATTAATATGTTTTCAAAATTAATTGCATCACTCTTCTTCTATTTCCTTCTATCTTATTTTGCTCGAGGACGAGCAAAACTTTTAAGTTTAGTGTGGAAAAGCTCAGTTTCTTGTTTTTCCATAACCATTAATGGCACCTAAGGCGAGAGAAACCTCTAGGAAGAGAAAAGGGAAGGCAGTTGCTTCCAACTTCGAGTCATAGGAGATGGAGAAATTCATCTCAAAAGCCCATCACTAGAAAGAGGATGGAGCAAACAAGAGAGCCCACTCATGGACCTCAACAAGAGCACTCCATTATCCTCTATAAAATCAGAGAGGACCAAAAGGCCATGAAAGAGGAGCAACAAAGGCAAGGAAGAGATATTGAGGAGCTAAAGCACTCCATGGGATCTTCAAAAAGAAGAACTAGCCACTATCACTAAGGTGGACCCGTTCTTTAATTTCCTTGTTCTTATTTTTTTGTTTTTCGAATTCTATGCTTTATGTTTTGTCTATGTTTGTGTCTTTATTACATGATCATTAGTGTCTAGTGTCTATATCTTAAAGCTATGAATGTCCTATGAATCCTTCACCTTTCTTAAAATGAAAAATGCTTTTATTTGCAAAAGAACAAGAGGTACATAGATTTCGAATTTTATCTTAAAATTAGCTTAATTATTTTTATGTGGTGGCAATACTTTTTGTTTTCTGAATGAATGCTTGATCAGTGCATATTTTTGATATTGTTGTTTATGAATGTTAAAATTGTTGGCTCTTGAAAGAATAATGAAAAAGGAGAAATATTATTGATAATCTGAAAAATCATAAATTTGATTCTTGAAGCAAGAAAAAGCAGTGAAAAGCTTGCAGAAAAAAAAAAGAGAAGAAAAAAAGTGGCGAAAAAAAAAGAAAAAAAAAAGAAGAAAGAAAAAGAAAAAGCAAGCAGAAAAAGCCAATAGCCCTTTAAACCAAAAGACAAGGGTAAAAAGGATCCAAGACTTTGAGCATTAATGGATAGGAGGGCCCAAAGGAATAAAATCCTGGCTTAAGCAGCTAAATCAAGCTGTCCCTAACCATGTGCTTGTGGCGTGAAGGTGTCAAGTGAAAAGCTTGAGACTGAACAGTTAAAGTCATGGTCCAAAGCAAAAAGAGTGTGCTTAAGAGCTCTGGGCACCTCTAACTAGGGACTCTAGCAAAGCTGAGTCACAATCTGAAAAGGTTCACCCAGTTATGTGTCTGTGGCATTTATGTATCCGGTGGCAATACTGAAAAACAAAATGCTTAGGGTCACGGCCAAGACTCATAAAGTAGCTGTGTTCAAGAATCAACATACTGAACTAGGAGAATCAACAACACTATCTGAATTCTGAGTTCCTATGGAAGCCAATCATTCTGAACTTCAAAAGGATAAAATGAGATGCCAAAACTGTTCAGAAGCAAAAAGGCTACAAGTCCCGCTCATCTAATTGAAACTAATCTTCATTGATAATTTTGGAATTTATTGCATTTTCTCTTCTTTTATCCTACTTTTTTTTTAGTTTCTTGGGGACAAGCAACAATTTAAGTTTGGTGTTGTGATGAGCGGATAATTTATACCCTTTTTGGCATTGTTTTTACATAGTTTTTAGTATGTTTTAGTTACTTTTTATTATATTTTTATTAGTTTTTATTCAAAAATCACATTTATAGACTTTACTATGAGTTTGTGTGTTTTTCTATGATTTCAGGTATTTTCTGGCTGAAATTGAGGGACCTGAGCAAAAATCTGATTCAGAGGCTAAAAAAGGACTGCAGATGCTGTTGGATTCTGACCCTCCTGCACTCGAAGTAGATTTCCTGGAGCTACAAAAGCCCAATTGGCACTCTCTTAATTGCGTTGGAAGGTAGACATCTTGGGCTTTCCATCAATATATAATAGTTTATACTTTGCCCGAGATTTGATGGCCCAAATTGGCGTCCAAAGCCAGCCTAAAACTTCATGGCGTAAAACGCCCAAACTGGCATCAGAATTCGAGTTAAACACCCAAACTAGCACCCAAGCTGGCGTTTAACTCCAAGAACAGCCTGTGCACGAAAAAGATTCAATGCTCAGCCTAAGCATACACCAAGTGGGCCCCGAAAGTGAATTTCTGCACTATCTGCACTTAGTTACTCATTTTCTGTAAACCTAAGTTACTAGTTTAGTATAAATAGCACTTTTTACTATTGTATCTTTTATCTCTGGACGTTTAGTCCTTAGACCTTGGAGGCTGGCCATTCGGCCATGCCTATACCTCTTTTCACTTATGTATTTTCTATGGTGGAGTTTCTACACCCCATAGATTAAGGTGTGGAGCTCTGCTGTTCTTCATGAATTAATGCAAGTACTATTGTGTTTCAATTCGATTCACGCCTACTTCTTCTCCAAGATATACTCTCGTACTTAATTCAGTTAAGTCAGAATGAAGAGGTGACCCGTGACAATCACCCAATCTTCGTTACTCGCTTAGCCAAGATCCGCGTGCCTGACAACTACAAAGCAGTCTACATGATGTTCAACGTAGTCATTGGACGACAACCGGAGTATATTCTCTTGGATATGTAATACACGGACCGAGTCCGTGAGATTAGTATCTTTGTGGTATAGGCTAGAATCATTGGCAGCATTTCTGGGATCCAGAAAGTCTAAACCTTGTCTGTGGTATTCCGAGTAGGATCCGGGAAGGGATGACTGTGACGAGCTTCAAACCTGCTAATGTTGGGGGCAGTGACAGTGTGCAAAAGGATCAATGGATTCTATTCCGACGCTAGCGGGAACTGACAGATGATTAGCCATACGGTAGCTGTGCCTGGTATTTTTCATCCGAGACGAGAAATCTGACAGTTGATTAGCCGTGCAGAAACCGTAGAGGACCATTTTCACTGAGAGGATCTTACAGCTTGCCATGGAAGGGAGTGCGCATGGTTGGAAGATGGCAATAGGAAAGCAGAGGTTCAGAAGCAACAAAGCATCTTCAGACGCTTATCTGAAATTCCCACCAATGAATTACATAAGTAACTTTATCTTATTTTATGTTTTATTTATATTTTAATTATCAAAACCTCATAACCATTTGAATCCGCCTGACTGAGATTTACAAGATGACCATAGCTTGCTTCAAGCTGACAATCTCCGTGGGATCGACCCTTACTCACGTAAGGTTTATTACTTGGACGACCCAGTACACTTGCTGGTTAGTTGTGCGGAGATGTGAAAAGTGTGAATCACGATTTCCGTGCCCCAGTACAAAAATTTGTTTGTCACTAAAGCAAACCCAATAAAATTAAACCGAAGTATTTAAACCTCGGGTCGTCTCTCAAGGAATTGCAGGGAGGTGTAGTTATTATTGGTTATGAAATTGTATCTTTTTGGGTTTTTGAAATAAGGGACAAGGAAATAAAATAACAAGAAAGTAAATTAATAACTAGAAAAACTCTTGGCAAGGTATGAAAATTAGACGTCCTATCCTAGTTATCCTTATCAATTGTGATGAGTATTATTCATTGCTCCCACTTAGTTAACCATTACTAAATAAAAGAAAGTCAAGTGGACTAATTAATTTGATTCCTTAAGTCCTAGTCAACTCCTAAGGAAAGACTAGCTTTAGAGGGATCCAAATCAACTAGCAACTTCCAATTATCAATCAACAAAGGAGTTTGATAACTCAAGAGTCTCTAATTACTCAACCAAAGCCAAGAATCATAAAAAGCTCATTTAAAACCCTCCCAAACATTTTATCAAACACTTAGAAGGCATAATATGAAAACATAGACAAGAAATAGGGAATGTAAAATCTAAAACAACCAATTGAAAGCATCAATAACATAAAAACAATCATAAATCCGAAATACCTCAAATTGCATTAAATATAAAATCAATTCTAATATTGGAAGGTTCATTGACCAAATTGGGGAAATAAGTAAACCAACAAGAGAAATAGATAAGCTAAAGTTCTAGAACTAATAAAAGTATAAGAGAGACTAAATTAAAGGAGCATTGAACTTGGAATTGAGAAGAAATAAACCTAAAACTAAGAGAAATCCTAAAACCTAGAGAGAGGAGAGAGCCTCTCTCTCTCTAGAAAACTACATCTAAAAACTAAAATTGTTGTGAATTGATGAATGAATGAATTCTTCATGATTCTCCCACTCTACAGCTTTTAATCTGTGTTTTCTGGGTCAAATATTGGGTCAAAAACAGCTCAGAAATTACCCCCAGCATTTTCTGATGCGTCCACCATGTGGCTCTATCACGCGTACGCGTCGTCCATGCACACGTGTAGATTGAACTTTTGCCAGGTCACGCATACGCGTGATCCACGTGTGCGCGTCACCTAACAGCATGGCAACTATGACAAATTATATATCATTTCGAAGCCCCGAATGTTAGCTTTCCAGCACAACTAAAACCGCCTCATTTGAATTTCTGTAGCTCAAGTTTTGGTCAGTTAAGTACGAAGAGGTCAGGCTAGACAGCTTAGCAATTCCTTCAATTTCTTGTATTCCTTCCACTTTTGCATGCTTCCTTTCCATCCTCTAAGCCATTCCTTCCCTATAAACCCTGAAAACACTTAACACACATATCAAGGCATCGAATGATAATAACAGGGGATTAAACATAGAAAATTTAAGGCCAAAGAAGCATGTTTTCAATCATAGCACAAAATTAGGAAGGAAAATATAAAACCATGCAATCAGTATGAATAAGTGTGCAAAGACTTGATAAAAATCACTCAATTGAGCATAAGATAAACCATAAAATAGTGGTTTATCATTATACTCATAATTCAGAGTCTTGGTATGGAAGATCGCATGGATCCATCTAGGATTCCACAACAATTTGCAACGAATGAGCAACCAAGACTTCCACTAAAGTAGAAGACTACAAGATATGGTGACAGCAAGATCTCACACTCATAATAACTTGGCTTGTGGCATCAATGACTACTACATTTAAGAACAAAGTTGTGCACTACAGAATATTTCTTGAAGTCCGGGCAAAGATTGAAAAATATTTAACTGCTATAGCTTCAGGAAGGGTCTAAAATCTGAAATTACAAATCCAATCGATCAAGAAGACTAGAACAACCTCAGACTACCTAGCAAATATTAGAAAATTGGTAGACTTTCTCTGTGCTTTAGACTATGAAGTCAAGGAAGACGATCATATTTATGGAATCCTCAATGGTCTTTTTGAAAAATACACAACATATAGTCCATCAGTAATGTCTAGGCTTGGTTCTTATAAAGTTGTAGAGGCTGAATCTTTTCTTTTAGGGTTTGATGATATGCTGCAAAGATACAAGACTTAAGATTCTGCATTACCAGTAGCACACTTAGCTCAATCATTCAATTTCAATCATGGAGGAACTCCAAGAAGAGAGGTGGACGAAGATTCAACTATGGAAATCCAAGACCATAATGCCAATTATATAGCAAAACTAGTCATGTTGTATGGAATTGCTTCCACAGATTTGATCCATCCTTTCAACTTAATTCTGGCAATAATGCTTCTCAATCTCATATTCCTTTTCCTAATTTTCAACCACCTCCACATTCTTCATCTTTTCATCAACCAATGGCATAAATTTCTACACTTTCGTCAATGAGTGAGGAATTTTGGTTCCCAAATTCTGGTGCTTCACACTATATCACACCAGATGCTACAAACTTGCTTACAAACTCACCAAATGAAAATGATTTAGATCAATTGTATGTAGGTAAAGATGCAGGTATTTCAGTTCTCTCTTCTGGTTCTTCAATTCTATTGCTTGTATCTTAAAAGCTTACTTCACGTACAATTATACAAAATCTACTAAGTATCTACAAATTTGTAGTTGATAACCATGTTTATTTTGAATTTGGCCTAACACATGTTTGATTCGGGATTAGGACTCCAAATAACTTCTTCAGGGAGGATTTAAGAATGAAATATATACTTTTGAAAATATTAGAATCCCTAGAAATTCTCTTGTTGTTTCTGATTTTAGATGTAATAAAGAAATTGCTCATAAACTAGTTTCTTGTGTTGCTGTTTCAGAATTAAGTTCTTTACTTGTTTCTTTTAATTCTACAGCATCTACAAATTCTTGTACCTCACTATACTTGTAATGAAAAATTCAATAAAAGGAAAGGAATTGAAACGTAGCATAACAGATTAGGCCACAGTTCATTAAATATTGTCCTTCATGTTTTTAAAAACAACCTTAATTTTCCTGCTTCAACTTCTAATATGCATCAAGTCTGTGAAATAAGCTCAATGGCCAAAAAACATAGACAACACTTTCCTGCTTCTGATTCCAGTTATACTGCACCTTTACAACTTGTATATGTTGATATTTGGGAACCCTCTCCCATAAAATCTAGAAATGGATTCAACTACTACATTTGCTTTTGTAAATGCTTTTTCAATATTTACTTACTTACTAATAAGTCTTAGGCTTTTGTTGCTTAAAAAATTACAAAATCCTCATTGAAAACAAATTAAAGATATCATTGAAGCTTTACAAAGTGAGAAAGGTATGTGTTTCGGCCCAACCCAACAAGAATCGGGGGTCCACTCAATGTCTGGACAGCTGGCGGAAGCTTCCAAACAAATGGGCCCAAGGAGAAGGGCCCACTCAATAAGCAAGGATAAAGGGGAGGGGCCTACCCCTCCCCCCAGGTACGTCACATTCTTACCCTAATTAGCCGCCTTCTCGTACAAACATTTACTTTACTATCGGAGTGTCCTTGCAGGTGGCCTCTCCGCAAATCTCGCAATCAGGATCCGACCTCTATCCAACTCAACCTTCATCTCACGGACCCCTAAGGAACCGAACAATGGCGCCGTCTATGGTGACATGACACGAGTCTGAAATGGAAGTTTTCTTTTACCCTGAGGACAAACCAAGAGAGGAGGGAGGCCACGAGCATTAGAGAGGTCACCTCATGAGCAGAGTTAGCACCGGGACTTCTCGGAGGCTCAGAGAAACTCCTTCTGTCCAAGGCCACTCCGGTGATAGATCCCCTAAAAAGCATCTGTTCGGTGGTACCGGCATCGACAACTCTCAAATCATGCAAGAACTCAGACACTGAGTCCAGAATCTTGAGAAGGAGCTGGCGGCGAGAGATCGCTACCACCCTGAGCACAGTCGGGATTCTTGTTCGCATACAGAGGCTCGTCCGAGCCATTCTTGAACCAGGTCTCTGACACGTAGATCGAAAGAGCGGCAGCAAAGCAGAGAGAAGGATGACGGGCACGACCATATCGATGGTCACACCTTTACCTACCCCCGAGACAGGTCGAGAGCTCAGGATGAGCGAAAAGGAGAACAGAAAAAGAAACACCGATATCTCGTTGTGATTGGAGCTACCCCTTTCCACTCCTCTATCCTCAAAGTCCGCATACCCAAGAGCTTTGATAAACTGACGAACATGAGATACAATGGCACCAAAGACCCACAAGAGAACATCATGACCTTTGAGGCCAAGATGAACCTAGAAGGCATAGGAGATGCAGTCAAATGCCATGCTTTCCCGGTGACCCTGTCGGGCCGACGATCTGTTGCTTCAATTCCCTACCACAAGGATGCATAATGGCTTTTGCAGCTATCTCTCAGAAATTCCTCGCACAGTTCACCACCCGAATTGCCAAAGCGAAACACGCAATCAACTTGTTGGGGGTGACACAACGAGTTGGCGAGCCCACGAGGAAGTACCTAGACCGGTTCAATGTCGAGTGTTTGGAGATTGATGGCCTCACAAACTTCGTGGCCAGCTTGTGCCTAACTAATGGCCTAGTGAACGAGGACTGATAACCTCACTTTTACGGTTTATCTTGTGCTTAATTTTTGGAATTTTATCACTTTTTTCCCATATTTATTCAATGAAATTCCATGGTTTCATGATTGTCTTTTAATTTGTGCTTAAGTGTGAAAACATGCTTTTTAGGCCTTTAATTGCTAACTTTGATTCATCTTTGATTCCACTAGATGCCTTGATGTGTTTGTTAGTGAATTCAGGATGAAAAGGCTAGGAATGGATCAAATGGATGAAGAAGAAAAATATGCAAGTGGAGAACTCATGGAAAAACAAGGATTTGGGATGCTGAAATCGACGCGCACGCGCAGCAGACCCGCACGCGTAGATGTGATGTCACAAGACGACGCGTACACGTGGATAGCAAAATGCCAAACGACATGTACGCGTGACCCACACGTACGCGTCGATACTCGCACGTGACCTCATTAAAGTGAATCCACTAGGGGCAATTTCTGGGCTTCCCAGGCCCAAATCCAACTCACTTCTGATGCTATTAAACCCAAGGATTAAAGGGGGATGAGGGAGAGTTAGTTACCAAGTAGTTTAGTTTTAGTTTGAGTTGAGTTTTATCATGCTTTAGGTTAGGCTTCTAGAGAGAGAAGCTCTCTCTTCTCTCTAGAATTAGGATTAGGTTTAGGTTAATTTCTTCTTAGATCTAGGCTTTAATTCCTCTTCTCATCAACTTCTTCTTCTCAATTTCTTGTTGCTACATCTTGTTCTTTTATTCTCTTGTTGTAATCTCCTTTGTTTTGTTTACTTGTTGTTGATGCACTCTTGTTCCTTCTATTTTCCTTTAATGTAATTTGAGGTATTTCATGTAGATCTTGTTTTCTTTGGTTGTTGTTGTTGATTACTTGTGTTGATTAGTTGTTAGATTTTATTCTTGTTATCAATTTACTATGCTTTCTTTTTATGCCTCCCAAGTGTTTGATGAAATGCTTGGAAGGATGTTAGAGTAGATTTCTGTGTTCTTGGCTTGGGATGGTAACTTAGGAATTCTTGAGTTACTAATGGCCAAGTGATTGATAATTGATAGCCATTGACTCTAGCTTCCATTAATTCAATTAGTGAGTAGCTAGGACTTATGGACTTGGATTGATATAGCTTATTTGACTTTCCTTTACTTGTTAGAAGATGATTTAATGGGATTAATCCTTGCAATTATCATATTGTGGTTAGTGATAAGGATAGAGATCCTTGACCATCAACCCTTTCCAAGACCTTTTTATCATTTGAATTCCTTTGCAATTTACTTTTCTTGTCTCTTATTCAAAACCCCAAAATATACATGTCCAAAACCAATAATAAGAACACTACCCTGCAATTCCTTGAGAGACGACCCGAGGTTTAAATACTTCGGTTATTAGTTTTATTAGGGTTTGTTCTTGTGACAACCAATTTTTTTATTGAGGAGTTGTTTGTTGGTTTAGAACTATACTTTCAACGAGATTTTATTTGTGAAATTTTTTACCGACACACAATTTCCATTCATCAAGGGCTTTAGAAAACACCTAGCCACTAAGCCTGTTTAGACGATGCAAGAAATACAACATGTGGCAAGAGAGTATAAACGATAAGGAGGTCAGCCGTGTGGTGGCTGCTAACAAATGGCAGCTAGCGACCTCGTCAACTCGTCAGGCCGGCAACGACGAGAAGCCAGAGGTACAAAGAGAAATGGCATCCAGGAGACCATTCAAGCAGTTCCGACAGGAAGGCAAGTTCACAAATTACACTCCCTTGACTAGTTCTATAGTGGAAGTCTTCCAGCAGATTACCGACAAAAAGGCATCCTGGCCAAACTGAGGCAACTGAAAATAGTTTTTTTCGAAAATAATTTTTGAAAAAAGTTAGTAATTTTTTGAAAATTTTTAAAATCAAAGATTAAAATAATTAGTTAATTAAAAAGAATTTTGAAAAAGAGGGAGATATTTTCGAAAATTAGAGAGAGAGAGAGAGAGAGAAAGTTAGTTAGGTAGTTTTGAAAAAGATAAGAAACAAACAAAAAGTTAGTTAGTTAGTTGAAACAAATTTTGAAAATCAATTTTGAAAAGATAAGAAGATAAGAAGTTAGAAAAGATATTTTGAAATCAAATTTTTGAAAAAGGTAAGATAAGAAGATATTTTTGAAAAGATATGATAGAAATTAGTTTTGAAAAAGATTTGATTTTTAAAATCACAATTAATGACTTGATTCACAAGAAATCACAAGATATGATTCTAGAACTTAAAGTTTGAATCTTTCTTAACAAGCAAGTAACAAACTTGAAATTTTTGAATCAAAACATTAATTGATGATGTTATTTTCAAAAATTATGTGATAAAGATAAGAAAAAGATTTTTGAAAAATATTTTTAGAATTTTCGAAAATAACTAAGAAAAATGAAAAGGATTTGATTTTTGAAAAAGATTTTTGAAAAAGATAAGATTTTCAAATTGAAATTTTGATTTGACTCATAAAAACAACTAGATTTTAAAAATTTTTGAAAAAGTCAAATCTAATTTTCGAAATTTTAAGAGAGAAAAAGGGAAAGATATTTTTTGATTTTTGAAATTTTTATGATGAGAGAGAAAAACATGAACATGATGCAATGCATGAAAATTTTTAGATCAAAACAATGAATGCATGCAAGAATGCTATGAATGTCAAGATGAACACCAAGAACACTATGAATGTCAAGATGAACATCAAGACTTATTTTTGAAAAATTTTTAATGCAAGGAAAACATGCAAGACACCAAACTTAGAAATCTTTAATGCTTAGGCACTAAGAATTCAAGAATGCATATGAAAAACAAGAAAAGACACAAAACATGCAAATGCAAAGATCAAACAAGAAGACTTACCAAGAACAACTTGAAGATCATGAAGAACACTATGAATGCATGAATTTTCGAAAAATGCAATATGAATATGCAATAGACACCAAACTTATAACTTGACTCAAGACTCAAACAAGAGACACAAAATATTTTTGATTTTTATGATTTTATGATTTTTTTGTATTTTCTTTTAATTTTTTTTCGAAAATCATTTTGAAAAAAAAGAAAAATAAGGATTCAAAATTTTTAATATGAATTCCAGGAATCTTATGCTCTAAAGCTCCAATCAAAGGGTCAGGCATGGCTTAATAGCCAGCCAAGCTTTAGTATGTAACTCAGACATGACACGCCTAACATTCCCTACAGTCAGCCAGGCTTCAACATGCTTCATGAAACACTAGAATTCATTCTTAAAAATTCTGAAGAAAAATATATTTTTGAAAACATTTTTATTTAAAAATTTTTCGAAAACAAAGGAGAAATTTTTTGAAAGATTTTTTTAGAAAAAAATTTTGAAAAGAAAACAAAAGAAAAAATTACCTAATCTGAGCAACAAGATGAACCGTCAATTGTCCAAACTCAAACAATCCCCGGCAACGGTGCCAAAAACTTGGTATGCGAAATTGTTACTCAGGTTGTGAATTGTTGTTCGAAATTGATTCCCTGGCAATGGCACCAAAAACGGATGCACAGAACCATGGTCTAAACATATCTTCACAACTTCGCACAACTAACCAGCAAGTGCACTGTGTCGTCCAAGTAATAAACCTTACGTGAGTAAGGATCGATCCCATGGAGATTGTTGGTATGTAGCAAGCTATGGTCACCTTGTAAATCTCAGTCAGGCGGATATAAAATAGTTATGGAGTTTTCGAAAATAGATAATATAATAAGGATAGAAATACTTATGTAAATCATTGGTGAGAACTTCAGATAAGCGCATAGAGATGCTTTCGTTCCTCTGAACCTCTGCTTTCCTGCTGTCTTCATCCAATCAGTCTTACTCCTTTCTATGGCTGGCTTTTTGTAAGGATGTCACCGGTGCCAATGGCTACTTTCAATCCTCTCGAAAAAATGGTCCAAATGCTCTGTCACAGCACGGCTAATCGTCTGGAGGCATCACCCTTGTCGATGGCTGCATCCTATTCCTCTCTGTGAAAATGGTCCGATGCGCTATCACTGCATGGCTAATCATCTTGGAGGTTCTCGATCATACTGGAATAGAATTTACTATCCTTTTGCGTCTGTCACTACGCCCAGCACGTGCGAGTTTGAAGTTCGTCACAGTCATTCAATCCCAGAGTCCTACTTGGAATACCACAGACAAGGTTTAGACTTTCCGGACTCTCATGAATACCGCCATCAATCTAGCTTACACCACGAAGATTCTGATTAAGAGATCCAAGAGATAATCATTCAATCTAAGGTAGAACGGAAGTGGTTGTCAGGCACGCATTCATAGGGAATGGTGATGATTGTTACGTTCATCACATTCAGGTTGAAGTGCAAACGAATATCTTAGAAGCGAAATAAGAAGAATTGAATAGAAAAATAGTAGTGCTTTGCATTAATCTTTGAGGAACAGCAGAGCTCCACACCTTAATCTATGGAGTGTAGAAACTCTACCGTTGAAAATACATAAGTGATAATGGAGTTCATTGGTCTCGGCCCCAGAGGGGAACCGGAGTAACCAAGACTACTAATACAATGATAAAAAGTTCTATTTATAATAAACTAGTCACTGGGGTTTACAGAAGTAAGTAATTGATGCATAAATCCACTTCCGGGGTCCACTTGGTGTGTGCTTGGGCTGAGCTTGAAGTCTACACGTGGAGAGGTCATTCTTGGAGTTGAACGCCAGCTTTTGTGCCATTTTGGGCGTTGAACTCCACTTTGCAACTTGTTTCTGGCGCTGGACGCCAGAATTGGGCAAGGAACTGGCGTTGAATGCCAGTTTGCGTCGTCTAAACTTGGGCAAAGTATGGACTATTATATATTGCTGGAAAGCCCTGGATGTATAATTTCCAACACAATTGGAAGCGCGCCATTTTGAGTTCTGTAGCTCCAGAAAATCCATTTTGAGTGCAGGGAGGTCAGAATCCAACAGCATCAGCAGTCCTTCTTCAACCTCTGAATCTGATTTTTGCTCAAGTCCCTCAATTTCAGCCAGAAAATACCTGAAATCACAGAAAAACACACAAACTCATAGTAAAGTCCAGAAATGTGAATTTAACATAAAAACTAATGAAAACATCCCTAAAAGTAACTAGATCCTACTAAAAACATACTAAAAACAATGCCAAAAAGCGTATAAATTATCCGCTCATCACAACACCAAACTTAAATTGTTGCTTGTCCCCAAGCAACTGAAAATCAAATAGGATAAAAAGAAGAGAATATACTATAAATTCTAAACTATCAATGAAACATAGCTCCAATTAGATGAGCGGGACTTGTAGCTTTTTGCCTCTTGAATAGTTTTGGCATCTCACTTTATCCATTGAGGTTCAGAATGATTGGCATCTATAGGAACTCAGAGTTCAGATAGTGTTATTGATTCTCCTAGTTCAGTATGATGATTCTTGAACATAGCTTCTTTATGAGTCTTGGCTGTGGCCCTAAGCACTTTGTTTTCCAGTATTACCACCGGATACATAAATGCCACAGACACATAATTGGGTGAACCTTTTCAGATTGTGACTCAGCTTTGCTAAAGTCCCTAATTAGAGGTGTCCAGGGTTCTTAAGCACACTCTTTTTTTGCTTTGGACTTTGACTTTAACCGCTCAGTCTCAAGTTTTCACTTGACACCTTCACGCCACAAGCACATGGTTAGGGACAGCTTGGTTTAGCCACTTAGGCCAGGATTTTATTCCTTTAGGCCCTCCTATCCATTGATGCTCAAAGCCTTGGGATCCTTTTTATTTACCCTTGCCTTTTGGTTTTAAGGGTTATTGGCTTTTTGCTCTTGCCTCTTGGTTTTAAGAGCTTTGGCTTTTTCTGCTTGCTTTTTCTTTTTCTTTCTATTTTTTTTCGCTATTTTTTTTCGCCTATTTTTTTTTCTGCAAGCTTTGCTCTTTGCTGCTTTTTCTTGCTTCAAGAATCATTTTTATGATTTTTCAGATTATCAAATAACATGTCTCCTTGTCATCATTCTTTCAAGAGCCAACATATTTAACATTCTAGAACAACAACTTCAAAAGACATATGCACTGTTCAAGCATTCATTCAGAAAACAAGAAGCATTGTCACCACATCAATATAATTAAACTAAGTTCAAGGATAAATTCGAAACTCATGTACTTCTTGTTCTTTTGAATTAAAACATTTTTCATTTAAGAGAGGTGATGGATTCATAGGACATTCATAACTTTAAGACAAAGTTACTAACTACTAATGATCATGTAATGAAGACACAAACATAGATAAGCACTTAACATAGAAAACAAAAAACAGAGAATGTAAGAACAAGGAATGAGTCCACCTTAGTGATGGTGGCGTTTCCTTCTTGAGGAACCAATGATGTCCTTGAGCTCTTCTATGTCTCTTCCTTGTCTTTGTTGCTCCTCCCTCATTGCTTTTTGATCTTCTCTAATTTCATGAAGGATGATGGAGTGCTCTTGATGTTCCACCCTTAGTTGTCTCATGTTGGAACTTAATTCTCCTAGGGAGGTGTTGATTTGCTCCCAAAAATTTTGTGGAGGAAAGTGCATCCCTTGAGGTATCTCAGGGGTTTCTTGATGATGAGCTTCTTCATGTGCCTGTTGAGATCCATGAATGTGCTCTCTTGTTTGCTCCATCCTTTTCTTAGTGATGGGCTTGTGAGATGAATCTTTCCATCTCCCATGGCTCAGAGGTGGAAGCAATTGCCTTCCCTTTCCTCTTTCTTGAGGTTTCTTTGGCCTTAGGTGCCATTAAAGGTAATGGAAAAACAAAAAGCTTATGCTTTTACCACACCAAACTTAGAATATTGCTCGCCCTCGAGCAAAAGAAGAAAGAATAGAAGAAGAAGAAGATATGGAGGAGATGCAGGGATGTGTGTATTCGGCCATATGGGTGGGATTGGATGGGGAAGAGATGTTGAATTTGAAAGATAGTTGGGTGTATGGATGTGAGTGGTAAATGGAATTGTATGAAAGAGGGGTGAGAAGAAGTGAGTGGAGGTAGGTGGGGATCCTGTGGGGTCCACAGATCCTGAGGTGATCCTGTGGGGTCCACAGATCCTGAGGTGTTCAAGGATTTACAACCTTGCACCAAATTAGGCATGCAAAATGCCCTTGCACATAACTCTGGGCATTCAGTGCCAGGTTGGTGCCCATTTTGGGCGTTCAACGCCCATTTGTTGCCCATTTCTGGCGTTGAACACCAGAACCATGCTTGTTCTGGGCGTTCAGCGCCAGCTCTTCTCCAGGGTGCAATTCTGGCGTTCAGCTCCCAGATGCTGCCCATTTTGGGCGTTCAGCGCCAGAACCATGCTCTGTTCTGGCGTTGAATGCCAGACAGGTGCTTCCTCCAGGGTGTGATTTTTCTTCAGCTATTTTTGATTCTGTTTCTAAATTTTTCGTTTATTTTGTGACTCCACATGATCATGAACCTAAGAAAACATGAAAAACAAAAATAAAATTAGATAAATAAACATTGGGTTGCCTCCCAACAAGCGCTTCTTTAATGTCAATAGCTTGACAGTGGGCTCTCATGGAGCCTCACAGATGTGCAGAGCTTTGTTGAGACCTCCCAACACCAAACTTAGAGTTTGGATATGGGGGTTTGACACCAAACTTAGAGTTTGGTTGTGGCCTCCCAACACCAAACTTAGAGTTTGACTGTGGGGGCTTTGTTTGACTCTGCTTTGAGAGAAGCTTTTTATGCTTCCTCTCCATGGGTGCAGAGAGAGATCCTTGAGTTGTAAACACAAGGTTGTCCTCATTTAATTGAAGGATCAATTCTCCTCTGTCCACATCAATCACAGCTCTTGCTGTGGCTAGGAAAGGTCTTTCTAGGATGATGGATTCATCCTCATCCTTCCCAGTATCTAGGACTATGAAATCAATAGGGATGTAAAGGCCTTCAACCTTTACTAACACGTCCTCTACTTGTCCATAAGCCTGTTTTCTTGAATTGTCTGCCATCTCTAATGAGATTTTAGCAGCTTGCACCCCATAGATTCCCAGTTTCTCTATTACAGAGAGGGGCATGAGGTTTATCCCTGAACCAAGGTCACACAGAGCCTTTTCAAAGATCATGGTGCCTATGGTACAAGGTATTAGGAACTTTCCAGGATCCTGTTTCTTCTGAGGCAATCTCAGTTGATCCAATGTATTTAGTTCATTGGTGAACAGGGGAGGTTCATCTCCCCAAGTCTCTTTACCAAATAAATTGGCATTCAGCTTCATGATTGCACCAAGGAACTTGGCAACTTGCTCTTTAGTAACATCCTCATTCTCTTCAGAAGAAGAATACTCATCAGAGCTCATGAATGGCATAAGGAGGTTTAATGGAATCTCTATGGTCTCTAGATGAGTCTCTGATTCCTTTGGTTCCTCAGAGGGAATCTCCTTATTAATCACTGGACGTCCCAGGAGGTCTTCCTCCTTGGGATTCACGTCCTCTCCTTCCCTTACAGGTTCGGCCATGGTGATCAATTCAATGGCCTTGCACTCTCCTTTTGGATTTTCTTCTGTATTGCTTGGGAGAGTACTCGGAGGGATTTCAGTGATCCTTTTACTCAGCTGGCCCACTTGTGCTTCCAAATTTCTAATGGAAGACCTTGTTTCATTCATGAAACTTACAGTGGCCTTGGATAGATCAGAGACTAAGTTTGCTAAATTAGAGGTATTTTGCTCAGAGTTCTCTGTCAGTTGCTGAGTGGATGATGGAAAAGGTTCACTATTGTTAAACCTATTTCTTCCACCATTATTAAAGCCTTGTTGAGGATTTTGATCCTTCCATGAGAGATTTGGGTGATTTCTCCATGATGGATTATAGGTGTTTCCATAAGGTTCACCCATATAATGCACCTCTGCTATTGCAGGGTTCTCAGGATCATAAGCCTCTTCTTCAGAAGGTGCCTCTTGAGTACTGTTGGATGCAGCTTGCATTCCATTCAGACTCTGAGAGATCATATTGACTTGCTGAGTCAATATTTTGTTCTGAGCCAATATGGCATTCAGAGTATCAATTTCAAGAACTCCCTTCTTCATAGGCGTCCCATTACTCACAGGATTCCTCTCAGAAGTGTACATGAACTGGTTATTAGCAACCATGTCAATGAGTTCTTGAGCTTCTGCAGGCGTTTTCTTTAGGTGAATGGATCCACCTGCAGAAGTGTCCAATGACATCTTTGATAGCTCAGATAAACCATCATAAAATATATCCAGGATGGTCCATTCTGAAAGCATGTCAGAAGGACACTTTTTTGGTCAACTGTTTGTATCTTTCCCAAGCTTCATAGAGGGATTCACCATCTTTTTGTTTGAAGGTTTGAACATCCACTCTAAGCTTGCTCAGCTTTTGAGGAGGAAAGAACTTGGCTAAGAAAGCCGTGACCAGCTTATCCCAAGAGTTCAGGCTATCTTTAGGTTGAGAGTCCAACCATATTCTAGCTCTGTCTCTTATAGCAAATGGGAAAAGCATGAGCCTGTAGACTTCAGGATCTACTCCATTAGTCTTAACAGTATCACAGATCTGCAAGAATTCAGTTAAGAACTGAAAAGGATCTTCAGATGGAAGTCCATGAAACTTGCAGTTCTGCTGCATCAGAGAAACTAGCTGAGGTTTCAGCTCAAAATTGTTTGCTCCAATGGTAGGAATGGAGATGCTCCTTCCATGTAAATTAGAATTAGGTGTAGTAAAGTCACCAAGCATTCTCCTTGCATTATTGTTGTTGGGTTCGGCTGCCATCTCCTTTACTTGTTCAAAATTTTCAATAAGGTTGTCTCTGGATTGTTGTAATTTAGCTTCTCTTAGTTTCCTCTTCAGAGTCCTTTCAGGTTCTGGATTAGCTTCAACAAGAATGCCTTTTTCCTTGTTCCAGCTCATAAGAAAAAGAAGAGAACAAGAAAAGAAGAGGAATCCTCTATGTCACAGTAAAGAGGTTCCTTATTGTTAGTAGAAGAAGAGAAGAAGAAAAAATTCGAACACAGATAGAAGAGGGGGTTCGAATTTGGTGAGTGATGTGAGGAAGAGATATTAGTAGATGAATAAATAAATAGAATAAGATGAGAGAGGGAGAGGATTTTCGAAAATAATTTTTGAAAAAGAGTTAGTGATTTTCGAAAATAGTTTTTGAAAAAAGTTAGTAATTTTTTGAAAATTTTTAAAATCAAAGATTAAAATAATTAGTTAATTAAAAAGAATTTTTGAAAAAGAGGGAGATATTTTCGAAAATTAGAGAGAGAGAGAGAGAGAAAGTTAGTTAGGTAGTTTTGAAAAAGATAAGAAACAAACAAAAAGTTAGTTAGTTAGTTGAAACAAATTTTGAAAATCAATTTTGAAAAGATAAGAAGATAAGAAGTTAGAAAAGATATTTTGAAATCAAATTTTTGAAAAAGGTAAGATAAGAAGATATTTTTGAAAAGATATGATAGAAATTAGTTTTGAAAAAGATTTGATTTTTAAAATCACAATTAATGACTTGATTCACAAGAAATCACAAGATATGATTCTAGAACTTAAAGTTTGAATCTTTCTTAACAAGCAAGTAACAAACTTGAAATTTTTGAATCAAAACATTAATTGATGATGTTATTTTCGAAAATTATGTGATAAAGATAAGAAAAAAAAATGGAATCGAGTTGGAGAGGGAGAGAGAGGGAAGGAGTGGGAAACATCGGGAGGGGTAGAATTAGGAATGCCCATCATCTTGGCAAGGATCCACGGGTATGGAATCGAGAAGCCTTCCTTCGTTTGGAACAGGACTCGTACACCATTTTTGTTGACAGGCTGCCGGAGGACATCTCAAAGAAGGAATTATTTGGGTTGTTTTCATGGACGGGAAGGATTAATGACATTTACCTCTCCAGGAAGATGAGGAGTGGGAGGGTTTACTTGTTCGCGTTTATCCGATATACTACAAAGGGTGGTGCCTTGAAGGCAATCGCAGAGATGAATCGCATGTGCTTAAGAGGAAGGGAGATGTTCGTTGGAGAGGCTAAGTTCAGGAGGAATGTCTCTAAGCGGGAGACGGTCCTGCATAATGACGACTCAAGGAGGGGTGTAGTCCCTAGATTGGGTGATCATGAAAATAATCCTAACAAGGATGGTGATCATGTGATGGCTAGAGTGGGTGTCTGCGGTTTGAATCCCACTCTGAGCATGGACTGCCGGGATGGTAGGGAGCGGCTGGACCATCGGTCTGATCCCGAGCGGAGGTGTGAACCGAAGGATAAGGAGGGACCGAAGGTAAGGGTAATTGAGGCTTTGATGGCAGAGAATAATTTGGGCTGGCTGAAGAGGAGCATTGTCGGTAGTACTCTGAAAGCTATTGACTTTCGGGTATTGCACGCGGTAGCACGAACAGAATGGCCTCATGTAGTGAAGGTCTGCGAATTAGGAGCCTACAAGGCTTTGCTGGTCTTTGATACTGATCAGTCAGCGGCCGATGCTCTCATGTTTGGCATGAACGGCCTTTTGAAGTTCTTCTATCGAGTTGGGAGATGGAATGAGAATGATCGGGGTGATAAGAGACGTCTATGGCTCGAGTGTATCGGTGTTCCTGTACATGTATGGTCTGAGGCTACGTTTCGCTTGATCGGTGAACAATGGGGAGAGGTGGTGGCTTGTGATCCTGCAACTACTTCATGCTCCTCATTTAGTGTAGGCCGGGTGTTGATTGATACGTGCATTTATGAGGTTATACGTGAAAAAGTGTGCATTGCTGTCGGCACGGCTATGTTTGATGTGTTTGTAACTGAGACGGGGAAGGGGGAGTGGGCTTTGCTGAATTGTGGGAGGAATGCTGAAGAGAGAGGTAACCCGGGCCGTTCTATCGGAGAAGGCTGCGTTCACGGGAGCAATGCAAGTCCGGCGGATGGTGGGGGTGGTCATAGGCAGCTGAATAGTGGGGGCGCAGTGGCGGAGATGATGACGTTACCGGTGAGGGAGAAAGAACAGATAAAGGGTATAGGTGTCATTTCCCCTGAAGAATTAAATGAGTGGAGTAACAAACATTTGAATTTGAAATTGGGAAGGACTATGTTTAAGGAATTGGCTCCCAATATGAAGAAGGCTGTACCTACGAGAGCTCTGGAGCAAGAAGGGGCGGAGGATTCGGAGAGGACTGTGTCCTGTGATCTGGTTAGGGGTGCAGGTATTACGTATGATATTACTAGTGTTAGTAGGTGTGTGGGTCCGAGTGATAATGCTGTTGTTCTGAATGGATTCATGGCCCAAACATTATTGACTGAGCCTAAGAATAGTGCATTGGGCCTTAAAACGTGCAGCCCACATGAAAAGAATGGAAAGGGACATGAGATGGACCAGGGATATGTCCCGTTGGAGCGGGGCCTGGACCGGGTCGGGTCTGGTGAGGGACTCACTCCTGGAGATAGGGTTGATGGTAACGCGTTCCTCCAAGCCGGCGCGGACACCACCAGCTGCATGAAGAGATCGGCGGGACTCCAAGACGGCGCGGACACCACCGGTTGTGTGAAGAGAACGGCGGCCCGGACAGGACTTGGATTGGAGGCAGGCGCTGAGACCGCGGTCACAGATGAGGGAGGCCGGTCTGGTACCAGGGCGCTGTCCGTTGATGAGGCTGGGATCTCATCTGGCTGGGTTGGCGATGGAAGGAAGGGTCGACCAAGGGCGGGAGGCTTGTGGTCTCCTGGAAGCGCAGCGACAAGGGTGGCTATGGCTGACGAGGATGGTCGGGTAGGTGGCGGTGGTGGATCGGGGACAGACATGTTAGTGGCTGGGGGAGTGGCGATGGGGAGCCAGAGACGGGGAGATTGCTTGATGCTGGCTGACTGTGGGAATGAAGCAGATTTGCAGCAAACAGGTGGGGTAGGTGGGGGTGACCAGGTGGAGGCAGGTAGTAGCAGTGGAACGAAGCTGGGATTCTGTGCGACACCAGGATGCGATGATTCTTGTTACCAGGACCAAGTTTGTGTACCAATTGACACAGCTGACAGTAATCCCATGGAAGGGGAAGCTGACGGTAATAATCAGCAATCGGTGGAGGGGAAAAGTGGGTATGGGAAAGCGGTAGATGGTATAGGGGAGGAGCAAACTAAGGGTGGAAGTGACGCTGGGTCTGAAACGTCTGAAATTGAAAGGATGGAAGCAGTGAAAGAAAACAAGAAAACATGGGACCTAGCTATGGAATCTGGAGCTGAGTTATACGATGAGGAAGAGGATATCATGGCAATCCTTCAAGCTCAGAATGAAGAAATAGCACGGAAGAAAAAGCAGGCTAAACTAAAAGAGAAAGCTAGAAGGAGTCGTCCGAAAAATAAGAAAAAGGTGTGTACATCAAGTTTCAAATGAGTTTTGCATCATGGAATGTTAGGGGGTTGGCGGGGATTGGCAAGTTAAGTATGATTAAAGCCTTTAGGAAGAAGTTCAATTTGCATATGCTTGGGTTGGTAGAGACAAAAAAAGAGATGGTAAATAGATTTGATGTTATGCAGCTGTGGGGTAATGATGGGGCCGGGTGGGAGTTTGTGGAAGCGGAAGGGGCGTCTGGAGGGTTGTTGTTGATGTGGGATACGACAGTGTTTAAATTAAGTAACTGTTATAAGGGTGGTAGATGGTTATGTGTGGATGGAGTGATGTTAAAAAATAATTTTCGGTGTGCGTTTTGCTTAGTGTATGGTGAGCATGATCGAGAGAGTAAGCTCGTCATGTGGGAAGAGTTGAGTTTCTTGTCAGGCTTATGCCAAGTCCCTCTTTGTTTTTTGGGTGACTTTAATGAGATTGTTCAAGTGGAGGAAAGGCGAGGATCTATGTCGTTGCCGAGATCTGCAGTAGAGTTTAAGTCTTGGATTCACGATATGGAGCTCGTGGACCTAGCTTTATCTGATCGTCAGTTTACTTGGTTCAGAGGTCAGTCATGTAGTAGACTTGATAGAGTCCTGGTTAGTCTGGAGTGGTTAGAAGAGTTTCCTGAAACAAGATTACGAGGAGGCCCAAGAGGTTTGTCAGACCATTGCCCTATAATTATGAATGTAACAAGATTGGGATGGGGGCCAAGACCTTTTCGAAGCCTGGATGCGTGGTTTACTCATGAGGGATTTTTGAGAATGGTAAAGGAGGAGTGGAGATGCCTAGGGGAGATGCAGTTGATGGACAAGTTGAAGGCATTGGCGCGTCCACTGGGCAGGTGGCATAGAGAGAACTTTGGCAATTTGGATAGGAGGATAAATAATTTTGAGGAGGAGATCCGGAAAGTTGATGATTTGGTGAGCATTGGAGTTCATGATGGTACCATGGAGGCTAGAAGAAAGGCACTTGTGAGCGCTTGCAAAGTATGGTATGTCAGGAAGGAAATGCATTGGAAGCAGATGTCACGATCCAGGCATGCTAAGGAGATGGATAAAAATACTAGATACTTCCACAACTTAGCCTCGGCTCGGAGAAGGAGTAATCGGATTGATGCCTTAAGAATCCATGGACGCTTAGTGCGGAATCCAGCTCGAATCAAGATTGCTATACGGGACTTCTATAAGGAGCTGTATCACCAGGAGAAGTCACCAAATATTGGATTTCGGGAAGGCCTGGTAAGGAGAATAAATGGGGACGAGGCAACAGAACTGGAACAGATACCGAGTGCGGAAGAAGTAAAATCTGCAGTGTGGTACTGTGAGTCAACAAAAGCTCCAGGATGCGATGGTTATAACATGAACTTTATTAAGAGGTGTTGGGCAGAAGTTGGGAGGGAATTCACGGATGCAGTGTTGGGGTTCTTCCATTCAGCAGTACTACCGGCGGGGTCAAATGTCACGTGGGTGGCGCTGGCACCAAAATTTGTTGGAGCTACAGAAATAAAGGATCTCCGACCGATCAGTATGGTGGGTTGTGTTTATAAGGTCATCTCTAAGGTGCTGGTTCGAAGGATGCGGAAGGTGATGCCGGATCTGGTAGGCGAGACTCAGACTGCTTTTGTACAGGGTAGGAAAATTCATGATGGGGCTTTGATTGCTTGTGAAACAGTGCACTGGCTAAGGTCAAGGAAAAGAGGCTCAGCGATAATTAAACTGGATTTTCAGAAGGCTTATGATAGGGTCAAATGGAGCTTTGTGGATTTAGTGCTGCAAAGGATGGGCTTTGGACATAGGTGGCGGGGGTGGATTAAGGAATGTATTTGTTCAGCGTCTATGTCAGTGCTCATTAATGGGTCTCCCTCTAAGCCGTTCAAAATGGAAAGGGGCATGCGTCAAGGGGACCCTTTATCCCCCTTTCTGTTTGTACTAGTTGTTGATGTACTCCATAGAATGATCGGGGAGGCGGTGAGGAATGGGCGCATAGCCTCGCTCATGGTTGGCAGGGATAACATTGCGTTATCACACTTACAGTTTGCGGATGACACGATACTTTTCTGCCCGCCAGAAGAAGAAACTATACGGAACTACAAGCGACTTCTGCGTTGCTTCGAGCTGATGTCTGGTTTGAGCATTAATTTTGACAAGTCTAGCTTCATTCCGATAAACTGTGAACAAAGGTGGGTGCAAAAGATGTGTATCTTGGTGGGGTGTAAGGAGGCCTCACTCCCTATCCGGTACCTTGGCATCTCTTTGGGAGCAAACCCGAGACTAGTTAAGACGTGGAAGCCAGTGATTGATAAGGTGGAAGAGAAGTTGAGTCTGTGGCGAGCAAAAACCCTTAATAAATCGGGTAAGTTGGTGCTCATTAAATCGGTTCTTAATAGCCTGCCTGTTTACTATCTCAGTTTGTACAAGATGCCAAAGGCAGTAGCAGAGAAGTTGATTTCCTTACAAAGACGATTCTTGTGGAGTACAGAGGATGGGGGGAGCGGGATACCACTAGTGAGATGGGATGTAGTGATGGCCCCCAAAAAAGCGGGTGGGTTGGGAGTGGGAGATGCGGTGGTTCGAAATACAGCTCTTCTTTTCAAATGGTGGTGGAGGTTCTCGAAGGAGGAATGTCCCTTATGGAAAAAAGTAGTGTGCTCTTGTAATAACATGAATCCATCTGAGATGCTACATGGTCAACCTATTCCTTCAAGAGGGGGTCCGTGGAGGGATATTTGTCAGCTACAAATTCGAGAGCCACAAATCAGAGAGCAGATGATTAGAGGCTTGTCAATGGACGTGGGAAACGGTAGAACGATCAGGTTCTGGGAAGATGACTGGCTAAATGGTGGTGTCTTGAAGGATTTGTTCCCTAGACTCTTCTCGGTTTCAAACCTTAAAGGATCTGTTATAGGTGACTGCGGATTCTGGGATGGGTTAGAGTGGATATGGAGCTTTCAGTGGAGGAGGCAGTTGTTCCAATGGGAGTTGGAACTCTTGAACCAACTCCATGAGAGACTGCGTTCAGTTAAGCTAGTAGCAGAGCGAGAGGATAGGGTGGTTTGGAAATTTGATAGAACTGGTATCTTCTCTACTAAATCCTTTGTGCAAGTCATGCAGGAGGCAGTCCTTCCGGAGGAAGTAACAAGCTATAGCTTCACTAGTGCTATTTGGAGGGGTTTCGTCCCACCAAGGGTCGAATTATTTTCTTGGTTTGTTCTGATTGAGAGGGTGAATACCAAAGATCGACTGTGCAGATTAGGGGTCATTAACCCGCTTGATAATCTATGTTCCTTATGCGGTAAGTTTGTTGAGTCTACTTTTCATCTGTTTCTTGGGTGTGAGGTCACATGGCAGGTGTGGGGTGCTTGGCTTTATGCTCTTGGACGAGAATGGTCTGTCCCAGGTACACTAAAGCAACATTTTGAGAGCTGGACGACTGCTGCACCACGAAAGGATGAGAGGAAGAGGTGGTTGATTGGATTCTTTGCTGTGATCTGGACAATTTGGTTAGAAAGAAATAATCGGGTGTTCCAGAATAAAGGATCAGCAGTTCAAGACATCACTAATAGATCCTTCGCGTTTTCCGACGAGTGGATTGGTGGGGCTTCCTTTGGTTGTTGATGGCAATGCCGAAGATGACTCAGGGCTGCGCTACCTGCTTCAGTTATTAGTAATCTTTATCTTTATCTTTATTTGTACTTATGGCTTCTGAATTCTGTATGCTCCACCCTGTGTGTTGAGCTATTTATTTCAAAAAAAAAAGATAAGAAAAAGATTTTTGAAAAATATTTTTAGAATTTTCAAAAATAACTAAGAAAAATGAAAAAGATTTGATTTTTGAAAAAGATTTTTGAAAAAGATAAGATTTTCAAATTGAAATTTTGATTTGACTCATAAAAAGAACTAGATTTTAAAAATTTTTGAAAAAGTCAAATCTAATTTTTGAAATTTTAAGAGAGAAAAAGGGAAAGATATTTTTTTATTTTTGAAATTTTTATGATGAGAGAGAAAAACATGAACATGATGCAATGCATGAAAATTTTTAGATCAAAACAATGAATGCATGCAAGAATGCTATGAATGTCAAGATGAACACCAAGAACACTATGAATGTCAAGATGAACATCAAGACTTATTTTTGAAAAATTTTTAATGCAAGGAAAACATGCAAGACACCAAACTTAGAAATCTTTAATGCTTAGGCACTAAAAATTCAAGAATGCATATGAAAAACAAGAAAAGACACAAAACATGCAAATGCAAAGATCAAACAAGAAGACTTACCAAGAACAACTTGAAGATCATGAAGAACACTATGAATGCATGAATTTTCGAAAAATGCAATATGAATATGCAATAGACACCAAACTTATAACTTGACTCAAGACTCAAACAAGAGACACAAAATATTTTTGATTTTTATGATTTTATGATTTTTTTGTATTTTTTTTTAATTTTTTTCGAAAATCATTTTGAAAAAAAAGAAAAATAAGGATTCAAAATTTTTAATATGAATTCCAGGAATCTTATGCTCTAAAGCTCCAATCAAAGGGTCAGGCATGGCTTAATAGCCAGCCAAGCTTTAGTATGTAACTCAGACATGACACGCCTAACATTCCCTACAGTCAACCAGGCTTCAACATGCTTCATGAAACACTAGAATTCATTCTTAAAAATTTTGAAGAAAAATATATTTTTGAAAACATTTTTATTTAAAAATTTTATCGAAAACAAAGGAGAAATTTTTTGAAAGATTTTTTTAAAAAAAAATTTTGAAAAGAAAACAAAATAAAAATTACCTAATCTGAGCAACAAGATGAACCGTCAGTTGTCCAAACTCAAACAATCCCCGGCAACGGTGCCAAAAACTTGGTATGCGAAATTGTTACTCAGGTTGTGAATTGTTGTTCGAAATTGATTCCCTGGCAATGGCACCAAAAAAGGATGCACAGAACCATGGTCTAAACATATCTTCACAACTTCGCATAACTAACCAGCAAGTGCACTGGGTCGTCCAAGTAATAAACCTTACGTGAGTAAGGGTCGATCCCACAGAGATTGTTGGTATGTAGCAAGCTATGGTCACCTTGTAAATCTCAGTCAGGCGGATATAAAATAGTTATGGAGTTTTCGAAAATAGATAATATAATAAGGATAGAAATACTTATGTAAATCATTGGTGAGAATTTCAGATAAGCGCATAGAGATGCTTTCGTTCCTTTGAACCTCTGCTTTCCTGCTGTCTTCATCCAATCAGTCTTACTCCTTTCTATGGCTGGCTTTTTGTAAGGATGTCACCGGTGCCAATGGCTACTTTCAATCCTCTCAGGAAAATGGTCCAAATGCTCTGTCACGGCACAGCTAATCATCTGGAGGCATCACCCTTGTCGATGGCTGCATCCTATTCCTCTCTGTGAAAATGGTCCGATGCGCTATCACTGCATGGCTAATCATCTTGGAGGTTCTCGATCATACTGGAATAGAATTTACTATCCTTTTGCGTCTGTCACTACGCCCAGCACGTGCGAGTTTGAAGTTCGTCACAGTCATTCAATCCCAGAGTCCTACTTGGAATACCACAGACAAGGTTTAGACTTTCCGGACTCTCATGAATGCCGCCATCAATCTAGCTTACACCACGAAGATTCTGATTAAGAGATCCAAGAGATAATCATTCAATCTAAGGTAGAACGGAAGTGGTTGTCAGGCACGCATTCATAGGGAATGGTGATGATTGTTACGTTCATCACATTCAGGTTGAAGTGCAAACGAATATCTTAGAAGCGAAATAAGAAGAATTGAATAGAAAAATAGTAGTGCTTTGCATTAATCTTTGAGGAACAGCAGAGCTCCACACCTTAATCTATGGAGTGTAGAAACTCTACCGTTGAAAATACATAAGTGATAATGGAGTTCATTGGTCTCGGCCCCAGAGGGGAACCGGAGTAACCAAGACTACTAATACAATGATAAAAAGTTCTATTTATAATAAACTAGTCACTAGGGTTTACAGAAGTAAGTAATTGATGCATAAATCCACTTCCGGGGCCCACTTGGTGTGTGCTTGGGCTAAGCTTGAAGTCTACACGTGGAGAGGTCATTCTTGGAGTTGAACGCCAGTTTTTGTGCCATTTTGGGCGTTGAACTCCACTTTGCAACTTGTTTCTGGCGCCGGACGCCAGAATTGGGCAGAGAACTGGCGTTGAACGCCAGTTTGCGTCGTCTAAACTTGGGCAAAGTATGGACTATTATATATTGCTGGAAAGCCCTGGATGTCTACTTTCCAACGCATTTAGAAGCGCGCCATTTTAAGTTCTGTAGCTCCAGAAAATCCATTTTGAGTGCAGGGAGGTCAGAATCCAACAGCATCAGCAGTCCTTCTTCAACCTCTGAATCTGATTTTTGCTCAAGTCCCTCAATTTCAGCCAAAAAATACCTGAAATCACAGAAAAACACACAAACTCATAGTAAAGTCCAGAAATGTGAATTTAACATAAAAACTAATGAAAACATCCCTAAAAGTAACTAGATCCTACTAAAAACATACTAAAAACAATGCCAAAAAGCGTATAAATTATCCGCTCATCACGCATACGCGTGGACGAGGCGTACGCGTGACCAGTGAAGCATCCAACGACGCATATGCATGGATGACGCGTATGCGTGGCCAGAGAATTGTCAAAGCGACGCGTATGCATGGTTGACGCATACGTGTGACAAATCATCACGTGTTGCAGATATCAGAATTCGCTGGGGGCGATTTCTGGGCTGCTTTGGACCCAATTTCAGGCCCGAAAAAACTTATTAGAGGCTGCAGAGTGGAGCTGGCAGGAGGAATCATTCATTCACTTTACACATTAGTTAGTGTTCCGAGGGTTACCTGAAACTGGAGGTCGATCTCGGACGAGATCTTCTGTACTGGTCGGTGCTGACGTGTCCGGCTGGTGAGTGGCGGCCGGAGCTGTTGTGTCCGACTTGTGGGACTGGCTGCACTGCTGATCCTACGTCACCGGAGGGTGGGGGGTACCTGCAAGAGACTCCGATGCTTAAGTTAGCATGGGTATTAAACAGGTTTTTAGTAGAATCAGAGTATGAGTTATACCTGGGTGCTCCAGTGTATTTATAATGGTGTGGAGTGACCTTTCTGGAGATAAGATAGTTATCTTATCTTATCTTATCTTTAAGTGAGGTCATCTTATCTTCTGGGGAACCGCCTTTATCCTTCTAGGCTTTGGCTGCCTTTAGGTTGGGCTGTGTCCCTTTGTTTGGGCCTGCTTGGGCCTCTTATGGCGATTTGGCCGAGCTCTTTGAGAAGAGGTCGGTAATGGGCCAACCTTCCAAGAGGTCGGACATGGGCCAATGATAAACCCATATTTTATGATGTATTTTGTGCTCAATTTAAGTGATTTATTCAATCCTTCACCTACTTATTCATGTAAATTGCATGGTTTTACTTTCCTTTCCTTATTATGTGATATGTGTGAAAAACATGTTTCTTTTGCTTTAAAAATATTTATTTTAATTACCCTTTATTACCATTCGATGCCGTGATTTGTGTGTTAAGTATTTTCAGGTCTCCTAAGGCAGGAATGGCTTAGAGGACAGAAAGGAAACATACAAAAATGGAAGGAAAGCACAAAAATGGAGTTTTGAAGAAAAGGGCAGCGACGCGAACGCATGGACGACGCAGCCGCGTGCCTAGCGCGAAAAGGCAGCGACGCGAACGTGTGACTGACGCGGACGCGCGCCTTGAGTAGAACGCAGATGACGCGTACGCGTGACCAAAGCGAACGCATGACAAGGAAAACTCCCAGAAAACGCCACATGCAGAAACTGCAGAAAACGCCCCCAGCGATTTCTGAGACCCTTTTTGGCCCAGATCTAAGTCCAGAAAACACAGATTAGAGGTTATAAAGTGGGAGAACGCATCCATTCATGAACAGACCTTCTATTAATCACTTTTCATAATTTAGATGTAGTTTTTAGAGAAAGAGGTTCTTTCCTCTCTCTTAGGTTTTAGGATTAGGATTCCTCTTAAAGGATTTAGGATTTCAACTTCCTCTCAGGTTCAATATTCCTTTTACTTTATATTTCTCTTTTACTTTCAGATACTTTAATGCTTTTATTTAATTACTTATGCTGCCAAATTAGCTTATGAACTCTTTATGTTTGGATTGATTTTCTTTTATTTAATAAATTGAGGTATTTCAGATTTATGATTCTTATTTAGCTTTTTATATTCTTGGCTTTAATTGAATAACTGGAGACTCTTGAGTTATCAAACTTATCGTGATTGTTAATTGTTATTTTTGCTAATTAAATTGAATCCCCCTAACTCTAGTCCCTTCTTAGGAGTTGGCTAGGACTTGAGGATCTAACTAATTAGTCCACTTGACTTTTCCTTACTTTAGTAAAGGTTAACTAAGTGGGATTAAAACTCAATTCTCATCACCATCGATAAGGATAACTAGGATAGGATTTCTGAATTTTCATACCTTGCCAAGAGTTCTATTAGATATTAATTTATTAATTCCTGCAATTTATTTTTTCTTGTTCAAACCTTTTAAAACCCAAAAGCACTGTTTTCCATAACTAATAATAAGAACACCTCCCTGCAGTTCCTTGAGAAGACGACCCGAGGTTTGAATACTTCGGTTTATAAATTTTATTGGGTTTGTTACTTGTGACAACCAAAACGTTTGTACGAAAAGGATTTTCTGTTGGTTTAGAAGCTATACTTACAACGCAATTACTTTCATTCTTTACCAATAGAAAAACCCGATCGTCAAACCTTCTAAGAGGTCGGATAGTCTGACCTGAAGAGGTCAGCTGACTTGTCGTAAAACATCCCGGGTCGGACAGCTCGACCCAGGGTATGAACAGTGCCCCTGCTTGAGTTCGGACCTTTTCGTGAGATCGTGCTTTCAGAGCTTCGATCTCTTTGGGGAAGTCGTGCTCAAGCATCCGTCTGGCTTGTTTCTTCATTGCTTTGCAATCCTTGCAGATTTTCTAGAGGTTTGGTACTTCACAGTCCATCCTCTTTTGAGTGGTAGTGTGGGTTTTCTACCCTTGGATCACGCCTTGCTTTAAGTTTGTGTTGACAAACCTCTGCCTTGGCGAAGTTATCCTTGCGGCTTGATATCCGGGCTTTTAGTGACTTGTCTGATGACTTTTTAGTGTTCTTCATATAGAACCTTTTTTAGTCTTGGATGACGTTCGTAGCCCTGTTTGAGATTGTGTCTTTTTTGAGCGGAGTTGTATCCTTTTTGGCTAAGCACATTTGAGCCTTAAGTTGTTTCCCAATCTTTTGGCTTGTTCTTTTTTGAGATCGTTCTTGCGCCTCTTCTTAGCTGACGTCGACCTGTACGACTTTGCCCCTGCTTGAGTTTGGACCTTTCCGTGAGATCGTGCTTTCAGAGCTTTGATCTCTTTTGGGAAAGTCGTGCTCAAGCAGCCTGACTTTGGTCGATCTTGAGTAGTTTATCCTTGTGCGAGTCTGGTATTGCCCCTTTTTTAGTTTGTTGAGAGGTCTTTTCAGCCTTCTTTCGACTTGCTTGTCTTCACTGCTCAGGCTTTTTAGTCATAATCCAACAAATTTTTAGGTAGTGTTCGATGGAGAACCTTTTTATAGTTTGTTTGGATGACTTTTTAGCTCCGTCTTTGAGGTCGTGCTTTTCGCTTTTTAGGTAGTGTCTTTTTTCAAGACTTCGTACTTTTCAATGAAGCACTTCCGGCTTTGGTCTTTTGACCTTTCCTTGGCCTTTGTGAGATGTTTATAGAGTGTTAGTACTTTGCTGTCCAACCTCTTTTTGATCAGATCTTGTTTTGTCTGTCTCCTGTTTGGGCGAGATAACCTCTGGGCTAACTTGTCCGACAACTTTTTAGCGTTCTCGTGGAACCCTTTTTAGTTAATCTGAACAACTTTGATAGCCTTGTCGTGGAGCCGTGGCTTTTTGGGTAGAGCTGTGTCCCCTTTTTTAGCGCACGCTTTTTTGTTGGTCCGACTTCTCTTGTCGATCCTTCTTTAGCTTTCGTTGGTCCGACTTCTCTTGTCGGTCCAAGCTGTAGCTTTCGTTAGTCCGACTTCTTCTTATCGGTCCAAGCTATAGCTTTCGTTGGTCTGACTTCTTCTTGTCGGTCCAAGCTGTAGCTTTAATTGGCTCGGGCCGACTTCTTCATGTCGGCCTCTTCTAAGTTATTTCTAGTAATCCATTTTTAGTTGGACCTTGCTAGGTCTCCTTTTATGGATTACTTTTTATAACCTTTTGTAGCTTGTCGGGCCGACTTCGTCATGTCGGTCCCTTCTAAGTTATTTCTAGTAATTCATTTTTAGTTGGACCTTTGTCGGGTCTTTTTTATGGATTACTTTTATAACTTTGTGATTTTGTTGGGCCGACTTTATCACGTCGGGCCCTTCGAAGTTATTTTAGTAATCCTCTTTTTTGGACCTTGTTCAGGTCTCTTTCAGGGATTACTTTTATAACTTTCTGTTCTGAGCCGACTTCATCATATCGGGCCCTTCAAAGTTATTTTAGTAATCCTCTTTTTTGGACCTTGTTCAGGTCTCTTTCAGGGATTACTTTTATAAATTTATGTTCTGGGCTGACTTCATCATGTCGAGCCCTTTTAAGTTATAGTAATCCTCTTTTATAGGGCTGGCCAGACCTTTTTCCAGGAATTTACTTTTTATAACTTGGGTTATTTACTGGTCTGACTTCTTTACGTCGGCCTGTCTTTAAGTTATTATTTAGCAATCCATTTTTATTAAGACCTCGTCAGGTCCTTTCTATGGATCACTTTCGATAACTTCTTGCATTATTCTGTTTTTATCTTTGCCGATTTTGTAGAAATTGGGTTTGATCCCCGTTTGGACAACCTTTTGATGAATTTGGTTTTCATCTTCGTTGGTCTTTATCGTGATCGAGCAGTGAATCTGATTTTCCCTTTTTGCCGATCTGTAGCTTTATAATCGGGAGATGAATTTTGCTTTCACTTTTTTGCCGACCTTGTCGAAATCGGGCGATGAATTCTACTTTCATCTTTGCTGACTTTTATCGTGATCGGGCGGTGAATTTGGTTTTCACCCCGCCGACCTTGTCGTGATCGGGCAGTGAATTTTTACTCTCAGATTAATGCGTCTTGGTAGAGCAGTGAATTTGGTTTTCACTTTGTCGGCCTTTGTCGAAATCAAACGATAAATTCAGTTTTCATCATGGTCAGGCGGTGAAGTTGGTTTTCACCTTGCCGACTTATCACTTTGTAATCGGACAATGAATTTGGTTTTCATCTTGACGATTTTGTCGTGATCGGGCGGTGAATTTGGTTTTCACCTTGCCGACCTGCCGTAATCGGGCATCTTGGTAGGAAACTTTTTAGGGAATCTGCAATCTTTTAAACAATAAAATGAAGATAAGAGTGTGTACATGTTAGTACTTACCCTTCTAGGTCGGGCAATCTTTTTGGATCTCGGCCTGGCGCCCTTTTTAGATTGCAGGCATGCCGTGACCTTGGTAGCTCTTGTCCCTCGAGGTTGGATACTCTGTAGTAGCCTTTTCCCAGTACCTCTGTGACTCGGTAGGGTCCTTTCCAGTTAGCTGCTAGCTTCCCCTCTCCCAGTCGACTTGTTCTGATATCATTTCGGATTAGGATGAGGTCGTTGCTGGCAAAGCTTCGCTATACTACCTTCTGATTGTATCTTGAGGCCATTCGACGTTTTAACACCTCTTCCTTGATCCGAGCTCTTTCTCGGATTTCTGGAAGTAGGTCGAGCTCTTCCCTTTGAAGTTGGGAGTTGGCCTCTTCACTGTAGTGGATCACTCTGGGCGATCCTTCTTCAATCTCCACTGGGATCATTGCATCCATTCCATACGCTAATCAGAAGGGTGATTCCTTTGTGGTGGAATGTGGCATTGTTCGATATGCTCATAGGGCTTGTGGGAGCTCTTCTGGTGGGGCTATAGGGAAGTTGGCATGCTTTTGATGTAAAGCTTTGACTTTGTATTTGGATTTTTGCTCTGAAGAACTTTGGTTCTTTCTGTAAAAAGTTTGCGTCTTTGATCGTTTGTTGTGGCTTTTCTTTTGTCGTTCGCCTTTGAGAAGAATGTGGTGTTTGGACTGTTTAGGTATAGATTGTCGACTTCTTTTCTTTGTGTTTTTGCCCTGTTGTTGCCTCCAAAGGGTGCCCCTAGACTTTCGTGTGAGTCCTAGGGTTTCTCTTTTACTACTATATCTGTCAATTGATGTTTTGCTATTATTGTCCGAGTTATTTCCTTATTTGCCTGAGTTGTTTGGTGTTGGCTAGTTTTGAAAATACATCAGCTCGGGCATTCTGCTCCCGAGGTATGTGTCGGACTTCATATTCCCCGAATTGTCTGAGCTGTTGGTGCTGGCTGGTTTTGAAAGCGCATCAGCTCGAGCATTCTGTTCTCGGGGTATGTGGCGGACCTCATATTCCCCGAGTTGTCCGAGTTGTTTTCTATTTTTGTCCAGGGTCCCCTGAATTGTTCGAGCTGTTCTCTGGTTTTGTCCAGGGTCCCCCGAATTACCCGAGGTACTTTTTCATGGTGGGATCCTTAGCTTGGTTGCTCCCTTCTATTTGTGAGGTGACTACTCGTGAATCACTGGACTCGGTAAGCTCCTACCGTCTTAGCCAGCCTTAAACCAGCCAGTAGTGCATCGTATTCAGCTTGGTTATTTAGCTTGATTTGGCTTCTCTGATTGCTTTTTATAATTATACCTGCACCACTGTCGGTTTTGTTTGAAGAGTCGTTCACGTAGAAATTTCATTTTGTAGGAGTTCCCGGGGTGTCAGTGTACTCTGTAATGAAGTCGGGCAGATACTGTGATTTGATGGCTGTCCGAGCTTTCATATCGAAGATCGAATTGGGATAACTCGACAGTCCACTGTAGGATTCTTCCAGCTAAGTTTGTTTTCTATAGGATTTCTTTTATGGGCTGGTTGGTCCGAACTCTGATAGTGTGAGCTTTGAAAGTATGGGTGGAGTCGTTGAGAGGTGAGTACGAGGGCGTAGGCAAACTTTTTCTATCTTTTGATAGTTTAGTTTGGCCCCTTGTAGAGCTTTACTGATGAAGTAGACGAGTTGTTGCCCACTTTCATCTTCTCTGACTAGTGTTGAGGCTATTGCCCGACTTCCCACTGCGAGGTATAATATGAGTTCTTCACTTTCACGTGGTCTGGTAAGAATGGGTGGTTGCCCCAAGAACTTTTGAAATATTGGAAGGCTTGTTCGCACTCCGTTGTCCTTTTCAAACCTCTCTCCCTTCCTTAATATACCTCTTTGAGGTGTCTTTTGCAAGATGATTTAGAGATCCCTCTTCCTGTGAATCCTCCATTTATCATATGAACATGCCTCTCAGGGGTGTGAGGTGGATGTTCAACTCGTCCGACCTCTTCGGTGTGGGGTGGACGTTGTACTCGTCCGACCTCTTCCTTCAACTTGTCCGACCTCTTTGGTGTGAGGTGGACCTTCAACTCGTCCGGCCTCTTTAGTGTGAGGTGGAGCTTCAACTCGTCTGACCTCTTCGGTGTGAGGTGGATCTTCGTCCGACCTTTTCGGTCTGAGGTGGACTTCCAACTCGTTCGACCTCTTTGATGTGAGGTGGACCTTCAACTCGTCCGACCTCTTCAGTGTGAGGTGGACTTTCAACTCACCCAACCTCTTTGGTGTGATGTGGATGTTCAACTCGTCCGACCTCTTTGGTGAGAGGTGGATGTTCCACTCGTCCGACCTCTTCAGCCCTTCTCTTGCCAATTTCTCTATGACATTCTTTAGGTCGAAGCACTTGTCGGTAGGATGTCCGTAGATTCGGTGGTACTCGCAGTATTCTGTCCGATTTCCTCCTCCTTTGTGTTTAATCGGGCAAGGCGGCAAGATCTTCTCAGTGTTGTATATCTCTCGGTAGACATTCACAGGAGATAGGTTTCTCAGTGGGTTGTCTTCTTTTTTTTCTTGGACTCTTTATCCTTGTCCCGTAGTGGGTTAGGAGAATCTGGTTTTTGAGTTGTCTCCCAATCGGGAGTTCTCCTCCATATTGATATATTTTTCCGCCCTTTCTTGAACCTCGTTTAGAGATGTTGGGTATTTCTTGGATATTGCGTGGCTGAAAGGTCCTTTTCTTAGGCCATTGATGAGACCCTTGATAGCTGCTTCTGTTGGTAGACTTTGTATATCCAGGCATGCTTTATTGAATCTTTCCATGTAGTTGCGGAGACTTTCCCGATCTCCTTGCTTGATTCCTAATAGACTTGGGGCGTGCTTAGCCTTATCTTTTTGGATGGAGAATCTGGCTAGAAACTTCTTGGCTAAGTCGTCAAAGCTTGAGATGGACCTAGGAGGTAGATTGTCGAACCGTCTAATTGCTGTCTTTGTTAAAGTAGTCGGGAAGGCTTTGCATCGAACTGCATCTGAGACGTCGGTGAGGTACATTCTACTTCTGAAGTTACTGAGATGATGGCCGGGATCTACTGTGCCATCGTATCAAGTCATGTCGGGAAGTTTGAAGTCCTTTGGGATTTTGGTCCTCATGATCTCTTTGGTGAATGGGTCTTGGTCCTTACGGGAGTCGCCTCGTGACCGGATCGAGTAGTCTTGGTCTTGAGATCTGCTTCGAGTTTTAGGAGCTTGTCCTCTAACTCACGACGTCGCCTAACTTCCCTTCGTAGATCTCTCTCAGCTTCTCGTTGGTGCTCCACCTCTTTTTCGAGTTTCTTTAAACGATCTTGAAGTGCCTCCACGGCTCCCACATTTGGTGAACCGTTATTTTTGTTAGGTTGAGGAGTATCTTTTGGTGTAGTATCCGCGTTCTTGTGTGGCGTTCTATCTTCTAGATCCGAATCGTGGTCGTTGTCATGGTCATCCGCCATGGTGATGGGATGACTTCCAGATTCCCCGGCAACAGCGCCAATGTTCCGAGGGTTACCTAAAACTGGAGGTCGATCTCGGACGAGATCTTCTGTACTGGTCGGTGCTGACGTGTCCGGATGGTGAGTGGCGGCCGGAGCTGTTGTGTCCGACTTGTGGGACTGGCTGCACTGCTGATCCTACGTCACCGGAGGGTGGGGTGTACCTGCAAGAGACTCCGATACTTAAGTTAGCATGGGTATTAAACAGGTTTTTAGTAGAATCAGAGTATGAGTTATACCTAGGTGCTCCAGTGTATTTATAATGGTGTGGAGTGACTTTTCTGGAGATAAGATAGTTATCTTATCTTATCTTATCTTTAAGTGAGGTCATCTTATCTTCTGGGGAACCGCCTTTATCCTTCTAGGCTTTGGCTGCCTTTAGGTTGGGCTGTGTCCCTTTGTTTGGGCCTACTTGGGCCTCTTATGGCGATTTGGCCGAGCTCTTTGAGAAGAGGTCGGTAATGGACCAACCTTCCAAGAGGTCGGACATGGGCCAACCTTCTAAGAGGCCGGATAGTCTGACTTGAAGAGGTCGGTCGACTTGTCGTAAAACATCCTCTCTCTCTAAGTTTTAAGGTTTTTAGGTTTAGCTTTTCTCAAATTCAGATTTCTACCTTGCTTTTATTTGGTTTTACTTTTATTTATTCTAGCACCTTAGTTATCTACTTCTATCATTGATTACTTTATTTTGCCCATTTAGTTTATGAACTCTTGTGTTACTTTCAATTCCCTTTTTAATGCAATTTTATGTTTCATGTTTATGACTTTTTTATTTAATTGTTGGTTGTTTATTTGTTGCAATTGTTAGTCTTAGGTTTTATTATTCCTTGTTAATTTTCTATGCTTTTATTTTGCGCCCACCAAGTGTTTGATAAAACACTTGGTTGGATTTTAATTTAGTTTTCTATGTTCTTAGCTTGGATTGAATAATTTGGAGACTATTGAGTTGTCAAAGTCTCTTGATGATTGGTAATTGAAAGTTGCTACTTGACTTAAACTTCACTAACTTTAATCTTTGATTAGGACTTGTGAACTCAAGTTGAATTGCTCACTTGACTTTCCTTCAATTGTTAGAGGTTAACTAAGTGAGAGCAATTTGCAATTACCATCACAATTGACAATGATAATGAGGATAGGAATTCCGATTTTCAACCCTTGCTGGGACATTTATTAATTGTTAGTTTACTTCCTTGTCATTTTACGTTCTTTGTTCAACATTTAAAAACTCAAAAAGATACTTTTTCATAACCAATAATAAATACACTTCCCTGCGATTCCTTGAGAGACGACCCGATATTTGAATACTTCGGTTTACTTTTATTGGGTTTGTATTTGTGACAAACAAATTAAATTTGATTGAGGATAAATTGTCGGTGTAGATCTATACTTGCAACGCAATATTTTTGTGAAATTCTTTACCAACGATTTTTCCCCCATCAATTTTTGGCGTCGTTGCTGGGGAGTTGCAAATGTGTGCCTTATTATTGGTTATTGTGAATACTGTGAATATGTTTACCTTTTCGTGTCTTTGTTAGTTGTTTTTAGTTTTAAGAGTTTATTTTCATTATTTCTTATTAGTTTTTTTTTTTATTTTCTTTTGTTACCATGAATTCTCACCCCTTTGGCTATGAGTGTTGTTACAATTATGTTGTAGGAAATGGAGATTACAATGAAGGCTTGCATCAAGGATGGGACAATCAAAGATGGGAGGAGCCACAAGGATTTGATCAACCCTCTTGGCAACAACCCCCTCCAATGTACTATGAGCAACAACCATTCCATGATGCATACCAAGACAATGGTTATGGTGGACCTCTTCGTGATAATCAACACCCACCACAATATACCTATGAACCCCCTCCTCAATATAGCCCACAACCATACTCACAAGCCCCATTTTACCAAACACCTTCGTATGACCCCAATCCATATCCACCATACCAACCACCTTATGAGCCATATGGACCATATATAGAACCACCTGAATTTCAACCCAATTACTCCCAAGAACCACCACCTCAATATACACCACCTCCTTATACACCATTTTCATATCCATCAATCCAAGAGCAATATGATCATACTTATGATAACCAAGCAGAACAAGAGCCACATGATCATTTTAAGGAAGCAATGGATCGACTTCAAGAAACCATCCATCAAATGGAGCTAGAGGAAAGCTGAAAAGCACATGAAGCTCTCATGGCTAACGAATCTCAACTTGAGAACAAGGGACTGAAGGTGTTGTACAACAAGTGGAAAAGATGGAGTGTGTTGAACCACCATATCCTTATCATGATGAACCACTCTCTTGTCATGAACCTTTCCTCCCAAGCAATGAACCCCCATATCCACCCCAATCTTCAATGGATCACACTCTTGGTGTTCTTCTTCAAGGGCAAAAGGAGATGAAAAGGGAGGTACTAGAATTCACGGCCACCTTAGACAAGGTAATAAATCGATTAGCCTCCCAACATTTGGACACTCAAGGAACTCCTATGGCTACATGTGGAGAATAAATTGAAGAGCATAGTATGAAAGAAAAATTGGAAAGTCCGGTGAAAAATGAGGGATGTTGCTTTGTGTTAGAACAATTGGAAGAAGCTATGCTTGTCAAAGAAGAGGAAAAAATGGTTGAAGATTTAGGAGATGTGGAACCTTCATGGGAATCTAGAGTTGTAGAGTATTCCTCCAAGAAGCTTGAAATCGATGTTGAGGAGGCTAGTGCACAACCTCCAAGGCATGTTCCTTATGAAAAATTGGACGGGATAGATCAAGAAGCAAGTTCCCTTAGTGATAATGATCATTAATCAAGCTAACCTTCTCCTGATGAAATTGAAAGCAACATTGAGATGGAAGTCCTTCGAAAAGGATGGACGGGAGTTGAATATGCTTTGTCAAGAACGTTGGAGACTTCTCTACCTAGGTGGTCATCTACTCCTTCATTTGAGTGAGTAAAACTTATCTCCATTAACTTTCTTGCCCCACTTGAATATAGAATGCTTAAAATATATGGCCAACTTAGGAGGCTTTGTGGAATTAAGCGTAAGAGACGGATGTTTAGTGGTTGGAGTTGCAAATCAAGGCTCATCAAGGTTGAAATTTCAAGAGCTAGATGAAAGGGTTGGACCGGTGATCACTTAGTTGGGTCTAAGAGAAGAGTTTGGTATTTCATTGAGAATTCGGATTGCTTGCCACCCAATTGGAACAATGATAATCCACTTAAAGACGGGTGTAAAAACAAGGTTTGGGATCCTGGCATACAAGAAGATCAACTTTGGGAGCTCAAGACTTGTGAAGAACTTCATCAAGGCTTGGTGAATTTACTTGGAAATGTTGAAGCTTATTGGAAGTCCAAGCATTGGTGGAAGTTTCAAGATGAGTTCAAGCACAAGCCACCATGACAAGGAGCTCACCAAATGTCCAACTTAAGGACTTTAACTAAAAGTGCTAGGTGGGAGACACCCCACCATGGTAACTTCTTTCTAATTTTCCTTTTATTTATATTGGTAATAAGTTAATTTTTTTTTATTTTTAGTTATGTTTATTTAGTTAAAATTTGGTTTCACTGGTTTAACCATGGTTGGTATTAAATTGATAGCTGGTATGTCTAAAAAAAAAAGGGGTGTGACGCGTACGTGTGACCCACGCTGACGCGTACGCGTGACCCACGCTTACGCGTCGATGCGCGTCACATGGATTTCTTCTCACCCACGCGTAAGCGTGGGCGACGCTTGCGCGTCGCCTCTTCTTCTGCTAACCCACGCGTACGCGTGAGCGATGCTACGCATCACTTCGCAGATTCCTTTCTTCTTCTTTCTTCTTTCATTTCCTATTCTCTCCCCCTCCTTTCTTACTTTCTCCTCCTCCCTATTCTCTTTCATTTTCTTTTCTTCATTGCATTTACATACTGTCATTCATTGTATTTTAACTTTGTGCAGGTTTTTCTTTTCTTTTCTAAGTTATTATTTTTTCATTGGTGTTAAATGTTCTTATTCAACTGTTGCATCTTTCTTGTATTATTTTGGTGCTTCTTGACTTGTTTGCTATTTAGTTGACATGCCCTTTGCTTCTATTGTTTTCTCACTTACATGTTGTAGCTACTATGTAGTTGAGAACCTCATCATTATTTGGCATTAGCCCACCCATATTTTATTTGTTTACATATCTTTGTTCATGGGTTATTCTTCTTTCTTTTTCTCTCCTTTCAGGATGGCCCACCAAAGAAGGGAAACAGAAAACTTCTAATGGGGCGACAAACAAGTCCAGCCGACCAATCTTTGGAGAAAGCGCAGCAGCTGTCACTCACAACCCCTGTCCACTTGCACATCTTTGCATGCACCGAGGACGGTGCAATCTTTAAGTGTGGGGAGGTCGATACCGACTTTCGTGGGTAACTTTTCTCTTTCCAACACTAATGTTTAATTTTCTTTATTAGTTCATTGTTGCATTTACATGATTGATTGCATGTTTGTTAGATTTTGTGCATATTCTACCACTACTTGGTTGAAGTGATGAATTCTTTTCCAAGAAACTATTTTAGAGCATTTCACAAATTTGAATTAAATTTTTGTTGAACTTGCTTGAAGATATTTAATTTGGAACATGTTTTAGAGCTTGAACACACAAAACCAGTGAGCTTTTTGAGCCTATTTGATTGGTTGCATTTTATCAACTAATATTCTGTTTTGGTGTGTGTTGTTCTCTCTAAAATTGTGATCTTTGTCTTGCTTGATTCTATATTTCCATTGTTTAATGTATGCATACACTTATGTGATTGAGATCTTTGTTTCACTGAGCTTACATACCCATATGGCCTTACCCTTTCATTATCCTTTAATTTGCAAACCAATGTTGAGCTTATTTCACCCCTTTTGTTCCTTATTTTAGCACATCATTAACTATAAGCGGAAAATAATAATGTCCTTAATAATGAGGATAGGAATTTCAATTTTCAACCCTTGCTGGGACTTTTTTTAATTGTTAGTTTACTTCCTTGTCATTTTACATTCCTTGTTTAACATTTAAAAATTCAAAAAGATACTTTTTCATAACCAATAATAAATACACTTCCCTGCGATTCCTTGAGAGACAACTCGAGGTTTGAATACTTCCGTTTACTTTTATTGGGTTTGTATTTGTGACAAACAAATTAAATTTAATTGAGGATAAATTGTCGGTTTAGATCTATACTTGCAACACAATATTTTTGTGAAATTCTTTACCGACGATTTTTCCCCATCAACAGCCCCAAATGTGGTGGTTAATGTGATGGTCGGTAGAAATGCCCTACCAAAATCAAGATCTGTAGCAAAGAAAGATGTCAAGGTTCTTGTCGTGTCATCAGGAGGCAACAAGTTGCCTCCTAGGGAGCTTTCCGAAATATCATTTGGTCCTAGAGACCGCTGGTGTGACGACCTCTCGGAAGACCCGCCAATGGTGATTACGGCAAGAATCGGGACCAGTCTAGTCAAACGAATCTTGGTCGATACAGGGGCCGACTCAAACATCATGTTTGGAAACGTGTTTGACGCCCTGGATCTCAAAGAAAGTGGCCTCAAGTATCATTGTAATTTAGTCATAGGATTGGGGAAACACTGCATCAAGCCTGACAGTTCCGTTGTCCTACCGATTTGTATGGGTTCGAGGGCGAGCAAGAAGTCTGCAATGGCTGAGTTTGTGGTCCTGAAAGACTATATGGCGTATAACATCATCTTTGAAAGAAGAACCATTAACAAACTGTTGGGCGGTCATTTGCATGAAGTTCCTGACAATATAGTTCGTGGCAGACGACGAGTCGGTGGGAACGATCCGAGGAAACCTGGAAATGGTTGTTGCTTGTCACAATGCCAGCTTAACTTTGAGGAAGAGGTCTAAGAAGGTGGCCGAGCTGTTTTTGGTAGATCTGGATGCTAGGATTGACGAGCACTTGAGGCCCAAACCACAAGGCGACTCGGAGAAGTTTCGGGTAGGGGAAATTGAGAACAAGTTCACATTCGTGAACCGTAATCTCCCCCACGAATTGAAGGGACCTCTAATTAAAGCCATTCGTGCCAATGGAGATCTCTTTTCCTGGACTCCATCCGACGTGCCAGGGATAGACCTGGACTTCATATCGCACCATTCGGCCATGAGATCAGAAGCACATCCTATTGCATAAAGGAGGAGGAAAATGTCTTCGAAAAGGGCAAACAAGGTAGCCAAACAAACAGTTAGTTTGTTGGAAGTCGGCTTCATTAAAGAACTCGATTATTCCACATGGTTATCAAATGTAGTTCTTGTGAAAAAAGCAAACAAAAAATGGAAAAAATGCGTGGATTATTCAGATCTCAACAAGGCATGCCTAAAAGACTCATTCTCCTTTCCCAACATCAATGCCTTGGTGGATGTGGCGGCCGGATACAAGTTCTTAAGTTTTATGGACGCCTATTTTGAGTACAACCAGATCCTGATGCACCGACCTACGAGGAAAAAAAGGCGTTCATAACACCCGGAAGGGCATTCTGTTACAAGGTCATGTGTAACACCCTACCACACAGAGCTTTACGCTTAAGCCGTAAAACAAAGGTGGTGTGATATTACGACCTCTAAAATAAAATATATACATAATAATAGTTGAAAGAGTTTATTATTCGAGGAGCCCTGAAAGAAAGCTTAAGCAACAAGTCGCAAAAAGAAAAGCGCATCGCTCGCATAAACGGAAACTTAAACAGGAAGGAAAGTAAAGTCATGTATATGTACATAGAGCAGAGTGTTCAAAATACAAAGTATCAAGCTCCAGGCTCGACCTGTGAAGCCAAGGTCAGCCAGAGAATGTCATACATATATATACACAACCCAAAGTTTCCCAAAACACTCAAAAATAAACATCTCTAGTTCTCCATAAAGCCTCTAGAATGTATAAAGTTAAAGCATATATAAAGAAGAAGTCTAAATACATATATATACATAGTCAAAACATCAAAATCCAACATCCCTACTTTGCTTGCAGAGAAAATCCAGACGCTTAGCAAGGTGTCTCACAACCTGCATCTAAAAAAGGAAACATATGTATGGGATGAGAACTGTGGGTTCTCAGTATGGTAATGGTGCGAACAAGGTTGCGAGAACCGGACCGGTCATCGAACCGGTCAAGTTACTGGTTCAATGGTTCAATGGTTCAACCGGGGTTGAACCGTGGTTGAACCGGTTTAATTAAATATAGAGTAAAATCATAAAAAATTCAATACATAATTTTAAAAATTTAAATTCAATCATTTCTAAACTAATAAAATTCAAAATTTAACAATTTCACAAAATAAATTATTCATAATTTATCATTAAAAGTCACCATCACTTCACAAAATTAAAGCATTCTGTCTATGAAATTACCTAAATTGCAAGAAGTTTGAGCATTTCACTCATTTAGGTGTTTTCATAACAAAAATAACATCAACCACAAGCATGAAGAGCTACCATGAGCAATGGATAAACATGAGTTTCATAACTTAAACAAGCATCAAGAGACAACCCAAAGTGCATTATTCTTGAACAATTTGCCTAAACAAAGAGTGGTTCAAACTATATGGTAACTACAACATATAATTCAAACTCAAAGCATCACAGAGGCATTTAATCGAACACCTAGCACGCAATGTACAAATTTAGCATAAACAAACAAACTTCAGCTACAATGCTTATCCATTCAACAACTTCCACACTTAATACAGCCAAACACAACAACAAATAGAAGTAACCAAGCTTATATAAGCAAGCAAAGCATCAGCCAACCGAGAAATTTCCAATTCTCAAAACTTGCAACAAACCTAGAATCTACAAACTGAACTACCTTATTCCAACAACCTAGAATCCACTAACGAAAATAAAAAATCCAACTAAACTAATGTAGAACAAACTATAGACTGGCAGAGCGTTAATGGATTCTATTGAGGCTCCTCTGTTTGGTGAAAAATCCTCAGGAATGCCGAAGACAGAAATTATGCAAGGTAGGCAGCAGCAAATTGTTGCACACAGTATAAAGGGCATGGCATATCCGATAAAGCTGAAGGTAAGGAAGATTATACATAACCTGCACAGATAGAAACCTATATTGTTAGAAGACCTGAGAAAGTGAAAAATAAAGTGAAAATAAACTGTTTGAGTTATGACATTACCTAAGCATCAGATCCAAATCAAACACCAAAGGCAAGAAGCAATAAGAACAAAATGGCAAAAAAATAGAAGCAAACAATGGATGAATCATAAATTACCCCTATACTCGTCACTGAAGCAAACAGAAGCAACAAAACTGGATTGAAAAACAGATTCATGAAGCACAGAAGCAGCAAAAACAGATTGAAGATTCATGAAGCAGCAAACAGAAGCAGCAAAAACAGATTGAAGATTCATGAAGCAGCAAAAACAGAGGAACTAGGAAGCATGTTCAAACAGAACAGGCGAGCTTAGAAAATCAGTCTTACCGGCGAATGAGAGGCGGGCTCGGCGAGCTGGGCGAGGAGGAGGCGGCCTCAACGCGGTGGTGGTCGCGGCTGCTGTGCAGTGGTTTCGGTGGCTAATGACGAGCGCTGCTGGGTGGCGAGTGGCGACTGAGGAGCGCTGCTGGGTGGCGACGGAGGAGCGCTCTGGAATCTGGTCTCTGGAGCTTGGTCGGCGGTGGCGCTGCTGGCCTTGGTGAATGGTGGGTGAGGGGGGAAGAAAGGGGAGGCTGGGTGCTGGGAGCTTGGGGTTGCTGAGTGAGTGAGTGTCGAGTGATTAGGGTTAGGTTAGGTCTTCCGCCAGTTTCTCTTTTTTTTTTTTTTTTTAAAAAAAATAGCCAAAACGACGTCGTTTTGCTTTTGAATTTCCAAACCACTGAACCGCCAAAAAACCGGACGGTTCTTCCGGTTTACCGGTTAACCGCCGGTTCGACCGGTTTTTTAACCGGTTTTTTGCCATTCGGTTTTTTAGGTTACCCGGACCGGCTAGGTAACCGGTTCCCGGTTTTTCCGGTTGAACCGGCCGGTCCGGTCCGGTTTTCAGAACCATGGGTGCGAACATACATATTATATAAGGTCTCGAGAAAGCCAATCCTAGAACTCCGACACTTAGATTTAAACTTTTATAATTCAAACTAAAAACAAGGTAAGAAAACTAAGGTACTTAGATTTTAATCCACTTGCAACTTAACACCTCAACTCTCACTTTTCTCCAACCATCCAAAATTCCGATAGAACAACCCTCGTCACTCCTCCGCCAGACAAAGAATCTCTCAGTTGCATAGACATATAATGCATACAAAAAAAAAATAAAAGTAGAATATAATTACAGCAAACAAAACATATAGTAGTTAAACATAATTTTTTTTCGTCCTCAATCTTTTTTGTATACAAAATCGTCCCTAAAGTTTAAAACCAAATTTTGAAATCGTCTTTTTTATTTAAATATTAAAATTTTGGACCAAATTATCCATAACAAAAAAATTATAAAATAAAAAAAAAAATTAAAAAAAAAGAGAGTATTTTTACTCTTGCAAAGGGAGAAGGAAAGAAGAAGAAAGGAAAAGGAAAGAAAAAGAATACAATTTTAATCCCTATGGTAAGGACAATTTTAAAATCAAGTTAAATTTTAGAAATGATTTTGTACGCAAAAAAAAGTTCACGACGAAAAATTTTCGTCCTCTACCTTAAAAATCAAAATCATACTTAACCATCAAAATCATACTTAACCGTAAACTAAAATCTAAAATTTCTTATGTTTCTGCATTTCACTTGTCCCCATTCTATTACTGAAACTGGAATATTGAAAATTCCAAGTAAATGCATCCACTACCGCATTGACGAAGCCGAAACCTCGACTTTTCAATGTTTGACTTAGGGAACCGAATTATAAAATCATTCTTGCCCCCAACATTCATTCTTCAAAATATCAGTTTATAGGGAACCGAATTAATACAAGTCAATAGTCATCAGTAAAAATATTAAATGACAAGTGCCCATATTAAATCAATGCCACTCAGATACAGATCAGATTCCGTAAGAATCACAAACCACAAGATACACTGGAACAAAAGAAGCTTGTTTTGAAGGTGTAATAGACTTCATGTCAAAACCTGGAACAATGGAGTCCATAATTACCCAAGTTGACCATTCCACAAATTGTGTATATAGACATACATCTCCATAAAGAGTCTTTCATGATAACTCCTTCTATTCCTAATCACAATAGTTTACAATAGTTTAATTGGTGCGGCTTCTGAAGACATCAAGACCCATCTCAGTAGGATCAGTTGCCTGCAACTCTACTTGAATTCCATCAAGTTCCCTCTTGAATCTCTCTTTGGAGCTAGCATAAATCATCTTGCTCCTAACCCTAGCTGTATCTGGGGACCTTCAAACAGAAGCAACAGAATAAATTATAGATAGAAGTTAATTATAAGAAGTGTTTAACGTTAATAGTTAACAACTTTGTTCGGCAAAGAACTTATGGAATCATTACCAAGCAATGAAGAAAATCCTGCTTTTCTGGCAAAGCTCTTCAGTGACAAAATCAAAATCATAGACAGCATATCGGCACTCATCAGCAGGGAGACTGGCAGTGAAATCATCATATCCTTGTGCTGGCTCACCAAGCTTCTCGACAACTTGCTTCTGCTTCTCCTCAATCTTGAAAACGATAAACCTATAAGTCCTCTTGGCCTTGAGTTCTAAGAACTTTAGCTTGCAGTCATCATGGACTGCCATACCTGATGCTGCATTTGCCTGTAATATTTCACAAACAACAGAAACATTAAAAAAAATAATAAATAAAAATAAAAACGAAAGTAACTAGAGCTACAACCATCACCAGGAAGTTTTTTCCATTTAGTGGAATGGCTGCAAAATGCAAAAATCAACCTATCTTGTAGTGTCCTATTGTACAATACAAAGTTACACACAACAAAATTTCTCTTTACAAACAAAACAAACCGGGGATGATCATTATCATAACATCAACAAGAAGAACAGCCAAATTTTACCCCACCAACTGGATCCCCTACATCTTAGTTCTTATCTATGCATCAGCACATGCATTTAGTTCTACCAAAAATCGAATTTCAAAATAATTGTATCCAAGGCAGCAAGCCAGTGTCATGCATGATGCAGAGAAACTAATGCTTTCGCCTCTTAATTTATTGCTCAAGAGAAAAACGAAATCAATGCACACTAATTTTGCAGCCTTACATGAAAACAAGGAACAATTAAAAACAAAAATATGTAACTTAGAACAGAAAATAAAGAAAACAATCCAAGGAAACAAACCACAAGCTATGTCAATCATAAGTAAAATATCTCGGTTTCCTTCCACTATCAGTTTTTGGTAGATCATTCAATTCATGCATTCAGATACAAATTATAATCATAGTAATAGGAGAAGGACAAGTAGATCCCAGCCTAGAGAAAGTAAAGTACCAAAAAGACTCTCAAAATTTTATGACGGAATTATAGGTCCATAAGAAAAAGAAAAAAGTACCTAAAAGTTTCTGAATGATTGCAATATTGTACTTATAGATACTTGAAAATTTTAACATTAGACAAGTTTCACCCTCTGTCAGTCTCCCAGTCCATTCCCCACTAAGGACCTATAAATACAGCACTGTAATTCTTGAGAGATTTATTTGGTACTCTTTTCCTTAGATACCTAATCATAATTTTTTTCTTCAAGGACCTGGTACTTTTTTTTCCCAACCAGCTTTCTTTGGACCTACTTGTCCTATTACTCTTATATCCAAATAAATTAAAGGACTTACCACCTGCCAGAGAGTGATAGAGACAGATAAGAGGAAACGGTGGAACTATAATACATGACTACCAAAATTGTTGGCCAAAGATAGAAGTAGATCCATAGCACTATCAAATCAGTCAAATTATGCCATTAAACTAATCATTACGCTTAAATGTGATATCAGATTAAAACACTGGAATTGAAATCAAAACCAGATCTGTTAAAGCTAATGAATAATCTTTGAATTCTACACTGTTCAATGCCTATACCTGGTTAAACTGATCGGTTACAACTAAAATGCAATTACCAGATTAGACACTGACAATGACATCAAAATCAGATCTATTAAGCCAAAACCACAAAGTGAACAACAATTCAATGAACAATCCTTCGATTTCTACGCTGTTCAGTGTACAATCGGTGATCAGATCGACCACGAATCAAACTCAAATAGGCCAGAAAGAAAAGATATCAATCTAGAAAATTGAACGAATACTCCTAAATTTCAAAAATCGAAATCTCTGATAAGAACTTCAGTGTTCGGTAGTATCAATAAATCTTCATCATTTTCAGAGGAGTAACAGTTACATAGAACAGTATATAAAAAATAAACTAAACAAAAATAGGCATAAAAATAGAAAGTGAAAGAAAATAGTAAGTTACTAACCATATTTTGATATCGACGAGTGCGATGGAGAGAGAAGAGATATAGGAAAGGTTTGTATTTGTGAGTGGTTCGATATATAAGGGAAGTGGAAGAAGAGAAGAGAAGAGAGTATGATTTGGGTTGTTTAATTGTTGTGAGTATATATAAGGTGAGGGGGCGAAGGGGTGAAAGGGGAAAGGGGGAAAGAGAAGAGCGTATAATATTTACTTTGAAAATGGACCACCAACGGTGCTTGGTGCAGAATACGTGTTGGAAAAGCACTAACTGTAGGCTGTAGCTGTTTCTTTACGTGGCTGGCTTGGATTGTGTTATTCAACCTTTCCCTTCTTTTGCCTGCAAAATTTAAATTGAAAATTGCAAAAAACAGTTTCTAAACATAAAGAACACAGAATATTAGGTTTTTAAGAAGAGTTTATCTTCAAACGTTTTTTACTGAATAACAAGTTCTATATTTTTTGTTAATTAAATAAATTTTAATTTTTAATTTATTATATTTTATTATATTAATAATTTAAATTTAGAGTTTATAATTTAAAATTTAATATTTAAACTTTAGAATTTAAAATTTAAGATTTATAATTTAGAGTTTAAAATTTAAAAGGATTTTATTAGGTAGACAATGACTTTTGTGAATAATGTGAATAATGTGATCTAAAATTGATCTAATAAAGTAAAAAAATATTCCACCCAAAAAACCTAACATTCGCATATCTATTGAATTGAGCATTGGCATATCCATTGTTTACTATTTAATATTTTCGTTGTCTATCTATACTTTTCTAATTTAAAATTTAAAATTTAAAATTTAAATTTAAAAATTTAAAAAACATCACACTTCTTTTTTTTTAATACCTTAACATTGACATTTGTGAAGTTAAAATAAAAAAAGAAATCATGATTTAACTATTTTCGGTTTTTCATAAAATTATAAACATTTTATATAAATTATAGCTTAATTAATTTTACTGTTGAATTGACATCTTCATTTTATAAAATAATTATAAAAAATTTATAAAAGTTAATATAATTATTTTATAGGATAAATTTTTCAAATACACTACATTGATAAAATTATTTATTAAGCAGCTACCCATATCATGTATGAATACGAAAACATCAAATTACTTTTATTGATAAAATATCAAAATACTTTTTTTTAAATCTTAAAAATACAAAAACTTAAAAAAGTATTTTACGAAAAAATTGTTTTTTTAATTTATGAAATGTTTGATTATTTAAGTGGTTAATTGTAATGATATATAAAATATGTTATAATTAAATTGGTTGTTCATTTATAACGTTTAAAATTTTCTTTTACCAAATCTCTGAAAAGGAAGTGACATCAAAGCCAGGCAAGGAGCCTACCCCTTGAAAGAGAAATGAGTGCAAAATGTGGAAATTCGGCTGTGGTCTGGTGGCTAGCTCATGGTTCAGCTGGCTTAATAATAAAGTGCTAAATTAAAGACATTGAATTTGTATGCAGTTGACTATTAACATTTCACAAATACGGCATTTTATGTGTTAGGAAATTGGACAGTTTTCATGAAAAGCATATGAATGCATGAATGAGGAAAGTTGGATTAACATTGGATGGTAATGGCTCTCCCTTAGACTTGGGCCCCTCTTAGATTCTTTGCCTGCGTCAATCCAACGCGACTCCATATGATATTCTTTTATCCCTTTAATTGCATCGCTAGCTGCTCTCCACGACAACAAAAAAACTGTTGATTGTTGAAGCATATGTCTTTTTCATAAACAATCATTGAACTTGAATATTAGTGTACCAATTTATATAATTAATGTGCCCTGCATATTCTCTATGTAAATGCGGTTTGACGATTTTCTATAAATGAAAGTTTATTTTTTTAAAAAGAAATATGTTATGCATGTTGCGACAAAGATGAATGTAGATGCCTATTAATATTTAAACGGTTTATTTCAAAAAAAAAATCAAGTTTTTATTATTTTATATGAATCAAATTAACAAAATTTGAATTTAATACGTGTATAAATAGAAAAAAAGTCTCTGACATTTTATATAACAATAATACATAACAAATAGGAATAAATATTATTTTGATCCCTCACTTGAGGATCAGAATTGAAACCGTCTTTGGTGTATATTTTAATTTAAAATCATCCTTAAAGTTGTATTTGAATTTAAAATCGTCTTTTATAATTTTTTTTGGACGTAAATAGCCTTTCGTCGTTATGAGGCAGTATGACCACCGAAAACAATTATTTATATATATAATTAAATAAATGGAAAAGTTTCAATACATTGATGAGAAAGAAAGAAAGGGTAATGCAGCGTAAAAGCCACTGTTGCAGAGTTCAATGTCGAGGACCTGCTAGAGGGAGAACGCCATGGCTGCACAAAGCTCAACCTCGTCTCGAAGCAAATTGATGAGCGGATATTTTATACGCTTTTTGGGGTTAATTTCATATAGTTTTTAGTATGTTTTAGTTAGTTTTTAGTTTATTTTCATTAGTTTCTAGGCAAAATTTATATTTCTGGACTTTACTATGAGTTTGTGTGTTTTTCTGTAATTTCAGGTATTTTCTGGCTGAAATTGAGGGAGCTGAGCAAAAATCTGATTCAGGCTGAAAAAGGACTACTGATGCTGTTGGAGTCTGACCTCTCTGCACTCGGAATGGAATTTCTGGAGCTACAAGAGTCCAAATGGCGCACTTCCAATTGCGTTGGAAAGTAGACATCCAGGACTTTCCAGCAATATATAATAGTCCATACCTTGCTCAAGGATAGATGACGTACACTGGCGTTCAACGCCAGTTCCATGTTGCAGTCTGGCGTCCAGCGCTAGAAACAAGTTACAAGTTGGAGTTCAACGCCAGAAATAGGTTACAACCTGGCATTGAACGCCCAAAACAGCCCATGCACGTGTGAAGCTTAAGTCTCAGCCCCAGCACACACCAAATGGGCCCCAGAAGTGGATTTCTGCACCATCTATCATAGTTTACTCATTTTCTGTAAACCTAGGTTACTAGTTTAGTATTTAAACAACTTTTAGAGATTTATTTTGTATCTCATAACATTTTAGATCTGAACTTTGTACCTTTTGACGGCATGAGTCTCTAAACTCCATTGTTGGGGGTGAGGAGCTCTGCTGTGTCTCGATGAATTAATGCAAGTATTTCTGTTTTCCATTCAAACATGCGTGTTCCTATCTAAGATATCCATTCGCACTTCAATATGAATGTGATGAACGTGACAATCATCATCATTCCTCCACGAACGCGTGCCTGACAACCACTTACGTTTCACATTAGAATGAATGAATATCTCTTAGATCTCTTAATCGGAATCTTCGTGGCATAAGCTAGATTGATGGCAGCATTCAAGAGAATCCGGAAAGTCTAAACCTTGTCTGTGGTATTCCGAGTAGGATTCAGGGATTGAATGACTGTGACGAGCTTCAAACTTGCGAGTGCTGGGCGTAGTGACAGACGCAAAAGGATAGTAAATCCTATTCCGGTATGATTGAGAACCTGCAGATGATTAGCCGTGCGGTGACAGCGCACCTGGACCCTTTTCACTGGAAGGATGGATGGTAGCCATTGACAACGGTGATCCACCAACACACAGCTTGCCATAGGAGGACGTGCGTGCGTGAATCAGAAACAGAGGAAAGCAGAATTTCAGAAGACAAAGCATCTCCAAAACTCCAACATATTCTCCATCATTGCATACAAGTATAATTTGTGTTCTGCCCTTTTATTCCTTGCAATCAAATTTGATAAGTGAATTACTTTATTGTCTTCCTGACTAAGAGTTACAAGATAACCATAGATTGCTTCAAGCCAATAATCTCCGTGGGATCGACCCTTACTCACGTAAGGTATTACTTGGACGACCCAGTGCACTTGCTGGTTAGTTGTGCGAATTTGTGAAGAATTGTGATTTCCAATTTCGTGCACCACAAATCTTGGTCACATGGTAGGCTGCTACTTTGTTCCCATGGTGAGAAGCCCGGTGTTGCGAATCTCGAGGACCAAGGAGAACCCAGGTCGCAGATTTTGGGAAGGTTTGTTTTTTTACTTTTCCTCTGAATTGGGTCGTTTGGGTGATGGAATGGAGATCCCTCACGGTGGGCATGTGCAGGTGCAACAAGGCTGCAATCTCTTTCGTTGGGCAGATCCAGATTCAGAGGTGGAACATTCATAAATTGCTAGAATAAGGAAGTAGGTTTCGATAATGAAATCAAGAACCAAAGCGGCAGAGTGGAAGCTGAAGGTCGTTGTTGTTTTAGGATTTTTTGGGTGGGTTGGGTTTGTATGTTTGCTATTGCAGAATTGGTCTAAAGCAATGCAACAGTGTGTAATTCCGTTAAACCTTATATGAAACATGTGTAGGTGTATTCTGCTGTTGTTGTTGTTGGTGGTGAATTGGGCTAGGGTTTATCTAGTAGGGGGGTCTTGAATCTGTTCTGTTGAATCTATTTCACACACACACACACACATATGTGACTGTTTATAAGCATGGTTGGATAATGAAATGAGAGTGAAGCTTTTGCTTGGCAAATACATGAGTTCCATTACTGAACAATAATATAACAGTGTCATTAAAATGGTAAACGTCTAAATACATAATAAGCATAGTGTTTCACATTCCCAGAACCTTAAAAGAAACTTAACTCAAAATAAAGTAACCATCAAAAGGATTGGCTGCGAACAAGCCAATAATTTAGTACAACAGTCAGTAGCACAAAGGCAAAATATAAGCAACAAAAAATAACCAACAAGTCCACACTGTTTAACCAGAACCTTAACACAAACTTAAAACAAAATAAACCAACATGCCTGATATAGAACTATGACAATTTGATGCTAAGTTTTGTCATTTCCCTAAAGCAATCCCCATTTTTTTGGAAGCAACTTTGCCATTAACTTCAGTTTCCTTGGAGAAAGGTGAGGTCCTCCAGAAAGGCTGACAGAGAAGTGCCCAGTGGGTTGGCTTGAAGCTGTGGTAAGGGATGGCTGAGATACTGGAAGACTTGTGATTTTTGGCTGTGATGAGGATGTAGAAGGTGCTGAGCTTTTTGGGCTGGAAATCCTCTTGGGTTGTGGATCATGTTGGGCTGAAGATGTGGACTTAGTGGTCCCCTTGGGCCTGCCTCTAGGCCTTTTTTGCTGTGTTGCAGAGTTAGACTGGGCTGAATTTGGTGGCTGTGTTGCTGAAGCAACTTTTCTCTTGACAGTGAGCTTTGGAGTGGGCTGTGTAGATGCAGTCTTCTTTCCTCCCTTAGCAGCTGGAGGCTGTAAGTTGTTGCTTCCCCTGTTTTGCTTGCCTTTGCTTAATTTCTTGGAATTTTGGGCCTATGAAACAGTTGTAGTCAATAGAGATGAACATAAGGCTTATGAAAAAATTCCAGACAAGCAATGTGAAAAATTAATCAACATACCTTATTCTCAATAGGTTTAGGGCATCTGCTTTTATTATGTCCAACTGAACTACATATAGAGCACCTTTGTTTCTCCCCCTTCCTTGACATGTGAGTGTGGCTGCTCTGTTCTTCATCTCCAACAGATGGTTTCCTTTTTTTGACTGGCCTGTGACTAGGCCTTCTGTATAGGGGAGGCATTACATCAGGATGAGGTGTAATCTCCCATAGATCAGGTCCGTTCAATGGGTGAATTACTGCCTCGTAGCACCTCAAGTATGCTTCTCTCTTGTAGCAATCAGCCACATAAGGTTCCAAGCCAAGCCCCTTGAACTTGATGCAACTAATCGCATGGACACAAGGTATTCCACTCAACTGCCACCTTCTACATGAGCACTTATAGGATCCTAAGTCAACAGCAAACTTATCTAACCCATTCACAACCTCATATTTCTGAGCTGCAGACCAATATGGCCGCCATTCTCCAGCAGATCTAGACCTCCTCTCCAACTTGATTCTAATCCTAGATAAGATTGTCTCTGAATATTTCTGAGCTAGATCCCTATTCTCTGCCCACCTAGTCATTAGTTTAACCCTGATCTCCTCTAACATTATAACTATAGGTTTCTCTCTAGCATCAACTATGGCAACATTAAAGCTCTCAGACATATTGTTAACCAGTGTATCTACCTTAGAATTATATGTGAACCTAGATCTAGACCAATACCTAGGAGGGATAGCATTTAGGTACCTAAAGGCTTCCTGATTCATAGCTTTCAGTTCGGCCATGTTCCTCTTCCAGTCCCTCCAGTGAGTAGCCTTAGCACACCCCATGGTAGACTTTCACTTTAAAGTACACCATTGTCTTCTCCAACAACCTATACACATTGCCATATCACATAAATAGAAGAAAAAATTAAAAAAGAAACCCCACATTGATGTTTATCCCTAATCTCAGTAAATAGCGAAACATACCTGACGGACTGTGCACGACCCTGCCTTCAAGAACACCTCCTGTCGTTTCTGATTCTTACTTAGGGCACGCTGCAACTACATTGGTGAAGTGAAGCGTTCTTATTAATGTTGGGGTTTACGTTGAGGGTTTACAAGCATATGAATGGGTGAAGTGTTTCGCGCGAAACACATTAACTTCAGAAGGGTATCGTCGTTATTTACAAAAAATTTACTTCGTAAGGGACGATTTTAAATTCAAATACAACTTTAAAGGATGATTTTAAATCAAAATATACACCCGAGACGATTTTGATTCTGACCCTCAACATGAGGGACTAAAACAATACTTATCTCTTTCTTTTTAAATTGCAACATAATTAGTAAACATATATATATGTGGATCATTTCCATTATATTGAGATAATAATATTGGTGAATATTAATACTAAAATATTCTGTTTATACTACTTTACTTTATATTTATTTCTTTTTCTTTATTTATTTATTTTATAACACATTATCAGCACGAGACTTTGATCAAAATTTAGAAAGACTCAAGTAATAAATTTTTATTATGTCAAAACTCTCTCATTTTGAATTTGATGTTCTTGATATATCTAGAAATAATTACTTATCATAGATATTAGATGCTAAAATTCATCTTGATTCAATAGATCTTAGAGATACCATTAAAGATAAAAATAAAGCATTTTAGAAGGATAAATTCAAATCATGATCTTCCTTCGTGTTCATCTTAATAAAGGATTGAAAAATAAATAACTCATATTAAAAGATCCTGTGTGGAAGAACCTTGAAAAAAGGTAAAATCATCAAAAGACAGTGATAATTCCTCAAATCTAATATGAGTGGACACATTTGCGTGTACAAGATTTTAAATCCATAAATAAATACAATTCAGCAATATTTCGAATTACCTCACGAATGAAATTATGTGAAGTAAAGATAACTGATAATGATATGTTAGAGAAAACTTTCTCGATCTTCTATGTCTCGAATGTGCTCTTGCAGCAGTAGTATCGAGAAAAAGAATTTAAAAAATATTTTGAGCTAATTTCTTATCTTCTTGTTGCTGAACGTAATAATGAACTGCTTTTAAATCCTAAACCCTAAACCCCAGAAAAGGTAAATAGTAAGGTTCTGACAACAAAAAAAAATCTGAAAGAAAGAAAAATTATATTCACAAAAAAGGATCTCACCAAAAGTGGGATAACGAAAGAAATAATTGGCAAAATAAATCAATAGAGGATAAATATTTTGTTGTGGTGGAAAGAGCCATTGGTCTTATACCTATCGTACTCCAAGGCACTTAGTTAATCTTTATCAAGCATTCTTGAAAAAGGATGATAAAAGAAGAGAGACAAATTTTGTTTCAAAAGATATCCCTGAAAATTACACCACTCATTATAAAGTATCTAATCTCTTTGAGGATTCTGAAGGAAATATTGGTCATTTAATCAATGATGAAAAGTGTAATATTTGGTTTCGTTAAATACTTATGTAAATAAATAATGTAAGAAAACTTCTTGTTAAGTTTTATTTCCTATGCACTTAAATTTCAAGTACGATGTATATAAATAATTTTTAATAAAATATTTATGTTTATGTTTAAGAATTTCAAAATCACTAAAGGTGTCAAGATCTAAAATAATAATAATAGTAATAATAATAAAATTTTAAGTATATGACATTATTTTTATGTACAATGTTTCTTAGAAAAATAATTTCAATCAGGAATACAATTTTACTATACATGTACTTTTACTAGCGAAGACCCATGCAACGCACGGGTTGAAAATTTATGTTCCTTCTTTTGGATTTGTTTTTCCAGTGTTCTTGGATTGTCACTCTTTATGTTAATAAAAAGTATTTTTGTTGTTCAATTCTTAACTAAATGTAACAGATTTATTTACTCTATCACTACTCAATACATAAGTATTTTTTCCTAACTCTTCATAGTGTGCATAAGTATTGTTGCTTTTCAAACATTAATTTTGATGAGCACGTCTTAGAATTGGCTATAGAAATCATGTTTCACAGAACATTGTATCTTGTTCAAATTCATAAATTATGCAACAACAAATACAACTTAAAAATATAAACAACACAATTAAGAAGATAAATATAAATAATAACCAAAACCAATATAATTTATGTATATAAAAAAAATTCTTTCATCGCATTAAAATTTAAGGAAGGTAGCAATTGAAATTGAACCATATAGGATTTTATAGGTTTTTTCACGTATTACAATAAAAGTATATTATTATTCAAATGCATAAAATTAGATCTTCTAACATTGAGATAAATAAGAGTCAAAATTGAGAAAAATCACATCAGTAATCGAAAGAGTAAAAATTACTTTAGTTTCATACTTGAACCTAAAAGAAATATCTGGTTTCCTAATAAATTAAAAATGTTATCAATAAGACATAATAATAACAAAAAAAATTCATATTAGTTATTAGTTTAAGATAAACAAATAATATCAACTTTAAAAAAAATTTCATACACATACGCAAGTCGCAAATTTATTGACCTAAGATCTCAAATGCAAGTAATTCTCCTAACACAACCAACTCTATGAATTTCAGTAACTCCACCGTAAACAGCACTTTGAAATCAGTGTACTCGGATACCGATATAAAAAGGAAAAAAGAACAGTTAATTCATATATACAAGAAAGATATCCAAAAAAATTCTAATAAATTACAAATGATAAGATATAGTTGATATAAGACCAAAGAAATAGGACAGAATATTTACCTTAATTCTTTGGAAGAGCTGCTTCTCCCAAACCATCTGTTAGAAATGCATGCATCAATTCCACAAGTCATATGCTGAAAATTCTTAATTAGAACATACACTTCACTCTTTACTAATAAAGTTACAACTGAAATTGTAGGTTACTCAAGTAAAAGGAAACATCTGAATTTAGAAGTTCAACAAGTAAAATGTTAACAGAATGTCTAGTCCAGCCAACTTGCAACAACCCAATTCAAGAAAACTACAATACCATATGTACAAATTATAAGATATAGTTGATATAAGACCAAAGGAATAGGACAAAATATTTACCTTAATTCTTTGGGAGAGCTGCTTCTCCCAAACCATCTGTTAGAAATGCATGCATCAATTCCGCAAGTCATATGCTAAAAATTCTTAATTAGAACATAAACTCCACTCTTTACTAATAAAGTTACAACTGAAATTGTAGGTTACTCAAGTAAAAGGAAACATCTGAATCTAGAAGTTCAACAAGTAAAATGTTAACAGAATGTCTAAGTCCAGCCAACTTACAACAACCCAATTCAAGAAAACTACAATACCATATGTACAAATGATAAGATATAGTTGATATAAGACCAAAGGAATGGGACAAAATATTTACCTTAATTCTTTGGGAGAGCTGCTTCTCCCAAACCATCTGTTAGAAATGCATGCATCAATTCCGCAAGTCATATGCTAAAAATTCTCAATTAGAACATAAACTCCACTCTTTATTAATAAAGTTACAACTGAAATTGTAGGTTACTCAAGTAAAAGGAAACATCTGAATCTAGAAGTTCAACAAGTAAAATGTTAACAGAATGTCTAAGTCCAGCCAACTTACAACAACCTAATTCAAGAAAACTACAATACCATATCTTTAACATAAAGAAACTAAATCACACATTGTAACTGAACATTCTAGGAAAATCACATTAGCAACAACTGAATCTGATCCTAAATATTCATAGATGATGATGCCTCCTCATTATCATTCCAAGTTTCATCTATACTCCTAGAAAAGGCATCTTCAAGTTTTTGCTTTGTAGATCTTAGTACATCACGGTATGGGGATGCCAATCTCTAGTTGCAAACAATTTCATTCACCACACGGACAGATTTGTACTAAGAAATAAGACAACAAAAATGAAATCTGTTAAATTTACTAAAATTTAATAAAAGAAGAAATACTTAAGCAATAAAGAACCAATTCTACAAAAACGCGATATCAAGGAATAATGGTCGGAAATACAACATAGAGATGAAAACTTACAGCAGGTAATACTGAACCGAAAACATGTAAAACAGGGCCTTCAATAGAAGCCACATTTGAAGCCGAATCAATAGCATGCTAATTATACATGTTTTGATAGAAAAGACAATATCATTGTTATGCATAATACTAAAAAAGTGAATAAACACTTATTAAAAAATATCTTGGATGGTGACAGAAGTGGAGGATCTTGGATTCTTTTGAAGTCTTTTTGGTTTATCTTGTTTATACATCTCTCCTTTTGTACTTTGTCTTTGCCTAGAGGCTTGTATTATGAGAGAAAAACTTGTATAAGCTATTTTTAAACTGTTAGATTTCTGTATGGTTCTGTATACTTATATATGGCTAGCCGGCTTAAACTCCGCGAGTCGAGGCTAGTTTCCTATGATATTATACTACTATCTTTTGATATATCTTATCCGTACCTTGTGTTTTAAGCTAGTAGCTTCGTTAGTACGTCTTACGCTTTTCAAATCCAAACTTTGAGCTATATCCTTCATCGGGCTTCTAGATTATACTATTCTTTCTCTCTCTCTCTCTCTCTCTCTCTCTCTCTCTCTATATATATATATATATATTATGTATGAGCTTAGAACTATCGTAATCTCTGATTAACCTTCGCTTTACGACGCGAGGTAAGACTTAGGCTAATTAGGGTGTTACATTTAGTGGTATCAGAGCGATTCGTCCTCGTGAGCCTGAGGGATGGACCGATTATGCTTCTTTGCATACTCTGTGTGTCTTTTTCCTTGATGCTATTAGGTTATCTACTTGATATATGCATGGCATGATTGTTTGTGAGTGCCTATTTGGGATAATTGAAGCACTAGACTTTTGATATTGAGACTGATCACCTTGATATCAATTATTTGGTGTAGACAGGAACCCTAATGACTACTCGCGGACAAGGTCGGTCACGTATACGGAGAGATTATGAGGTTAACCCGTCGATGGATAATCACACTGAACTCGTGGCGGCGATGACTAACTTGTCTAACACAATTCAAGCGGGCACTGCTATGGCTACTCATGCTTTGCGGCGGATAAGGCCATCAGTTGAAAACAAAAATGTAGAAGGTGCGGAGGACAGCTTAGGTGGTGTTCCGAAAACTCTAGCTGCTTTTCTGAAAGTTGACCCGCCGACTTTTAAGGGATCGAAAAATCCTACTGAAGCAGACAACTGGTTCAAAGATGTGGAGGGTGCATTATAGACTCAGCAAGTCCTGAATAATCGGTTCGTGGTATGCGGCTTATCAATTAGTAGAAGAAGCTCAGCATTGGTGGAAAAGAGAGTGTCGATTTTTGCAACTACAAAATATGAATATTCTGTGGGAGCTGTTTTGGACTGCCTTCTACAAGAAGTATTTTTCTGAATTAGTAAGGGAGGCCAGAGAGTTAGAGCTTATGCAGCTGAAGCAAGGTTCAATGTCTATGGCTGAGTATACGAGTAAGTTCGAGGAGCTTTGTAGGTTCTCAAGGGTATGTCGAGGAGCCCCTGAGTTCTATGAGGGTTGGAAGTGTGAAAGGTACCAAGGAGGTCTGAGTGAAAATATTATGAATGCTGTGACTCCATTAGAGATTAGTATATTTTCTGAATTAGTGGACAAGGCAACAATTGTTGAAGATTATGCCAAGGAGGCGACTTTGATGAGAGATGAGCGTGGTGGTACTAGTAGCAGGGGTCGTGGGAAGTATGTTCCATCAAGAGGCCAGAACTTCAAGAACGGTAGACATGCCCCTCAGCAATCCCAAGTTCAAGGACATATCGGAGGTATTAACCACGACCAGTATCACCGAATGAGAGGAGGAGGTAAGCAGGCATGGGATCAACAAGAGGACTTAAGGTGCCCGAGATGTGGAAGATATCATCCGAAAAAGTCGTGCATGGATGGGTTCAGTGGATGTTACCACTGCGGATTGTCAGGGCATATCTCTAGGCGTTGTCCTTACAAAAAGGACCAAGGTGCAGACCGGTCCCAGTGACAGGGTTAAGGATCTCCAACTTGAGGTAACGATAAATGGGTAACCGAATTTTAATCACGTTATAGTGGGTTGTAATTTGACTTTTCTTAATAACTTATGACGGAGACAAGGATTTGGAACTAGGAAGATTAGATTAAACGTCAGGCTTAGGACCAGAGTTTAGCTTAGTTTTATTTTATGGGACGTTGCCGTTAAAGGTGGTCAAACTTAGCGTCAGAAGAACTAATGGGAAAGGATAAGTCTGGTGGGCTCAACCAAGCAATTTGAGTTATTAGTGACAAACAAATAGAGTGACACTGCGGAAGGCGTGAGGAAGCATTGACACGGTAGAATTACGAAAGGTGAAATGCTGTAACGACTTGAGTTAGGATTTGCGATATTAAGTAGCAAAACACTTCATGGAAAGAGGGACAGTGTAGCTAAGGGTTATATACGCTTGGTGGTGAATGCAACTCTACGGGGATTACCGACGGTTGAACAAAGTGACTGTGAAGAGCCAGTATCCGCTGCTGAGGATAGATAACTTAATGGATCAGTCGCGAGGAGCCGGAGTGAAGGAGGATAGTAATGGGAGACCAAACGCAAGAAAGATTATCAACAGATGCTTATGATTCGATCTATCTTTCTTTTGTAATCCGCGTTGAAGAACCTTATTCTGTGACCTTTCTTGATAATTAAATTGGACGTTTCCAAAATCAAACCCTGCTTGCATGTATTCTTTCACGGAACTCGTACTCCTTGACCTGAGACTAAATCTGCTTTGACCCAATCAAGTGTGAGGGAGATTGCTGTTCGGATAAATCATCAACAGAGACATATTATTCAATGTGTCTTATTATTTCTTTCAAAGATTTTTTATTTGGAATTCCTTTTCCTGAGGTGCACTCTAGTTCTATTTTTGGTGCATTTTCTCATTTCTACAACCCTATCTGATCACAGTACAATGCATCTTTTCAACTCCTTACGAATACCCTTCAAAGTTATTTGTTCTCTTTTAAGCTGGTATTCTTTTAGATAATTTGAATTCATTTTAACATCACATGCAATCCTTAGACACAATCATCGATATGTTAGTTTCATAGGGCACGAATTATAAATCTAAAGAACGAAAACTTGCGAGCGTGCAACATCGTGAGGAGTGGTGAAGCTTTACTTTTACAAATGATGTTAACTATAATTAAATTGACACACAAGGGTGCCCCGTTGTTACGGACGTCAAATTGTGGAGAAATTTCTCAAGAACTTAAAAGAAAGATTGACTACAGAGCCAAGTTGATATTGCTGGAACTCCATGAACCAGTCGGGATATACAATGACACTTCATTGAAAATCTTAGAGTACGTTCTAATGTAATATTAGGAGGTAGTGATTTATGCGTCATGACAATTGATCTAACATTTAGTACCTGGTGAGTTGTTTAAGTGCAAAAACAAGTAGAAAAGGAGAAAAATAAGAGGGCATGAATTTTTGATTGAATTTTGATTAGGTTTGACATTGAGTGGCAATTGATATTAGTTATGATAAGTAGAAGTTTATTGGTTGTTAGTATGTCTAACGGAGGTTGAATTATATACATTGGTAATATTGTGAACGAATTGGATAATTAGATGCGAAATAAACGATGGGGTGGTATTGTGGACCTTGAGATTTTGGCAAATGAGTAAAGAAAATGGAAAATAAAATATTTTAGGTGATTGGAATGATTGAGTATGATTGAGTGGATGGTATTGAAATTGTGGTTAGTAGAAGAACTGTTGTTAGGCTTTGAAAGTGTTGAGTCGTTTGAAATTGAAGGATATTATACTTGGAGCTGTAGAAAATTGTTTAAGATTAAAAAATTAGGTATAGAGATGCTATGAGGCATTAAGTTATGAATCAATCTTAGGGTGAGTGTAGATCCTATTCAGGTCAAGTTGATAAGGTTCAGAAGTACGCCTAGGTTTGTAATACGATAAATGATGTATGACTTGATTGAGCATTTGGATTAGTTATTTAATTAGTGGCTGAAAATCAAAGTGGTGCAGCAGAAGCTTGCGGAATGCAATAGCACATGATAGTTGTGAGTAGAGGTCGTAGGACGAAGACTAAGCGTATCTTAGGCTTGAATACTTGAAGAGTTTAGTCGGTTAATGTAAGTAAAGGTTTCTAAGAACTAAGTTTGATTGCAGTTGTAAGGTTAGAAGGAATTAGGATAGGTTGTGAACATGAGGGTAGATGACTAATTTGGATATTGGATGGCACGTGAGTGCAATTGTCGAGTTTGAAAGGTAAGGATTGCGATATTTGATCATGATCTCTTTGGACTTAGATTGAAATAGGAACTGATTTATTCGAAGGATAGATTTGGAGAGCACCGAATTGAAGTGCTAATGTAATATGGAAGTTGAGTTGAGGGAATCTAAGAGTAAAAAGGATGAGTACAATATAGGCTTGAATTCGGTTAAGATTTGGCACTATAAATAAGAAACGAAGGATGTAAATAGGAATTTGATCTGACATGGAGAAATGAAACGATGAATAGTGAGAGGTAGGTTTAAGTTGAGGGAACGTTTAAGGATAATGATGGTAAGCCAAATTTTGAGGGCAAAATTTCTTATTTGGTGGGGAAAATGTAAGAACCGCAACAAATTACCTGTTTAATTAAGTAATTAATATTTCCCAAATTAGGTTTCGAGAAATTAGAGTGAGAATTTGAGGATTTAAATATGGTTTTTGGACTCAGTAGGTTTTTCTGAGTAAGAAAATGTGTTTTCTGCAAAAAACCGCAAAAAATCGCGAACCGGCGGTTGAGCCGGTTCAAGTCTATCCGGTACTGTGTGAGAAAAATTTTAAAAAGTCAAACCTTAGAAAAATATTAGAAGTCAAAAACCAGGCGTTAATGTTGAAAGTTTGGCCCAAAGTTAGGCCAAACGGGTTAAAAACGCTAACGGGTTGGACCGGGCCCAAGCCCAACATATATAAAGCCACTTAAGTGGCAAACTCAGCCATTTTCACCCCTTTCTAGCAGCAGCAACGTGAAATAGAAGAGAGGAGAGGTGAGGGTTTCATTCACTATTCATCTTCTCCTTCTTTTTCTTATAACTTGAGCTACGAAGCTCCAATTCGCGTGCCGTCAGTTACTACGCGAAGCTCTTGTCGAGCTCTTCAATTCCATCTAAACAAAATGGTAAGGGATTTCCAATTTCTTGCCCAGTTTTTCCTTCCATTACAGATTCAGTTTTTGGCTAGGGAGATTCAGTTTTTGGCTAGGGTGAATGAATGGTTCTTGTGATTTTGATTATTTAGATACACTCTAGCACTTGATTATTATTGGATTTTGTCCCAATCATCATTGGGTAAGGTGAGCCTAATTGATCTCTTGTGATTTTTTGTATATATGAAACCCTAGGTTGAATTATTGTAAATTATATGTGATATTAGCTTGAGTATTGGAGCTTGTGGTGATTGTTGATGCTTGTTGGAGATTCTTGGTGGCTTAGATTGTGATTGGAAGCTTGCTTGTGCTAATTTGGGGATTTTCTTGCATATTGAGGATCGGTCAAGGTATGGTTTCGGTTTTCTCTATGTAGTATATAATATTCATGGACACTTAGGCTAGTGACCCATAGGATAGGTTTGAATTTAAATGGTTGTTGAGTTGTTAAATGATGGTTTGTGGTGATTTATGATGAATTAATGATTGTTGAGTTTGAGTATGATGAATGATGGTAATATGATAAGGATGATTGATTGTGTAAATTGAAAAGGCATGATGATGATAAGTGATATGGGAATTGATGATTTGGTATTGTGATTGTAAAAATGTGATATATTGGTATTGATGTTGAAGATAATGACATGTGAATGGAAATGTGGTAAGTTTGGTGTATGGTGATATAAAGGATGATAATTGGTAAAAATTAGAGTTTGGAATGGTTTGGTATTGTTTTGGTTGGTTTCAGATATGAAAGTTGGAAAAATTAGTAATTTGGGAACAATTGGTGAAAGTGGATTTTTGGTGAACTTTGTCCGATCATAACTTTTGTCTCGGTTTTCAAAATTGATTGAAATTTATTTAGAATTAAAGATCTTTGAAAACCCTTTAAATCAATATAAAGTTTGTAAAAATTTGAAATTTGTAGAGGGAGTTATGATCATTCAAAGTTGGTGTTAAAAATATGAAATTCTGCAAAGTTGCAGAATTTCATGATTACTGATATGCGCGAGCGCACACCCTTATGCGGACGTACACCCTGCGAAAATTTTGACCTGTGCGGACGCACACACCTGTGCACACGCACAGGTAGGGAAATGCGTTCTGTTTGCAGCGCTAGCACAGCTTGTGCGCGCACATATCTAAGGAAGAATTTCAACCTGTGCTGACGCACACGTCGGGAACGCCAGTGTGTTAGGGGCGCTGGCACAAGTTGTGCGAGTGAACAGATTCTGTAAGTTTTGCCACCTGTGCGTACGCACACCCCTGTGCGTATGCACACATTTTAAAATTTCCTGGGCGTGCGCACGCACACACCCCTGTGCGGCCGCACACGTCATGTTTCTCAATTTTTACTTGTTTTCAACTATTCTACCTTCCCAACAAGGTTGTAAGCCTCTCTAACACCATTTTAGGACTCTTGGGCCAAGTTTTAGACATTTGAAATATTGGGAAAGAATTTAATGGCTTTAGATGATATTATTCGGAAAATTTAGAAAATGGAGGCCTAGGTTTCTGGCGTGCTGAGGAAGGTTTGATGTTATGTGAAGGATGATTGATATATGAGATTGAGGAATGATGAACTGTTGATGTTTGGAAACTGAGATATGAATGGACAGTGGTTGAGATGAGTCGGGGACTCTGAATGAGATGATGGATTCATGTATACTGAAAATGTTTTCTGAAAATCACTGATATATTATTTTTATTGAGATTATGAGACGCTATGCCCCCAGCAGGGACGGTGGTTGGATCCCGCCTGTCGAGGTAGTGGCGGCGGCGTAAGGGCGGCGGTTCGTCCCGCTTGCGTTGAGATGTGAGGTCTGTGGCAAGAGTATCCCGCTCGCGTCCCTTTAGATTAATAGAGCGTGTAGGCGCCGGTACCTAGACAGTGATCCGAGCACTATATCTCAGGGGTTCCCATATGAGGATTCCGAAGGGCGACGTCTCCATGGAGATGTGTCGGGTTGGCAGTTGAACCGACAATGTGATATCATAGCCAGTAAGACAGGCATTCATCATATGCATTTTCTATCTGTTTGTATGATTTGACTACTTGAAATGGATTGCCTATTTGTATAACATGCCTATTTGCTAATTGAATTATTTGCCTTATATGCTTCTACTTGTGTTTTACTTGCATTGTATATTACCTGTGTTTTCTACTGGGATTGAGGAGGTTCGGAAGGCGGTGGCAATGGGATCGCATGGAGGATAGGTTGGTGAAGGTTGTAGGACAGCGGTGTTTGGTTAGAATAGAAATCCCTTAAGATAGATTACCCGGTTTATTTATGTTAAGGATATATAATTATGCTTATTTGTTTTAGAATGTTTTAAGATTTGATCTTGTGATGGATATGGAGCTAGGATTGCCTTTGGAGTCCTGGGGTCTTATATCCTACATCACTGGGCACTGTTACCATATTGAGAACCTCCGGTTCTCAAACCATATTTCTGTTGTGTTTTTTTTCAGATGCAGGTCGCAACCCACCTCGGTGAGTTGCTTTGGATGGTGACAGAAGCAGAGGATCTTGGATTCTTTTGGAGTCTTTTTGGTTTATCTTGTTTATAAATCTCTCCTTTTGTACTTTGTCTTTGCCTAGAGGCTTGTATTATGAGAGAAAAACTTGTATAAGCTGTTTTTAAACTGTCAGGTTTCTGTATGGTTCTGTATACTTGTATATGGCTAGCCGGCTTAAACTCCGCAAGTCGAGGCTAGTTTCATATGATATTATACTACTATCTTTTGATATATCTTATCCGTACCTTGTGTTTTAAGCTGGTAGCTTCGTTAGTACGTCTTGCGCTTTTCAAATCCAAACTTTGAGCTATATCCTTTATCGGGCTTCTAGATTATACTATTATATATATATATATATATATATATATATATATATATATATATATATATATATATATGAGCTTAGAACTGTCGTAATCTCTGATTAACCTTCGCTTTACGACGCGAGGTAAGGCTTAGGCTAATTAGGGTATTACAGCAGAGCAGTCCTTCACAGTGGCGATGCCAACAGCTCAGACTCGACGTCGAGGAGAAGTGATGGTAACAGATGTTGACCTCAAAGAGAGCAACAAAGAGAGAGATCCAAAGAGACGATGACCGGCCAACGGTGACGAGAAGAGTAACGATCCAAAGAGACGACCGACTGAGGGCGACAAGGAGAAGAACGATGAGAAGAGTGTGACGGTAGGATAGTGATGGTGGCTGGGTTTAGGGTTTTAATGGAAGAAAAATGTCGGTAAAAAATTTCACTAAAATAATCACGTTGCAAGTATAGTTCTAAACCGACAAATCAACCTCAATCAAATTTAAAATGTTTGTTACTTAAGCAAACCCAATAAAATTAACCGAAGTATTAAACCTCGGGTCGTCTCTCAAGGAATTGCAGGGAAGTGTATTTATTATTGGTTATGAAAAGGTATATTTTTGGGTTTTTGAAATAAGGAACAAGAAAATATAAATTGCAAGAAGAATAAACTAATAATTAAGTAAGCTCTTAGCAAGGAAAGAGAATTAGAAGTCCTATTCTAATTATCATTATCAATTGTGATGGTAATTGCCTTTTCCTTTCACTTAGTTAATCTCTAACAATGAAGGAAAGTCAAGTGAGCAAAATCATCTTAGGTTCACAAGTCCTAATCAAAGACTAGATTTATTGAAGCCTAAGCCAACTAGCAAGTCTCAATTACCAATCAACAAAATACTTTTGATAACTCAAGAGTCTCTAAATAATCAATCCAAGTTAAGAACATAAAAATCTAAATTAAAATCCTCCCGAGCATTTCATTCAAACACTTGGAAGGCACAAAATAAAAACATGGAAAACTAACAAGACATAGCAAAATCGAAACTAACCAAAGCAAAGAAATAAAATTAACAAAGCAATTGAACAATAAGAAACATGAAATATAAATTGCATTAATATGAAACAAAGGAAACAAGAAGAATTCATAAACTAAATTAATAGCATAAGGAAATCAACAAAAGACGTAGATAAACTAAAGCAATAGAACTAATCAAAATAGAAGAAACCTAAATTAAACCAAGGTAGAAATCTAAAATTGAGAAGAGATAAACCTAAAAACCTTAAAACCTAGATAGAGGAGAGAGCCTCTCTCTATAGAAAACTACATCTAAAACCTAACCCGGGTTTTTGCTGAATGATTTAACATCTCAACCGAACTGACCAAATGACCAGTTCTCAATTAACCCGATCGAACTGGCCGATCCAGTTCGGTTTTCAGAACATTGGGTAGTACAGTTATATCATGGAGGTCCACGAAACAGACGATAGCAGCAACATCCTCTAATCATGCTGAAATACTAGCGATGCATGAAGCAAGTTGCGAGTGTTTTTAGCTCAGGAGTGTAATCCAATATATTCTATCATCATGTGGACTGACTGATAGAAAAATAGCTCCAGCTGTTCTATTTGAAGATAATACAACATGCATTGCTCAACTTAAGGGTAGATACATTAAAGGTGATAGAATAAAGTATATTTTTCTCAAATTCTTCTTCACTCATGACCTTCAAAATCAAGGAATAATTGATGTCCAACAAATCCATTCAAGCGATAATCTGGAAGATTTATTTACAAAGTCACTTCCAGAATCCTCCTTTGAAAGATTGATACATCAAATTAGGATGAGCCGATTTCGAAATATTAAATAATGTCGACAAGAGAGGGAGGCTGTACTCTTTTTTTCCTTGGTTAGGTTTTTCTCCCTATTGAGTTTTTCTTGACAAGGTATTTAACGAGGCAGTTCTCATCATAAAGGATATTGTACTCTTTTTACTTTACTAAAGTTTTTTTCCATTGGATTTTTTTTAGTAAGGTTTTAACGAGACATAATTCTTAATGGACATCCAAGAGGGAGTGTTGTGACAAGGATGAATATAGATGCCTATCAATATTTGGGCAGCTCATTTTCTCAAGAAGAAGAAAGGTTAAAGTTTTCAAATAAATCAAATTAATAAAGTTTGAAAATATGAGTTTAGTACGTGTATAAATAGGGACAAGGCCTCTGACATTTTATATAACAACAATACATAACAAACACTCCTCTCTTTCTCTTTAAGATGCAACATAATTAGTGTGTGTGTGTGTATATATATATATATATATATATATATTGAGATAATAATAATAATATTGGTGAATATTAATACTAGAGTATTCTATTTATACTTTTTATGTTAAATTTATTTTTTTCTTATTTATTTATTTATTTTACAACAATACATATTTATATTTTTCAATTCAAACAATAATAGAAAAAATTATATTTTTATATATTATATCTCAATTTTATAACTACTATTAGCAAAATGAGAAAAAAATAAGAGTAAACGACAAATAGGTCCCTGACTTTTTATCTCGAAGATAAATAAGTTCTCAACTAATTAAAAATACAAAAATGTCTCTCATTTTCTAAAACATGAGATATCTAAATCTCTTTGGGGACCAATCTGTCCTTATATATTTTGGACAGAGGTACTTAAATGTCTCATATTTTAGAAAGTCAAGGATGTTTTTTTTATTTTTAATTAGTCAAGAACTTATGTGTCTGCAAATTAAAAGGTTAGGAATCTATTTATCTTTTTCTCGAAAAATAATTTTATTGTTGTGAATGTATTGAATTGAAATCAAGGAAAAGAGCTTTGCTCTTAGAAACAAAAACAGAGAACAAGAGTAATAAAAAGAACAATCCTGATACGTAACCAAGAAGGATTCTACCAACTCTAGCTAACTTTTGTTGGTTGGACTTCAAAGCCCATAAAAAAAAATACACCTCAATTATTCAAATTTACTATATTTTAGAATTATATTTTACCACTTTCTCCTACTTTTTTTTTACCACCGCTTTCCTCAGTGCCACCATTGTAGCTCCACACGAAGGTCACCATTATCGCTGCATCGGACTTCTAATGGAAGTATTTTTTTATTGGGCATGTGTCTTTTTTATGGATGTGTCTTTTATATTGGAGTTGTCTTTGTAGATGTGTCTCCTTATGCATGTGTCTTTTAGTGGATGTGTCTTTGATCGAATTGAAAAGGTGGAAACGAGATAGAAGGAGCGCACTGCGATGGACGGCGACAATGCAGATCGCGAGGAGGTGGGTGCCGCGGTGGTCCTATAGAGGAGAAAATGGCGCTTGCAAAGCACGCATTGCGGCGACAGGAATTGGTTGCGGAGGGCACTGACACTGCTCAGAGGATCATTGGGGTGGAGGCCGTGGTGGTGGTGCAGACACAAATCACCGCCCGCATTCTGAGTAGTGCAACTAACGATGCGACGTAGTAGCGGCAGCTCCACGGGGAGGGGGTTCCGCGTGGCGGTGAAGATGATGGTGATGAAGGAGGAACAACGTGATGACGAAGACGATAGTGCGTCGAACGGTGTGCCCGACGTTCCGGTGACGGCGTAAGTTCAAGGACGCTGTTGATGATTGGAGAAGATAATAGAGGATTGGGGGTAGCGTGACTCTTGTTGCTTCACGTTGCAAACACTTCCAGTGGTTACAATCCTAATTTTCAAATTTCTAATTAATTGATATCAATACCTTCCTAATTTTAATTTAAAAACAATAAATAATTATTATTGTCAATAGTTGGCAGATTCATTCTTAGTTCCTATAGTTTTCCTAAAATGAATGATTAGTATTTTCACACCGATAGAAAAAGGCTTATATATACAATATCCATAAGCTCTTCTCACCAAAACAGAACGCAATTGAAAGCAACTACTCTATAATAAGAATTAGTTACTTAATTTTCACGTCACTAATTCTTATATTATTACTCTCTTCCTCAACACCCTCCTCAAGTTTTCTGAGAGTTTATCTCCTAGACAAAGCTTGACCTAAACCTTTCAAAGAGCTTCATTGATAATGGCTTCGTGAGAATATTTGCCACCTGATCTATGACAGAAATATGCACCACATAGATCTATTTTTGATTCACTAGGTCTCTAATAAAGTGAAGGTCCATTTTCAAGTGTTTTACACTACGAGTGCATGACAGGGTTGGCAGCCAGCAAGCAAGTGCTCTGGTTGTCACAATACAAGGTTGGGGGAACTTGTTGTGGTACTTGTAGCTCTCGCAGCAGCTATTGAATCGACATGACTTCAGTTTGAGCACTCCCAATAGCCCTATACTCAGCTTCCGTAGTTGACTTGCGACCTTTGTTTGCTTGCCGCATTTTCTTGACACTAGATTCATCCTTAAGTAAACGCAGTATCTACTTATTGACTTCCTATCGTCCATGTCTGAATCCCAATCTGCATCTGCAAAACATAAGATCCTATAGTTAGAACATTTGTTGAAAAGACCTCCTTGGTTCACTGTAACTTGAAGATATCACAATATCCTCTTTATTGCCTTCCACTGCTCAAAGCTCGGATAGTGCATAAATTGGAAGCATTTGTTCACTGAATATTCTATGTCTAGGCCAGTTATTGTTAAGTATTATAGTATCCCAACTATGCTTCTATACTTCTTTGGATCTTTAAATTTTTCTGAGTCATGAATGTGAAGTTTGAGGGAAGACATCATTGGGGTTGGTATTGATTTTGATTGATCCATGCATGTCCGTGTGAGCAAGTCTATTATGTACTTCGATTGAAACAAAAAAAGTCTTTCATCTTGCAAATAATTTACTTCTAACCCCAAGAAATAGTTAAAGAGACCAAGATCTTTTAGGGGAAATTTTCATTAAGTTGATGTATAATGTGTTCTATCTCAGCATTGCTTGAACCAGTAACCACTATGTAGGTGTTTTCTTTATAAAAAAAAGCAACATCTGAGGTAGTGTTTTGGAAACTAAACCTTCTCAATGTGTTTGATAAAGTGTTGTACCAAGCTCTTGGGGTTTGTTTGAGGCCATAGATGGCCTTATATAATTGGCACACCTTATGAGGACTGTTGAATTATACCCGAGTGGTTGCTTTATGTAGACTTGGTCAAAGAGATGTCCATTAAAAAAACATTGTCAAAGTCAAATTGTCACATCTTCCATCCTTGTGTTATGCTATAATGATGATAACTCGAAGTAGGTTTAATAACTGAGCTATAAATCTCTTCATAATCTCTGCCTTCAATTTTATGGAAACCCTTAGCCACAAGCCAGGCTTTGTGCCTCAAAATTTCTCCGGTTGGGCTCCTTTTCACAGCAAAGACTCACTTGCATTCCACAATTGTAAGGTATTGATTTCATGATCCAAAGCTCTCTTCCAATGCTGGCATGACATGGCTTGTTGAATTGAAGTTGGTGTGTGATTGACAAGATCAATATTAGTATTTTTGGTGTTGATGTAGGTCTCAGGCTTGGTGATTCTAGCTTTGGAATGAGTCACCATAGGGTGTGTACTGCTGGTATTAGGTTGAGGGGTCTTTTTTGAGGAAGAAAGAGGTGGTAAAGGGGCCTCTATTCCTGAAATTTGAGTTTGATTTGATGGTAGCTGGTTTATAAGACCATTTGAAGTTCAGCTTTTACATTGTTGATTTGGAACAGAGGTGGAATGATTTGGAGTGTCTAACATATTGTTTGTAGTAGTAGAGGTATAATCAGATGGTGGTGGGATTGTAATTTGATTAGAGGAGCAAGGATTTGTGGATGATTGTGGCAAAATTAAGTCTGCTTTATTATTGTTAGTAGGCATAAACATTAGAAGTAGATGTAGTTAATTCGTTAGTGGATGTGGAACAGTTAGTATTATTATTAATAGGAAAATAGTCTCTCATTAAACACTACATTTCTTGCTAAATAAATTTGGTTTAATTACTCTGTTGGTCCTTATAGTTTCGCGAAATTTTCAATTAGGTCCCTATACTTTTTTTCCCTTTTAATTGGGTTCTTGCACTAAATCTTTTTTTCAATTAGGTCCCTCTTGCCAGTAATTGGTTTAATTTTATAGGACCCAATTAAAAAAAATTGGTTCAGAGACCCAATTAAAAGAAAAAAAAGTATAGGGACCCAATTCAAAGAAAAATAGTGCAAGGACTCAATTAAAAGGAAAACAAGTATAGGGACCTAATTAAAAATTTCACAAAATTATAGGGACCAACAAAGTAATTAAACTAATTTGCCTTCCTTATACTAAGACACTTATAGCAATGGTGGTTAGTGTCATAGCCTAAAAACACACATATCTTGGATTTGAAGTCTAATTTATTTTTATTATAAGTGTTGAAGTGTGGTTGGTGAAGCACTAAGAGCACAAAACAGAGAAGGAGAATTGGGAGAAGAAATGGAATTGATGAAATACTCAATTACAATGAAAGATCTTAAACTATACAAGTGGGGGTAGAGTCCCTTATATACCAGTAAAGAGTAGCTAAACTATTCTAGCTAACTAATCTGCATAATTTAGTCACACCAATTGTGTAGGTATGAGAGCTATACTTAGCTACACAAGCTGCATAGTAAGTTAAGGTGAGTGAGAGCTTTCTTTTCAAGTAACACACTCCCTCAAGTTGGGAGTGTAGATGTCTAACAAACCCAACTTGCGATGAAGGGTGGAGAAGGTCACCAGAGATAGAGGCTTAGTGAGTAGGTCAGCAACTTGATTAGTGGTAGAAATCGGCAACAAATGGATGTATCCCTCTATAAACTTATCTCTAACCATATGGCAATCGACTTCAATATGCTTGGTCCTTTCATGGAGCACAGGATTCGAAGAAATATGAATGGTCGATTAACTATCACAGAAAAGGCTAATCAGCTTCGTCAGTGGCATTCCTAGATCCTTCATGAGATACCCCAGCCAAATAGCTTCTGTGGTTGCTGCAGCCAATACACGATACTCGGCTTCTGATGAACTACACGAAATAATACATTGATTTTTGCTCTTCCAAGAAATCAAAGATGAGCCAAGATAGAAATAGTAGGCTGAAGTAGAACGCCTGGTATCCGGACTTGTAGCCCAGTCTAAATCTGAGAAGCCAGTGATGCACAGGTCAGAGGAGGTAGGGAAGAAGAGGCCCTGTGCTGGAGCAGACTTTAGGTACCTCAGAATCCTATGAGCTGCATGAAGATGTACATTGGTAGGCTTGTCAAAAAACTGACTAAGTCTACTAATTGCAAAACTAATGTCTGGACGAGTATTTTTCAAGTATAGTAGCTTCCCAACTAATTTGCAATATCTTGTAGCATGTGGGAGTAATGTGCCACTATCCTGTCTCAACTTGGCACTGTAATCCATGGAGGTGGAGATTGGCTTACAATTAATAAACCCAAAATCTGTGAGTATATCAACTACATATTTCCTCTGATATAGTGCAATTCCTCTGTTTGATTGGGCCACCTCAAATCCAAGGAAAAATTTTAGGTCCCCAATATCCTTTATGCGAAATCGATCATGCAACACCCTTTTGATGATGTTAATTTCACGCATATCATTCCCAGCCAACACTAGATCATCCACATAGACCAAGATTGCTGTGAAACCATGATCAGAATGCTTGGTGAATAAGCTATAATTGGATCGGCATTGTTTGTATCCAAGCTCAATCAGGACTGACTTGAGTTTATTGTTCCACAGCCTGCTAGCTTGCTTCAGCCCATACAATGACGTTTTCAATTTGCAAACTTGACCTTTATCAACACAGAGCCCTGGTGGAGGTGTCATATAGACTTCTTCATCTAGGTCTCCATGAAAGAATGCGGTGTTCACATCTATTTTTTTCAAAAATCAGTTATTAGCTGCTGCCAAAGCAAGAACAATGCGAACACTTGTTAGCTTGAGAACCGGATTGAAGGTGTCTCGATAGTCAATTCCAGGGACCTGAGTATATCCCTTTGCCACTAGGTGTGCCTTATGTCTCTCAACACTACCATCAGGGTTGTATTTGACCTTAAAAACCAACCTGCACCCTATGGCCTTCTTACCGACTGGTAGAGTAGTGAGCTTCCAGGTTTTGCTTTCATTTAGAGAATCAATTTCAGATTGGATAGCCTTTTTCCAACAAGGTTGAGATATTGCCTCTTCATAGTGCTTGGGTTCAATAATTGTGGATAATGCAATCGAAAATGCTCTATGTGATGGTGAAAGTTTGTTATATGACAGAAAGTTTGATAGGGATACTTATACTGAGACTGTGTGGAATGGCCAAGATTGAAAGTGACATTTAGGCACTAATAGTCTTAAAAATATGAAGGACGACTCCTGATTCTTGTGGACCTTCTTTGCACAACAGGTTCAAGATCATGAAGAAGGGAAGTAGAGACTGCCTCAGCACTTTCATTTGTATGTGTAACACCCTAATTAGCCTAAGCCTTATCTCGCGTCGTAAAGTAAAGGTTAATCAGAGATTACGACAGTTCTAAGCTCATATATATATATATATATATATATATATATATATATATATAAAGAATAGTATAATCTAGAAGCCCAATGAAGAATATAGCTTAAAGCAGGATTTCAAAAGCACAAACGTACTAACGAAGCTTCTAACTTAAGGCACAAGATATAGATAAGATATATCAAAATATAATAGTGTAATATCATAAGAAACTAGCCATGGCTCACGGAGTTTAAGCCGGCTAACCAGATACAGACCAAAAAGAACCAGACAGTAAAAATAGCTTATACAAGTTTTTCTCTTATAGTACAAGCCTCTAGGCAAAGACAAAATACAAAAGGAGAGATGTATAAACAAGATAAACTAAAAAGACTCTAAAAGAATCCAAGATCCTCCGCTTCTGTCACCATCCAAAGCAACTCAGCGAGGTGGGTTGCGACCTGCATATGAAAAACACAACAGAAATATGGTATGAGAACCGGAGGTTCTTAGTATGGTAATAGTGCCCAGTGATGTAGGATATAAGACCCCGGGACGCCAAAGGCAATCCTAAGCTCCATATCCATCACAAGATTTCCAAACTTAAAGCATTCTAAAACAAATAAGCACAATTATAACAACATTAACTTAAATAAACCGGGTAATCTATCTTAGGGATTTCTACTCTAACCAAACACCGTTGTCCCACAGCTTTCACCAACCTATCCTCCATGCGATCCCATCACCACCGCCTTCCGAACCTCCTCAATCCCAGTAGAAAACACAGATAATATACAATGCAAGTAAAACACAAGTATTGACATATAAGGCAATTAATTTAAATAGCAATTAGGCATGTTATATAAATAGGCAAGCCATTACAAGTAGACAAAGCATGCAAACAGATAGAAAATACATATGATGAATGCCTGCCCTGCTGGCTGTGATATCACATTGTCGGTTCAACTGCCAACCCGACACATCAACATGGAGACGTCGCCCTTCGGAATTCTCATATGGGAACCCTCGAGATATAGTGCTCGGATCACTGTCCAGGTACCGGCGCCTGCACGCTCTATAGATCCGAAGGGATGCAAGCAGGATACTCTTGCCACAGACCTCACATCTCAACGCAAGCGGGACGAACCACCGCCCTTACGCCGCCGCCGCTACCTCGACAGGCGGGATCCAACCGCCGTCCCTGCCAGGCGTATAGCGTCTCATAATCTCAGTAAAAACAATATATCAATGGTTTTAAGAAAATATTTTCAGTATACATGATCCATCATCTCAATCCGAGTCCCCAACTCATCTCAACCACTGTCCATTCCTATCTCAGTTTCCACACATCAACAGTTCATCATTCCTCAGCACGCCAGAAACCTAGGCCTCCATTTTCTAAGTTTTACAAATAATGTCATCTAATATCCCTACATTCTTTTCCAATGTTTTAAAAGTCTAAAACTAGGCCCAAGAGTCTAAGAATAGTGTTAAAGAAGCTTACAACCTTGCTGGGAAGGTAGAATAGTTGAAAACAAAGAAAAAATTTGAGAAACAGGGCGTGTGCGGCTGCACAGGGGTGTGCGCGTGCACGCTCCTGAGAGTTTTAAAATGTGTGCGTCTCCACAAGGGTGTATGTCCACACAGAGGTGTGCGTATGAACATGTGTCAAAACTTACATAATCTATTCACTCGCACAACCTGTGCCAGCACCCCCAACAGACTGGCCTTCCCAACGTGTGCATCCGCACAGGTTGAAATTCTTCCTTAGATATGTGCGCGCACAAGCTGTGCTAGTGCTGCAAACAGAACGCATTTCCCTGCCTGTACGTGTGCACAGGTGTGTGCGTCTGCACAGATCAAAATTTTCACAGGTTGTGCATCCGCACAAGGCTGTGCGTGCGCCCATATCAGAAATCATAAAATTCTGCAACTTTGCAGAATTTCAGATTTTTAACAACAACTTTGAATGATCATAACTTCCTCTATGAAATTCCAATTTTCACAAACTTTATATCAATTTAAAGGGTTTTCAGAGATCTTTAATTCTAATTAAATTTCAATCAATTTCGAAAACCGAGGCAAAAGTTATGATTGAACAAAGTTCACCAAAATTCCCTTTTTACCCAATTTTCACATGTACCCAAATTTACCAAATTCACAAGCCACATCCAACTAGATCAATACCAAACTTCCATTTCTAGCATAATCTACTCTTTTAAATCACATTGCATCATTCTCAATCATCAAACACCAAATATGTGACACTAAACTCAATTGTTCCACCAACACACTTACCAACCATCAATTTATTCCTATCAATTCTCATCATCAATTTCATTCATACTTATATCAATATCCCACCACATACAATCATTCAAATCATCCAACATCATAACTCAACATCATCATTTCCCAACAAAACATCAATTTAGCATACAACTTCAACCAACTATCATCAACAACCATATAAATCCAACCTATCCTATAGGTCACTAGCCTAAGTGTCCATGAATATTATATACTACATAGAGGAAACCAAAACCATACCTTGGCCGATTTTCAATATGCCCTTAACTCAAAATTGAGCACCAAATGAGCTTTCAACCAAAATCCAACCACCAATGTAACTCCAACAAGCACCAACAAGCTCCAAACTCACAATAATCAAGCTATATACATATAAATCACCACAAATCAACCTAGGGTTTATCAAACTTGAAATTTCACAAGGGTTTAATGGCTCTTACCTTTTTCAACAGATTTGAATGTCAAAATCCAATGCTAAGCAAGGATTAGAGTGAACCTAAACATTCAAAATCACAAAAACTCACTTAATCACAAACCTTATGAACCGAAATTTTGGAGAGAAGAATAGAAAAGATTTCGTGGTTACCTCTCCAGTTTCTTGTATGTGTTTTGTAGAGCTCTTCACAAGAAACGCGTAGTCGCAAACGGTATGGCGATCGGAGCTCTCTAACTCAAGATATGAGCTTCGGAAGATTGAAATGAATAGTGAAAATGGAGGTTCTCTCCTTCTTCCTCTCAGCTGGTGTGGTGTTGTGTTTATGTGTGTTATGCTGAAATGGGTTCACTTATGAACTCTTTTATATGTTGGGCTTGAGTCCAACTTGGGCCCGGTCCAACCCGTTAGCGTTTTTAGCCCGTTTGGCCCAACTTCGAGCCAAACCTTTAAAATTAACGTCCAGTTTTCAACTTCTAATATTTTTCTAAGGTTTTTGATGGTTTTCACTTTTCTCGTGTGGTACCGGGCAGACTTGAACTGGTTGAACCGGTTCAACTACCGATTCACAGTTTTTCACGATTTTTCGCAGAAACACATTTTCTAACTCAAAAAGACCTACTGAGTCAAAAAATTATATTTAAATCCTCAAATTTCACTCTAATTTTTCGGAATCTAATTTGGACAATATAATCACTTAATTAACCGGTTGATTAGTTGTAGTTCTTACAGTATGCGAAGAATTAATTTGTGAATTTAAATATTCATTTTGTGTGGTGTGTGAAGGTGTGAACTGAGTATGAGTGATAAACCCCATTTTTAGGATTTATTTTGTACTTAATTTGGAGGATTTTATCACTTTTTCCCACATTTATTCAATGAAATGGCATGATTTCATGATTTTCTCCTAATTTGTGCTTAAGAGTGAAAACATGCTTTTTAGGCCTTAATTTGCTAATTTTGATTCACCTTTGATTCCACTAGATGCCTGATGAGCGGATAATTTATACGCTTTTTGGCATTATTTTTACATAGTTTTTAGTATGATTTAGTTAGTTTTTAGTATATTTTTATTAGTTTTTAAATAAAAATCACATTTCTGGACTTTACTATGAGTTTGTGTGTTTTTCTGTGATTTCAGGTAATTTCTGGCTGAAATTGAGGAACTTGAGCAAAAATCTGATTCAGAGGCTGAAGAAGGACTGCAGATGCTGTTGGATTCTGACCTCCCTGCACTCGAAATAGATTTTCTGGAGTTACAGAAACCCAAATGGCACGCTCTCAATTACATTAGAAAGTAGACATCCAGGGCTTTCCAGCAATATATAATAGTCCATACTTTGTCCGAGTTTAAATGACTCAAACTGGCGTTCAACGCCAGCTTTCTGCCCTATTCTGGCGTTAAACACCAGAAACAAGTTGCAAAGCAGAGTTAAACGCCAAAAATAAGTTACAAACTGGCGTTCAACTCCAAGGAAGACCTCTACACGTGAAAGCTTCAATGCTCAGCCTAAGCACACACCAAATGGGCCCGGAAGTGGATTTCTGCATCATTTACTTATTTCTGTAAACCCTAGTAACTAGTTTAGTATAAATTGGACTTTTTACTATTGTATTTAGAGTCTTCGGACCACTTTTAAGAATTGGTCATTCTGGTTCTTTCTCTGGGGCCGAAGCCAATGAACACCATTATTACTTATGTATTTTCAACGGTAGAGTTTCTACACACCATAGATTAAGGTGTGGAGCTCTGCTGTTCCTCATGAATTAATGCAAAGTACTATTGTTTTTCTATTCAGCTCAAGCCTATTTCTTCTCTAAGATATTCATTCGTACACAAGAACATGATGAATGTGATGATTATGTGACGCTCATCACCATTCTCACTTATGAACACGTGCCTGACAAACACTTCCGTTCTACATGAAAACAAGCTTGAATGCATATCTCTTAGCCTCCTGATTCACGATCAGAGTCTTCGTGGTATAGGCTAGAATTATTAGCGGCCATTCTTGAGATCCGGAAAGTCTAAACCTTGTCTGTTGTATTCCGAGTAGAATCTGGGAAGGGATGGCTGTGACGAGCTTCAAACTCACGAGTGCTAGGCGTAGTGACAGACGCAAAAGGATTACTGGATCCTATTCTAGCATGATCGAGAACCGACAGATGATTAGCCATGCGGTGACAGTGCATTTGGACCATTTTCACTGAGAGGACGGGATGTAGCCATTGACAATGGTGATGCCCAACATACAGCTTGCCATGGAAACGAGTATGAATGATTGGATCAAGACAGTAGGAAAGTAGGGGTTCAGAAGGAATAAAAGCACCTCCAGACGCTTATCTGAAATTCCTACCAATGAACTACATAAGTATTTCTATCCTATTTTATATTTTAATTATATTTTAATTATCAAATCTCCATAACCATTTGAATCTGCCTGACTGAGATTTACAAGGTGACCATAGCTTGCTTCAAGCCGACAATCTCCGTGGGATCAACCCTTACTCGCGTAAGGTTTATTACTTGGACGACCCAGTGCACTTGCTGGTTAGTTGTATCAGAATTGTGAAAAAGAACTAAGATTATGAACGTGCGTACCAAGTTTTTAGCGCCGTTACTAAGGAATGAATGGTGCACGAAATCGTGATCGTTCATTCCTTGGTAACGGCGTCAAAACTTTATACGCACGTTCATAATCTTAATTCTTTGTCACAACTTCGCACAACTAACCAGCAAGTACACTAGGTCATCCAAGTAATAAACCTTACGTGAGTAAGGGTCGATCCCACGGAGATTGTCGGCTTGAAGCAAGCTATGGTCACCTTGTAAATCTCAGTCAGGAGGATTCAAATGGTTATAGAGTTTTAATAATCAAAAGATAAATAAAACGTAAAATAAAGATAGAGATACTTATGTAATTCATTGGTGAAAATTTCAGATAAGCGTATAGAGATGCTTAGTTCCTTCTGAATCTCCGCTTTCCTACTGCTATCATCCAATCCTTCATACTCCTTTCCATGGCAAGCTGTATGTTGGGCATCACCGTTGTCAATGGCTAAATCTCGTCCTCTCAGTGAAAATGGTCCAAAATGCGCTGTCACTGCAAGGCTAATCATCTGTCGGTTCTCGATCATACTAGAATAGGATTCAGTAATCCTTTTGCGTCTGTCACTACGCCTAGCACTCGCGAGTTTGAAGCTCGTCACAGCCATCCCTTCCTAGATCCTACTCGGAATACCACAGACAAGGTTTAGACTTTCCGGATCTCAAGAATGGCCACCAATAATTCTAGCCTATACCACGAAGACTCTGATCGTAGATCAGAAGGCTAAGAGATATGCATTCAAGCTTGCTTTCATGTAGAACGGAAGTGTTTGTCAGGCACGCGTTCATAAGTGAGAATGATGATGAGCGTCACATAATCATCACATTCATCATGTTCTTGTGTGCGAATGAATATCTTAGAGAAGAAATAGGCTTGAATTGAATAGAAAAACAATAGTACTTTGCATTAATTCATGAGGAACAGCAGAGCTCCACACCTTAATCTATGGTGTGTAGAAACTCTACCGTTGAAAATACATAAGTGAAAATAGGGTAGACATGGCCGAGTGGCCAGCCTCTCATGGAGGTCTCAGAACGTAAAAGTTACATAATGTGTTCCAAAGATGTAAATACAATAGTAAAAAGTCCTATTTATACTAAACTAATTACTAGGGTTTACAGAAATGAGTAAATGATGCAGAAATCCACTTCCGGGCCCACTTGGTGTGTGTTTGGGCTGAGCATTGAAGCTTTCATGTGCAGAGGTCTTTCTTGGAGTTAAACACCAGTTTGTAACCTGTTTCTGGCGTTTAACTCTGCTTCGCAACCTATTTCTGGCGTTTAACTCCAGAATAGGGCAGAGAGCTGGCGTTGAACGCCAGTTTGCGTCATCTAAACTCGGGCAAAGTATGGACTATTATATATTGCTGGAAAGCTCTAGATGTCTACTTTGCAACGCAATTGAGAGCATGCTATTTGGACTTCTGTAGCTCCAGAAAATCCACTTTGAGTGCAGGGAGATCAGAATCCAACAGCATCTGCAGTCCTTCTTCAACCTCTGAATATGATTTTTGCTCAAGTCCCTCAATTTCAGCCAGAAATTACTTGAAATCACAGAAAAACACACAAACTCATAGTAAAGTCCAGAAATGTGATTTTTATTTAAAAACTAACAAAAATATACTAAAAATTAACTAAATTATACTAAAAACTATGTAAAAACACTGCCAAAAAGTGTATAAATTATCCGCTCATCAATGAACAATCACGATTTCGTGCACCAAGTTTTTGGCGCCGTTGCCAGGGATTGTTCGAGTTTGGACAACTGACGGTTCATCTTGTTGCCCAGATTAGGTAATTTTATTTTAATTTTAAGCTTTTTATTTCTTATTTTCGAAAAATATAAAAAAAAAATTCTTCTTTTTCGTTTTTCCCAAAATAATTTTCGAAAAAAAAAACAAAAAAATTTAATAAAACCATAAAAACCAAAAATTTGATGTTTCTTGTTTGAGTCTAGTTTCAATTTTTAAGTTTGGTGTCAATTGCATCTTTTTAATTCTTCATTAAAATTTTCAAAAATTCATGCATTTGTTCTTCATAATCTTCAAGTTGTTCTTGATGAATTTCTTTGTTTGATCTTTAAATTTTTCTTGTTGGTGTCTTTTCTTGTTTTTCATATGCATTTTCAATTTGTTAATGTCTAAAGTTTGAAAATTTCTAAGTTTGGTGTCTTGCATGTTTTTCTTTTCTTAAAAATTTTCAAAAATAGTTCTTGGTGTTCATCTTGACATTCAAAGTGTTCTTGGTGTTCATCTTAACATTCAAAGTGTTCTTGCATGTATTGTATGTTTTGATTCATAATTTTCATGTTTTGAGTCTTTTTGTTGTTTTTCTCTTTCTTCATTAAAAAATTCAAAAAATCAAAAAATTATCTTTTCTTTATTTTACTCATAAATTTCGAATATTTGAGTTGACTTTTTCAAAAAATTTTAAAATCTAGTTGTTTCTTATGAGTCAAGTCAAATTTTCAATTTAAAAATCTTATCTTTTCAAAACCTTTCAAAAATCAAATCTTTCTCATATTTTTTTTTATATTTTCGAAAACTTTTAAAATGATTTTCAAAATCTTTTTCTTAATTTCATTTCATAATTTCAAAATCTTTACTAACAATTAATGTGATTGATTCAAAAAAATTTTTTTTTCAGTTTGTTACTTGCCTATTAAGAAAGCTTCATTCTTTAAATTTTAGAATCATATCTTTTAGTTTCTTGTTAGTCAAGTAATCAACTTTAATTTTCAAAATCAAATCTTTTTAATTTTCAATTCAAATCTTTTTTTTTAAATTGATTTTCAATCATATCTTTTTCAAAACTTAATTTCAAAATCTTTTCTAACTTCTTATCTTTTCAAATTTGATTTTCAAATCTTTTTTAATTAATCTTATCTTTTTGTTTGATTCTTATCTTTTTCAAAACTACCTAACTAATTTTCTCTCTCTAATTTTCGAAAATCACTAACCTCTTTTTCAAAATTTCTTTTCATTAACTAATTGTTTTAAATTTTAATTTAATTTTATTCCCCTTCTTAAATTTCGAATTACAACTAATATTTAAAATAAAAACAAAAATATTTTTAATTTATTTTAATTAAATTCAAATTCTTCCCTCTCTCATCTCCTTCTATTTATTTATTCATCTACTAACACTTCTCTTTTACTCATAATTCAAACCCACTCTTCTCCTCTGTGTTCGAGTTTTATTTCTCTTCCCCTTCTTCTATTCTCCTCTTCTTCTACTTACATAAGGAATCTCTATACTGTGACATAGATGATTTCATATTTTCTTTGTTCTCTTCTTTTTCATATGAGCAGGAACAAGGATAAGAATATTCTTGTTGAAGCTAACCCTGAACCTGAAAGGACTCTGAAGAGGAAGCTAAGGGAAGCTAAAGCACAACTCTTTGGAGAAAACCTTACAGAACTTTTCGAAAAAGAAAGAGACATGGCCGAAAATAATAACAATGGTGGAGATGCAAGGAAGATGCTTGGTGACTTTATTGCACCCTCTTCTAACTTCTATGGAAGAAGCATCTCAATTCCTACAATTGGAGCAAACAACTTTGAGCTTAAGCCTCAATTAGTTTCTCTAATGCAGCAGAATTGCAAGTTTCATGGACTTCCAATGGAAGATCCTCATCAATTTTTAGCTGAATTCTTGCAAATCTGTGACACTGTCAAGACCAATGGAGTTGATCCCGAGGTCTACAGGTTTATGCTTTTCCCTTTTGCCGTAAGAGACAGAGCTAGAACATGGTTGGATTCACAACCTAAAGATAGCCTGAACTCTTGGGATAAGCTGGTCAGTGCTTTCCTGGCCAAATTCTTTCCACCTTAAAAGATGAGCAAGCTTAGAGTAGAAATCCAAACCTTCAGACAGAAGGAAGGAGAATCCCTCTATGAAGCTTGGAAAAGATATAAGCAACTGATCAAAAGGTGTCCTACTGACATGCTTCCAGAATGGAGCATCATAAGTATATTCTATGATGGTTTATCTGAGTTGTCAAAAATGTCATTGGACCATTCTACAGGAGGATCTCTTCACGTGAAAACCCCTGTAGAAGCTCAGGAACCCATTGAAATGGTTGCAAATAACCAGTTCATGTACACCTCTGAGAGGAATCCTGTGAACAATGGGACGCTTCAGAAAAAGGGAGTTCTTGAAATTGATACTCTGAATGCCATATTGGCTCAGAATAAAATATTGACTCAGCAAGTCAATATGATTTCTCAGAGTCTGAATGGATTGCAAGCTGCATCCAACAGTACTAAAGAAGCATCTTCTGAAGAAGAAGCTTATGATCCTGAGAACCCTGCAATAGCAGAGGTGAATTACATGGGAGAATCCTATGGAAACACCTATAATCCCTCATGGAGAAATAATCCAAATTTCTCATTGAAGGACAAATAGAAGCTTCAACAAGGCTTCAATAATAATGGTGGAAGAAATTGGTTTAGCAATAGCAAGCTTTTTCCATCATCTTCTCAGCAACAGACAGAGAATTCTGAACAGAGCCATTCTGGCCTGGCAACCATAGTCTCTGATCTATCCAAGACCACACTAAGTTTCATGAATGAAACAAGATCCTCCATTAGAAATTTAGAGACACAAGTGGGTCAGCTGAGTAAGAAGATCACTGAAACTCCTCCTAGTACTCTCCCAAGCAATACAGAAGAGAATCCAAAAAGAGAGTGCAAGGCCATAACCTTACTTGGTGTGGCCGAACCCAGAGAGGAGGAGGAGGACGTGAATCCTAGTGAGGAAGACCTCCTGGACGTTCACTAACCAATAAGGAGTTTCCCTTTGAGGAACCAAAGGAATCTGAGGCTCATCTAGAGATCATAGAGATTTCATTGAACCTCCTTTTACCATTCATGAGCTCTGATGACTATTCATCTTCTGAAGAAGATGAAGACATTGTTCAAGGGTAAGTTGCCCAGTATTTAGGAGCAATCATGAAGCTGAATGCCAAACTATTTGGTAATGAGACTTGGGAGGATGAGCCTCCATTGCTCATTAATGAACTGAATATCTGGGTTCAGCACACTTTACCTCAAAAGAAATAGGATCCTGGTAAATTCCTAATTCCCTGTAACATAGGCACCATGACCTTTGAGAAGGCTCTGTGTGACCTGGGGTCAGGCATAAACTTAATGCCACTCTCTGTAATGGAGAAACTAGGAATCTTTGAGGTACAGGCTGCCAAATTCTCATTAGAGATGGCAGACAAATCCATGAAACAGGCTTATGGACTAGTAGAGGACGTGTTAGTAAAGGTGGAAGGCCTTTACATCCCTGCTGATTTCATAATCCTAGACACTGGGAAGGATGAGGATGAATCCATCATCCTTGGCAGACCCTTCCTAGCCACAGCAAAAGCTGTGATTGATGTTGACAGAGAAGAGTTGGTCCTTCAGTTGAATGAGGACTACCTTGTATTTAAGACTCAAGGTTCTCCTTCTGTAACCATGGAGAGGAAGCATGAAAAGCTTCTCTCAATACAGAGTCAAACAAAACTCCCACATTCAAACTTTAAGTTTGGTGTTGGGAGGCCACAACCAAACTCTAAGTTTGGTGTTAAGAGGCCCCAACATTGCTCTGATTTTCTGTGAGGCTCCATGAGAGCTCACTGTCAAGCTATTGACATTAAAGAAGCGCTTGTTGGGAGGCAAACCAATGTTATTTAATTATATCTATTTATTTTCCATTGCTATTTTATGTTTTCTTTAGGTTGATGATCATGTGAAGTCACAAAAACTACTAAAAAATCAAAAACAGAATGAAAAACAATATTAAAAATAGCTCACCCTGGAGGAAGAGCTTACTGCCATTTAAACGCCAGTAAGAAGCATCAAACTGGTGATTAACGCCAGAAAGAAGCATCAAGCTGGCGTTAAACGCCAGAAACAAGTACCAGACTGGCGTTTAACACCAGAACAGAGCATGGAATCGGCGTTTAATGCCAGAAACAAGCAGCAAGCTGGCGTTTAACGCCAGACATGCATTCTAAGGGCGTTTTGCACGCCTAAATGGAGCAGGGATGCTAAGTCCTTGACCTCTCTGGATCTGTGGACCCCACAGAATCCCCACCTACCCCACATCTTCTTCTCTCTTCTTCACACTTTTTCATAACACTCTTCCCCAAATACCCTTCACCAATTACCTCCATACCTTTTCCCCATAAACCCCACCTACCTCCAAATTCAAAATCCTTTCCCTCCCAAATCCAAACCTAATGGCCGAAACCTAACCTCTCCCCACCCCTATATAAACCCCTTAACACTACTCCATTTTCACACATCACAAACACCACTTCTCCCCCTTGGCCGAATACACCTTCTCCCTCCATCTCCTCCATTTTCTTCTTCTTCTACTACTTTCTTTCTTCTTTTGCTCGGGGACGAGCAAACCTTTTAATTTTGGTGTGGTAAAAGCATTGCTTTTTGTTTTCCATAACCATCAATGGCACCTAAGGCCAGAGAAACCTCAAAAAAGAGGAAAGAGAAAGCAATTGCTTCCACCTCTGAGTCATGGGAAATGGAGAGATTCATCTCAAAGGTCCATCAAGACCACTTCTATGAAGTTGTGGCCAAGAAAAAGGTGATCCCTGAGGTCTCTTTTAAGCTCAAAAAGAGCGAGTATCCGGAGATCCGACAAGAGATTAGAAGAAGAGGATGGGAAGTTCTCTCTAATCCTATTCAACAAGTCGGGATCTTAATGGTTCAAGAGTTCTATGCAAACGCATGGATCACGAGGAACCATGATAAAAGTATGAACCCAAACCCAAAGAATTGGCTCACAATGGTTCGGGGGAAATACTTAGATTTCAGTCTGAAAAACGTAAGATTGGCGTTCAACTTGCCAATGATGCAAGAAAATGCACGCCCTTACACTAGAAGGGTCAACTTTGATCAAAGGTTAGACCAAGTCCTCATGGACATATATGTGGAAGGAGCTCAATGGAAAGGTGACTCAAGAGGCAAGCCGGTTCAATTGAGAAGACCGGACCTTAAGCCTGTGGCTAGAGGATGGTTGGAGTTCATCCAACGCTCTATCATTCCCACTAGCAACCAATCCAAAGTAACTGTGGATCGGGCCATCATGATCCATAGTATCATGATTGGGGAGGAAGTAGAAGTTCATGAGATTATACCTCAAGAACTCTACAAGGTGGCTGACAAGTCCTCCACTTTGGCAAGGTTAGCCTTTCCTCACCTCATCTACCACCTCTGTAATTCGGCTGGGATTGACATAGAGGGAGACATCCTCATTGATGAGGACAAGCCCATCACCAAGAAAAGGATGGAGCAAACAAGAGATCACGGACCTCAACAGGAGCATGAGGAAATTCCTCACCATGAAATCCCTGAGATGCCTCAAGGGATGCACTTCCCTCCATAAAACTATTAGGAGCAAATCAACACCTCCCTAGGAGAATTAAGCTCCAACATGGGACAACTAAGGATGGAGCACCAAGAGCACTCCATCATTCTCCATGAAATTAGAGAAGATCAAAGAGCTATGAGGGAGGAGCAACAAAGGCAAGAAAGAGACATTGAGGAGCTAAAGCACTCCATAAGATATTCAAGAGGAAGAACTAGCTACCCTCACTAAGGTGGACTCGTTCCTTAATCTCCTTGTTCTTATTTTTCTGTATATGTTTATTTATGTTTATGTCTTTATTACATGATCATTAGTGTTTAAGTGTCTATGTCTTAAAGCTATGAATGTCCTATGAATCCATCACCTTTCTTAAATGAAAAATGTTTTAATCACAAAAGAATAAGAAGTACATGATTTTGAATTCATCTTTGAAATTAGTTTAATTATTTTGATGTGGTGACAATACTTTTTGTTTTTCTGAATGAATGCTTGAACAGTGCATATGTCTTTTGAATTTGTTGTTTATGAATGTTAAAATTGTTGGCTCTTGAAAGAATGATGAAAAAGGAGAAATGTTATTGATAATCTGAAAAATCATAAAATTGATCCTTGAAGCAAGAAAAAGCAGTGAATAGAGAAAAGCTTGCAGAAAAAAAAGGCAAAAAAAAAAAGAAGGAAAAAGAAAAAGCAAGCAGAAAAAGCCAAGAGCTCTTTAAACCAAGAGGCAAGAGCAAAAAGCCAGTAACCCTTTAAACTAAAAGGCAAGGGTAAAAAGGATCCAAGGCTTTGAGTATCAGTGGATAGGAGGGCCCAAAGGAATAAAATTCTGGCCTAAGCAGCTAAACCAAGTTGTCCCTAACCATATGCTTGTGGCGTGAAGGTGTCAAGTGAAAACTTGAGACTGAGCGGTTAAAGTCGAGGTCCAAAGCAAAAAAAAAGAGTGTGCTTAAGAACCCTGGACACCTCTAATTGGGGACTCTAGCAAAGCTGAGTCACAATCTGAAAAGGTTCACCCAGTTATGTGTCTATGGCATTTATGTATCCGGTAGTAATACTGGAAAACAAAGTGCTTAGGGCCACGGCCAAGACTCATAAAGTAGCTGTATTCAAGAATCAACATACTAAACTAGGAGAGTCAATAACACTATCTAAATTCTGAGTTCCTATAGATGCCAATCATTCTGAACTTCAAAGGATAGAGTGAGATGCCAAAACTGTTCAGAGGCAAAAAAAGCTACTAGTCCCGCTAATCTAATTGGAGCTAAGTTTCATTTATATTTTGGAATTTATAGTATATTCTCTTCTTTTTATCCTATTTGATTTTCATTTGCTTGGGGACAAGCAACAATTTAAGTTTGGTGTTGTGATGAACGGATAATTTATACGCTTTTTGGCATTGTTTTTACATAGTTTTTAGTATGATTTAGTTAGTTTTTAGTATATTTTTATTAGTTTTTTAATAAAAATCACATTTCTGGACTTTACTATGAGTTTGTGTGTTTTTCTGTGATTTTAGATAATTTCTGGCTGAAATTGAGGGACTTGAGCAAAAATCTGATTTAGAGGCTGAAGAAGGACTGCAGATGCTATTGGATTCTGACCTCCCGGCACTCGAAATGGATTTTCTGGAGCTACAGAAACCCAAATGGCACGCTCTCAATTGCGTTGGAAAGTAGATATCCAGGGCTTTCCAGCAATATATAATATTCCATACTTTGCCTGAGTTTAGATGACGCAAACTAGCGTTCAACGCCAGCTTTCTGTCCTATTCTGGCGTTAGACGCCAGAAACAAGTTGCAAAGCAGAGTTAAATGCCAGAAACAAGTTACAAACTGGCGTTCAACTCCAAGGAAGACCTCTACACGTGAAAGCTTCAATGCTCAGCCCAAGCACACACCAAGTGGGCCCGGAAGTGGATTTCTGCATCATTTACTCATTTCTGTAAACCCTAGTAACTAGTTTAGTATAAATAGGACTTTTTACTATTGTATTTAGAGTCTTCGGACCACTTATAAGAATTGGTCATTCTGGTTCCCTCTTTGGGGCCGAAGCCAATGAACACCATTATCTCTTATGTATTTTCAACAGTAGAGTTTCTACACACCATAGATTAAGGTGTGGAGCTCTGCTGTTCCTCATGAATTAATGCAAAGTACTATTGTTTTTCTATTCAGCTCAAGCCTATTTCTTCTCTAAGATATTCATTCGTACACAAGAACATGATGAATGTGATGATTATGTGACGCTCATCACCATTCTCACTTATGAACACGTGCCTGACAAACACTTCCGTTCTACATGAAAACAAGCTTGAATGCATATCTCTTAGCCTCCTGATTCACGATCAGAGTCTTCGTGGTATAGGCTAGAATTATTAGCGGCCATTCTTGAGATCCGGAAAGTCTAAACCTTGTCTGTTGTATTCCGAGTAGGATCTGGGAAGGGATGGCTGTGACGAGCTTCAAACTCACGAGTGCTAGGCGTAGTGACAGACGCAAAAGGATTACTGGATCCTATTCTAGCATGATCGAGAACCGACAGATGATTAGCCATGCAGTGACAGCGCATTTGGACCATTTTCACTGAGAGGACGGGATGTAGCCATTGACAACGGTGATGCCCAACATACAGCTTGCCATGGAAAGGAGTATGAATGATTGGATGAAGATAGTAGGAAAGCAGGGGTTCAGAAGGAATAAAAGCACCTCCATACGCTTATCTGAAATTCCTACCAATGAACTACATAAGTATTTCTATCCTATTTTATATTTTAATTATATTTTAATTATCAAATCTCCATAACCATTTGAATCCGCCTGACTGAGATTTACAAGGTGACCATAGCTTGCTTCAAGCCGACAATCTCCGTGGGATCGACCCTTACTCACATAAGGTTTATTACTTGGACAACCCAGTGCACTTGCTGGTTAGTTGTATCAGAATTGTGAAAAAGAACTAAGATTATGAACGTGCGTACCATGTTTTTAGCGCCGTTACCAAGGAATGAACAATCACGATTTCGTGCACCAATGCCTTGATGTGTTTGTTAGTGAACTCTGGTTGAAAAGGCTAGGAATGGATCGAAGGAGTGAAGAGAAAAAAAGCATGCAAAGTGTAGAACACTTGGAAAATCAAGGATTTGGAGTGCTGACACCGACACGCACGCGTGACATACGCGCACGCGTGGATGATGAAGTCCCAAGGCGACGCGTACGCGTGCACTACACGGACGCGTGGATGGAAAAGTGCCCAGCGACGCGTACACGTGACCCACACGTACGCGTCGATGCTCGCACGTAACCTCATTAAAGTGAAAACGTTAGGGCGATTTCTGAGCTTCTCAGGCCCAGATCCAACTCATTTTTTAGCCTATTACATGCAGAATTCAAGAGGAGTCAAGGGGGGATCATGGATACACTTAGTTTTTAGAGAGAGATGTAGAATTTTAAAGAGAGGCTCTCTCCTCTCTCTAAATTAGGGTTCTTAGTTTTATTTTCCTTTTATATCTAGATCTACTTCTTCCTTTGCTTTAATTTTCCTTTTATCTTTACTTGTTCTAGCATTTTGCTTTTCTTGTAATTCCTTTATATTGTTAATTTTAGTTTATGAACTCTTAGGTAGATCTCCATTGTTCTTTCAATGCAATTTATGATTTCCTTGTCTTCTTATATTTGCTTTGGTTTTCTATTGTTGATCTCTTGCCTTTGTAGTTATAGCTTCCTTTAATTCTTGCAATTTATGATGTTTTCCTTTTATGCCTCCCAAGTGTTTGATAAAATGCTTGGTTGGGTTTTAGCTTAGATTTTTCTCCTCTTGGCTTGAGTTGAGTAATTGGTGAAGCTTGAGTTATCAAACTCTCTTGTTGATTGATAATTGGAAGTTGCTAGTCAATTTGAATGCCACTAAAGCTAGTCTTTCCATAGGATTTGACTAGGACTTGTGGTCTCAAATTGATATCCACTTGACTTTCCTTCATAGTTAGAGGTTAACTAAGTGGAGCAATGGACAATTCTTGTCACAATTGATAAGGATAACAAGGATAGGGTTTTAGTTCTCATGCCTTGCCAAGAGCTTTCTTAGTTGTTAGTTTATTTCTTTTGCCATTTACATTTTGTGCCCCTTATTCAAAACCCCAAAACATACAACCCATAACCAATAATTTATTACACTACCCTGCAATTCCTTGAGAGACGACCCGAGGTTTAAATACTTTGGTTTATTTTTATTGGGGTTTGTACTTGTGACAAACAAATTTTTTATTGAGGAATTGTTTGTTGGTTTAGAACTATATCTACAACGAGATTTCATTTATGAAATTCTATACCGACACACACAATTTCCATTCATCAATGAGGTAAAGTATGTGAAAATAAGTCATAAGAAAAAGGGTCATAATGTGGGTTGTAACCCACTGGTGCAGAATTTTGTAAAACTGTGTTTGAGGTTGTTTGTGTGTGGAAGGGAAAATGGTCTTCATAAAAAATGCACATTTCTGGAAATGAAAATCAGTCTTAAATCCATCAACACGAATCCTTTAACACCCTCCCTAAATCCTAGAAATATGGATATTTGAGCCCTTGGGTCTAGCTTATGTCTTCCAGCTGTTATAGTGCAATCATAGGCTAGACATCCAAAGATTTTTAAATTTGAAAGATTAGGAAATGTTTAGTAAAGAAGCTAAAATGGAGACTTGTTTTGCAAGAAGGTGCTTGGAATTCGATTGATGATGTAAACTACATGCAAAAGAGCAAAGTTCCAAAAACATTTGGGTATATTAGATTGAAAAATCAAGCTACGAGTGACAGCCAACAAGTGTTGATGTTTTCACTCAACAATGACATTTTGTTTAGGGGTTTCAACACATGATGTTTGGTGAAGGATTCCATTTTCTACATAAAATTGAGGCATTAAAAATTCTGGTCCATTGTTTGTTCTAATGACTTTTACTTGGCTGCCAAACTACACTTTTGCAAATTGAATAAAATTCTGAACTAGTTTGCTTGCTTCTGCTTTTGTTTTCATTAAATTAGTCCATGTAAATTGTTATTTATCATCAACAATGATTAAAAAATATTTGTTCCCGTTAATGAATGGAATTGAAAGAGGGCCCTATATGTCAATGTGAAGAAGATCAAATACATTTTTCGAAATAGTAGTGCTATTTGCAAAGCTTAGTTTTCTTTGTTTTGCAAAATGGCATGTGTCACAAGGTGCAATTTTATTACTACAATCAATGAAAGGAAAATAAGATTTCATAATATGCAATCTATCTAAAGACAAGTGTCCTAACCGAAAGTGCCAGAGATTTATTCCCTTTATTTCAGGTTTAGGTAAACTCATGAAGCTTACTGCTTGTGCAAATTCAGGTCTCACTACTTCAGCATTCAGTGCATAAAGTCCTTCACATGCCTTACCTGTGCCAATCACCTTCTCCGAGCTGATATCCTAAATCTTACATAATTTGTCATCAAAGTTCATGTGGCAATACAAATGAAATGTGGCTTTGGAAACAGAAATTAGCTTAAAATTGAAAGAAGGTATATACAATGCATCAACAAGGTATAGGTTCTTTGAAAAGAAAATAGTTCCAGCAATTTTGCTAATGGCTAGTGCACCATTAGGCAATTTGACAAGAATTGGGGCTATTTCATGATATGACTGAAAATCATTGAGTGAGTATGACACATGGTCTGTAGCCCCTGTGTCTACCACCCAAAATGCATATTTTTTATCTGAAATGTTTAATGCAAGTATGCTTGATCTAAAATGCATGACATGTACCAAACTATCTGGATGAGGTGTTGGTAAAGGCTCTAGAGTGTGTGGTTCAGCACTATAATTTGGTTTCTGATCTTCTTTGTTGAGAAGTGCCAGCAAAGCTGATTTTTGTTCTGGTGTGAAATCAAAGATCTGTGACCCACTGCTCTCTCCATTGTAAGGAAATCTGAGATTTTCACTTCTTCCCTCAGAATCTAATGCACTAATGTTCATGATCACAGTGTTGTGCCTCTGCTATATATGTGGTGGATATCCATGCTTTTTGTAGCATGTGTCGATGGTATGTCTGGACTTACCACCACGAGAGCACTCCATCTTGCCTCGTTCTCCTTGACCTCTTCCAAAACCTTGATTCCTGCCTCCTCTGCCCCTCCCTCTTCCTCTGCCGTGTGGATCTTCTGCAGTGTTCAAGAGAGTGGTAGATTGAGCTGCTGCAATGAGTTTATTATCTGAGATAAAATCAAGGCTCTAGAACTGCCTTTCTTGTTGTGTGAGAAGTGAGAAAATAGTATTCAAACTTGGAAGCAGATCCATGAGCATGACCTGAGACCTTACTCCAGCATATTGTTCATTCAGTCCTCTAAGATATCGTGTCACTTGATCTTCTGTTCTAAAATTTCTTACAACACCTAATCCACAATTGCAATCTCTTCCACGATTACATGAAGGAATTGTTCTGAAGCTGTCTAATTCCTCTCACATTTTCTTCAATTCAGTAAAATATTCAATCATATTCATATCTCCATGTTTGAGAGCATACAGCTCTTCCTGTAATTCGTTTACACAAAATTTATCCCGTTGATAGTATCTATGCTTCAATTCATCCTAGAGGTCTAATGCCACATTGTTCCAGCTTACACTTTGAGCAATATCAGAATTCCGACTAAAGTTTAACCATGCAACTACATAAGTATTGCAACGTTCCCAAGCTTCATAGGAAGAATTGTGTGTCTCAGGTCTAGGTAAACTACCATTAATAAATTTGATCTTATTCTTAGATCTCAGAGCTCTAACCATAGATTTACTCCAATCTCCATAATTCTTTCCATTGAAAATGACATTTGTTATAGCGATACCTGGATTTTCAGACAGATGCAAAAAGAAGTAATTCGAAGGATCTTAATTGAGTCCTCCACTATTCCGACTAACGTGAGCATGAATAGTAGAAAGCTTACTCAAGAACGCAGAAATTTCATATGGATCAAGGTTCTCTAATGGCGATCGCGCTTGCGGATTTGCTCCCGCAATGTCACGAACTGGATCCATTCACTGCACGCTTTACATTTTCAGAGCTTGCGTTTGTGATGTTCATGCTTGAAACATTGAGTTCCTCCTTCGATCCCAATCTCAAGTGCACTTAGCGAGCTCCACGCTCACCGCACCATGTTGAAGTGTGGTTGGTGAAGCACTGAGAGCACAAAACAAAGAAGGAGAATTGGGAGAAGAAATGGAATTGATGAAATACTCAATTATAGTGAAAGATCTCAAACTATACAAGTGGGGGTAGAGTCCCTTATATATCAGTAAAGAGTAGCAAAACTATTCTAACTAACTAATCTGTATAATTTAGTCATATCAATTGTGCAGGTATGAGAGCTATACTTAGCTACACAAGGTGCATAGTAAGTTAAGGTGAGTGGAAGCCTACTTATCAAGTAACAATAACGTCTGAATAAGGGATGGTATCCACACCCAAAAATTCTTAAAGAAGAGTAATTTGGTTTTCTATGAAAAAGAATCTCATAAGAAATCTTCACTTCTAAAATGGGTGTGAGAAATCTATTTATAAGATGGATAACAGTAGTAAAAACAAAATCCTAGTATTTTAATAGTAATGATGCAGTAGCTAATAGGGATAAATCAGTTTCATTAATATATCTATGTTTCCTTTCAATACTTTTTTGTTGTTGGTGAGTATAGGAACATGTAAGTCTGTAGATGATACATGTTCATTCAAGTAAAAGATGAAACTATTTGAAAATATTAACAATTTTATATTTTATTGCATATATTATTTTTGAAGAATATATTTTATATTAATTTTTAATAATAAAAATCTTTAAAATGATTCCTTATATTCCAAAGAATCAAAGGAAGGAATTTTAAAATCATTAATAATTTTATTTTAAATTTATAATTTTGCAAAAATACAGATTTTTTTATTTTAAATTTATAATTTTGTAAAAATACAGATTTTTTAAAATTTAAATTAAAAAAAATCTAAATTTTTATTTTTATTGGTTGTTATTTTTTATATATTTTATTTGAATTTAAATGAAATTATTTTTCTATGATTATTTTTTATTTTTAATAAGCAACTAAAAATAGTAAAAACTGTACAATGTAGTTGATTTATTTGTTTCAACAGCTTTTTTTTTCAATTGGTTGCGAAATAAGGTAACGAATATATGTTTTAAATTTTGCTCACACTATCAACGAAATTACCTTAATTTAATAAGTTCCACATGCAAAATTAGATTGATTGCGAAATTGAGACATAATACATAACAACATAATTCCTTCTACTATCACTTAAATTGAAAAATCTATAACTTTTTATTTAAATAAAAAAAGTTACATATTTAGAGAATGTTTGGTGTAACACCCTACCATACAGAGTCTTATGCTTAAGTCATAATTCAGAGATGGCAAGGTATTACGACCTCTAAAACAAAAATTTAGTACGTATAGTAGTATGAATAATTGATTATAACTAGGAGCCTTTGTAGAAAAAGGGGTAAACAAAAACCGTAACTCGAACGCGCAACACTCCGATCGATAACGTAACGAGCAAAGGATAAGCTAACGCAAGATCATATATATAAAGAGTGTCAAAAACGGGAATATCAAGACTCAAAATCCGGCTGCGAAGATAACCGGTCCGAGCATAATAATATATACATATAATAAAATAAGGAAACCCCAAAGGAAACCCAAAGGGACACAAATACATACAACCTATTCTCCAAAATCCCCTCTAGAAGGAGTCATCACAGTTTGTATTATTTAATGGAGATAAAAGTATCTAAACAAGATATATAAACCAAACAGAGTCCCAAGAACAAGAATCTTCGCTAATCCAGAAGTCCCCAGCATGCCTCAACGAGAAGCCTCGCGTCCTGCATCTGAAAACCACAAAATCCGCATGGGTGAGAACCAGAGGTCCCCAGTACGGTAACAGCTTCCACATATATAATACATAATAATAGAGGAAAGCCGAAGGCAATCCTAGAACTTCCTCCAGAAAATATCAAAGCTTATAAACAAGCTAAACCGTAAGCGGCAACTAACTAAAGATCCTTCAGTCTAACTAATACTTCCCTTTCTACTTCCTTCAGACCTCCCAACAACCAGTAGGAGTATAATATAGCAAACACAGTTATATCAGACAAGAGATTTACAAATAGGAACAAATAAGGCATTTAGGCAATTAGCAAGTAATATGCAGTCAAATAGGCAATCTCAAACAATTCATGTAGTATGCTTATGATGCATGCCTGTCCCTAGTGGCTGATGATATCATCTGTCGGTTATAGAGCCAACCCGACAAGTCCTGGTAGCTAGCCATTGGACTGTCCCTCTGTCGTGCATCCCCAACTCGAGTTATACTCATCATAAACTTGATCATAATCATGATCCATATCCATCACCCTCACTGGTGAATATTTATCCATCACCATCACTGGTGAATATTTATGGGGGCGAGCTCATCCGGGCCTTTCACAGTGCCCGGCCACACTTACGACATAGGGTCAAAAGAGCTTCGAGTCTCAACCTGGAGCACATGGTGGCTAGCCATTGCTACTACCCAGGGAAACCCTCATCTCCAATGGTGGAAGTGCAAACCTTCACAATTCAATCAACATCATATATGCATTTATACTTGGCCATAAACATGGCTCCGCCGTAACACGGCAATAATCTAGCCATCCGGCTCACGGTTAAATCCATAACCAGCCAATTCATTAACAATTACGGCCCTTCGGCCCATGGCACAACAAGCACTTCCACCGCCATTCTCCGCATCTCACATAATCATCTTTGATCCTCAATGATCATTCATTTTTCCCTTGCTTCACTCGCAAGTTACCACAGTCACTAGCCCTTTTTCTCATGCTAGGCATATCATAATGATTTAAGACATAAGTGGTGAGATCGGAGGCTTAGAAGTATGAAATTTGGCTTTTAAAACTCAAAAATCAACTTTGGGATGAAAACAGGTCCACGCGTACGCGCACTCCACGCGCACGCGTGGATGGCGCTTTCTCGAAGAACGGCGCGTACGCACCAAGTGCGCCTACGCGCGAGGGGTCATTCTGCTAAAAATTTTCTAAGTTAAAAGCTGCAGAATTTACAGATTCAAACCCCAATCTTCCGACGGACATAACTTCCTCATTTTAAATCGTTTTTCACCCGTTCTTCGAACGGCATGGACATCCCGGATCCAATTTCATTTCTAAATAGATTTGGCACAAATCAGAGATCCGTAGTCCAAGTTATGTCCCGTCAAAGTATGCCCAAAAACCATGTTTTCATACAAAACCACAAGGTGCCATTTTCAAAACAAGCCACTTTCAACTCTTTTCAAAATCAATCAAACATGCCAATTTCAACCCTTCTCTTTGAAATCATTCAAAATGTACCAAAATCAACAACAAGCCATCCTCAACTCACACATTGACATTTTACCAAAATTTCCAAAACTACCTCCAACCATTTTAACACTTCTTAATCAATGGCTAAAGGACAAACACAATCTCATGTCATACATCCTTCTCATCCCAATTTCCAATAATATTAATTTCCAAATCAACCATCATTATACATGATCAACATCATACTCACCATCAACATGGTACCACCCATCAATTCAACCTCAATCACCCATCAAGCATATATCACAACATGCATTTCTCATACATCACACAATCAAGGCATCAATATTCATAATCACATATATGAACACATCATATATCTCAACTATTCAACAACACCAACAATTCAATGCCTATCTTAGGGCCTCTAGCCTAAGTATTTCCTACCACATTACATATTAGATACAGGAAACCGAAACCATACCTTAGCCGATTTTCCCAAGCTCCCCCGGAGCACTTCCAAACCACTTATCCACAAGCTCTCAAGGCCTCAACACCTCCAAGAACAGATTTTTCACCACCAAACCCTTTCCAAGCTTTTCAAAGTCACCAATCAAGCTCCAATATTCACATATACACAACCTAAGCCACAACCATCATACCCATACACAACATCTCAAAACCCAAACATCATAGAACAACAAAATCACACTAGGGTTGAGAATCTTACCACACCCAAGGTCCAAGGAGACAACATTAACCTTCTCCTTCAAGAGAGTTGGGTCCTATAACATCAAAGAACCCAAAATCTCAACATTTTACCCATGAAACTTGAAAATAAGGGCTGGAATTTCGAACAGAAACACGTGGCTTACCTCAAGATTAGTTGTATGGGTTTTGTAGAGCTCTCCGCGGTGAACGCGTGGCCGCAAACGGAGCGGCAATCGGAGCTCTAGATCAAAAGTTATGGTGGTTTGAAGATCAAGTGAGAGAAAGAACTTGAGAGAGTGTTCTTCCCTCCATAGCCTCCATTTTCAGCGTGTTTAGTGTGTTGTGAGGAGAGAGAGTGCTGAAAACTAGGGTTTTGGTTTAGTTTAGTTGGGCCAAGGGCCCACTTTGGGTCCGATTGGACCGGTTTGGCCCGTTTGGTCCAATCTTGGTCCGATTTCTATAAAATTGGTACCGAAATTCTCGTCTCAATTTCCTCTATCATATTAAGCCATAAAAATATCATTTTTGGCTTTCTAGAATAAATTCTCATATATGGGTTAATTAGCCGTTAATTAACCGGGTCTTACATTCTACCCACCTAATTGGGAATTTTGCCCACAAAATTCAAATTCAAATTCAATTACCTGAGAATAAGTGCGGATAATCCGTTCGCATCTCCGACTCAAGTTCCCAAGTGTGTTCCTCAACACCGCCTCGACTCCAAGCCACTTTGACTAATGAAACCTCTTTTCCACGCAACCGTTTGATACTAGTATCATCAATTCTGACTGGAGCCACTGGAAGCGTCAAATCTTCTCTTAACTGAACCGATTCGGGTTCTAACACATGGCTAGCATCAGGAGTGTACTTTCGAAGCTGCGACACGTGAAATACGTCGTGCAGGTTTGAAAGATGGGGTGGTAAAGCCACCCGATACGCCACTGGCCCAATCCTCTCCAAGGTCTTAAATGGACCAATGTATCGAGGATTCAACTTCTTTTCTTTAATCGCTCTACCTACTCCTGTGGTCGGAGTAACTTTCAGGAAAACATGATCTCCTGCCTCAAATTCTAAGGGCTTCCGCCTTTGATCGGCGTAACTCTTTTGACGACTCTGCGCCGTAAGCATCCTATCTCGGATCTTCTTGACTTGTTCAGTGGTCTCAGCTATCATTTCCGGCCCCAACAAGCCTTTCTCTCCAGCTTCATACCAACATAGTGGAGATTGACATTTTCTCCCATACAAAGCCTCATACGGAGCCATTCCGATGCTCGCATGGTAACTATTATTGTATGCAAACTCTACTAACGGCATATACCGATCCCAACTCGCTGGTTGGTCCAAAACACAAGCTCTCAACATATCCTCTAGTGTTTGGATCGTCCTCTCGGATTGACCATCTGTTTGAGGATGGTACGCTGTACTCAAGCTTAATCGAGTTCCAAAAGCTTTCTGAAATGCACCCCAGAACCTCGAAGTGAAACGAGGATCTCTATCAGAGATTATAGTAGCAGGTACACCATGGAGTCTCACAATCTCCTTTATGTATAACCGAGCTAGCTCCTCAAGGGTGTAAGTCATCCGAACGGGTAAAAAGTGAGCTGACTTCGTCAGTCGGTCCAGATCACCCAGATAGCATCAAAACCAGTCCTAGTCCTTGGCAATCCCGACACAAAGTCCATTGCAATACTTTCCTACTTCCATTGCGGAACCTCTAAGGGTTGCAACATCCCGGAAGGTCTTTGATGTTCAATCTTTACCTTTTGACAAGTTAAGCACTTTGAAACATATTCCGCCACATCATTCTTCATACCCGGCCACCAAAACATCGCCTTTAAATCATGGTACATCTTAGTACTTCCCGGGTGAATGGAGAATCCGCTTTTATGTGCCTCCTTTAAGATATCTTGCCTCAAAGTGCCAACATCCGGCACTATGATCCTACCCTTGAATCTCCATAACCCATCTTTCTCTTCCGACACTCTCCACTGTTTTCCTTGCTCGATAGCCGGTAACACCTTCCATAACGCTTCATCATTTTCATGAGCCTTTAGGAGTTCGGACTTAAAGTCACTTGAGATTTCTAATCGGCTCAAACACAAGGTTCCAGATACTTCTCGAGCACCAATTTTTAGACTCTCGAATTCCTTGAGCAACTTTTCCTCTTGAAGCATCATCCAAGACGCATACAACGACTTCCGACTTAACGCATCCGCCACTATATTCGCCTTTCCAGGATGGTAATTTAACTCAAAGTCATAGTCTTTCAACAATTCCATCCACCTCCTTTGCCTCATATTAAGCTCTTTCTGATCAAAGAGGTATTTCAAGCTCTTGTGATTGGAGAAGACTTGGAACTTAACCCCATAGAGATAATGCCTCCACACCTTCAAGGCAAACACGACCGCAGCGAGTTTCAGATCGTGCGTAGGGTAACTAAATTCATGAGGTCTCAACTGTCGTGAGGCACACGCCACCACATTATGATGCTGCATCAGCACGCATCCTAGGCCCTTTAACGATGCATCACAGTACACCTCAAAAGGCTCGTTCGGCTCAGGTAACACTAACACAGGTGCAGTGGTCAACTTTTTCTTCAATGTCTGAAAGCTCTCCTCGCACTCAGGAGTCCAAACAAACGGAGTGTCTTTGCGAGTTAACTTTGTCAACGGCAAAGCTAATTGCGAAAAGCCTTTGATGAACCTTCGATAATAGCCAGCTAAACCCAGAAAACTCCTTATCTCAGTTACTGTGGTTGGTTGCTTCCAATCCATCACAGCTTCTACCTTAGTTGGATCTACGGCTATTCCCTTCTTACTCACCACGTGACCCAAAAACTTCACCTCACCCTTCCAGAACTCACACTTAGACAGTTTCGCATAGAGTTTCTTCTCCTTTAAAATCTGCAACACGGTCCGTAAGTGTTCCGCATGCTCTTCTTCAGTCTTGGAGTAAATCAGTATGTCGTCAATGAAGACAACAACGAATTTATCCAGAAACGGACGGAATACTCTATTCATGTAATCCATAAACACTGCAGGAGCATTCGTCAACCCAAAAGACATCATAGTATACTCGTAATGACCATAACGAGTCCTGAAAGCGGTCTTAGGGATATCCTCACCCCTCACCCTTATTTGGTGATAACCGGATCGCAAATCGATCTTAGAGAAAACCCCAGCTCCTTGTAACTGATCCATGAGATCATCAATCCTTGGCAATGGGTACTTATTCTTTATAGTGACCTTGTTCAGCTACCTGTAATCCACACAGAGCCGCATACTTCCATCTTTTTTCTTTACCAGTAACACTGGAGCACCCCACGGGGAAACACTTAGTCGGATAAAGTTCTTACCCAGTAATTCCTCTAACTGAGACTTTAGCTCGGCCATCTCTAATGGTGACATTCTATAAGGAGCACTTGAGATTGGTCCCGCCCCAGGCACCAACTCAATAGCAAACTCGACCTCTCGGTTAGGTAAAAATTCCTCAATATCATCGGGAAACACTTCCGGAAACTCACACACTACCAGAATCTGATCCAACCTTTGGTCATCACCCGAAACACCTGCGGTTAACAACAGGATACCCTGAGATTCGATTTCGGAATAGTTCACCATCATCGAATTCAAGTAATAATTATTCACCACGACCGGTCCTTCTGTATCCTCCGGCATAAAGTACACCGACTTTGTAGAACAATCAAGCAGGACATGGTTCTCAGATAACCAGTCCAATCCCAAGATAAGATCAAGACCGATCATCGGTAAGCAGATTAAATTATGGACAAAATCACGCTGCTCGAACTTGAACGAAACTTTCGGGCATCCTAGCCTAGTTACCATGGCTTCATGGGTAGCATTATGTACCTTTAGGTCATAACCTAAGGTTACGATCTTCAATCCTAACTCATGGGCTTTCTCAAATGCAATAAATGAATGCGATGCTCCCGAATCAAATAAAGCATTTAAAGTTTGACCAGCCATTTCACAGTTACCTCGAATGAGTGTCTCAGATCCTTCTGCACCCACAGCTGAGGTGGTGAACACCCGACCAGTCTGTTGTGCTTTCCCAGCACCTTGCTTTTGCTTCTTTGGACAACTTGCGGCTTTATGCCCCGCCTTTCCACAATTGTAGCACAAACCCCATCCGGCCTTGCATGGTACTCCCGGATGGTGACTCCCACACCTAGTACAAACTTGTTCATTCTGAGGTTGCTTCCCAAACTTCTTCCCTTGGAAATTGTTGTTGTTGTTGGGCCTCCTGAAAGAGCTCCCCCTCTTGAAAGACGGACCTCTAGGTGCAAAGCCCTTCCCTCGGTTCTGTGGAAATGAACCTTTGTGACTCCCTTTCTCAGCGGTTGCCCTTTTCACACACTCCTCAGCAACCCTACACTTGTTCACTAATTCGGAGAAAGTCCTAATCTCCATTGGTCCTACTGAACTGAAGATATCACTCCGGAGTCCTCCTTCATACTTAACACACTTCCATTCCTCATATTCCACCGGAGTCCCTTGGCACATACGAGAGAACCTGAACAGCTCCTCAAACTTGTCAGTATACTCTGATATGGACATAGTACCCTGCTTCAGCTGTAACAATTCAAGTTCCTTAGCCGTCCTAGCAGAAGTCGGAAAGTACTTCTTATAGAACTCTTCTTGAAAGACATTCCAGGTGATATAGTCATCACCCTGCTGCAGAAGACGTCGGATGCCTTGCCACCAATGCGACGCTTCACCTGTGAGCATATAGGTAGCGAACTCGACACGCTGTCCTTCAGGTACCACTTGTGATTGCAGTGCTCGCTCTATAGCCTGAAACCATGTATCGGCCTCAGTCGGGCTAGTAGTTCCCTTGAACTTAGGTGGATTAACCTTCAAAAAGTTCGCCAGTGTCATCGGGCCCTGAACTCCACCTCCGTCATTACCATGGTTGTTCATCTGTTGACCAAGAGCCTCAGCAGTGGCTTGCATAGCAGCAACCATATTCTCCAACGCAGTCATAAAGTTCACCGGGTCATTAGGGTTAGTCTCCGGCGCACGAGCATTAGTACGATCTCTCCCACGGCCTCTACCGCGTCCACGAGGTGCCATCTGGTTCCTATACACACCAAACAATCGATATTAAGTTGATCAGTCTCAATATCGGAAGTCTAGTGCTTCAAAGTCCCAAATGCATGCTCATGAACGTTTATGCCAACTATATCAAGTAGATATACTAACAGCACATAACACACATACAGAGAATGCACAGAAGCATAGTCAGTCCATTCCTCAGGCTCTACAGGAACGAACTGTTCTGATACCATAATGTAACACCCTACCATACAGAGTCTTATGCTTAAGTCATAATTCAGAGATGGCAAGGTATTACGACCTCTAAAACAAAAATTTAGTACGTATAGTAGTATGAATAATTGATTATAACTAGGAGCCTTTGTAGAAAAAGGGGTAAACAAAAACCGTAACTCGAACGCGCAACACTCCGATCGATAACGTAACGAGCAAAGGATAAGCTAACGCAAGATCATATATATAAAGAGTGTCAAAAACGGGAATATCAAGACTCAAAATCCGGCTGCGAAGATAACCGGTCCGAGCATAATAATATATACATATAATAAAATAAGGAAACCCCAAAGGAAACCCAAAGGGACACAAATACATACAACCTATTCTCCAAAATCCCCTCTAGAAGGAGTCATCACAGTTTGTATTATTTAATGGAGATAAAAGTATCTAAACAAGATATATAAACCAAACAGAGTCCCAAGAACAAGAATCTTCGCTAATCCAGAAGTCCCCAGCATGCCTCAACGAGAAGCCTCGCGTCCTGCATCTGAAAACCACAAAATCCGCATGGGTGAGAACCAGAGGTCCCCAGTACGGTAACAGCTTCCACATATATAATACATAATAATAGAGGAAAGCCGAAGGCAATCCTAGAACTTCCTCCAGAAAATATCAAAGCTTATAAACAAGCTAAACCGTAAGCGGCAACTAACTAAAGATCCTTCAGTCTAACTAATACTTCCCTTTCTACTTCCTTCAGACCTCCCAACAACCAGTAAGAGTATAATATAGCAAACACAGTTATATCAGACAAGAGATTTACAAATAGGAACAAATAAGGCATTTAGGCAATTAGCAAGTAATATGCAGTCAAATAGGCAATCTCAAACAATTCATGTAGTATGCTTATGATGCATGCCTGTCCCTAGTGGCTGATGATATCATCTGTCGGTTATAGAGCCAACCCGACAAGTCCTGGTAGCTAGCCATTGGACTGTCCCTCTGTCGTGCATCCCCAACTCGAGTTATACTCATCATAAACTTGATCATAATCATGATCCATATCCATCACCCTCACTGGTGAATATTTATCCATCACCATCACTGGTGAATATTTATGGGGGCGAGCTCATCCGGGCCTTTCACAGTGCCCGGCCACACTTACGACATAGGGTCAAAAGAGCTTCGAGTCTCAACCTGGAGCACATGGTGGCTAGCCATTGCTACTACCCAGGGAAACCCTCATCTCCAATGGTGGAAGTGCAAACCTTCACAATTCAATCAACATCATATATGCATTTATACTTGGCCATAAACATGGCTCCGCCGTAACACGGCAATAATCTAGCCATCCGGCTCACGGTTAAATCCATAACCAGCCAATTCATTAACAATTACGGCCCTTCGGCCCATGGCACAACAAGCACTTCCACCGCCATTCTCCGCATCTCACATAATCATCTTTGATCCTCAATGATCATTCATTTTTCCCTTGCTTCACTCGCAAGTTACCACAGTCACTAGCCCTTTTTCTCATGCTAGGCATATCATAATGATTTAAGACATAAGTGGTGAGATCGGAGGCTTAGAAGTATGAAATTTGGCTTTTAAAACTCAAAAATCAACTTTGGGATGAAAACAGGTCCACGCGTACGCGCACTCCACGCGCACGCGTGGATGGCGCTTTCTCGAAGAACGGCGCGTACGCACCAAGTGCGCCTACGCGCGAGGGGTCATTCTGCTAAAAATTTTCTAAGTTAAAAGCTGCAGAATTTACAGATTCAAACCCCAATCTTCCGACGGACATAACTTCCTCATTTTAAATCGTTTTTCACCCGTTCTTCGAACGGCATGGACATCCCGGATCCAATTTCATTTCTAAATAGATTTGGCACAAATCAGAGATCCGTAGTCCAAGTTATGTCCCGTCAAAGTATGCCCAAAAACCATGTTTTCATACAAAACCACAAGGTGCCATTTTCAAAACAAGCCACTTTCAACTCTTTTCAAAATCAATCAAACATGCCAATTTCAACCCTTCTCTTTGAAATCATTCAAAATGTACCAAAATCAACAACAAGCCATCCTCAACTCACACATTGACATTTTACCAAAATTTCCAAAACTACCTCCAACCATTTTAACACTTCTTAATCAATGGCTAAAGGACAAACACAATCTCATGTCATACATCCTTCTCATCCCAATTTCCAATAATATTAATTTCCAAATCAACCATCATTATACATGATCAACATCATACTCACCATCAACATGGTACCACCCATCAATTCAACCTCAATCACCCATCAAGCATATATCACAACATGCATTTCTCATACATCACACAATCAAGGCATCAATATTCATAATCACATATATGAACACATCATATATCTCAACTATTCAACAACACCAACAATTCAATGCCTATCTTAGGGCCTCTAGCCTAAGTATTTCCTACCACATTACATATTAGATACAGGAAACCGAAACCATACCTTAGCCGATTTTCCCAAGCTCCCCCGGAGCACTTCCAAACCACTTATCCACAAGCTCTCAAGGCCTCAATACCTCCAAGAACAGATTTTTCACCACCAAACCCTTTCCAAGCTTTTCAAAGTCACCAATCAAGCTCCAATATTCACATATACACAACCTAAGCCACAACCATTATACCCATACACAACATCTCAAAACCCAAACATCATAGAACAACAAAATCACACTAGGGTTGAGAATCTTACCACACCCAAGGTCCAAGGAGACAACATTAACCTTCTCCTTCAAGAGAGTTGGGTCCTATAACATCAAAGAACCCAAAATCTCAACATTTTACCCATGAAACTCGAAAATAAGGGCTGGAATTTCGAACAGAAACACGTGGCTTACCTCAAGATTAGTTGTATGGGTTTTGTAGAGCTCTCCGCGGTGAACGCGTGGCCGCAAACGGAGCGGCAATCGGAGCTCTAGATCAAAAGTTATGGTGGTTTGAAGATCAAGTGAGAGAAAGAACTTGAGAGATTGTTCTTCCCTCCATAGCCTCCATTTTCAGCGTGTTTAGTGTGTTGTGAGGAGAGAGAGTGCTGAAAACTAGGGTTTTGGTTTAGTTTAGTTGGGCCAAGGGCCCACTTTGGGTCCGGTTGGACCGGTTTGGCCCGTTTGGTCCAATCTTGGTCCGATTTCTATAAAATTGGTACCGAAATTCTCGTCTCAATTTCCTCTATCATATTAAGCCATAAAAATATCATTTTTGGCTTTCTAGAATAAATTCTCATATATGGGTTAATTAGCCGTTAATTAACCGGGTCTTACATTTGGGAATTATGAAAATATTTACAAAAAAATATTTTACCAAATTAAATATGTTGGGTTAAAATGTAAAATAGCTTATGATCAAAATCAGTAATTTTAAATCAAAATATAATTTATAAGTTGTTCTGGACATTTCCATTGGAACTAGAGTTGATTTCTAGATACCAAGATCTCCTTGGGCCACTCAACTAATAGTTCGACTTGAGAGCCGTCTTAAATTAATGCAAATAATCTCAACATTTTTTCATCGTTTAAAATTGGAAAATACTACTTGTACAACACTAATCAACCTTTAATCAGCCTTTAATAATATTTAATTATTTTTTTATTAAAACATATCCCTATTTTTTAGATACATATCTATAAATTAATTTAATTTAAATATTAAAAAAAAAATTTCTCTAATAACATAACTCACTTCCTAGGTAATTACTGAGACTTTGCTTCTTTTACGTAACTTATGATAACAAATATGATTTGTTATTCTTTTTTTTACGTAACATTTACACTGCATTAGTGAATTTCGAACGAACAGAAACCTTCCAGCTGAAGCCTCCTCTCGTTTTCATCGATGAAAGGTATCACCATCTTCTAGCTGAAGCACCCTCTCGTCTTCATTAGTGAAAGGTATCACCACTTTTTACACCTATACTTAATTAATGTTATGAAATATCATGTTCATCATTTTTAATTATATTTAAAAATAAACATACAAACTCCATTCTTATTTAATCGCAACAAGTTTGATTTTATTTGATTTTATCAATAGAATTGTTACAAATAAAGTATTTTGAGTAAAGAAGCAAAAAAAATCTAGAGTTTAAGAGAGAAGATGTAACTGATATGGTCATAAAAATTGTGTTTTTATATTTCAATTATAATACATCTAATAGTAGGATATTATATACAAAATATTTTTAAAACACATCCAAAATCGTAAAATTCTAGTTTTTAAATATAAACGTTTTCAAAATCATTAAATTTTAGTTTTTAAATATAAACGTACAGAATACAATTAATCTTTTGATTTTTGATTCGATAAAATGCATCTAATATTTATTATGTAAATTATTAGTTGGATTTTTTTTGTTACTTATTTGAAATGTTACAAATAAAGTATTTTGAGTAAAGAAGCAAAAAAAAATCTAGAGTTTAAGAGAGATGATGTAGCTGGTATGGTCATAAAAATTGTGTTTTTATTTTTCAATTATAACACATCTAATAGTATGATATTATATACAAAATATTTATAAAACACATCCAAAATCATAAAATTCTAGTTTTGAAATATAAACGTTTTCAAAATCGTTAAATTCTAGTTTTTAAATATAAACGTACAGAATATAATTAATCTTTTGATTTTTGATTCGATAAAATGCATCTAATATTTGTTATGTAAATTATTAGTTGGATTTTTTTTCGTTACTTATTTGAACATTAACGTTTTCAAATTTATTATCATCAACAATTAATTTAAGTTTTTTATTATTTATAAAAATATCTAACATATATTATCATAGTATTAGTTGGAATTTTTATTACTTGTTTGAGCATTAGTATTTATTCATCTTAATTTTTTTATTGATGTTATTGGTTGGTATTTTAGATAATGGTTGAAATTAAACTATGTCGTAAGTTTATTACACATACAAAATAGTACAATCGAACTAAAAATATTTTTAGAACACATCCAAAACTCTATCAAATAGCACAAGATATTTTTTTGTCTTACTGATCCAAAATGTTTAACTAAAATAGACAACTAGTTATTAATTTGCATATATTTTAATTAATTACAATTTTTTCTTTTTCTTATATTATAATGACCATTATTTTATTTATAATCTTAGACATCAACATGACATTTGTGATAGACTTGAACACGCAGCCGTCGTCAGAAGAAATTCACTCATTTGATACCCATATTGATATGGACGATATAAATATTTGTAATAGTTCAAGCAATTCTGCTATAGAAATTGAGTGCACGACTGAGGTTTGTTAACATTTTTTCATTTGGAATTTTTGATAATGTCTTAATTTATTCTGCTGATATTTATGCCCGACTTTTTTACTTGCATGCTAATTATAGGTTATATTTTAATATATATATTCATGTGAACACATCCAAATATCCAAGCAATGACACTATAAATATATATGTATGCACGTATTATTTTGTTATTTTTGTGCCACAATCCTTGTTAGTATGTTTTGTTTTTTAGGTCATAATTCATCCCACCATTTCTGATGAGGAGATTCCAAAAGTGGGGATGCTAATTGGAACCCTCGAAGAAGCACGCCAATTTTACTACAACTAAGCCAATAAAGTGGGATTCGAGCCTCATATAAGAAACACTAACTTCGACAAGAATAGAAGGACACCCATTAACCAATCCATACAGTGCAATAGAGATGGATACCGAACAAAGAAGAATCCAGTAACCCAAAGGTCAAACACAGTCTCATCTATACACTGTAAAGCTCGCATCTATGTGAAACTTGACACAGAGCTTGGAAAATAGAGACTGTCGAAGGTAGAATTAGCTCACACGCATCGGTGTGATCCCAGTTTGTCATTGATGTTTAAGAAGAATAGGAAACTCTCCATGCACGTTAAGGATGTCATTGAGCATAACGACCAGGCTGGTATACGACCTTCGAAGATTTTTCAGGCGCTTGTTGAAGAAGCTGGTGGTCGTTCTAATCTGAAATTTCTTGAGAAGGATGTTATAAATTATATATCTGGTAAACTCCGAATCAATGGAGATGATACTGATGCGCAAGAGATGCTGGACTATTTTACCAGGATGAAAGAGCAGAACCCGAATTTTTCTTTTACGACATTTGTGTCTATAGTGACAATAGTCTCAAGCATGCATTTTGGGCGGATGCTCGATCAAGAGCTGCTTACGAGTATTTTGGTGACGTGGTGTCATTTGACACCACATACAAGCTCAACAAGTAACTTCTTTTTCTTGGTTTATTTTTTTAAGGATTCATTAATTTACAAGCTCACTGATTGCCCCACGTGTTGATTTTTTATAGGTACGAGATGCCAGTTGCAGCATTTGTGGGTGTTAATCAGCACGGAAGGTCATGTCTTTTCGGGTGTGCTTTATTGGAAAATGAAGAGACTGAGTCCTTTGAATGGCTCATGCAAATATTTATAAAATGTATGGAAAAAACACCAGATGGAATCTTAACTGACTAATGCGGGGCCATGGCAACAGCCATTCGAAATGTCATGCCAAACACTAGGCATAGATTGTGCATTTGGCACATCACGAGGAAGATACCCCATAAACTTAGAAAGTTGAGCCGATATGAGGAAATTAAAGCTACAATGCATGGGATTATTTGGGGAGTCTCGTTCGCGAGAATCATTTGAAAGTTTATGGTATGACTTCAGTGAAGACTACACCCTCCATGACAGCAACTGGCTTAATGGTATGAATACACATCCAAAACTTGATTGGTCTGTTTATTTGTCGTTTTAAGTGTTGACTAGATTTTGTAAAAGAAATTAACTTAAGCTAAATATCCTTTTATGCATGTTTAGTGACACAACATAGGTGACTATTTTAAAAGCATATATGTTTTTCAAAATGTAGATATATATCATATTTGCATTATATGGGTCCCTGTTTTTCTAGAGCACGAATTTTGGGCTGGCATGAGGAGTACACAATGGAGTGAGAGTATGTATGCTTTCTTTGATAAGTACCTAACATGTAGGAGCAGTTTAATTCAATTTGTGCACCAGTATGACAATTGTCTTGCAGATAAGGAACAACAAAAGTTGGAATGCAATGCAGCTGACAATAGGGGCCTGATCCCATGTGTATCGAACTCTCCTATTGAGAAGTAGTTCCAATATGAGTACACCAACTACATATTTCGCGATGTTCAAGCCGAATTTATCAAAAAGTGCAACTGCAACCTGTCTCCAAGGGTAGTGAAGGACAACCAATACTTCTATGAAGTGACTCAACAGAAGATAATTAAGGGGATGTCTATTTACAGCGAGTATGAAGTTGTGTTTTGTCCTATTTTGCACCAGGTTAGGTGCAACTGCTTCAGGTTTGAGTCATATGGTATCCTCTGTTGCCACGTCCTATCGGTTTTATCCCATTGTAGGGTTGACAAGGTGAACTCGTCATATATATTATCTCGGTGGAACAAGAATGTTTATCGTAAGCACACCCATATTAGAAGTAGTCACGACTCATGGCGCTCTGATGAAAGCATGAATATATTTTGGGGACTGTGTGTTGACTTCTACAATGTGGCCCAAGACTTTGTGCATGACAATGAGGAGGCTAATATATTGTGTTCCACTTTTGCGAGTACTAAAGTGGCACTTAGCAAACATCGGGCAAAACATTCAGAAAGCATACGCACAAGTGAGTGTCCTGATGGATTAAATGCTTTGCGGAGCCCTCCTCATGTGGTACCTAGGGGGCGTCCAAGCTTCAAGAGACTTGAGGCGGATGTCGACTGAAAAATTAAGAATGGTACTAAGAAATGTCGAGCTAGTAGTAAACATACAAAGGTTAGTTATGACGGCCATGGTTTAGACAATTATCTTGCTCTGGTTATATTTTTCATGTCTTGAGCCTGTTGAATTTAAGATATTCTCATATGTACAGAAAGTTGCAGTTGTTGAAGGAGACAAACATTTAAACAAGGCCACCGAAAGACGCATTACTGCTAGCAAACACCCTAAGGTTTATTTTAGTGTTTATTGCTAGAGAGTATGTTATAAGTTTTGTATTTTGTAATTTAAATATTGTTCATGTATGGATGCAGGATTTTGCTCCTATTGAAGAAGACTGTTTCACCGACAACACCTTTTCTTGTATCCCTGAACACTTTCATCATGCAAAAAATACGCAAATGGATTCCTTAAGCTCGGTGGGATTTACAACATTGTTGAATTCGTTCCAGAACCCTTCTATTCATGTAAGATTTTTGCATCAGAGGACTTTTTATTTATATATTAAGTTGTATTCATCCATTTTTTGTTGACATTAGTTTGTTGTATTTGTTTGTAGGCGCATTCTTATAAGAATATTGGCTAAAGGATAACACATGCAATAGCAGCTCCAGCATCTACATATTCCAAATCCCAATTTCATATTAGGGTGCATCCTAATTTTTTTTTTTTTGACAATTTCATTTCTATTTATGAATTTTCGATGTGTTCTAATTCTTTTTTTATAGAACAAAAATATCATTTTTGATGTGTCGTAAAAGGGTAGCGTATGTTTTTCATTTTTGGAGTGGTAATTTGTTTAATTAATATGGAGGACCTTACTTATGTTATATTACTTAGCAGTTGCAAAGGCTAGGTTCATCGGTTCAAATGAATGAGTTTTAGATGTGTTCAGGAACCAATTTAAAAGATGGGATATGATTTTGGATGTGTTGCAAGTCAAACTAGTTAGCGGTTGGAAAAAATTTTACCTGCCATAACCAAGTATAATGTATGCACAGTGAATGAACAATTATATAAAAGATAAATACAGCAAAATAATTAAGCTTAATTGAGTCTTCTAACAACATAAAAAATGACATCCTAGATTAAAATGAAAAATATATCCATTTTGATAACTAATTATATCTGAATGGAACTGCAAAAATACTTACTTCCTCAATTAAATGACTAATAAATTGTGGAACTAAAAAAATCACGTGACAAGTCCTTTAGAGGACAGCAGGTCTCAAGGATTTTGCTTATACTTAATTTCCAAGGTTATTATATTAGTAAAACAAAAATTAAAATAAGTCAATTGAATCGTACCAATATTAAATTGAATCCAGATTACTTTTATACTCATCTCAGGTCACATAAATTGAATTCTACCCATTTTAGTTTCCAAACATCTACTAAATTATGAACATAACTTTTTGTGAAAATGAAGTTCATACACACTACTCAAATTCTGTACACAATTCCTTATATTATGCAAGAGATGAGGATGGAAAATTGGTTTGGATGTGTTGCAACTCAATCTAGTTGGCGTTTGAAAAAGATTCTACCTGTTATAATTTATCCACAATGCATGAACAATTAACACAAAAGATAAACACAGCAAAATAACTAAGACTAATTGAGTCTCCTAACAACATGAAAAATAAAGAGATGATATCCTAGATTAATGAGCAAAATATGTCCATTTTAATAGCTAATTTTATTTGCACAGTGCTATGTTTTCTTGTTTCTCCTATTGGCCCTCCTGCATGCTGCCTCTTCTGCTGTTCTTGTTAGCTCAGCAGTGTTTGGCGGAGTTCAAGGATCTCTCAACTCTTTTCTTTTATTCCTTTGAGGTGCACAGCGTAAAGGGACATGGGCAACAGCCTCCACGGTATTCAGATAACCATTCCACGGATCAAGCACGATGTCTAGTAGGTACTTCCTCCTCATTATGGCCATGTCTTCTTGCATGCATTAATGTTCAATGTCACCAAACAATAATACATAAAAAATATTAGAAACATTGTTCTAAATGGATCTATGGCCTACCGTTGTCCAAACTGGCACAACATAATCATCCACGTCAAGAGTTTCTAGATCCCATGAGTCCAAGAATTTAATGACAAAAACTCCGCAGTCATAACTATCAATCAAGAGAAAAGCAAATATGCTTCAAATTAATTTGGTGTTGATACCCAATAAAATAAGACATCACATTGAACCATACTTGTTTGGTTGAATTCGGAACATCCACATAAAGGGGCTTTCCTATGCCCTTGTCCTGGACTTTGTACCATGAAAAAGTGAGTTGGGCCAACTGGTCAATAAGCTTGGCCTGTATATAAGAGGACATACCAAAATTATTCAGATGCAATTGGTTATTGATCTTAATTGGACATGATTGAAATTTGTATTGACCATGTTTATACTTACCGCATATTCATCCACTTTCACCCTATGATCAGTAAGAGGGGGTCTAAATAGGGAGTCAAGAGCAAAGAATGTCGCACTTTTTGGATGAAAAGCATACAACCACCAGTGATTATCCAGGCAGATGGGTACAAAGAACTGCATCATGCTCAGATTTTATTTTTCGATACTCTTACAAAGATATAAAGGGATGCACAAAAAACTTTATACTTGTTGGATGTAATATTTTTGAACATATACCGTATGTCTCTTGGCTGCCTCTACCTTGTTGAACAGACGGATTTCGTTCCCCCAACATTCTGCTAACCCCACATACTCTGAGTTGTGTTTGTCCTCAAATTTTTCAACATTCATAGGTGTCATAACACGACCCTGTACACATTTAGTCCGTATTAGTTTATTACTAAGTGTATCAGTGTAAAAACAAGTAAAAAGTAACATTGATATGTGTTTATCATACCAATATCATTGGATTAATGCAGTAGAAGTCTTCTTGAAACCTCTTGGCTGGAAGCTCATTAAAGAGTGCACACATGTACTCTATCACCTGCACATGCATATAAGCACAAAGGGAAAAACGAAAAGAGATAATAAAAGTAGGTTAAAATTCTATATACATAGCTATTATTTGTTAGATTTTTTATCCGACCGTCGACCCATTCCCTCCTTTTTAATGTTTTCAGATCTCTTCGTGTTAGATTCAACGTATAATGTATCCGGTATCACACGATAACTTCATCCAACGGATTTCTGTCATCTATTACCCATCTGTACACCTTCTCTTTTGCATCTTCATCAAAATCCGGTGGGATTATAACTGGAGCAGGTGTTGGTGGAGTCTTATTGACAGATGTTGGTTTCGAGGAAAGTTTATTGCACTCTTCAGCATCATTTTGGGGTATTCCATGATCAACCTCGCCGCTTTCTATATTATTCAAACTTTCATAGGGTCCGGAATACACAACCATATCTAAACACTTTAATGTCCTGCACTCTCCAAATAAAAGATGGACAGCCAATCCAAAGAAATCCACATTACTACCGCTTAAATACTAGTGTACATATTGTATCCCGAGATTGAAACAACAATAATTGGTACATGTACTTACTTTACACTTGATTCATTGACAACATGGTGCTCTTCGTTGCTCACGGGGCTAGGTGCTCCACAATCAAGAACAACTTCTTCTTGGAGCTCATGACTACACACACTATGTACTTTATGTCAATATAATATAACAGAAACGGAGTTACTTAAACACATCTAAATTTACAAAATGGCATACAAATAATTGTTGAAACACATCCAAATTGATACAAGTAACATTTACTCATTTCAATACTATTATACATATCGCATAGGTAAATTATAACAGCGATAATTAGTAAACGTGCTTACTTTTCAATACTAGCAATGACAGCATGGTATTTTTCGTTGCTCACGGGACTATGTTCTCCACAATCAGCAACAACTTCTTCTTGGAGCTCATGTCTACACACACTAAGTCATTTAACTCATTATAATAGGACTTACTTAAACACATCTAAAATTACACAACGTTACACATTTAATTGCTGAAACACATCCAAAATGATACAAATAAGACATATTCATTCCAATACTAGTGTACATATCGTATAGGTAAATTATAACATCAATAATTAGTAAATGCACTTACTTTTCAATGCTAGCATCAAAAACTTTTTGGAGATCAAGACTATACACACCAATTCATTCAATTATTATATAATATAATGAATAATTGCACTCATACAAATCTAGCCACAAAAGGAATATAAAATTAATTCTAAAGTAAAATGTCATTCAAAATTGCCTTTCCTACCGATTTTTGGTGCCACTCAACATTCAATCTCGAGACAAGGGAACATTAATTTTATCTGAGGATGTTGAGCCTGGATTCTCTCTATGACATAATTCTTTATCGCTAATGTCAGTCTCGGTGAGAAATTTTTCCTCATCTGACTCGGCAACAATTTTTTTTGGCCTTTTTCTTGTTCGCTCCTTAGTTCGAGGTCTAACTTGTGCACCCCGTTGCTTATCATGTATTTTCTTTTGTGGTTTATCGATGTTGCCCTTTTCCCTCTCGGATTTTCGTAACTCATCAATCTTCTAAATTAGACCCTATTAACACTATTAATTAATTCTCAAGCGTAGGTTCATAGTAAAAAAATTAAATACATATACATATGTATCTATACCAATTCTCGAACTTGTTCTTTCTTTACTACTTCTCTAAGCTCAGCAACAGTCCATTCCTTAGTCCATGGCTCAACGCCACTAGAATATCCCCTAAGGTCCCCGTGTTTTTTTGTATGCAAGTATCTGCCACAAAAACACATGAGCAAATTAGCACTACCATTCAAGCAAATCTAGGTATAACAAGTGATATGGCTCAACTTACCAAGAGAGCAAACATGCATCCATCAATAGTCCTTATGCCATCTTCCTTATATTTCCTTAAGCCCTCCTTAACACAGTTATAGATGTGTCTACCCCAAAAAAATCTCATTGGATTACGCACATCTATCACGCCCGGGATGAATGAAGTGGTAATATACTTGTTACTGGAAGCAAACAGAAAGGCCTTCATGACAAATATTATGAAGTAGCCGCGAAACTCCTCCTTTTCTACTTCTGTTGTAACCGAGCATCTAATAACATGGGTCTTAACCTCTTTTTGGGTTCTACCTTCAAAGGTCTCTATGAGGTGACGATGCTTCTTCGGATCTAATTTTAAAAAGCTATCACCTGTAATGCAGAAACCACAGCGTTGAGAGACGTATTACTATATCCAAAAAATATTGACTAGCAATAGTCTTACTAGGCACCGTAAAAAGAGAACATATATGCACTTTACATTAAATATATATTTTACGTATTATCATTTTCAAGGAGTCCCAATGCTTGACTTATCACTCGTGCATTCACTGGTATGTCTCTGATCTCAACTTCCAAATGCATTCAATCCTTGTTATATGACTATGCCATGGCAACAATCAAATCTTGGTTCATCGACCACTTAGAGATGTGCCTCAGGCATCCAAAACCCATTTTCTCAACTTCTTAGTATTTGATTGGATATTTATCTTTTAAATGCTCCATCATATCCGCAATGGTAGTTGGAGAGCAGCGGGTATCAAGTGTTTTCTAAAAAATTGAGCCACTAGTTTGTATATGTGAAATTGTGTACCTCACTTGCAAATCTCGAAAATTTCCATAGTGAGAAACAAACTACCTTTTTAGGACCCTCTAGTTTCTTTGGCCTTCCAAATTTCTTTTTGACATTGTTAACATTAGATTCATCAAGTCTGCCATCGGAAGCCTTACTAGTTGCTGATTTTCCTTTCTTTGTACCACATGAAGTATGTTTTTTAACTGGCATTATGATTCTACATTGCACATTATTCATATCATAAGGTTAAACATAAAGTTTTCACCGAAAATACTTGTAGAATTGAGGTAACAACATAAACACATCCTGAATCGTAATAATCCACGCTAATTACTTGTACAAGTTCTTATCTTTATTCTCATCCCAACAAATAGATATATTTCTTTTAATTGCAGTGCAACCAGCTCATGCAACCCACCCAACAAGCTAATTGACTATGAAAGCCATGTAACAAAAATAACACCTTTCGACCATTAACACACTACAAAATAGAACTTAATCATAATTTTCTTGCACTCGTCAGAGTTAATCCATTCTAAAAAGTAAAAAATCCAAAATTAAGAAAATTATTTATTATTGGGGGAAGAAAAGAAAGCTTTCATGTAATGTTGTAACACTTAAACACACAAATAAGAATATTAGTGCTCAAGTCTAATAATCGTTCAAGCCTACGATATGAATTTCAAGCCTATGCTAATTTCTGACCCAATTGCCCAGTAATAGTTACATTGATGTAATGTAAAGCAGCAAGTATGAACTTACCTACAAATAACGATTACTGCAAGCTAACCAACACAAAAAGCTCGATTCAAAGATGTAAACACTTCTAAAATACAGAAATTGCACATGCAAAAATAAATTCACATTACAATATATATGTAAATCTTCTCAAGCCATTTTATTCGGAATTTAATTTTCAAAAAAAAAATAAAAAAATCAAAACTTTATACAAAATAATACAAAAATTAGTGGTGTCAGAATAATCCAAACCTCAGTTAAGTCGTCGGCGTGGTTGATGTGGACAAACGGCGGCGACAAAGATGAGCTTGGAAGGAGAGGAATGCAACGTTGTGGATGATCATCATGATGGAGGAAGGGGTGGCGCGGACGAACGGCGGCAGGGAATGACTTCTCTGGGTTTTCAATATGCGCCGCTAAGTTGCCGTTGTGAGTCTCTGGGTTTTGGATGTGGGGCGTCGACGATGAAGGCCGAGGAAGACTGTGGTGCAGACGAACAATGGTAGGGGATGGATTCTCTGTGTCTTCAGAGTGCCGCTGAATTGCCGTTCTGAGTTTTTGAGTTTTGGATGTGGGGTTTTGTGACTTCTCTGCTTGCTATTTTGAATATGTTTAGTAAATACTTAAATTATTTAAAATTTAATTCGAATTTTAAAAGTTAAATTTTAAATTTTGAGTAATTTGAATTTTAGATCTGTATTTAAATTATAATATATTAATATATTAAATATATTAAATTTGAAACAGAAATTTATGATTTAAATTTTAAATTTTAGTTTGAGTTAATGTGTATTTTAAATATGGATTTAATTTTTAAAGACACTAAATCTATTTACAATTTTTAGATGTGTTTGTTTTATTTTTTTTTTTTTGAAATATTATAAGAAAAGGCTGAATAGTATACCATATTTAAAGGATACATAGTTGAATTATTTAAAATTTTGTTCTAATTTCTCAAACTTCCGTAAAATTTGGGGTAAAGATGAATTTGAGTATTTGAACTAGTTAATTTTTTTTTATCAAGTAACTCGTTGTATAAAGAGGAACAATAAATTCTCCAAACATAATTTTATATTCCTCACACTTGACAAATTGACTTTTTCTGTTTTATTGAAAGATTATTTTAATTTGAGCATTAGAATATTTTGTAGGTATTATTATCTACAAAATTGACAATCTTTTGTTATTTCGTAAAATTTGAACTTCTTAAGTTTCATTCAAATCAATTCTTCATCCATGTATTTTCTTAATATAAGTAAAAATAATATTTTAAAACTTAAAACAACTTTCTTTTCTTTACATTTCAAATATAATAAATTATTTTAAAACTAATTTTCAACCAAAGTATCTTAACATAAATTGATTGTCATATAATCAATTATTTTTAAAATATTATACAAATAAAAATTATTAAAATAAATTTAATTTGCCAATATTCCTAAAAAAATCCTATGATGCTGAAAGGCAAATTTACTATACCTAAGGCAAATTTGTCAATATTTTATAGCAGGCGTTGTACATCATTTGAATTTAGTTTTCGTAAATATTCATCCTCGAACACCGAAATGACACTTTCAACAAATTTTTTCAAGTATTCAATTGTAGTGCTCTCGCCTATGCGCATATAATCATCAACATGCGATCATGTTCTACTTCTCGATCTCGGTTGATCCATCTACGAGGAGTTGGAATAGAGCTTCTAACGATATCTTCTTTTCTAAATCATCGAATAAACACTCATCCATCCAATTATCTATGAGTGTGTTATCTCGCCTTTTTTTTACCATACAAAGTGTCATTAAACATATCATCAAAATTTTTAGCCATATTATTCTTTTGAGGTAAGAAACCAGATTTGGAATAATGGAGTTGCTGAATTATTGATAATTGGTATTTATAAGTGTGTTCGCAACAAGTAGCTACTTCTCAACGGCTATTTAACAGTTAGTTTTTTTTGTCTAAGTTTAAAACGGCTAGTTTTGCAACGGCTACTTAACGGCTAGTTTTTTCTTGTCTAAGTTTAAAATAGCTAGTTTTGCAAAGGTCACTTCCATAAACAATAACGGCACAATAATATTGACTAATTTGAAAAGTTACACCAGAGATGAATAAAACAGACTACATCACATACCAGTAATACGCAATAAAAATAAAAACATACTACTTAACTCTACGAATACAACAAACCATTAAGTAAACTATTTCTTTCATCGTTGCTTGAATCTGTAACTCATTTTCTTTGATTGCCATTCTCTATGTTCCCTCTCCTCTTCTCTTTTTTTTTCCTATCTATTAGTTCTTTTTCTCTAACATTCTTAATATCTTCCATGAGTGATAGTTTCTTAGCAACCGATGAATTCTTTTCGCTAAGATCTTCAGACATTTGTGCTTTTTCCTTACCCTTTCTCTTGCTCTTCTTTGATCCTTGTGGGCGAACGGGAGAGTCCACACCAATTTCGTCAACCAACGGTATTTTTGGATTTGATGATGATGAGTATACTCCAGTTGCATTAATCTTGATTCTCTTTAAGCCTCAACTCTGTGTAGGTAGTTGGCTTCTCTATTTTTACTCCAAACGAAGCATATTCCAATGCCTCTCAAAAATAAATTTTTTACCATAATTTATGAAATAAATTTTATAGGCCAACTCCTTTATATCATCAGCGTTCAAACCACTCCTGATGTTTCGACTAGTTTGATCGTAGCAACCAGCAAATTGTGCAACTGCCTTGTTGATCTTATACTATCGTTTCTTACATGCAATTGTCCCTCTTTTCATGCCGGCGTTGAATTGTATACAATAGCTGTGAATTCGACTCCAAAATGTTTCGCCCTTTTGGTCAGTACCAACTATAGGCTCGGTTGAAACATTCAACCATGCACTGATTAACATCTCATCCTCTTTGCATTGCCAGTGTTAAATACTATCTTGCCTACGATTTTTAATGTCATCGTCATTGAGGTCGATAGCATCTAATCTACGAAGGTTGGCAAAATCTGAATATTGCGAATTTAGACTATATTGTATCGGAGTTTGAAGGGATGGTTAGAAGAGCCACCAACACCAGATGAGCTATGTCTCGATGTACTAAATTGAGTTGAAAACGGCAATGATGTTGGAGTAATATTTCTGATAGAGGGGTTAAATATGGATGAAAATAGAAAATGTGGTATTTGTGAATTTTGATTTTGTGGCTGGAATATAGAAAATTGATTATTATAAGGAGGTTGAAAGTTGAGATTAGAAAGATTTTATGGATTTGGATTTTGAAATGTATTTGGTAGTGTGAAGTTTTGATTTGGAATTTGAGAGTTTGAAGTTTGAGAAAAGTTTTGTAAGTAATTGAAAAAAATAGTTGAGTTAGTTTGCATCTATTTTTTTGAACAAAAAATAATATCAATAGAATTTGATTTCGTAAACTTTGAAAGAAGATGAAGAAGAGTAGAAGAAAGTGTGAGAATAAAAGTGTATGTAAGTATTATATATAGAATAAAAAAATATTAATTTATTAATAATAACGGTAACATAATAACAGTTAGTCAACGGCTAGTCTTGTAACGGTTAAGTTTGTAATGTGTTAGCATTCCAAATTTCATGAATAAAAATAAACTCATTAAAAAATTATTTTTTAATGTGTAAAAAATTGAATTAATTTTTTTATGTAAATAAATTCAATTAATTATAATTTAATATAATTATTTATATTAATTATGATTTAAATAATTAATATAAATTATTAATTAAATAAAAATATGATTATTTAAATAATAATAAATTAAATAATAATATTAAATAATTAAATCATAATATAATTATTTAATTAATTATTATTTTAAAGATGGCAAGTTATTATTGGTGGGATAGATTCCCTCTAAGGAGGAGTTCCTCTTTCTTGAAACTTGTGCAAAGACCCATTTATTCTTCTCTTTAACGGTTAGAGTCCCTGTGTGTCAGAAAAAAGTGAGAGACAGACTCACCGTTAGAGATGCTCTATGAGCAACTCCAACAGTAATCATTCTAAGTTCCTCCTCTGACATAAGGACATTTTTGCTCATTAGAGTGTGAACTCAAATGAGTTCCTTTATATGGATCGATGAAAAAAGTTCCTACTTAGAGGAACTTTCAGCCTCTAACAAATATTTGACAAGTGAAATGTTAATAAAAAAATTAAAATATATATAAAATAATTATTGTATTGTATACATATATATTATGACCGTTGTATATTACATATAAATGAATTAAAAAATATGTTACATATAAATAAATTAAAATATATATTACATACATATTATATGTATGTTAATTAATTTAATTATATTTTTTATATTAATTAATTTTATAAATTAATTTAAATTAATTAATAATTATAATAATTAAATAGACAGTAGTATAGACAGTTAAAGAGAATTTAATTGAATATATATGACAATTTTATAATGTTTGTTGTCAACTATATTTTTCTTTGTATTAAGTAATTTTACAAATTAGTGTAATTTCGAATTATATATTGTATATTATTGTTATATATGAATTTTTTTAATATTAATATCTTTTAATAGTGAATTATTTTTGAATTTATAAATTTAAATAATATTATTAAAAAAATAATAGCTACATTAATTTTAATTATTTTAATTAATTAATTAAGTGGGACTACAATATGGACTAAAGTTAATTTCTCCTAATGAAAAAGAGAGAGATGTTTTGAGTTCTTATTTACTGTTTATGATGCAAAAACTGCTGTGGAATTACTTTTTATGACAGGGTGGACCACAAATAGAAACTAGATGAGTTCCCTATTGGAGATGGTCTAAGAGGAGTCCTAAAACAATGCAAACAATCTCAACATCTTTTCATCATTTAAAATTTTGTTCTAATTTCTCAAGTTCCCATAAAATTTGGGGTAAAGATGAATTTGAGTCTATAAACTAGTTAATTTTTTTTATCAAGTAACTTATTGTATAAAGAGGAGCAATAAGCTCCCCAAGTATCTTAACATAAATTGATTGTCATATAATCAATAATTTTTAAAATATTATACAAATAAAAATTATTAAAATAAATTTAATTGAATAAATGCTCAAAATGGTCCTTAAAATTTAAATCACTACCCAATTTAGTCCCCACTTTAATAGATGACCAACTAAATCCTTAAAACTCCAGAACGTGCATCTCCGATAGTCCCTTAGAGAAATACTGTCTAAACGTTGATGACATGGAATGTGAAGTGTCAGGTGAACATTAGATGAAACGTCGTCGTTGAGGGAGGGACACCCTAAACATATGAAAACGACGTCGTTTCAACCTCTCCTCTTCGAATAGATTATTCACACTAGTCCCCCATTATCAACGTTTCTCCACCTTCCTCTACCATAACACTAATGTGGAGGATCTGCCAATGGTGGCGTTCTGCTGAGATTGATGCACCTTCCTAAACGAAGCTATCCACTGAAAGTATGCTCTCGTGGTGCACGTGGCGTACATCAACTCACTCAAGAGAATCAACCACTCTCTCCACCTCTTCATTCAACAAGATAGGGTATTAGCGACAGGAGGCGGCGCTGCCTCTCCTCCACCTTCCCTTCCAGTGAACGCTTACCTAGTGAAGCATGCTTCTCCTTTTCTCCTTTGTCTTTTCCGCCTCACTCTAATTTCGGCTCCCACCTCCACTTCCACTCCGACGAAGAAGACAACGACGAAAATCCTCACGCTCTCCACGACCACGACTTGTTCGGTCACTCTTCCCCTTTCCATATGGATCTCCCACCATTCGAGGAAGGAGATCATGAGCTTCCATGGTTGGGGATAGGGATGGAAATGGGAAGGATGCAAATGAATTTCATGAAGAAGCAACCAATCCCTTCAATTGTGTACCAACAAGGGGTAAAAACCACCAATTTTGGTGCTCTCATGACCTTCAACTACCCATGTTTCACATCACAGCGACACTGATAAAGACCATACATTTTAGTCCATTTACTACCAAATCTTTGGTTACAAATGAAAGCCATTAGACCCCACTCGTTTGGAACTCTTGCCCCATTTGTAAAGTGATCCATTATCCTCTCCTCTTCTTCTTAACAAGTTTGTATTTGTTTGCACAAAGTCAGTTTTTCTTGATGTGGATATTCAGCTGTATGTATCTATTGTCAAATTAGGATTTTCTTTTAACGTTCATATAGGCAGTGCTCTCATTAGTATGCACTGCAAATATGGTTTTGTATTTGAGATTTAGAAACTGTTGGATGAAATGACTGAGAAGAATATGGTTGTTTCAAATTCTTTGATTTGTGGGTATTTGCAAGTTAGGTGCCCTATGATATCTGTAATTTTGTTTATGGATATGCTTAAGTTGGGGATCCATCCTACGCCATTGACCATGTCAGCTATTCTGGTAGCTTGCTCCCAAATGGAAGCTTATGAGCTGGGAACTCAGTTGCATTTTCGTGTTTAAAGAAAGTGGAGTTTGACCATAATGTTGTCCTTGGTACGAATTTAATTGATGTGTATTCAAAGTGTCAGGACCTGAAAGCCTCGAGCAAGAGAAGACAAGAAGAGAAGAAGAAGAAGAAGAAGAAGTAGCGGAGAAGTCAAGAATTTGGGAATTAGGGTTTTATAATGGAAGATGGACTAATTTAGATATTATTAAGCAATTCTAGATACCAATTTGAATCTTATTCAACTTTTATACACCTCAGCATATAGCTCGAATGCCTACCTAGCACTTCTTGTTCCACGTCATAAGACGTTTAAATGCTACTTCTCTAAATGACTAATGGAGATGCACGTTTTGGAATTTCAGAAATTTAGTTGGTCATTGATTAAAGTGGAGGACTAAATTGGGTAGTGATTTAAATTTTAGGAACCATTTTAGACATCTATTCAAATTTAATTTGTCAATATTCTCAAAAAAAAAAAAAATCATATGGTGCTGAAAGGCAAATTTACTATACCTAAGGAACTATCGTATCATGGTCATGCAGTGGACGCGTGTCCTATGAAACTAATGAAAGTCATTGTTTTCTAACGTCTTGTAGGTGATGACAGTGTAAAGTGTAAACAGAAGTGAAATTCGTAATCGTAGCAATTTATTTACAATCAATAACAAATCAGTACGTTAAGATCCATTAACAATTTATTTACAATCAATAACAAATCAGTACATTACTAGATTCATTTAACAAATGATTTTAATAATATTTTTTATTATTTTTCTTTATCTTTTTCGATCAATCTTTCTTGTAGTTAGGCCTTTCAGGTGAATTTATAAGAAATTTTGGCATAGAAAATTAATTTTTTTTTAATTCACAAAAAATCACTTAAAAAAAGGCAAGGTTATAAAAAACAGATCGGACCAACTAGTCAAATCGGTTCAATTGAAAATCGACGAAAAAAACAGTCCGATCCAAATGTATAAAACCATCTAATTAAAAACGGTTCGAAAATGCAGTCGAGGCCTTGGATCAATAGCAGTATCACCTATCTTACTAAGAGCTGCACCCGGGTTCGAATCCTCAGTGAGGAATATAGAATCCATGTTAGTAGTAGTGTACCCATGTAGTGTATGTGTGTATTGTGTAAGTATGTAATGTATAGGTATAATACCTAGGATTGAAGTTGTCTAATCTACTTGACTAAAAAAAACTGTTTGAAAATACTTGAAAAAAAAAAACTGTTGGAAAACTGAATTAGCCGGTCGTATTGGATTGGAATCCGGCCGATTTATGAAAAACGACGTCGTTTCCTTCCTTGAAAAAGGGAAATAGCCAAATAGGCATTGCAGTATTGCACGCGTTATCCCCGCCTTCTCCAACTCCTTCCTTCAGCAAACTGCCCTAGCCTCCACCAAAGAAAGCAAACCCTAGCCTCCACCAATCGTTGTCGCCGTCTGTCGGAGTGAGAGACTGCTGCCGCCGTCCGTCGCACTCAAGAACTTCCGTCTTCGTGCTCTCGGGCCTCTCGCCGGATCCTCCGCGTCGTGTGCTTGCATATCGCCTCTCTCCTCTGTGCTCGGCTGCTCGCGCCTCCCTCCGCCAGTGAGTGCTCGAGCTGTGCGTGTTGGTTGCTGCTCGTCGTCCGTGGTTGTCTCTGCTCGATTCTGCTTCCCACTCTCACTTGAGTCTCGTCTCAGTCACTGGCATCTCGTGGTTCGTCTGTCTCGTTGCCGGCGGGAGAAGCAACTCGTGGGGTTGTCTCTTGCTTCGTCGCCTTCCGTCGGGTGGTCGCCGACTCGCCGTCGACCGTTGGTGAGTCCCTGCACCATCGCTTCCCTGTTCTCTCTTTTCCAGATTTTCCTTCTCCCTGTATTTTTGCATGTTGCTGAATTGTTAATCAATAAATTTGCCTTGTTGCTGGTCTAAATGTTGCTGTAAATCGGGACTTTACTAGGATTTGTTAAATTTATTGCTGTAACTTGAATTTGTTGCTTCCCAGTCGCGGAATCAGAACAGAATGCTCAGTCAGTGCTTGGTTGATTGGCTTTGCTCACTGATTGTATTTGATGATAAATTTTAAATTGATAACTTCAAAATTTTAAATTTGCACTGCCTATGTTACTGATTCACTCTTTATTAAAATTGAGTTGAAAACTGTTAATCTTTCTTCATTTTTCATTGTTCTTAACTTCTGTTCTTATTAAAAAATTTGCAATTAGTGATCTTTTGATTTATTATATGCTTCATGTTTTTAATTTCACTCTACTTCTAGGCTTTGAAATCAGTTTATGATAACTGTGATGCAATTATTTTGTTGGATAACTGAAGTAATTATTGAGTTCAAGAGATTGAGTTTTTCTGTTCTCATTATTAGTAAGACATGGATAGTTTAGAATTTTCTATTTCTTTCCCTTACTTCTGAAGGTTCAGTGTTGGCTTCAACTTTCAAATGAAAATTGGGAGCTGGTGAAGATAATAACATCTTCTGTAACTGAGTCTGTTGTTTCACCGTCTGATGGAAAAGTAAGATATGATCTAGAATTACTATAGTACACAGTGATGTTTGTTCCATCTAGCTGGACTCGGTGAGACAACTGGAAAATGTTCTTTTTTGGTCTGATTAACTAACTTCAATATTTAACCTTGTTAATCATATCTTTTTAATGGAAGTATAATTTTATTACTTGTCAACAAATTTGGAGTAAGTTTTTGCATATTTTAATGATTAATTACATTCAATTGGTGATATTTTATGTATGATTTTAAATTTAAAAAATATTTTAAGATGTTTATTTATAATTTATTTATTATTTTTTATAAAACAATTTTTCCAATTGAATTACGGTTAGACCGATTAGACCAATAAATCAATAATAATAACTAAAGCGGTTTGATGACCGGTCCGATTTTCAGAACCTTAGAATTGAGAGTGGCTTTGTGAAGAAATTGAGATGCTGAAAGGGAGAAAGGTTTCAGGGAGGGGAGAGGCAGTTGCAGCCACATACGCCTTCGGTCCCGCCGAAGATGACGTCATCATCAAACACAGGCTTCTCACTCGCACAACAACAACGAGGGGTGAGCCTCCATTGAAGAAGCTTCAGAAGAAGTTCACCGCTTTCGTCTCCGAGGTTGAAAAGGACGACGCCGACAACTACAGTGACTGCGATAAGCTCGCGAGAGCGTTCTTGCAGGAGCTCACGACTTTTGAGATCCCGCTTCTGAAGAGCAAAGCCATTGTTGATGCAAATATCAGAGAGCAGGAGAATTTCAACGAGCTCAAGGACGAAACGAATCGACAGATCTTGATAGCGCAGAACGACATTGAAGATCTTAAGAAGCTTCTGGAAGAGAGTAAAGTTGAGAGAAGGCATAAAGAGGAGTGTGAGGCTATCAGGAAATTGGTTGCTCAGCAACCGCCAAGGTCAGAGACGCAGAAGCTCATTACGCAATTGGAGAAAGAAATCATGGCGTTGGACATGGAGAATACTGCTGGTTCCAGATTGTTGGAGCTTCGGAAGAAGCAATTTGCTCTTTTGTTGCATGTGGTGAGTGGTTGTTGCTTATGCTATATGCATTGATGGCTTTATCTGATTGCTCTGTTGTTTTTCTTTTGTAGAATTTGAATCAATTTTGTGGTTTAGGGTTGCCTTTTTGTGTTTATCTGTTATGCTTCTGTGTGGTAATTGTAGATACTATGAATTATGGCTTTCATGTAGTTTAATTGATTAGTTCCAAACTCAATTAACGTTGGTAATTTACTCTAGAGCATGTTTAGTTTAGTATAATCAAGTGAAGTACATTTGCAAATTGGAACATCTAGTATTTCAATCCAATTTGGTATTAAATTTTGATTCTATTAGATCCTATGCTAGGAGGTCAATTCCAGTATTCCACCCACACATACCCTTCTTTTCCCTCCACTTACCCACCCACTTCCGTTATTTACCTTCTCTTCAACCCTCTATATAATGTCCTTGGCTTTTGGAAGCTTTATGGGTATAACAAATGGGAAGGAGGCCAAATTCTTGTGGCAATGTCTAATGTATGCCCCCAACTGGAGTATGTGGTTGAAGTGCAATTCTTGCACCTTCAATTTCATTTTCATTTTATGACAAGCATGTTTTGTGATAGATAGAGTTCAAGTGCTTGGCCTCTTGTTCATGTAAAGTACACAGTCTATTTAGAGGATATTCGCTCATATATTTTGAGAGATTGGAAAGCTATGCTTTGTTCATAGTTCTTTTTGTATGTTTTGGTTCTGTGTAGAGGATCTTTTTTCCATCTTCTTTCTTGTATACTCTTTCTTACGATCAACACAAATCTTCTTTTATCGAAAAGGGAAAAAATGCTCCTGGTCCTGGCTGCATCATGGTGTCAAAGTAAAACTAAACTCTCTAAAAATGCATAAATTGTATAGGTTCATAATATCTAGCTGCCATTGGTCACATACGGCATTCAATTAAATACTCTTATAGATTGGAATTGCATGATGATTTAAAATTGATAGGCTTGCCATGGAATGCACAGAGGCATTACTTATTGAGGCATTACTTATTGGTGCAGTCTGAATGATTTTAGAAATAGAACTCATTTTTGTAAAAGAGAATGCAAAAACAGAAAAATAGAATGCTATTTTAACAGACAGATAGACAGAACAAGTCATTTGTGCTGAGGAATAGCTGTGGCATACTAGTATGAAAAGTTGGACTCAAGCATGTCTCACTTTTTCTTCTTTATTATTTCTTAATAATGTTAAGGAGATTTTATTTAGTGGAGAACAAGTATTACAAATAGACATAATAGAAAAAAACTATCAATGTAGTAATTCATGTTATGATAGAGATTTAAGCTTAAATGGGTTTAATTCAGATATGATTTATGACAAGGAACTATGGCCTCATGTAATATGTATAGGCAACCCTGCCTAAGGAGATAAGACTTGGGGGTTTAGTGAATTAGTGCTTAGTAGTAACTCATTCTCTCAGCATTTCTTCTATAATGATCCAGTTAACTTGTTATTAGTTTTAGTCATCCCCCTATAAAAGGGTGAATTACACTTCACATTGTACATTTCTTTCTATCCATTCTCGCGTTGCGCTGATGATAATGGAACTCAACACAAATGCTTATTCTTATCTTATAAAGCTAGTCTAAAATTTGGGATTAAATGTGCAAGAGTTATGCCATATTTGTCATTTCCTTACGTTCCTTATAGTAACATATTGTGACCATGTGCTATTTTGCAAATGTAAGCACCTCCCATCTTAGTCCAACATTCTTAAAAAGTTACAACTTTATCCAAACGTATATTGTCATACTTGTTAACACAACTATTATCTTTATCTTTTGATGGTTGCAGGAGATTTATATCTCTGTTATGCTCACCTTTGTCAGATGTAAAATTGAAACTGTTGAATTAGTATGTCGATGGTGATTGTGATTCAGACAGTGAGACTCTTCCGTTCAAATATTCCAAAACAATGTTTTATATTCTGCTTTTCTCTTCTTCTGTGTTGCTGAAGTTGTTCTTCCAGTCTGTACTTAATATTTTTGGTACATATCGATCAAAGGTTGCCAATTTTAAATACAAGCCAATCCTTCTAAAAGGCCAAGATTTATGACTACAGTATTTGGTTTTTAAATTTATGAAACAACACTGATTTTCATGTCTTAAAATCTTGTGCCATGTTTAAACCTTTAAGCTTGCTGAATATGTTGTGTGATGCTTAGAATGATAGAAAAACTGCAACAAACAACAACAACAACAAAGCCTTGTCCCACTAGGTGGGGTCGGCTAATGATAGGAAAACTGCGTATATGTAATTTTTTTTTCTTTATTCTATCTAATATTTCATCTTGTAGTTGTATGTTGTATCCTGGCATCCTGCATTTTGGAAAGGAAAATGTTGTGCATTGTAAAACAACTTACAGTAACATTCATTCTGTCGCTGTTGCTTAACCTTTCTTCAGGTGGATGAGTTGCAGAACACGGTAGAGGAAGAGCAGAAGAATCTGGTTGAGGAGATAAGAATAGCAACCGAGGAACTTAAGAATGGGATGGAGAATGGAAGTGGAGGCTCAGAAGCAATGACAATTGACCAGTAACTAGGTTCGGTCTCAGTCTTGCTGTTGTAACATCATCTACTCTTTAAGAAGCAAACATGGAGTACCCCCCAAAGTGATTAGGAACCACTTATAAATCCAATATCAATATATTTGTTCTAATACTTAGGACCTTTGTAAAAGTGCATTCTGATTTCAATGATTTCATCTGAAAGTAGGTCTTTATGTGTATGAGTGCGAGTGTTAGTTTATCACAAACCAAATGAAATGAAATCGGGATAGAAATTTTTTTATCGCTACTCATTTTTGGAATTCATATCAACAGCGAACCTAACAATTTCTACCACTTGGTTTTATTTTTTCCCTTTTAATATCTCTTTTGTTTAAGGAAATGCTAATTTAACAGTTAAAAGAGAGTAAACAATCAACAACTACAAGGAAAAAGTTTCAGTTGCTATATTAAGACTTTATCCTTGTAATAATTTATTCTCTGTTTATTATTTATTATCCAACACTAAAGGTGGTTTGTATTTGCTTGATTGGGATATGACAATCTACAATAAGTATAGGAAAGTCTACTTGTACCCTGATAAAAAAAAAAGTTTAATTTTGATGCTGTGTATTATTATTCAATCAGATTTATAAGTTTAGATGACTTTTGAATAGTGAGTTTGAAAATTAGTTATTTTTATTAATGCTGTAATACACAATTAATTGTCTGCATAATTTTTAAAGTATATTTTGTTTTTGAAATTTGGCAAAAGTTTTAAAAATACTCTTAAGTTTTGTTTTGTTTCAATTTTATCCTAAAAGTTTTCGATTTGCATCAATTATTTCCCTGGCTGCTAATTTTTCAAAAATTTTAAGACCAATGCAACGACAATTTCATAAGAACATTCTTCCAACACAAGCAAATCAAACATAATTTTTATATATTTTTGTTGGATTGGTTTTAAATTTTTTGAAAATTTAGCTATTGCGGATATATTTTATGCAAATCAAAAACTTTTGGACTAAAATTGAAACAAAATAAAATATTTTTAAAATTTACTTTAAAATTGAAACAAAATTGAAACAAAATATTTTTAAAATTTTTGATAAATTTCAAGGACAAAATATACTTTAGCCTTTTTTTTTATGATGCATGAAAATTTTTCTGATATATACCTATGTCATTGTTTCCCAAATTACTTGTAAGCCAAATATATTGTTGCCCTATGTAATTTATTTTGGTCGTCAAAATGGTCAAAGAGAGCATTACCTCCTTTGGTGTTCCTTATTTGACATATATGATGATTAGCATCACCATAGAGTAGGTTAACAAATATTGCATCACATTCAATAATTCAAACTTAGCATGGACAACATAGATATTGCATGGCCTTAGTCAATTGGCTTTGCCTTCGCAACATCTAATTGACTATCCCCAGAAAGGATAATTTTTTTTTATAAAATTATAATTAAATTTTTATCCATATCTACAAGCGAGTGGTGTGTGTGCAAGGAGGAAGGTCTGTTAATCACGTAGAAAGACGTAATAATCAACGTGAAATCATACTATTGGTAATCAACTTGATTTGGTAACCGGCGAAAATAGCTACGTGTTTGTGTGGCTTTTATAAGAATCTAATTCTGACAGATTTCTGGTATTAAAAATTCAAAACAAGTCATCTATTTATTTATTTATTTATTTAATATTTAATCATATATCAATATCACGAGTTAAGTCTTAGAATGGTCCCTGAACTTGCACTCGAGTTTTAAAGTAATCCTTGAAATTAATAATTACTCAAATTCGTCCATGAAATTGTTTTTCGAGACTTATAGTAGTCCTTAAAATAATTTTTTCGTCCTCGAAATTGTTCTCCGAGACTCATAATAGTCCCTAAAATAATTTCCATCCATCCTTACCATTAGAAAGGACTAAAACGACGTCGTTTTATATTTAAAAAAAATACAACCCCCTTCCCCGGTTTCCTTTTTCCTTTCGTCTTCCGCAATCCTTTTTCACTTCTTCTTTCCCTTCCTCTTCTACGCTCCCCTTTCCCATTCCCAGTTTCCTTCTCTCTTTCCCTTTCACACTCCCGTTCCCCTTCCCCAACGCTTTCTCAGTTCTCCTTCTCCTTCCCCTACCCCTTCCACGCTCCCCTTTCTCTTTCCCATTCCCAGTTCCTTTTTTTTTTCTTTTTACGGTCTTCTTTTCCTTCTCCAAAATTTTTCTTCCTTTTTCTTTCTCAATTTTTTTCTTCCTTTTCCTTACACGCTCCCCTTCTCCTTTCCTAATTCATCCTCAGTTCTTCTTTTCTTTTTTCTCTCAGAAGAAATAAAATAATAATTTGTTAATTCACATAGAGATAATGGAAGATGGAAAGAATTACAGAAGGCAAACCTTTTGCGGGCGTTACCTCTCTTGCCGCCGTCGCGCCCTTTCATTAATTTGTTTTTGGGCCACCGTGGCGCCTCCTCTCATGCATGTGCTTCTACTTTTCTCTGCTCCGGCAGCCTGCTTCTTTCTTCTACTCCGTCGGTCTGCTCTGCCTCTTCTTCCATCATTTATTCTTTTTGTTGCTTATGTTTTAATTTTTGTTGTTGATCGATGTGATGTTATTGCATATTTATTGTTGCCACTGTTATGATTTATAAAAGTTTTTCTTATTTAAATCAAATTATTGGCTTGAGCATGATTATCGGATGTCTACATAAACTAATATGAATTTGATAGTTTAATTATTATTTGCAATGATGATGATGTTGTTGTTGTTACTGTGAATTTGAAGAAGAAGAACAGGATGAAGAAGAGAATTGGTGAAGGTAATTGGAGATTATGTTTTTTTTCTAATAAATACAAAACAACATCATGTTGGAGATTATGATTTTTTTTGGGATAAATACAAAACGACGTTGTTTCAGTCCTTCCGATGATAAGGATGGACGGAAATTATTTTAGGGACTACTATGAGTCCCGGAGAACAATTTTAGGGACAAATTTGAGTAATTATTAACTTCAGGGATCACTTTAAGGCTCGAGTGCAAGTTCAGGGACCACTTTGAGACTTAACTTCAATATCACTATATTAGTAAAGTATCCCATTTGCATAATTTTTAGGTGTTTACTACGGTATGATGATAAATTCATATGTACCGATACGTTAAAATATGGATAAATAGTAACAAGCCACGTGAAATTTATTTTTCACATCAGTATTTAATTTTTTTTAAATATATATTATATCACCACTTTTACTAATACATCCCTTTTAATTAAATAAAAAAAATATTTTTAATTTAATTTTATAAAAAGTCTTAAACATCCTTACTTTATTTGATTAGACAAAAATACCCTTTTAAATTAATCAAATTTTAGAATTCAATTAATCCTAATTTTATAGTTTTAACTTTCAAATAATTTAAACAACAAAACAAAAACATATTAAAAAAAAAACCAAAAATCAATCGTTCTTCATCTTCTCTAATTCCCCTAATCATTCGTGTCCCCCTCTAAAGCAAAGCAAAACATATCAATAAAACTAAAAATCAATCGTTCTTCATCTTCTCCAATTCCCCTAATATCATTCATGCCCCCCCTTCTCAAGCAAAACAGTGAAAGTCCCAAACCAAAACGGCAAAATCCTAGCCCTAGGTTCTTTACCGCCGCCGTCCCCTGTCTCAGCGCTTCCGCTTCTTCCTCTTCCCTCTGTCCGGAACCCAGGTAGCTCGGCACGTCGTCCCCATCCTTGCTGGCTTCTCTGCTATCGCCGTCGTGTCGTCGGTCGCTGCCAGAACTGGGCTAGATAGGGTGTGCGAAGGGGATGGCTTCCATTCAAACTACTGAGTGAAAGGCGAGCTACGGGTCTACGCTTGTTCCTGTGCGAGAATCTTCGGCTTCAAACTTCAGATTTTTTTATCCCGGCTCGCTCTGTTGCACATTCATATCCGGGCGAGTCTAGAACAAAAACAAGGGCTAGGTAGGTAAAGGTTACAGGGTTACAGCCAGCATAAAGAATTCTTAGGCGCCAAACAAATTACCTCTTTCTTTCATTAGGCCATGTGTCATGGGGATGAGGGACCCTTGCCGCATTGGATTGGGAATGTGGCCATTTCACTATTTTACATTGATCCACAGCAGATAGAGGAGAAGACTAAGCCTTTCTTTTCTTTTCTTTTAGACTGTTTCAATTTCAGCGGGGAAAGAAAAACGCTTTCGGAGATCAAGATTCATTTTTGATTTCGTCGAAGGTTAGTGGCCCTGCTTTTAATTTTGCTCAGGTTGTTGAATGCTCGTTTTTTTTTTCTTCTTTTTAATTTCTAAAACTTTTGGTCAAATGTTGTTGTAATGTTTGTTGCTGTGTTAAAATTGTTCGGTTGTTGAATGATTATTTGATCTTCATCATCGTCATTATCAACAATGTCACTTATTAAATTTATTGGATGACTCTTCGATTTCTTCAATTTTCTGTTGTTGAGTGATTTTATCTTTCTATTGCTACTTTTGATTATCTTTTTTTCTGCTCGTCTTCTAAGTCCAGCCTCGAAAAAAGCTTTTTCATTTTAGATTTACTTTTTTCCAATGATTCTATGTGTAATTTTCATTCTGTAAGAGTGAACTACACTTTTTCTCTCTGAAGTTATGTGATAATTGTTACATTTTACCTTTTGCTTTGTTATGCTTTTTTTTTTTAAGTAAAAGCTCAACACAATAGAGTGGAGCATAAAGTGCTAGATAAACACTACAAACCTACTTAATTAAAATAATCACTACAAACAACGAATAGTCCCCATGTCATCTTCGGCATTGCCATCAACAACAAAGGGGGTCAACACCTGTCCACTCGTTAACGCTAGTCGCGGTCATGCGAATGACCTCATCAACACCTTTGCTCTTATTCTGGAAGATTCTCATGTTCCTTTCCAACCAAATGTTCCACACGATGGCACAAAAGCATCTTAGTCGCGGCTTCCGATCCGCCGGACTTCTCGGTTCCTCTGTCCAACTTAGAAAATGCTCTTTCATGGATCCCGGACAAGACCATTGATGGCGAAACACCGCTATCCAAGCATTCCACACCTTCCAAGCAAAAACACAGCCTGGAAAAAAGTTATGTACAAATTCCAACTCGTTATTACAGAAGACACAGACACTATCTTCCGCGCTGACAATCCCAAACCGGCTTAGCCTCTCCTTTGTATTCACCCTGCCGATCACAACAAACCAAACGAACAGCTCAACTCTTAGTGGGACCAACCCTTTCCAAATGGTCTTCATGAAGCTGTAACTGGTCACCTCCTCTAGAAGCATTTCTTCCTGTAGCACCTGCACGAATGAGTTAGTTGAAAAAATACCTTGCCTATCATATTTTCATACCACTCTGTCCTCTCTGTTATGCACTAATTTCACAGGTCTCAATGCCTCATGTAATTGACCCAGGAGTTCTAACTCCCAGTGGAACAGCTCTCGCCTCCATTGGAAGTTCCAAATCTACTCTAACCCATCCCAAAACCCGGAATCCCCAATAACAGATCCACATTGGTTTGAAACAGAGAAAAGCCTCGGAAATTGATCCTTCAGAGATCCACCAAGTACCCAGACATCCTCCCAAAACCGTGTCTGTCGCCCATCACCAATCTCCATACACAAACATGTTACCATCTTATCCCTTATACATTGATTTGTGATTTGTAGCTGACAAATATCCTTCCATGGGCCTCCTCTAGCAGGTAGCACTTGAGTTGACAGGAGCTCGTTGGGGTTCAGACTATTACACGAGCATACGACCTTCTTCCACAAAGGGCACTCTTCCTTTGCAAACCACCACCACCACTTAAACAGTAGTGCTGTATTACGGATCATAGCATCTCCCACTCCCAACCCGCCTAATCTCTTAGGAGCCTGCACCACTTCCCATCTTACTAATGCTATACCATTTCTACCATCCTCCTTACTCCACAGAAATCTCCTTTGCAAAGAGATCAGTTTCTCAGCAACTATAACAGCCCAGACCACCCGCTAGCACAATATTGTCCGCTTTGGCACACAAGGCCTCACGGTTTTGCCTTTGACGATAGGGATGCTAGCCGAAGCCCCCCACACTCACTCGTCAAAACGCGTCATGCTAGGGAGAGGTATCCACACCCTTATAAGGCATGCTTCGTTCCCCTCCCCAATCGATGTGGGCCTTACAATCCACCCCCCTAAAGGAGTCCAGCGCCCTCGCTGGCACATCGATCCAGGTTCTGGCTCTGATACCATCTGTAACAGCCCAGACCACCCGCTAGCACAATATTGTCCGCTTTGGCACACAAGGCCTCACGGTTTTGCCTTTGACGATAGGGATGCTAGCCGAAGCCCCCCACACTCACTCGTCAAAACGCGTCATGCTAGGGAGAGGTATCCACACCCTTATAAGGCATGCTTCGTTCCCCTCCCCAACCGATGTGGGCCTTACAGCAACAGCCTTCGGTATCTTGAACAAGCTTAAATAATATACTGGCAGACTATTTAAGACTGATTTAATGAGCACTACCTTTCCAGCTTTGTTTAGCACCTTAGCTTTTCACAGACTGAGTTTCTCCTCCACTTTGCCTATTATAGGCTTCCAGGTCTTCACCAATCTCGGATTTGCTCCTAAAGAGATTCCAAGGTATTTTACTGGAAGAGTGTCCCCCTTACAATCCAGTAAGTTGCACATACGCTGGACCCACTGCTCATCACAATTAATTGGAATCAAACTGGACTTGTCAAAATTAATCCTTAGCCCTGACATCAACTCAAAACATCGCAGAAGTCGCTTGTAGTTCTTGATAGTCTCCTCTACAGGTGGGCAGAGTAGAATAGTATCATCCGCAAACTACAGATGTGACAATTCTATACTATCTCTTCCAACCAAGAACGGTGATATACGTCCGTTCCTTATTGCCTCTCCAATCATTCGATGTAGCACATCGACAACCAGGACAAATAAGAAGGGAGAGAGTGGGTCGCCTTGTCTCAAACCTCTTTCCATCTTGAATGGCTTAGATGGCGAGCCATTTATCAAAAGTGACATAGATGCAGTTGTCACACACTCCATGAACCACGCTCTCCATTTATGCCCAAAACCCATCTTCTGTAAAACAGTGTCAACAAAACTCCACTTCACTCTATCGTATGCTTTCTGGAAATCCAACTTTATTATTGCTACCTCCTTTTTCCTCAACTTAAGCCAGTGTACAGTTTCATACGTAATAAGTGCCCCATCATGTATTTTTCTTCCCTTAACAAATGCACTCTGAGTCTCCCCTACTAACCCCGGCATCACTGCCCTCATCCTGCTGACTAGCACCTTCGAGATAACCTTGTAAACGCACCCCACCATACTAATAGGTCGTAGATCTTTGATCTCCTTTGCACCTACGAACTTGGGTGCTAGTGCCACCCAAGTGATGTTGGTATCCGCTGGTAATCTGCATGTCTGAAAGAATTCCAGCACTGCTGCCGTGAATTCAGTCCCAATCTCACCCCAGCACCTCTTAATGAAATTCGTGTTGTACCCGTCACAACCTGGCGCTTTAGATGACTCGCAGTCCCACACAGCCTCTTTGATCTCTTCTGCCGACGGCATCTCTTCTATATTTATAGCATCCACCTCATCTATCTTGCCTACCAAACCATCTCTGAATCCTATCATAGGAGAAGCTTCTTGATGATATAAATCCTTATAGAAGTCTCTGATAGCTATCTTGATTCTCGCTTGATTCCTGACCTACCTGCCGTTTATTACCAGAGTATCAATCCTATTATTCCGCCTTCTTGATGAAGCTATATTGTGAAAGTACCTTGTATTTTTATACATCTCCTTCGCATGTCGGGACCGAGACATCTATTTCCAATGTACTTCCTTTCTTACATACCATCTCTCACAACAAGTAACCAACGCCTTTCTTCTAGCCTCCATCGTTTCATCATACACTCCATTGCTCACCAGGTCATCAATCTTCTTGATTTTTTCCTCGAATCTTTTAATTTTGTTATCCATCTCACCAAAATTGGCCTTATGCCATCTTCCTAGCAGAATTGTCAGCGCCTTCAGTTTATCTGTGAACTGTATGTCCCCCAACCCTCTCCACTCCTCTTTAACCATACTAAGAAAATCGTCATGTGTGAACCACGAATCAAGGCTTCGGAATGGCCTTGGGCCCCCCCTCAGCTTTTTGTCCTCCACTATTATAGTAAAATGATCTGACAACCCCCTAGGGCCACCTCGTAGCCGAGTCTCTGGAAACTCTTCTAGCCATTCCACATTAACCAGTGCTCTATCTATACGACTGCAAGATCGTCCTTGAAACCATGTAAACTTGCGATCAGTGAGTGACAGATCCACTAAGTGCATATCTTGTATCCAATCTTTGAATTCTTCCGCAGACCATGGTAAGCTAGTTGCATCTTTCCTTTCCTCCACATGTAATATTTCATTAAAGTCATCCAAAAAACAACAAGGAACCTGGCATAGCCCAACTATATAGCTCAGCTCCTCCCAAACACGAGTCTTCTCATCTCTATTATGTGCGCCATAGACCAAGATAAATGTGCAATTGAAGCTATTCTTTAACATTACTCATTCAACACACAACCACCTCTCTCCCTTATAGCAATTATTCATTTTAAAGACCCCTTCATCCCATATTAATAAAAGACCACCAGACGCACCATCAGAGCCTACATATTCCCAACTTGAACCATCATGCCCCCAAATTCTTGTAACGTCAAAGTTTGTCACAACCTGGCGTTTAGTTTTAATCAATCCTAACAGATTTAAGCCATATTTTTTCTTAAGATCCTTCACCATTCTCAACTTCCCCTCCCCCCGTAACCCCCTAACATTCCAAGCACTAATAATCATTAAAAAATTTTCTTACACACCTATTTTTTATGTTTGGGCTTGCATCGTCTCATTTTCTCCTTCTGCTTAGCCACTTTCCTTTTTCGAGCTATTTTTTAATTCTGTGCCTGGAGGATCGTCATGATGTCATCCTCTTCATTACGAAGCATAGCACCTGACTTTTTGGCCAGCTCCCAAGCCCTCCCATTTTCCAGTAATTGTTCCCTCAATATTGAGCTCTGACTGCTGCTGTCTTCTGCTTCAACTTCGGTACCTCTGTGGCCCACTTCATCCTCTAAATTGTCATCCTGGACATGTTTGAGAAACACCTTTCTTCCATTTTGAATCAGGAACTGATCCTTGTAAGCATCATTTAATATCACGCCCCTATCCGCACTGATCACCTCCGCTTCTCCACTTCCGCCGGCTTCCACCCGCCGTTGTTCCGCTATGCCATAACCCCTAACACCGTCCCTCTTTGCTAATACTTCTGCTCTGCCATTCATCCCACTTACGTCGTCGTCCAACGTCGCCTCTTCAATGGTTCTGGCATCTTCCTCCCCTACACGAGTCAGCCAGCAGTGTAGGTCTCCGACCAGCCGAGTCCCGCTGTGGCTCTCCCCATAGTGCGTGCCGTTCTCGCCCTGGACGAAGGCTTATCCCTCAGATCCGCATACCTCGCCCTCTCCAGTTCCAGACCCGCACCCGGTACATGTCTTGGGTACCCGAACCGTTTTCATCACAATGGGCCCGGTAGCTGTCTCCTTTGTTGCTGATGTCGTTGGGCCCATCAATGCCAGCTTCCCCTCCTCAAGCTCCTTGTTACCGCTGGCCCAATGCTTGGTTAGGCCACTCTTTTTTTGTTTGTCACTAGTGGGCCATCTGCCCAGCCCATTAACCTCACATGTCAGTTTTTTCAGAATCTACCTCATAGCTCATAACGTACCTTCCCCCCAAATTCTGCAATCCTTGATTTTTGCCACTAACTGATTGATTTCGGCCGATTTCTTCGCGCTTGGTATAATTACTGCCATTAAGCCATTCATTCAAAATTAAATCTAGAATTACTATTCTGCCCTTGTCTTCTTCCTCCTCGCGTGCTACCGTTATCACCATCGCTTCGTCCTGGCTTCCTTCATGCAAAACTTTCGTCCCCTGCCTTTGCCTTATGACCAATCCTGAGGTCTTATTAGTGTTTTCATGGTTCCATACTACACCTATTCCTTCATCTCCACTGTTTCCCATGCATTGCAGATTACATGCCTCATGACCAACTTCCTTCACCAAAACATCAAATCTTCCTGAGCCAACTGTGATATGGATCCATTCTTGAATCACATCCATTACACAAGTATCAATCTGAACACATCCTACAGTAAAAGAATTATATAATTCTGTCTCTCTATCACATCCAACCACTTCACCCCATTGACTTCCTATCGTTTTGAACGTGTTGACTGACCATGCGTGCAGTGGAACTCCAAAGCATTCCAGCCACACTCTACGAGTTTCACTATGGTCTGATTCCTCCCACCTCCATACACTGTGGAACAGTTGTAGGAGGCTATTCATTTTAAAAGTGTATGTTTCCTCAGCATGTAGGACACTATCAAACGTTAAAAGCGCTTTGTATGCTCCCATTTCCCGAATCTGTACGACGTTTGGGATGTTCTTCGCAACCAATTCCTTCAAAGAATCAAAATTAATAGCCTTCGTCGTGCCTCCGACGAGACTTCGCTGCAGCCATTTCAAATTCTATGTCGCTACTGTTACTTCTACCTTCTTTGTCTATCCATTTCCGTACAGGTCCTTTTCAACCTTCTTTATTCTTAGTTCATGTCCAGATGACACAGGATCATGCTGCACTGCTTCCGTGCGTGGTTCCCGAGTATTGAGTTCTTGCCTAACATCTCCCTGTCGTTCGGTAATTTTCGCTGTTCCTGGCAATCTTCTGTACTTAGCTTCTCCCACAAATACCACTTTCCCTCTCAGCCTCAGTCAATTCATTTCTGCGATTGCTTTCAACGCCCCTTCTTTTGTTGTGTACCGAATAAAAGCAAACATATATAAGATCCCACGTTTTTGTTTTCGGGATAGGTATATATCATTGATGTGTTCCGTCCAGTTGAATAATTGGAATAATTCTCTCTTTGATGCGTCCTCAGGAAGATTACTCACGAAAATGGTAAAGGATTCATGCTCCAGCCGCCGATACTCTTCTTGATTCCAAACCCTAGGATCCTTGCCATGTTCCCACCCAAGCTCTCGCTCGCTCTCTCTCTCTCGCTCTCACACTCATCGTTTTTTAAATAAAAATATGTACACAGAGTTTTTTCTGCTTTGTTATGCTTATACTGACACCATAACTATAGCAAGTGAACTAATTTGGATCAGTGGGAATGCATCCGCTGTTAAGAAAGTAGTTGCAGTCATTTAACATTAAAGAGAAAGTATACCTAGAACAATGTGATTAGGAAAATAAATTATGTTTGAAGAAAAGCATCAACATCCATCTATAGATGCTTTTCGAAAATAGACAATGAGTGGTAACTTGAAATTGTCTTTTAACTAGTCAAAGAGTTAGAAATTATAATAATTATGGAACATGGTTGAAATTCCATTAATACATATAAAAATTTTCACCTGCACAGCTCCTATTGGTAGCTGGTTTTACTAGGTGGTAGGCTACAGTGCCAGTTGCATACCAAAACAAAAGAGGTTTGTTTGTTATTAATATGTGAGGTCCTTTCCTTTAAAATTTCATTCATTGTTTCAATGATTCATTTATTCTTTTAACTTAATTTGCAAAAAGATGTTTATCAAATAGTCTTGTTCCTGAACTGGTAACTAAAAGCATGGGAGTTATTTGCAAATAAATACACATCGTTATCTATTATTATTTCAGCAATTATTATTGCTTAGAAGTTATTACTCAATGTTACTATTTAATCAGGTGTGCCAAATCCTCTCTGTACCAAGATTAACCGTACATATGAATATAAGTTTAAATTTGGTTGAATTAAGATTGGAATGGATACTTATTTTCTTCAATAATTGGTATCAGACCATTCAAACCAAACTCAACTACCATGACTCAAAAAGCAATAAACTTAAACAATAAACATGAAGTAAATAAGAACTTCACAAAAGAAATAACTACAGACCCAATTAAAACTAAAACAATAATATTATATGATCAGCACAATTTATTATTTAATATCAGTAATTAATAAATAATATTTAAAAATATAGTATTAACTATAGTTATTAGAATCGAACTGGTGATCAAACTGGTTAAGTTACTGGTTTATTGGTTTAATGGTTCAACCGATAAATCACTGTTTAAACCGATAAAATCGGTCTCACGTAAATAAAAAATATAAAATAATCAAAAACTTAAAATTAAAATTTGAAATACATATCTACACTAACATTTTATGAAAAATCAAGTCTCAAATTCTAAAAATAACTAATAGAAAAATATAGAATTTATCAATACTACTACAATAGTATCTTAATTTGACACAATAAGAGTAACAATTCATTCATAAAGCCTGTCATCTAACTATAATATCAATAGATTTTAACACTAGTATCAAAAGTCAAAACAAATAATCTTAATCACAATACTAATATTTAAATAGATCAAGCAAATTAATAAATTTTTAGTGAACTTTATATTTATATTAATAATGGCACATAATTAAAATATAATTAATTCAAAAAATAAAAAATAAAAAATTAAATTAAATTAGATATTTATAATATTATGTAATTAAATGTATACTATATAATTATTATTTGACATATGCAATAGCAAGAAGCATGGTGACTTAATGGCAAGGGAAAGAGGTTGCATTCCCAAGGTTCCGAACCTTCGCTTTAGCATTTTGACAATTTTTACAACAGACCGGTTCAGTTAGACCGGTTGTATCGGTTTTCACCGATTTTAATCGGTTTCTTCTATTCTTATCGGATTCTCTTCCTTAAACGGTTCAAAACATAAATCGAACCGACTTAAAATCCGGTTCACTAATTTTTCGATCTAATCGACCGGTCCAGTTCGGTTTTTATAACTATGGTATTTATTAGACTGCTGAGTGTTGACTAAAAATATCAACCATTATAAATAAAATTGTTGATGCTTGAGACTGTCTCAAACTAAAACCCCAAGACTTCGTATACTTGTTTATATAAGCAGGACATTGTGGACACGTGATTGCTGGGAGTATTACAAGTTAGCACCTGTTATTAGAGTTATTTTGCTTAGCAGATAAAAATCATGTAGTATTGTGCTTATATATTGTATAGTCATGAAAATGGATGAAGATTAATTACATAACTATAGCAAGTGAACTAATTTGGATCAGTGGGAAAGCAAGAAGAATATAAAGCTTTTACTCTCTTAATAATGTTTGCACTCATTCAATGTAGTTGCAGTCTGCCAATTTGCCTGTTTAACTTGAGGGTTTTATAAGTTAGGATGAAGTGCTAGCTTAATTTATCCTGTCCTTCCAGTCTGTAAAGTAAATTGGTTAGGGATAGTTAAGCAAAATTTTTATATAAAAAATATAAGTAAGTTGAATCAATCAACATAAAGGTCAAATTACTATGGATCTTATTCAGACTTACGACCTTAAAATTTTATCCTTGATGCATTTAGATAACTTGAATGCCTAAAATTTAAGATGATTTACTTCTTGTGTAAATTGAAGCATCCAATTATTTAGTATCCATTTTGGCTCTCTTAAGTGTTAATTATGCTAATTATTTGCAGTTACAAATTACAATACAGAAAAGTTAACTGGTACTGTTGATGTGATGAGCTCGATTTCATCATTAGGGGACACTTTTGCCATGCTGAATGATGTTGACGTTTACTTGAACAGACCTTCTATGGCTGGTGGAGTTTGGTTTTAGAATCCAATTCTAGAAAGACAGGAGCTACTTTTTCTATGTTTAAAGTCCAGCCCGAGGAAAATGAATTTCAGACTTGTCTTAATGCCTATTTTGGTCCAATTTCGGAGCAAGAGAAGGTACCACCCATGAATTGGAAGAACTCAATAGAACTATAGGGGATCTTTGCATTAGAGCTTACAACTTATGGATATTATGGCTATCTGATGAACTTTCTGCCATTGTCTCACGAGATCTCAAACAGGATGATGCTTTATGTTTGAGTACACCCTGGAGGGTAAGCACATTTGCTTTTACTAAATCTCAATTATCATCTCCTTTGCAGTTATATATAAACAGATCTCATGGAGTAATATATCCAAGAAGCCTGCTTATTTTTTGTTTGCTTGAACAGGGCTGGGAGGATACCATAGTCAAGCAAGATCAGTCTGATGAGAACCAATCAGATATGAGAAGAAGAAGAAGAAGAAGGCTATTGCTATTTTTTAAGGCCTTCAGGCATATCTATCTAGCGTGGAAGCATGTTATGACATTTCCTTTTTTTTCTCTCTTTTAGGTGATTATTTTTTATGTGAGAACTAGCTCAGGAACACAATTATCTAATATATTATTCTTTATTATTAAAGTTTAAGGGACAGAACATCTTGTAGTTATGTGATAATTATTACATTTTACCTTTTTCTTTGTTATGCTTATACTGACACCATAACTATAGCAAGTGAACTAATTTGAACAAATATTAACAAATATTGACATTCGAACAAACAGGGTGAGCTATTGTTATGCTTATTACGCTGTTTGCTATCCACAACTCTATATTGTGTCACAATGGGTTGGTTTTTTCTTAAATAAATTTGGTGGTTACTTTTTCCTGTAGGACTGAAATTCAATGGCACCCAAGGAAATGCTTGACGCATAAGATTCTTAAGAAAAAGCCCCAGAAGGGTTCAAAGAACGCAAAACCTATTACAAGACCGAAAACTGTGAGAGTTTCTTCAATCCACCACAAGTTCCTGAAGATGGTGAAGATATTGATGAAGATATGGTAAATCTTTTTATTTTATTTTATTTACTTTTTACAGTCATTTTTTATAAAAGTCTTTAGTTTGAACCTTTAAGAGGAACACAAGCAGAAGTAAAAAATCTGTAAATTTGAAAACCTGCTGTTTAGCTGTTAGATATGACCAGATTATTTGCCAGAGCTAATTAATGTTCTCTTTAACAGGCCGAGGAACTTCAGAATCAGATGGAGCAAGACTATGACATTGGGTGAGCTTACTTGTTTCCCTCCATTCCCTCTGATATTTTTTGATGTTGTTTTCTGAATCCATGATTGATGAATTCTCATATCACACTTGCTCAGGTTAACAATAAGGGATAAGATTATACCTCATGCTGTGTCATGGTTTATTGATGAGGCCATTCAGGGAGAGGAGTTTGGAGACCTGGAAGATGATGATGAAGACGACATTGAAGAGGATGATGATGATGAGGAAGATGAGGATGAGGATGAAGAAACCAAGACCAAAAAGAAGGTATTTCATGTTAATTGCTTTGAAATGCTGAAACACTTGTATTTCTTTAGTTAGTTTTGTATCTAAAGTATTTTATTTCTTGCCATCACCTCCGCTGTGGCGATGATTTTGTTTGGAATGTCATTTCAGCCATCACACAAGGTAAGATAGTCAATTTTGTAATCTAAATTATAAACGAAATAGGGCTTGATGCTGAGGCCCATAAGTTTATTCTTTCTAACTTGTTTCAACGTTGACTGGAAAATTTTAGAAGGGTGGAAGAGCACCGGCTGGTGAAGGTCAACAGGGTGAGTGACCTCCAGAGTGCAAGCAGCAGTAGAAGTTTATCTATTATGATTTATGCAGTAGCTGAAAGCTTTCTTGTTGGAGAATGTCTGTTGAAATAGTAGGGTTCATGCGGTTTTGTTTTATGATGCTTAATTTATTTTTCTCTTTTAAGGTCTTGGTAGTTTGAATTGTTGGTCTCCATTCTCCTATTTTCTCTACATGTTTTGGAGAGAATGTTGTTATATAGTGTTAGGATCTCGTATACTTCAAATATATAGTGGGAGTGGAGTTTGTGGTTTACTGGCATTGTCTCACCGCACCTTGCTTATTGGTGTTAAGTGTTTTTTATAAAATTTGAGAGCTTTGTGAAATTCCATTGTTTAAAAATGAGTTTGGGCTTTAGAATTAATTTTTCATCAGTAGTTTTTTAGACATAACCGATCAAAAATAGTGGAATGCATTAGGTTCTTGTGCAATTTGGAGATATTGATTCATTAACTATGTTTCTTTCAGTACTTCTTTATTGGAACCACTAAGCATAGATGCAACTTCATCGAAACTATTTTTAATCTTTAAAATCATTCTCAACTTCGAAATCATGCAGTTTTATGATGAGCTATCATGAAGGCAGGCATGCTCAGATATTATATAACTTTCAAATTACAAATAATGATGAGTACCCAAATCTATGCTAATACGTTTGACTAAAGGTTTTACTATCCATAATGACTTGCAAATAATAAAGTTGGATTTTGAATTAAATTACTCCAAATATGTTTATATTTATTAACAAAGGAAGCCTACTACTACTACTACTATACTACAGTACAATTCATGTAGGGATGATATACACAAGCATTCTTTTTTCTTTTCTTTTCTTTTTTTCCCTACAGAAATACATACTTAAATACAACACCATCTCAAATCCTAGGGATAGGGAACTGGAGATTTCAGCTCCAAAACACAGTTTCCATTGATTGCACCATGCACTCTGAAACTGTTTGGTCTTCTTTATATTTTCTTCTCAAGGCATCCATCACAGTGCTCAACTTAACGGCAGCAGCTTGATAACTAATATAACTGAATTTGGTTGAATTAAATGTTAGCTTATTGATCTAGTTTGGTCAGCTAGTGTTCCAACTTGTTTTCCACACAAAGCCTTTGATTAAGACAATCTGCCACAGAATTAAAGTACAAGAAATAAATTAGTTAGATTAAGGAAGAGCTAATTGATTGCTTTACAGAAAACTTCAGATGCTAATTAGCATGCCACCCCTAACCCCTACGGCCCTGCCCCATTCTCTGAAGGAAGAATTTTCAAACCCAATCAGAGTAAGTGGTCAAGGCCAAAGACATGGCATAAAATGCGATTTTAAGTTGGGGAGATTATGTTTTGGATTTGGGGGGAAGGAAATAAAACAAATTTGAAGGCGAGATATATCACGGTAAAATGCTGAAGCAATTGCACTTCTTAATGACTACATGGATAAGAGATGGCCTCAATTCCCAAGCATCATAAATTTTGATGTGGAAAATAATTAGCAACAAAGAAAAAACAAAATAGAATTAAAAAATGAAGTAAAAAACATAATAGATTTAAAAAATGAAGTAACTATATTTTTCAATTGTGAATTAAAGCTTGTTACTCTGAATTAAAGCTTATGTTGCATAGTTCATTTTGAATTAAAAGAAGGCTAAATATCCATTTTCAAAACCAGAGTGAAGAACTTGCAAAAGTTTACCCGCTTAAATCTATAACAAGTCGTGAATTTGTTTTACACTAAAATTTCAGTTGAGAAAAGGCATATACTATGCAACAGACAAACATATGAGGATGTGGTTGGAGGCTCCTAAAGACAAATATGTCAAAATATCTTTCCTGAAATTCTACAAGGATAAAAAAAGGGCACCTCTTATTTTCCAGTTAGCATTGCAATGAATTATTTTTACAATTGGAACTAGGACAAAAAAGTAAAGTAGGTATGGAAGGATACAAGAATGAAAAATGGGCAAAGCAAAAAAAGCTCTAGAAGATGTCAATGCAACATACCTTTTCACCTTTTTCAGCTCCATAACCACTATATCCTTCTACAGTTGATAATGCATGTGATCTCTGATACATGGAAAACAAGATATGCTAATCAGTTTTCATGAGAGAGGGAACAAAACATATATTAGTGCTCAAAGTCTACACTTGAAAAATATAGAAGCTTCATTCACATTGAAGTTTTACCTTTGACATTGCAGAAGTTATGGCATTAGGAATGGGTTCAGTAGTATCACCAATTCCAAGGCTTATTACTTTGGCATCAGGGTACTTAAGCAAGTGTGCATTCCTTCTTCTAGCAATCTTTTTTTTTCAAAAAAAAAATTAAAAAAAATATGCACAGCAAAGGAAACAGGAGAAGTGAAAAGTGAGGGAAAAAGTAGTTGCATGTCATATGAAAAAGCAACGTCAAAGGTTGAAAGAAAGAGAAGGATATTCACTTTCACATTTATTACATAATGTATATGAATAATGATTGAGTAAAATGACACAAATCCCACAACTTATTCCTTTATGCCTCTCTAGTGATAGATAAACAAATCTCAGTAATGAAGTGCTTTGTTAAGGAGTGAGACCATGTGAGATATTACACCTCATTTCCTTTTTGGATACTTAAAAATAATTAATCAAAGTTGTTTCCTTTAAAATCATTTGACGAGTTAATCAAAGGCATCCCTTGTTAACATTACATGCATGGCTCTGAAAGAATATTAATTCTGTTCAAGTAGAAATAAATTGACTTACCCATAGTCAAACTAAAAAGGGAAAACTGGTCACAGAAAATAAATAAATAGAGTACTTAAAATTTTCCTAAGTTTATCATTGACATGTTCTTTATCCTGAAAGAATTTGCAATCTTTCATCTCGATATATAGGGAACATCAAGCTCAATGCCTCAATACATTTCCAATTTTTCAGTCCCCTTCAACATATGAAAATCATTTATGTAAATAATCTTTTCGGTGCAAAGCTTCCCGTGGGAAGAAATCATGCATAGTGAATTTCCATTTGAACTCAAGTACATACGAACTAATGAACTACCACTGCTTGAAGGTTAGCAGAAAGATGAAGTAGCAGCAAATACCTCCGGAAAGAGATACCCGGCTTGAAGTTTAGCAATATTTCCATTGCGAGAGACCTTCATCTTGTAGGCTTCAAAGAAGAAACAAAAAATTTTATCTTGAATACTATATAAACGGAGAAACGTGTATGCTCTTTTTCAAGAACCACCATGACATTACCAATAACCCTTCCAGAACACAATCCACTAGATTCCACTAGTAATCTAGTACAAGCCAACCCATCCAAATTCAGCAACAATAAAATAATTTAGGCTCTTCTTTTTGGATCCAACACACGGTTTAAATTTCATTTGAATATCAATAGTCCACACATAAGTCTAAAATTACGAGCTAAAAAAAACTTGTAAAGGATTATGTGCCTGATCCTTTAATAGTAACAGCACAAGACTACCATTCCAAGGCAGTTAAAAATCTCGGAAATTGCTACCCAAGAAGCTTGTGTGATGAACTTCTCACTCAAGAAATTGCAAAAGGGGACCATATAGCTAATGCATAGTGGGATAATAAGAAGAACAATCATGATATTCAAATCAACCCGAAAAAAAGGGAGCTTTGTTTGCATGGTATCGGTATTAGCTTCTTGTGGTGCCGCAATGCATTTGCAAACGCCCAAGCTCTTCACGGGCAACGTCACCTGACTCCTGCATTAGGCCAGATATAAAGACGACCCCCCAGAACAAAAATAAAAACTTTGGAGGGCAAAAAGAGCAAAGAAGCAATTTTGATTAAATCTTTTGAGAAAAACGATTTCTGGGTAAGAAGAGGTCCCATTATCTGGGAAGAGGGAAATGAAATGGGGTGCACTGAAGTGGAGGGAAACTATCTGGGATTGAAGGTGGAAGGAGCAAGGAAAGTTGAGGAAGAAGAAGAGAGCGGAGTGGAGAGGCTTTGTGTGATGAACATTTTAGGAGCTTGGGGTGAGAAAGGAGCAGAGATTACTCCTGAAATGAATATGTTTTTATCCAAAACTATGAAACAATGGTGCGGCACTAAGCCTCTAACACTATGTAGTATTAGTAGTTGTAATGGTAAACGGGTAAGAAAGAAAATCAATCACCTCAGGGAAAGAAACAAAAGCATTTGTTGAAGATGCAGCATCTAAGGGAATGATGTTGTAAGCTATCAAGTCCTCCGTTAACGCAGAATCTGATTCCATGACCCGCTTGAGCTGCAACATAAAGAAAGCAATTGAAGGAAAGCCCAAATCTAGGAAATATTTAATTCTGATTGAAAGGACAGATACAAAAAGTTTCAGCAGCTTTAGATAAGGACTTGAGGAGATATTATCTATACATATACCTGGAGAGCAAAAGCAAGTTTGGAATGCTGGAGAATTGCGGCCCTCAAAACCAAATGAAATGGATAGGGCAGCCTTGATATCTAGTCTCTCTTTCCTTTAGCCCACAAGCACTTTGGCATCTTGAATGTTTCTCATAAATTTGGACATGTTAGATTAAAAGATTAAAATTAAAATTTTGAAATGAAGGATGGAATGATGTAACAAGAAACATTACCTTGAAGCTGCGTCTTTCTCTAACGTCAATAGCGGTTTCTAAGAGCTGGCATTTTATGAAGCTGTATTATCATCAATGGCTAATTCAGCCAACATTTGAAAGTAATATTGCCACCACAGTAAAAGACAAAGAAAGAAAAAGGAGGGCAGAGAAGGGAAACGGGAAACTGAAGAACAGACCCTAGCAATGGCTTCAAGAGATGGTGTTCCAAGAAGATCAGTCATGAGTAAAAAGACCTTGCATTATTAAAAAATAAGCACATACCTTGCATTAAATCAAGCAAACATTCCAATTTGTCTTGATATAAGTTCACTCAGTCCTAAGAATACATAAGTCAAGCACTTTAATCAAACAAATAGAAAGACATAAGCATGCAAGAGATTTAGAGCTCATTTGATTTCCATTTATAAGCTGCAACATATACTATGATAAAATCTTTACAAAGAAATTCTTCAGGAACATAAAGTTTTCAACAAAAGAAACATAAACCAAATAAGCTCTTTTACAAAATTAGCATAAACTCACAAGCTCTAATTTAATAAGATGATCACATGGGTGAAACCCGCGACACTTCAAATTCACTGCAGACAACAAAAACAATAAAAAAGTGCATAAAAGATATCATCTTAGTCCAATTTGCTTCATACCAAAGAATAAAATGTAACAAGCATGACTTTGACATTAACTTGGAGACGGTCTCAAGAAACATGCCAGGATGTACTAGATGCGACTTCCTTCCTGTCGCACTCACCTGATTATAATGAAAGTTATACATGTTATGTTGCTATAATTTGCATTCATGCATAAAACTTAGGGTGAGTATGTTAACAGAATCAAGATGGGGGAGAATGTTTCATAGATGAGATTTGTGTATAAAATTTTAAATAAGTTCTCACACAGGAAAAGAGAGATGATTTATTTTCCTAAAGAATTTGCTAAAAATCCCCCCTAACAACTAAATGACAGAAGAAAAGGAGTGCATTGATATGATGGGTATAATATTTTTATTGCCTAAAATTTGCATAACACAGTGTGTTCTCCTCATCTTAGGCTTTTCTACCCCATTCTAAATTTTTACTTCTTACTACTCACACTTAACATACTCCAGTTAAGTAACACATTTGCCGATTCAACTTACCCTTTCAGCATTTCCTTCATTATCATTACCAGCATTGTCAACACCTTCATCTTTTTCTTGCATTACATTTCTTATCATGCCAAGCATAGTATCTCTGGGTTTCAAAGCCACCAGTTTGGCTAAGAAGTTCACCTGCACCGACAAAAGTTTTAAAAATGCATATATGAAGTCTTTTTTAAAACAATGACAAACAAAATGTAGTACACTTTTAGGTTTCTGTATGGATGAAGTAAGACAAAAGCAGAGTATTTTAAATAATATTGCCCTTCAAATGAGCACCATGTTAAAATCAGAATAGGGAAACTACATATCAAGCACAACTCTGGCTCAGGAAGAGTATATAATCCGAAGGGCTGACCGGTGGAACAGAGTTGGCACCGGCGGGACAGTAACTGCGGGACAGTAACTGCGGGACAGAGGCAGGAGGCAGGAGGCAGGAGGCAGGACCAGTGACGGTGGTTTCGAAGCTCAAACGGTGGCTGCACGATGGAGGAAAAGGAGGTTTCGACGGTGACTTCGAAGCTCGAAGTTGCGACGGCGGCAGTAGCAGGCCGGTGGCTGGACGGAAGTTAGGGAGTGAGGGAGGAGCTCGATGACCATGAGGAAGGAGTAGCTCAAGGTCAAGGGTGATGGGGGGGAGTGCTGCGCGTTTTGTCGTTTTGGAGTGAGGGTCGGGTAATGGTTAGGGTTCAATCCAAGCGGCGCCGTTTTTGGCTTTTTGCGAAAATTCAGAAAACTGGTCCGGTGCCGGTTCGGTTCGACTGACCGGTTTTCGACCGGTTCGACGGTCTAATATCGGTTTTTCAAAATGCCAGTTTTAGCATCTGTCAGAATCGTTCTCTCTATCAGTTCGCGGTTTGACCGGTTCGACCGGCCAGTTCGAACCGGTTTTTAGAACCTTGAGAATGAATGAAGGAAGGAAAGTTAGGAACGAAAAGGGGAGGGGCACACCACAGAGCAACGCGTTCTTCGTTTTCCCCTTATTCAAGAAACCGGCCGGGTCACGGTTCGATTTGATCAACCGATCTCTGGCCGGTTCAACAGTTCAATTACGACTTTTGAAATTGCAATTTTAACATTTGTCCAAGTCGTTTTTCGCAACGGATCACAGTTCAATCGGTTCGACCGGCCGGTCCGAACCGGTTTACAGAACATTGATTAAAACCATTCTCTTATGTTGTTTTTTATTTTAAATTGCTTAATATAAATTATACTTTCTGTTTTTTTATCAGCTTGTTTTCACATAATTTTTGCATTTGTTTCTTTCTTCACATGAATTGAAGAGTAAAATTGAACTCAATAAAAATTGCAATGTTTGATTTAAAAATTCTTTTTCCTAACAGTATATTTTAGTATCAAATTTTCAATTAAGGCGCACATACTTTTCCCTTTTATTTCCTCCTTATAATATCTCCTCTTTAGTATAAAGTTTTTTTTATGCTCAGCTTAAAGATTTCAAATTGGGAATTTAGTACTTGTTAGAGTTTTATATTCATTAAAAGAGATTAAATTGAGTCTAAACTAATTTTTTTCATGTCAATAAAATTTTATCAGGCCTCTTAATAGGTCCCCGTTAATAGAGGCTCACAGAGCCGACTTCCGTCGCATCCAAGTTCTGGCGTTCTGCGTCGCTGGCATCTGGTCTGCCTACATCTACCAAGGCGTTCTTAAGGAAACTTTAAATTTTTTGTTTTTTTTCTTTTCTAAATTTGTTTTTCTTTTTTGGAATGGTTCAGGTCTATGAAGCGGTTCGGTCCAAATGGCGAGAGGTTTGAGCACCTTACATTTCTGAACTTGGCACAGAATGTGGTTTGTTTTATATGGACTTACATAAGTGAGGCCCTGTTCTTTGATATCTTATTTATTTTTGTTCCTTCCTTTTTGCAAGTTATAGTGTAGAGCGTAGAATGAAAGAAACTCTGCTCTGTTTGTTCTGCTTTGTGCTTTGTGTGCGTGTTTTGGTTAGGGATCTCAACGGGGCAGGGCGGGGGCGGGAGATGCCTCCCTGCTCTTCATCACCGCCCTTAGATTTGCTCCCCATTTTCGTCTCCATTCTCCGCCGTGGGAGAATATTGCTCCCCATCCCCATTTTCTACGGGGTCCCATTTTTCGCGAGGATCCCATTTCCCATCTATCTGATAGTTCTAACTAATTATTAATTTTCATATGATTAGAGCTGCAAGTATCCATCATATACAAAAACAGCAAGATTTTATACAAAAAGTCTAAATAATACGATGGTGACTTCTTTCGAAATGACGCAGTGGGAGGACGCAACGGCAAGCTAAAGGACAAAGCAGTGGACGAGGTGGGAGATGCGGCAACAGAGAGGAGAATGAACACGAGGCAGAGTTACAAAAAGGAACTCCGCAAATAGAAAGCACGATGTGGTGAGGGTGATGGCACGATGAGGTGTGACGATGCAGTGAGAAGGGAGAGTGGCGAGGGGGTGGCTGCAGAGAGATTGGATGGAGTATGGATAGCGTTAGAGATCTCTGAGTTGAAGAAGGGTTATGTAAATGAAGATTAAGAGTTTTGTGTGTGTGTGTGTGTGTGTGTGAGACGCGCGCGTGTGCGCGTGCGTGTGTGTGTTGTGTGTGTGTGTGTTCAATAAATTTATAAATTTCGGAGAATAGCGGGGACGGGGCGGAGATCCCCGCTCGGATTTCGCGCCTGCCTCAGAAAAATTTTGTCCCCCATCTCCATCCCCGCAGAAAAAATTCTCCACAGTCAAATCTCCATTTGGGGCAGTCCCCGCAGGGATTCCTGCGTCTCGGGGAGTTTTACCATCCCTAATTTCGGTGTTATTACCTATGTTAATTTAATATTACAAAAAAAAAATTTTTTATCTAACTTGTGCTCTAAGGCACATGTTAAGATAATAAATTAATTTTTTTTAAATGTAAAAGAATTAAATTTTTAATATATTTGTTTTTTATTTGTTAAATAGAAACATTTAAAACATTCTATTAAATATTAATACATGTTAGTTAAATCCAAGAAAAAGTTTACAGTGATTAAGATATAGTCAAGTGGGAGCAGTGGTGATTCCCTTTCATGGTCTCACTGGAGTTGTGGAATTACCAATACTATTGGTCCAGCTATTAGAATCGAAGCAGGGGCGCATGTACATATAAGTAAAGGGAGGCAATGGCCCCCCAAAATTTTAGTTTTTATTTAAAAAAAAAAATTAGTCTGGTCCCCCTTTCTTTATTTCCCAGCTCCCCTCTCTCTTTTTGTTCCATAACTTTCCCAACCCCCTCCCATTTAATTCCTACAAAAAACCCAGCCCAATATCCCATTTCCTATCCCTTTTTTTATTTCCCAGCGTACAACCAGTCTCCCCCTTTCCCCTTTCCCGCCTTGACTTTCCAAAATTTCAGTGAACAACTTTTTTTATTCTTCTTCTTCTTTATCTCTTTAATCTTCTTATCTTTTACGGTTTTATCTCCTTGACTCTTATTTTTTTTTTGTTTTTTGCAGATTAAAAAAAAGATAGTAATTCAATAAGTGATTCTTCACTCCTCTTTCTCAAAAAAGGTTCTATTTTTATTCTTTTTTATATATTTAGTTATTTACTTAATTAGTTAATTTATTATTATTTGTTAATTAAGTTTATGTTATTATATGTTAGTTTGTATATTTAGTTTTTTTTATTAGTTAACTATTTAATTACAATTTTATATTATTTATACTAGGATGTTAGTATTATTGTTCTGAATTTTAATATTTTATTTTAAATTGAAATATAATTTTTATATTTTATAAAGATTTAGACTGTAATTTGCACTTTTTGCTAAATATATTTTTAATTATAGGAACTTATTTGTCCATTCGAATTATGAGTAAGTTCAAAACTATTGATACATTTTTAAAAAGAAAAGATCAAGAGAATGAAGATGCTTCTACTATTACTACTCCAATACTTGAGGGGTCATCAAATTTCATTACTTCAAGTTCTCAATTGAATAGCTCAAAGCGTCCACGACTTCTTCCAAATCAACTGGATATTTTTTCGTTTGGAAAGAGATCCTAGAATGCGACCAATGATTTGGAAGTTTCCTCCAAATAAAAGAGATGAAATCCGTCGGGCTTATATTAAAGTTGGGCCAAATCAACCAATTCTTGATAATTATCCATTTTCTGGTGATAAAAGTCATCGTCGCTTTCAAGCTTCATGGTTTAAATTGTTCCCATCTTGGTTAGAATATTCTATAGAAGATGATGCTATATATTGTTTTCCGTGCTTTCTTTTTGCTAAGGAACCTTCAATCAATACGGGTTCAAATGCTTTTATTGAGAATGGTTTCAGGAATTGAAAGAAAGTAAATAGTGGAAAAGAATGTGCTCTTTTGAATCACATTGGCAAAGGTCCTAACTCATTCCATCATAAGGCGCTGAAATCATGTGATGATTTGATGAAACAATCACAACATATTGACAGACTTCTTCATAAGCAAACATCAGAAGAGATTGAAAAGAATCGAATTCGACTAGGAGCATCTATAGATTGCATTAGATGGTTGCCATTTTAAGGTTGTGCATACAGAGGACATGATGAAAGCCAAAGTTTAAGCAACAGAGGTAACTTTTTGGAAATGTTGAAATTTTTGGGATCTTACAATGAAAGAGTGAAAAAGAATGTTTTGGAAAATGCTCCAAAAAATGCTAAGTATACTTCAAATTATGTCCAAAAAGAAATTCTACATATTCTTGCTACTAATGTGAGAAATTCAATTAGAGAAGAGATTGGAGATGCCAAATTTTGTATTATTGTTGATGAAGCTAGAGATGAATCTAAAAAGGAGCAAATGGCCATTGTTTTGAGATTTGTTACTCTAGATGGTTTTGTTAAAGAGAGATTCTTTGATCTTGTGCATGTCACTGATACTTGTGCAACAACTTTAAAGAAAGAATTGATTTCTGTCATTTCTCATTATAATCTCCAAGTTGAAAATATTAGGGGTCAAGGGTATGATGGTGCTAGCGACATGCGGGGTGAGTGGAATGATTTGCAAGCTTTGTTTCTTAAAGATTCTCCACAAGCATACTATGTGCATTGTTTTGCTCATAGGTTACAATTAGCATTGGTGGCAGCTTTAAGAGAGGTACTTCAAATTCATGAATTTTTTACTCAATTAAACTCTATTGTCACTATTGTTAGTGCTTCTTCAAAAAGACATGATCAATTACAAGAAGCGCAAGCAATTGAAAATGCAAACTTAGTTGCTCAAAATGAATTAGAAACAGGCAAAGGTGCGAATCAAATAAGCATTTTACAAAGAGTTGGGGATACTCGATGGAGCTCTCACTTTAATTCTATTTGCAGTTTGGTAAAAATGTTTACTGCTACCAACATTGTTCTCAATAATATCATTGAAGACGGGACAACTTATGCACAAAGAGGTGAGGCTTATGGTGTTAGTAAAATATTATTGTCATTTGAATTTATTTTCACTTTGCACTTAATGAAAGAGATTATGGAAATCACTAATGTTCTTTACCAAGCACTGCAACAACAATCTCAAGATATTCTTAATGCAATGCATATTGTTTCTACATCAAAGTTACTTCTTCAACAATTAAGAGATGGTGGATGGTGCAATTTTCTTGCAAATGTTAAAGATTTTTGTGAAAAATATGAAATTGAAGTCCCTAATATGAGTGCACAATATGTTTTTGGAAGAGGTCGATCTCGTCAACCAAGTGTGATAGTTGAGCATCATTATCGAATAGATGTATTCTTGACAACAATTGACTTTCAGATACAAGAGTTGAATAGTAGATTTAATGAGCAAACAATAGAGCTTTTGACTTTGAGTTGTGCTTTGGATCCTAAGGACAATTTCAAATCATTTAATATTGAAGAAATTAGCAAGTTAGCAGAGAAGTTTTATCCCCTTGACTTTCCTTCTAATGAGCTAAATATTTTGAAATCTCAGTTGCAACATTATCAGCATGATATACCAAATCATTTGAAAGGCATTGGTACACTTTTTGAATTGTGCAACAAGTTGCAAGAAACGAGAAAATCAAGAACTTATCACATGGTTGATAGATTAATACGTCTTGTTTTGACTCTACCAGTGTCTACAGCAACAACAGAAAGAGCTTTTTCAGCAATAAAAATTGTTAAGACAAGACTCCGAAGTAAGATGGCTGATGAATTTCTTGCAGACAATTTGGTCATCTATATAGAAAAAGAATTAGTAGCTATTTTCGACACAAATTCAATTATAGATGATTTTGAAAATAGAAAAAAACGTCGAATAGCCTTTTCATGATACAAAACTGTAAGTGGTAATTTTTATATATTATTGTCTTACTTTGATTGAGATTATATATATTTTTTTAATTTTATTAATAGAAATAATAATATAAAATATAACACTGCCCCCCTTAAATAGTTAGCCTAGCTCCGCCCCTGAATCGAAGCATTCAAGTATGTTACTTGCTGTCTTAACGGGACTGTTTCCTCGACTATGTAACCTTAAAATTCATGACTAAGCCTTTTTTTTTAATGACTAAGCTTGATACTAAAGTTTTCAATTTTATGATTATCTGTTTTTTTTCGGTTGGCAACTGTATCCTTCAGCTCAGCAAGTCAAGAATTAATTTATCGCTGATCGAAATTTCATTTAAGGCCAATGAGTTGCTTCATGTACAAGGCAGATTCAAATTCCAACACTTGTTTAAGCAGATTAATAAACTAACCACTAGACTATTTTAAATTTTTTTTGGACACAACCATCCCAAGTTTGTTACTATCCTTTTTTTTCATTATATGGGCTCTTCAACCATTTCTTTTCTGGAAAGAAGCTTTTATAGAGATTTTGGGTCTATCTCCCACTGCATGGCTGTGATTTATTTGTTTATTTCTGTGTCTTCAGTATACTAGTTTTTAAGTGCGATTATTTTTATTTTTTTATCTGCTTGCAGGTACTGGCAAAATCTTCAAAAACTGATTCCAGGTCAGTATAAGTATATCACCAACACTATTTCATGCTCCAGGAAAGCTGAATTTTATTTAAGATAAATCAAATCGATTCAATACCACAATATATATATATATATATATATATATATATATATATATATATATATATATATATCGAATCAACTCAAAGTGGTATAGAGTCTTTTTTTTTATGTCTATTTGGGTTCAGATAGAATCATATTAGGCGTAACACCATGTTATTACCAATGGCATATTAACTTGCATTTCTAAGTAGTAATGCACTATGTTTAAGCTTTCTATTTTTGTTTCACATCATTTCACATTTTCACTTGTAGGACATGAAAGATATATATTCGGTGAAGTTTGGGGGGAAAATGTTTCCTTATTGTTTACCATCTTTATGTATGTAAAAATGGAGAAGTCTATGATCATCTTTTATATAAATTCATGTGGACTGAGAATGCAGCTTAGCTTTCAAATTTCTCATCTTGGCTTATGCTTATTGGCAGACTAACTCGGACTATGAGCAAGTTAGCACATCCAAATGCTCCCCTTGGATATGGACTATGTTTCCTGAACCTTGCATTTGATGGATTTACAAATGCAACTCAGGATTCTTTAAAAGCAAGGTAATATAAGCAAACCTTGTCTCTCAATCTGTCTGATTGCTTATAAACTGCAAAAACTTCCTTGACACCTTCTTTCCCTTCATAATTCACTGACTCTATCCATTATTTTTTCCATTCTTCCTTGGTTGACACTACCATTACTACCACTCGCAAATTCATTAGCATTGTGGTATCTTCTCTGTTGAGTGGGAAGAATCTACAAAGACTGCAGAAGATTTAGCTATTTGAGGAGCAACCTTCAGAAAATTTGAATTCACACAGTGGTGTATCTCATATCAGGATTCTCTGTATGACTCTTATTACACGCCTCGGAGATTAACTTAAATAATTTTTAATCGGCTGTATTTCTTTATTGATATTAACTCAATTTTTGTTACTTAAACCAATGATTATTACAGTTGGGATAATGCGTTATGCTGTTATGTACATATTCAACTTTAAATACACTAAAATCTTTTATGGAAATACAAACTCAAAAAAATATTTACTTGTGTTATTACTTATTTGTGGTATTAAATTAAATATGTAAAAGATCATTTCTTTAATTCTTTTACAACAGTTAATCTAAAACACAGTCCCCTAAGATAAGGGTCTCATAAAGTTCTATGATAACATATGATTGTTGATATGGTCATAATAAATGAGATATAATTCGGTGAAATCCGTTACAAACTCGCCCACTTATGAGCTATAACTCGGCGCGGTCCGTTATGAGCCCACCCATTCATGAGCTATAACTCGGTATAATCTGTTATAAGCTCGTCCATTCATGAGTCATAACTCGGTCAAATAAATGCTTCCACCATAACCGATGATATAACAGTATATGAGAAAGAGACGTTATTCGCCTTTTCATAAACGACCTTAATACCAAAAGCGTAACGGAAAAATAGCCTACAATATAAAGCAAGGTAAAGTGTTCTTTTAAGATCATTCGAACAAGATAATATACTGACTTAAGCTTCGGAGTGCCTTTGCAGGTACACTCCCCCTCCTCTTTATAGCTCGTACTTTCACACCACAACACAAAGGAAAAGCTCGAACTCAAGAGTTGGACGTTCAGCCTCTGAGGACATAACTCGGTTATCACCTCTATTTCGTAAGCAAGATCAATTGGCGCCCACCGTGGGGCCGAAAATATAGAATTTTCTCTTTTGGTCCCATTGTTTTCGCTCGTACTCATGGCTGACGTACCACTTCCTTCACTATCCGAACTCATGCGGATGGTAGCCGAGCTACAACAAGCTAATCAACGGATAACTGACGAAAAGCAAATAATGGCGGCTCAAATTGCTGAACTGAACCATGTTCGGATAGAACATAACGACACTCATCACCAGCAGCCAGAGGATAATGAGCATCATTCCCAGCCCTCTCATGTCTCGGAGACTATCCGAGCTTATGTAATTCATCCCGAGGATGAAAAAGAAGAGTCCGATGAACTTGTAGGACCCTTCATGGAAGAAGTGATGAACTTTGAATTGCCAAAGAGATTCACCCTGCCACTAACCCTCACACCTTATGATGGGCTTGGAGACCCGAAGAAATTCCTCACAAAGTTCTGATCAATAATGATCGTCAACAGTGCATCCGACACTGTTTTATGCCGTTGTTTTCCAAATTATTTAGACGGTCCTGCACTTGATTGGTTGTGTGCTTTGCCTGCAGGTTCTGTTTCGTGATTTCAGCAACTGGCCAAGCTGTTTGAAGAACACTTCGCTGGGTCCGCAATATATCTGCATGACTCTAACTATCTGAACACTATCAAGCAGCGGTAGAACGAAAGTCTGAAGGACTATATGACTCGCTTCACCAAAGTCGCCATCAGTATACCCGACCTCCATCCCGAAGTCCATTTTCATGCAATCAAAAGCGGCCTCCGACCTGGAAAGTTCCAAGAAACTATTGCAGTAGCCAAGCCCAAAACCCTGGCTGAGTTCCGGGAAAAAGCCAAGGGACAAATCGATATCGAGGAGCTCAGACAAGCTCGGAAGTCTGATAAAACAAGCTACAGAGACGACGATAAAACTCCAAATAGTAAGAAAGGTTTTAAACTAACCCCTCGTTTTGACTCTTATACGCAGTTTAACACTGAGCGGGAGGATATCATCAAAGAGATTCTAAATTCAAAACTCATCAAGCCACCAAGAAAGGCCGGCACCTACCAAGACACTAAGAACATAGACAAATCCAAATATGGTGCCTTCCACCAGAAGCACGGCCACACCACTGATGACTGTGTAATAGCAAAGGACCTCTTAGAATGCTTAGCTCGGCAAGGCCATCTCGATAAGTACATCAGAAGTCACATCCAAAAACATTCCACACCTTCCAGGAACGAAGATTCATCAGAACAACAGTACCGAGGAAAAGAGAAGGTAGCGGCGAACAATTATGAAAAGCCACGAGGAGTCATTAATTATATTTCAGGAGGATATGCAAGTGAAGGCTCTTCAAACTTGGCGAGAAAAAGGTCATTCCGAGCAATATGCTCGTTAGAAAGACCACAAAACGAAACAGAAAATCCAACACAACTACCGCAGCTCACATTTACACAAGCAGACTACAACTCTAGTATACAGAACTTGGATGACCCCGTAGTTATAACTCTTCAGTTGGGAGATCTACTGGTAAAAAAAGTACTGCTGGATCCTGGAAGTAGTGCCGACGTTCTATTCTACTCAACATTTCAAAAAATGAAGCTCAATAACAACATTCTCCAGTCAACAGGGGGAGATCTGGTCGGTTTCTCAGGCAAACGGGTCCCAATAATAGGGTCAGTGTGGTTACAAACCACACTGGGTGAGCATCCTCTTTCAAAAACTTGTGATATTCAATATTTAGTAGTAGATTGCTTCAATCCATATAATATTATCCTTGGCCGCCCTTTCTTAAACAAGTTCGGCGCCATTGTTTCTACAGTTTACCTGTGTGTTAAGTTCCCTTTGCAGGACGATCATGTCGTCACAATCCATGGAGATCATAAGGAAGCTCGGCACTGTTACAACATCGGCATGAAGTTCCAAAATTATTCAAAACAACAAGTTAACAATGTCGATCTCACACACAATAGCTCAGCATTAGCCGACCTAGATCCAAGAACCGACTTTCGGGAAAGGCCAACTCCGTCCGACGACTTACAGAAGGTCTATTTCAACAATGACCCTAACAAGTTCACTTTTGTAGGTAACTCAATAAGCAAAGAGGAACTAAACGCCGTCACCACCTTCCTACAAGAGCAAGTTGACCTATTTGCATGGAAACCTTCAGATATGCCTGGCATAGACCCACAAATCATCAGCCATAAACTAGCTATAAACTCATCTGCGAGACCTGTGCAGCAAAAGAAAAGAAAACTCGGTGAGGAAAAACGAAAAGCGTCGTTGGAAGAAACACAAAAACTGATAAGTGCCGAATTCATCAAAGAGATCAGATTTACCACCTGGCTCGCCAATGTGGTTATGGTAAGGAAACAAAATGGTAAGTGGCGCATGTGCGTCGATTTTACTGATTTAAACAAAGCATGCCCAAAGGATTCGTATCCTTTACCGTCCATAGACTCTTTGGTAGATAACGCTTCCGGTTACGCTACCTTAAGTTTCATGGATGCCTATTCAGGGTACAACCAAATACTTATGCATCCCTCTTATCAATGTAAAACAGCTTTTATTACTGACTTTGGAAACTACTGTTATAAGGTTATGCCTTTTGGACTAAAGAATGCAGGAGCAACTTACCAACGTCTTATGGATAAAGTTTTCGCCAAACAAATCGGCAGAAACATCGAAGTTTATGTTGATGATATGGTCGCCAAAACAAAAGTCGGCAGTAACCATATTGACGACTTAACAGAAATATTCGCCCAGATACGCCATTACAACATGCGCCTGAACCCGAAAAAATGCGCTTTTGGAGTACAAGGTGGTAAGTTTTTGGGATTTTTATTAACAAACAGGGGCATCGAGGCAAACCCGGACAAATGCCGAGCAGTTTTGGATATGACAAGTCCTAAGACTATAAAAGAAGTACAACGCCTCACAGGAAGGCTTGCTGCATTATCAAGATTTGTACCTTGTTTAGCTTCAAAGTCTAATCCTTTTTTCCAAACAATTAAAAAGAAAAACAAATTTCAGTGGACAGACGATTGCGAAAGAGCTTCTAACACACTAAAAACAACTCTCTCGCAACCGCCGATTCTACAGAAGCCCCTCCAAGGGGAAGATTTATTTCTGTACCTATCAGTTACTGATTGGGCAATAAGCTCGGCTCTTGTCACAGAAAGAAGCAAAATTCAGCAACCAGTCTACTTCGTCAGCAAAACACTCCACCATGCCGAGCTTAATTATCTGAGAATAGAGAAGCTGGCCTTAACATTAGTCTTCTCAGCACGAAGACTCCAACCTTATTTTCAAAGTCATGTCATCAATGTCAGAACAGATCACCCACTACGACAAGTGCTACACAAGCCCGACATTGCAGGGAGACTTATAAAATAGTCAATCGAACTATCTGAGTTCGACATCAGATATCAGTCCAGAGGGGCAATAAAATCGTAATTTTTAGCCGACTTTATTCCAGAGCTTACAATACCATTAGAAGATAACCACACAAAACAATGAACCTTGTACATAGATGGCTCATCCAACAAAGAAGGATGCGGCGCTGGAATACGACTCGAAGCCGACGATGGTTCCATCCTCGAGCATTCCTTACACCTATCTTTTAAAGCCAGCAATAATCAATCCGAGTATGAAGCCTTGGTCGTAGGACTTCGGCTTTGTTTAGATCTTCAAATCCACACAATCAAGGTATATTGTGACTCCTTGTTGGTTGTTCAATAGGTAAACGACCTGTTTCAAGTAAGAGACCCTCTTCTATCTAAATATTTACTATTAGTCAAAGATTTAATTTCACAATTTAAAAAGTTTGAAATACAACACATACCAAGAGAACAAAACCAAAGAGCCGATATTTTATCCAAGCTCGGCAGTACTCAGTCCGAGATATCTACATTACATCAATTTACTCTAAAATCTCCCAGTGTTGGCCTGACAAAAGTGCTAAGTGTTACTTAGGAAAGTGATTGGCAGACAGATTTCATAAATTATTTACAAACATCCAACATTCCAGACAACATTGGGAATGTCAAAAGGTTCCGAAGACAAGCCACCTTTTTCACATTACTGAACGGAGCCTTATACAGACGAGGATACACTTGCCCTTTACTCAAATGTCTTAGCAGATCCGAAGCCGAAATAGCACTACGGGAGGCACATGAGGGGATCTGCGAAACACACACAGGATCTCGGAGCCTAGCCTCAAAAATCCTCTGTGCCAGCTTCTTCTGGCCATCACTAAAACAAGACAGTCGAAACTAGGTTAGGACCTGTATAAATTGCCAGAAGCACGCCCCAACCATCCACATTCCAGCAGAGGATATGCATCATAGCGATGTCACATGGCCTTTCAACCAATAGGGATTAGACATTCTCGGCCCGTTCCCTACGGCGCCGAGCCAGGTAAAATTTCTTATAGTTGGAATTGACTACTTCTCAAAATGGGTCGAGGTCCAACCTTTAGCTAAAATAACATCACAACAAGTAATATCTTTTGTTTGGAAGAACATTATTTGCCGTTTCGGCATTCCTCGTCATATCATAACTGACAATAGTCGCCAGTTTGCCGATCAGAAATTTTAATCTTTTTTGCAGAACCTCAAAATCAAACAACATTTCGCCCCTGTTGAACATCCTCAGACGAACGGACTAGCAGAGGCAGCAAATAAAGTGATCTTGCACGCACTCAAGAAGAAGCCGGACGATGCAAAAGGGCTATGGGCCGACCTCATACCTGAAGTCCTATGGGGATATAATACAACACCCCAATCATCAACAAAAGAGACGCCGTTCCGACTTGTCTATGGATCTGAAGCAATGATACCACTAGAAATCTCCCAAAGCTCAATTAGGACACAGCTCGGCGAACATGATCAAGCTCGGCGAGCCGAGTTAGACATCATTGAAGAGATCCGAGATATAGCCACACTCAGACAACGCGCCGCATAGCAAACATTATCTCGGCGCTACAATAAATCGGTCAGAAGCCGAACATTCAAAGACTTGGTCATTCGAAAGACAGAGCTCGCGCGACATCCACCATCGCATGGCAAGCTCGCCGCAAATTGGGAAGGGCCGTATCGAGTCACACAAGTCCTCGGCAATGGAGCATATAAACTAGAAACTCTAAATGGTACAATCCTACCCAACACTTGGAATGTATCTTCCTTAAAGAAATTCTATAGTTAAAACTCAGGGACAGGCTTGTACTCTTTTTCCTACTACCAAGATTTTATCCCTAAAGGGTTTTGCTTGGAGAGGTTTTAACGAGGCTAGCCTACCTGAACCTTTGTATCCAAAGGATTGCCAATATTACTATGTGAATAAAGTCTATTTCACTCTTTCTTATATAACAACTTTCTCACTATATCATTCCTATGATTGCTTTTACAATAAATATCATAAGATACAGATTTATCTATGATTTCAAAAAGACGAGTATCCTCGCCTAATTTCAATCCGAACATTATCGGCAAACTCTAACAGGGATATTCTTAACGGAACATTCCCATCAATTATGCAAAGGCCTCTCAAACATTTAAAATCCAAATTAGCCACAAATAAACAATAAGTCAAACAAACTCTATTAGCAGGCTACAAAATAGTAGATAATTATTTAGCAAATATCAATAAGTCTTTGCCAAATCAAAACATCAAAACAGAAACAAACATAAACAGCACTAAAACAATTACAATAATATCTTAAACATTCTCTGCCTCATCCTCGGTAATGCCATCGTCCTCAACTATTTTACCATCTCGGACAATCTTCCCAGGGTCCATCTCAGACAGATCAGCATCAGGCACAAGGAACTTCATCTGCAAAGACGCCCTCTCAAAATCCTCAACAAACGAATCTAAAATCTCATCACCCTTTTTCTTCTCCATTTCTTTAAGCTTCGCAGTTACCTCAATCAACCGAGCTTCCATGCTCGCCAAGTTAGCCTCTTTCTTTTTCAAATCCTCAACATCATTAGCATAGTTCTCTTTGGTCTCCTTCAATTTTTTTTCAGTTTCAGCCAACTTATTCTGGAGTTCGGCAACAGCACCTTTAGACTTACTCAATTCTTCTTTCAACAGCAAAACCTCATTCTTCTCCACCAACACCTTTTTATGCTTCAGCTCTTGACTATGACCTAAACTAGCTAACCTCAAACCAACCACCTACAAACCACAACAAAAAACAATAAAATATACAAGTAACTCCCAACAAACAAAACAACCATAACAAGACATTACCTGCATATACTGACCAACAGCCATTTTGCCAACCTCATTCGCCAACGATACGTCAGCTTCAGACTGACAATGCTCATCGTGAACAGCCATATAGGGATACTCCTTCCCCCATATAGATATACCCTCACTATGTTCGGTCATTTCATGCAGCTTTTTCTGATTCACAACAAAAGTTTGAATCTCCTCTAAAGAAACCCCTTGTTCCTTCTCGCTAGTATCCTTGGACACATCGACCACGATCGATTTCCTCTTCTTTCCAATCACCTTCCTCCGACCCTAACGAGGTTGACTAAATTCTCCAGCTCCACCACCTTTTTCGCGATTGGACGACGACACCTCTTTCTCCAAGTTCTTACTTTTAAAACGCAACCTAAGTGAAGCAGCTGACACCCCCGGATACTTACCACCTGCAAATTCAAAAAGCAAAACAGCAGCTCAGTAAGGCTCAAATACACAAGTAAATCACTAACACATATACACAACTCACCCATATAATCTACCACAGCAGCCCTATTTTCCTCCCACTTTAACAGTTCAAAAATGGAGATCAAATCTTTTCGATCAATTTGTTCCACCAAAAACTCAATTATACACACATTCCTCGAAGTTATAACTTCATCCCCGAGTATATTCTGGGGTTCCGAGCACCACCAAAGGGAAAACCTCTCAGCCAAGAACTCGTCAATATAAAAAGGAAACTCTTTTTCAACATTCCTCACCTTCACATACATCTCCTTAAAGTCCTTGAAAGAAGACTTATATAATTTGAAGATACCAAACCCAGGAGTACTGTTCAGATTAACCCAACCCCCTTTCCAAACTTCTTTAGCTTGAAACAAAGAAAAAAACAAATCTACAGAAGGATCCTCCTCAAGAAATTCCATCAGTATTTTGAAACAACGCAGAAATGCCCAACCATTGGGATGCAATTGTGAAGGAGCACAGTTTAGTTGCTTCAAAATTTGACATTCAAACACTGTAAATGGCAGCCTCACTCTCAGTTCTTCCAACTCACAACTATGCATATAAAAATACTCAAACCCCTGCCCCCTATGACAAATCCTATCCTCACTACTGCATGGCAGCAACTCCACCTGAACCCCAGACCCTGGCCTCACGATTCTGCCAACATCAACCTCCTTCACAGCCGCATCATCCCGAAACAAAGACACCCAACCCTTCACATCCTCACTAACCCAGTCATAGGACCAATCAATCTCCCTTTTCTTCTCCTTCTCAAACCCCATAACCAAACCCAGAACCAAAAGCAAAAACAAAGAAGGAAGAAGAAGACGAAAAATTACAAAATAAAATAAAAATCATGCATACCTCTTTTACTCATTCTGTTTTCAAAGAAGAAATACCAAGGGTCAGGGATAAGCAACTCAGTTCCCAAACCATTCACTTAACCACATTGTAAAGGTAATTACTTCCTCAATCACATCAAACGGTGCATTTGCTTTGGGAAAATAAGAGACTTTAATGATCCACTACTCTTTCTCTCTCCTCACCAAAAACAATAACACGACTCCCCACGTCACAAACATAAAGAATTTTTAATGAAGTAAGTTGAACTGGGGGCTCACTCAGCAACCTATCTCACCGAGTTATAACTCCTTAATAAGCTCAATCTGCTTCATTAAAAACTTTTCACAGGCCAAGCTTGGGGGATGTGATATGGTTATAATAAATAAGATATAACTCGGTGAAATCCGTTACAAACTCGCTCACTTATGAGCTATAACTCGGCGTGGTCCGTTATGAGCCCACCCATTCATGAGCTATAACTCGGTATAATCCGTTATAAGCTCGTCCATTCATGAGTCATAACTCGGTCAAATAAGTGCTTCCACCATAACCGATGATATAACAGTATATGAGAAAGAGACGTTATTCGCCTTTTCATAAACGACCTTAATACCAAAAGCGTAACGGAAAAATAGCCTACAATATAAAGCAAGGTAAAATGTTCTTTTAAGATCATTCGAACAAGATAATATACTGACTTAAGTTTCAGAGTGCCTTTGCAGGTATACTCTCCCTCATCTTTATAGCTCGTACTTTCACACCACAACACAAAGGAAAAGCTTGGACTCAAGAGTTGGACGTTCAGCCTCTGAGGACTTAACTCAGTTATCACCTCTATTTCGCAAGCAAGATCAATTGTGTAACTGTAACTTAAATCTAGACTTTGAATCTGTGACACCAAAAAAAAAATCTATTGAAAATTGTAAATAATAGTAATTGCAAGTCAATGAAAATACTTAATGAAGGAAACAATTAGATAGAATTAGCTCGTAGCATCACTTTAGAATTCTCAAATGATAAGTATGTTGCTAAAAAGACCCTTTTGTTGGATAGAGAGTGCTACAGGATTGATTGAAAAAGCACTTCTTTTATACTAAAAGTTAAAAATTTTATCTAAATTTCTCACCCTTGAAATTGCATACTTGCATGGAATTATATGAAGAGCACTACAGATTTTCAAAAAACTCACTAGAAGTGTTGACTCTGTAGTCAAAAGAGTCATAGGTGCAGTTTGCCTTTAATGAAGAAAGTTAAGAGTAAAGGAAGGCGCTTTATTTTGTAGATTGTTCCCTCCTTCTTTATGAGCTAATGCCTTTTTCATATTCATCATTATATTTTGTTATGTAATGCCTTCTGGATTCCACTTCACAACCACCATCAACAGCCATGGAACTAATTAACTCATCAAGCACTCCATGAAGGAAAGCTCTGCAATCTGCATGCATCATGAATCTGCCACAACACAACACAGGGTCCCTCTATCTTATGTAAGTACATAATTTTGTCTAGAACCCTTTTTTCTTCTTCTGTATGAAAGCACAATGTACATGTCTGTTTTCATGTTCAGAGAGTGAGAGAATTTGTTTATGCCTAATTGGGATTACTTGTTTGAAGAATTCTCTAGATTTGGTTGTGTAAGAAATAGATACAACATTGAGCACACCAAAACCAAAATACCACTCAATTATACTTAAGTTTCGGTACATCAGAAACAAAAAAAAAGGGGGAAGATAATTTATTCTATAATCTATGTACACCAAAAACAAACAAATAAGAATCTAGGTTCCAACTAATTAATGAAAATCCTCTATTACACACTTCTTTTCCCCCTTTTTTTTTGCAACTTTTCTCTTTATGTTTTTGTTCATTATATGTAGTAGGAAAGGCGATATGCCAATGTATACATATGCGCAAGATGACTAATGATAACACACCAGGCTCTGTACATAAAAAAAGGCAAAATGCTGGATTGGAGAAAAACAAACCCAGAATAATGTGAAAAGAAGACAAACCAAAGAATCACACTCTAAAAGCACACTGATTTTTGGTGCCATTATCTAGGAGGTAACCCTTGAGTGAAGGGAAGGATATTGTTAGATATGTTGAAGATGGCAAGAACATACCATTACATTCTTGCCAAGGGTATGCCTTTCAAAGTTTTAGGGCAGAATAAAATTTAAATGTTTCTCAAACTAGGCAAAGAAGGATGTCAAGGATTCAGAAAGGGGAAAATAACCTATGGATATTGGGATCTAGGATTATAAACTATATAGTAGGGCTCTTTTACAGGGTGGCGGTTGTGATGGTTGAGCACTTGGGTTGAGAGATGGAGACTCCACTCCTAGTGTTTTCCTTAAGAAGTTCCTTTCCTGAAAGAAGTTCAAGAACAAATGGTTAGTCTAGCTTCAAACTTTGACAAATTGGAATGCATGACAAGAAAAAGGGTAACGACTAATTGGCTAATTGCTCATAGCAAGTATACAGATGAAACTAATTAGGAGGAGATAACAAAATATGCTTCATGCTATGTATTTAGTACTGTTATAATACTCTAGTCCTTCTGTTCTAGAGCTTAGCTTAATTATGATTTAAGCAATGCATATGTCTGTCTTGTATAATTGTAGATGCTGATATCATCTATCAACTTCCACTCCCTTACATTAAAACCTAACCAACACCACACCTAAATTGCACCGCATTATCATGTTACTGCTGGAATGGATAATTTAATAGCTTTCTCGAAGTCCTGCTTCTGATTCATATTGATTATTGATTTTATAGGAACATTAGTTCAGTGGGGTTTCCAAATATATAATGTTATTAACAGTATATTCATACTTGTTAGTTGTTACTATTACTGTGATAGTATTTCTGTTGGTATTAAAATTGTTCAATCCCAAGGTGTTTAGGTAACTTACACTTTTCGAAAATTGTGGGCTGGGAATCCCTGCAGCCAAAGATCTGAATATCGGAGTTACTTGAACAGGGGAACCAAACTCCACTCTTGATGAGACAGAAACAGCGCTATCATTGTTTATTTGTTCTTCTAAATTCAGCAGCATATCTACTATGGAAATATGTATATCTTATTAGCATTTTGGTTCATTAAAATGATAAGGGTATTAATACATGAAGGAGAAAAAGTAATATACTTTAGAAAAATGATAGAATTTTCATTCTTAATAATGAATTATGTTACCTTGATCCAGGGTTGCAGTAACTAGAACACCGCTCTCACATCCATCTACTTCTTTCTTATCTTCAATTTGTGTGGTTTTCATTTCAGTTTCTATATCCCGGTGTGAAGAGTGTTCCATAATGTCACCAGCTGAGAGAGGGAGGATAGTTGATCCTGTACTGTATTCAGAACTGGCTGGAGAGTCTTCATACAGATCCATTTGCCTGAATCATATTTAAAAAATATTAGTCTTCTTGTTAAGCATACAGGAAATTATATTTTTAAAGTCTTTAAAGTACCTCCAACATGGCTGGCCTCCCTCATTACTACTCAAGTCTTCAACCATATTTTTAAGATCAGCAAGTTTTTAAACCTTGAATCTTGCATTTCGAGTTGTTTGCTTCTTTGGTTCGGTTCAAAAACATTTTGATGCTACAAATGTGACTTCTATGATTCTGCTTTGGTTCTGTTGATGCTGAAACTTTTATTAGAGACTAGAAATATGTTGTCTCTACTAGAGGCTGTGGTCATGAAACCAACTACATATTTCAATTATGACAAAAACATAACGTGCTCAATGCTCAAAATCAAAACAATACAGGCCAAGAGATTATGGAGGTTCACCTTCCACGTGTTTTCAAGACTTTGGTCCATGTCCTCTGTATCAATATTTTGAGCTAGTGAGCTTAGCAACTCTGCTTGTTGCATTAATGCATCTATTTTTGGGTCATCCCTTTTTAGGAATGTTCCTTGAGTTTTATTATTTTGAGCTGCAAAGGCATAATAAACCAGTTTAATATTAGAATAGGAGGATGGCCAAAGTTACATTTGCTGAACATCTTAACTACAACTTGTTTTATGCTTTAGGTTTCAAAATTTGAGAATCATGTTATGTATGTAACTAATAAAATTCAATTTCGAGATAGTTCCCAGAACTACTAAACTTGGCATTACAAATTTGAAGCTCGTCTAGCAAATTGTTTATGATACTGCGAATGGTGTCCTTGGATGCTGATTTATCAAAGTTCCATTTTGCAAATGTGATCTATCTCCAAACTTGATCTTCCTTCCATCATCCGTGATATGAGCCCTCCTGCATTACAATAGGAGAATATTTTAGCATCATTCTTTGTAAATTTGTGTATTGGGATTCATAAATCGTACTTTACCTCATTTTCTTGATAGATATAGCAGATTTTGATGTTGCATCTGTATTATAAGCATGTTGGAAAATAATTTTCTTGTTATTTGAATTGATGTGTGATGAAATGCTGTTCTCTTTAGCTAAAGCTTCATATTTTTGCCTCTTTCTGCAGAGTGTAGAGAAGCGATTTTTCACAGCATTATCCGTTCTGCATACAAAGCATGATCAATAAGATTTGAATGTTCACACAATTTCCATTCTAAATGTGCATGAAGAGGAGAATGACTTTTGTTACCTTCCTGAAACCACTTTCGCTATTTCTGTTCATCTGTTGCCATATATTTTTTTGTTAATATATTATTTATTCTTCAAATTTATTAGATAAATATTTTTTTATTATTTTAATATTGACATAATCTTATTTATATCATTTTTTTACCTTAAAATTATTATAAAAAAATTTTAAAATGTTAAATTATAAAAGCACACAATAAAAAAATATATATATTATCAGAAAAAATATAGTTCTTTACGTACTAATATAATATATATTATCGATTATTAAGTTTATAATTAATTTTTAACCTAATTTTTGATAATTAAAATTTAAATGATTGAAATTATTAAATGCTGAATATTTTGCATCTAACGAATACATTTTTTTTTATTGAAATTAAAAAAAAGATGAGTTGTTAATCAATTCTAAATTTAAATTTAAATTTGAGTAAGAAAATAAAAATATTTTAAATTTTATCTCACTAACCAGAATTAATTTTAAGATAAGAAATTACTTTGTACATTATATATATTGTAGGACAGTATAATTATTTGTTATTTTTAATGGTAAATATTGTCAAATAAAATGGTGTAAGAAATTAGAAGAAAATATATTTACAAGTTTAGAAAATATTAATTTATTTTTCAATAGAATAAATTATATATCGAATAATAAAAGTTGTTATTGGTTTCTCACTTTCTCTTCACACTAACTAATACTCAATGATGGTGTTTCGGTACACCATATTACCAAGAAATATTAATCGATCTAATAACTTTTGTAATGATATAAGTTTATGAATTTGAAAATTTAAAAATCATTTCATAAAATGTGAAGTTTTAACAAGTAAACAATGTTGATCATATTGTTTTGACTTCAAGAATGAATATAATACTAACAAATAAAATTATTTTAAGTAAATTTTAACAAAGACAAAAGTCCATAAGTATTGCTATTAAGGAAAAATTAATCTATTTTAAAGTCAAATACACTTTTTTTTACGGATTTCCTAACTCGGCAAATAGATGACTAATCCACCACATATTGATGCTCTATTTATTAAGGGTCTGTTGCTAACTAATACAATGCAAGATTCGAACTCCAAATACTTACTTAAGCAGACAAATGAGATGATCATTCAACCAATTTAAACTAATTAAAATAAATATTATTTATTTTTAATATTTTTAAGTTGTAAAGTATTTATAATAATAATTACTATAGATATTTTTCATTTAAATTTTAATAAAAAAATTTTATATGATTTTATGTATTATTTCGTGCAGGGCACGGGAACATACACTAGTTCAATTTTAAAAAATAAATTTATTTTAATTCAAATACAATATTTAATCATTTTATATTTTATAATATTAGCTATTATTTATGTATGATTAGCAAATTTATTTATAATATTAGCTATTATTTGTGAAAAAAATTGAGTTCAAATGTTTACTCATTTATATATTATATATACATATTTAGATTATATTAAAGTTGCAAATTGGATGTTGGGTATTCGAATAAAATTTGTTCGACGCTTAATTCAATTCTCCTAATTGTAATTCGGTTGCCAATTTGCTACGACAAAATTAGAATAGATTGGATACAAATTATGTTGCCAATCCTATTTAGCCACTAACCGCTGAAATAGAAAAAGAAAAGAAATAGAGAAAAAGAAAACAGAAAAAAAAATTGAGTAAAGTTTTATTTTTTTTAGATATGTTTAGATGAATAAAAAATATAAAAAATAATATATAATATTATAAAAAACAATATTAATATCACGTACATTTTTTTCCATCTAATATCAAAAGAAAAAATTTAGTAAATTCTAATTCTTTTATACTATTCATTCTTTTTCTTATTCAATCAAATAAAAAAATAATTTTTTTTTCAATTTTTTTTTTCGATTTCCTTTCTCTTTTTTTCACGTCAATCAAACACCTCCAAAATGTATAACTTTTAATTAGAGACGAAAGTGAGTCGAGTTGAGTTGAGTTAGACCAAGTTTAAGCTCGACTCACAAAAATTAAGCTTGGCTCATGGTTCGACTCATTAACAATCAAGCCTATTTTATAAGTTTAAATTCGATTAAACGAAAGCTTATGAGTTGGCTCGAACTCACGAACTGGTTCAAATAATATGAACATAATCTATAATTTTATATCAATAAATTATAACTTATATATATTAAAAATATTTTTAAAAAATTAATTTTATATATTATTTATCTATAAATTATAAATTTTTTATTTATATCTTTTATCAAAATTATATATAAAAAGTTATTATAAAATTTTAAATAATTAAGAACATTAATATACGTAAAATTATTATTATTATTATTATTAATACATATATCCTATATGCATTTAATTTAAACTATTATATATATATATATATATAATCAATTCAGCTCATAAGCTAATATCTCGACTCATTTAATTTATGAGCTCAATTTTAAACTCAAACTCAACTCAACTTAACGAGCTATTAACGAATCGAGCTCAAACTGAGTTATAAAGTGACTTGATTTACTTTTAATCCTATTTCTAATTTCCAATACAAAGTCTAATTCCTCAAATTTGTGTATTCTTGACTCACAAATTCACAATCTGATGCCTATTTGGCTTAAGACTCATAAGTGTGCATTCCAATATAAAAGTTTTGAGTTATCAGAGATGTGTGAAGTAGATATTTAATATGCCACGTTGGATATATTTTTAAATTTTAACAGTAATAGCTAAGAGATAGCAGTCGCTAATAAATTATAATTTAAATAGTATAATTTTTTTATATTCATTTAAAAAATTACGGATTTGAATTTCACTTATAACTTTTAAAAAAATTATTTTTCAAAAATTATATGTACGTTTTTCATTTGAAAAATACTGTTTGAAATTCAATTTTTATTAATGCAAAATAATCAATTATATTCAAATTGAAAAATTCTCATGGATTTAGTTCGTTTTGTTTTTTATTAGCAAATTTTTTAATAAACACAAACTAGGAATCTATTTATGAAGGATTTGGATCCTCTAAAGTTTGAATTTCACTTTAGAGAGTAAAGTGTGATCTCTACCCTTGAATAGTTTCTCTTTCATATTTATTATTGGTCCCACCTATAAAATTAATGGTAAAAGATCACACTTTACTCTCTAAAGTGAAATTCAAACTTTAGAGGATCCAAATCCATTTATGAAACTCCTATTAAAAAAATATATATACTAAAAAATCAAATTTTTAGAAAAAAAAATTTACAGACAAACCAAACTCTAAATTCCTTTGACCTTAAATTCTAAAGTTAAAATTGTTAAAAAAATAATTTAAATAACACCAAAAATATTGAGAAATTGGGGATATGCATAGTTGAATGATTGTTTTTTATTTAATTAAAAAAAAAGTAAGCAAAGTCTTAACCAGCCAACTTCGATCAGGCGATCACAATATAATTTTGGAATACGTATGGTTGACCTTAAATAATTGCTTTTAAAAATAAAATAATGTACGGAGGCAGAAAAGCTATGCTAGCTCTGGTGCACCAAGAAAATTGTAGCAAAGTAACTTGAAAAGGAATACAAATACATAATGAAATACCCCAATGATGATATACATGGCCGAGTCAATGGTTCATAAATCATACTAATGGTTCAGTCAAGCAAGACATGGAGTAGTTTATTGGATCCCACTGACCTGATTCCAAGGGTTGAGGTGTTTTAAAGTTTTGTTTGAGAAATTTTAAAAGTTATTTTTTTAAATTTTTAATTTATAAAAAATAATAGTATTAATATTTGGTGTAATTTTTAAAATTTTTAAAAAAAATTATTTAAGTATTTATATTTTATAAAAAAATAAAAAAAATAATTTTTTTATAATAAAATTTTTTATTATATTTTTTTTTAAATAAACACTTTTAGAATTAAAAAATTAAATATAAAATAATTTATTTATAAACTACTTTTAATATAAAAATTTATTGTTTAAGTTATTTTAAAAAAAAATAATTAAATTATTTATTCAAATTGAACTTAAACCCTATTCAATATTTTAATATGCATATTCTTAGTTTAAAGTCGCTTGAGCTCTTTCCATGTTTGATGAGGAGGAAAATCGCATTTCAGTATGTCATACCACCACTATAAAATACAATTAAATAATCACCATAAAATACAATTAAATAATTAACATCAGATTCAGAATTTAAAAAAAAAAGTTGGAAGAAGAGGGAAGATGAGAAAGGTAAGGAAAAGAGAGAGAGGTGGTGGTTTAGGTGTGTGCCAGAAAAATAATGAAGTTGCTATCATGGGAATAGATTTCAGTTATGAAGATTTAGGCTGTATTAATGTTTGGTAAACATGTTGGAAGCACAAAAAATATGTTTAATTTTTTTTGAACGTTATAATTTTGTTTGGTTAACTTTTTTTTCTTTAAACGCGAACATAATTCTGGATTTGAACTCCCGTTTATCAGAAGCAACCAATTGTAACTTTTGCATTTAGCTTTTGCGTTCACTTGATCAATTAAAAAATTAATTGACATTCTACTAATTTTGTCATTTAATCTCATTTACAATAAAAAATACTAAAAAAATAATCATAAGAGTTCTTAAATATTTTTTTTATAGCTATAACTATGCTTTATAAACAAATATTTTTTTTAATATTATTATTAGTACTCTTTGTTAAAGTTTTAATTTTTATTTTTTTCTTGCTAATAGTATGAATATTTTTATTTAGAATGTTTTTAATGTTCACTTAGGTATATTATTGTATTTTTTTAATAGATTTTTTAGTATTCATTGTTCATATAAATTTTTTTAATCATTTTTATTAATACGTATTTTTTTATAGAACTTTATTTTTTTATTTGACTTTGTATATTTTTTATTATATATTTTTAAATTAGTATATATTTTATTTATTATTGTTAATTTTTATAATATAAATTTCATTAGAAATAATTAAATACAAAAAGAGTACTAAATTTTAACACATAAATTTAAATTATTTTTAAAAGAAATTATAGTCAAATAGTATTAAAATAATATAGTTTTGAATGATATAAATTTATGTCTTTTTTTTAGTATTTTTTGTCTAAACGTAATTTTGAATGATGTAATCCAAATAATATTCATTTTGTTATAATCCATTTTGATACAAAATTGCTAAACATAAATCACGTTTAACACGAACTCACTTTTTATCAAAATCAAAGTTTATAAAATCAATTTTATACAAATTCTCGTTTGCAAACTCTAATCCAAACACATATTTAGTATTTGTTTGAGCACGAATAAGTTGGTAAAAAAATTTTTAATGAATTTTTTTATTTTTAATATATTTAATAAATTTATAATAATAAAAATAAAAATATTAAAAAATAATTTTTTTGAGAAGTTATAATTTATTTTTTTAAATTTTTTAAAAAAAAAATATTTTTACGTAATAAATAAACAAAAAAAATATTTTTAGATTATTATATTTAATCATAATTAATAAATAAACTTTTTTTTGCATAAGATAACCAAACATAAAATTATTTTTATTTTTCTATAAAATTAAAAAAAATTCAAAAAAATATTTTTTTAAAAGCTTACCTAAACAAACTCTTAACACATACCATTAAGTTAAAAGCACATTTTTAATTAAAAATATTATTTACACGCTAAAATCAGCTGTAAGTCTAATGTATTTTATATTACATATATATTTTATTTTAATAATTAATTTTGATATACACCTAAAGTAATTAATTTTAATGCACCTCTTGGTTAGCACAAAAATAAAAGTTAACAGTTAAATTTGTTTCTAAAATATTACATTATCTCTAAATTAATTTCAAAAGATTTAATTAATTAAATTATTTTTAAAAAAATACAATTGTATTGATTATAAGATAAATAATAATATATAAATAAATAAATAAATAATAACACTCTTATTCTAATAATATTATTTATTTTTTATAAATTTATACAAATATATAATACAGTAATGATATTATCAAGAATTAATGATATTATTATTTTTCATAAAAATATTAAAAGATTAATATTTTAGTGTAAAAAATTAAATAGCAAAATTTAAAAAGAAAAAATATTAATAATCTAAAATTTTATAAAGATCCAGCTCTATGAAAGTGAAGATTTGTAGAAGAAACATGCCACCACTTTATAGCATCAGCGAATGAGCAGAGCCACAGTGTATATGAAACCAATAAGAAACGTCCACGTGGAATTTCGACGTAAGTTGGCGCGCACCGATCCCACCGTCCTATATTCCCGTCTTTCTCCCGAAGCACACACATATCGTGGCATTCATTCATCATCATAATTAAAGTACATAAACCTCAAAACGCCGTCGTTTCATTCATGGAGGCTCACGGATCCGGTCTCCGCCGCATCCTGGTTCTGGCCTTCTGTGTCGCCGGCATCTGGTCTGCCTACATCTACCAAGGCGTTCTTTAGGAAACTCTGTAAGACACGCTGATTCGATCATTTCTGTTAAAAATTTTTAAATTTTCGTTTCTGAATTCGTTTTTCTCTTTTAAAATGAGTCAGATCCACAAAGCGGTTCGGTCCAAATGGCGAGAGGTTTGAGCACCTTGCATTTCTGAACTTGGCGCAGAATGTGGTTTGTTTGATATGGTCTTACATAAGTGAGCCCCTGTTTTACTTCTTTGTTTGGTTCTTTCATTTCTGCAAGTTACAGTATAGAATGAAAGAAATTTTGTTTGTTCTGCTTTGTGTTTATGCGCGTTTTAGTGTGGTTGCTTATGTTATTTTGATATTGCAAAATAATAATAATACAGTGATTAAGATATGGTCAAATGGGAGTACTGGTGGTGCACCTTGGTGGTCTTACTGGAGTTGTGGAATTACCAACACTATTGGTCCAGCGATGGGAATTGAAGCACTCAAGTATATTAGTTACCCGGCTCAGGCATGTTACTTTTCTTCATTGTATGAGCTCTTCAAACTGTTTTTTTGGAAAGAGGCCTTTTTAGAGATTTTGGACCTACCTCCATTGCACGGATGTGATATATTTCTGTGTCTTCAATATACTGGTTTTTAATGGTGGTGGTGTATTTGCTTTGTTGTCTGCTTGCAGGTACTGGCAAAATCCTCAAAAATGATTCCAGGTCAGTTTATGTATATCACTGTCACTATTTCATGCTCTAGAAAAACTGAATTTATTTAGGATAATTCAAATCAATTCAAAGTGGTATAGCCTTTTATGTCTATTTGGGTTCAAATAGAATCACATTAGGTGGAACACCATGTTATTACCAATTGCGTAGTAACCTTGCATTTATGAGTAGTGATATGGTCGTCATAAACGAGCTATAACTCGGCATGGTCCGTTATAGCTCCTCCATTCATGAGCCATAACTCGGTCAGATAAATGCTCCGTCATAACCGACGATAAAACGGTAACATAATCAAGGGACGTTACCTACCTTTTTGTAACCGACTTTAAATACTAGAAACGTAACAGCCGAGCAGTCGACCATATAAAAGCCAGGTAAAGTATTTTCTTCGACAAGTAAGAGATAATGCAATATACTGACTTAAGATTTGGAGTGCCTTTGCAGGTACACTCCCCCCTCATTTGTTCGCACTATTCACGTCACACAATAAAGAAAAGCTCAGAATTCAAGGATCGGACGATCAGCCTCAAAGCGTATAAGCTCGGTTAATATCTCCATTTCGCAAGCAAGAACAATTGGCGCCCACCGTGGGCCGAGGAAATCAAATTTTTCTTTTGGTCCCATTACCCCTGCTTACGCCCATGGCTGACGTACCACCTCCTTCGCTATCTGAACTTATGCGGATGATAGCTGAGTTACAACAAGCCAATCAACGGATGGCCGATGAAAATCAAATAATGGCTGCTCAAATCGCCGAGTTGAATCATGTTCGGATAGAACATGACGAGACTCATCATCAGCAACCAGAGGATAATGAACATCATTCTCAACCATCACACGTCTCGGAGACTATCCGAGCCAACGAAGTTCAACCCGACGATGACAAAGGAGAGTCCGACGAACTTGTGGGACCCTTCACAGAAGAAGTGATGAACTTCGAAATGCCAAAGAGATTCACCTTGCCACTAACCCTCACACCTTATGATGGGCTCGGAGACCCAAAGAAGTTTCTCAAAAAGTTCCGATCAATAATGATCGTCAACGGGGCATCAAATATTGTTCTATGTCGCTGTTTTCCGAATTATTTAGATGGTCCTGCACTTGATTGGTTGTGTGCTTTGCCTGCAGGTTCTATCTCGCGATTTCAACAACTGGCCAAGCTCTTCGAGGATCACTTCGCCGGATCAGCAATATACCTGCATGATTCTGACTATCTGAATACAATCAAGCAAGGGCAAAACGAAAGTCTGAAGGATTATATGACCCGCTTCACGAAAGTCGCCATCAGCATACCCGACCTCCATCCCGAAGTCCATTTGCATGCAATCAAAAGCGGCCTCAGACCTGGGAAGTTCCAGGAAATAATTGCGGTAGCCAAGCCCAAAACCTTTGCCGAGTTCCGGGAGAAAGCCAAGGGCCAAATAGATATTGAGGAGATCAGACAAGCTCGGAAATCCGACAAACCGAACTACAGAGATGATGACAGACCTCCGAACAGTAAGAAAAGTTTTAAACTAACACCTCGCTTTGATTCTTACACGTAGTTTAACAATAAACGGGAGGACATCATCAAAGAAATTCTAAATTCAAAACTCATCAAGCCACCAAGAAAGGCCGGCACCTACCAAGACACTAAGAACGTAGACAAATCTAAATATTGTGCCTTCCACCAGAAGCATGGCCACACCACTGATGACTGTGTGGTAGCAAAGGATCTTTTAGAATGTTTAGCATGGCCACCAAAAGCATACCCTTTGGACTAAAGAATGCAGGAGCAACCTACCAGCGACTTATGGACAAAGTCTTCGCAAATCAAATCGGCAAAAACATCGAAGTATATGTCGACGACATGGTCACCAAGACACAGCTCGGAAAAAACCATATCGACAACTTATCAGAGATTTTCGAGCAAATTCGCCACTACAACGTGCGTCTAAACCCAGAAAAGTGCGCTTTCGCAGTTCAGGGAGGTAAATTTTTAGGTTTCTTACTGACGAACAGGGGCATTGAGGCGAATCCAGACAAATGCCGAGCAGTCCTAGAAATGACAAGCCCAAAAACCGTAAAGGAAGTCCAACGCCTCACCGGCAGACTCGCTGCACTATCTAGATTTGTTCCATGCCTAGCTTCAAAATCCACTCCTTTTTTCCAAACGATAAAAAAAAAAACAAATTTCACTGGAACGACGATTGCGAGAGAGCTTTTCAAACCTTAAAAACTAATCTCTCCCAACCGCCGATCTTGCAAAAACTCCATCAAGGGGAAGACCTATTCCTGTATTTATCAGTGACTGATTGGGCTATAAGCTCTGCTCTTGTTATAGAAAGGAACAAAACTCAACATCCAGTATACTTTGTCAGCAAAACTCTTCAACACGCCGAGCTCAATTACCCAAGAATTGAAAAGCTGGCTTTAGCATTAATTTTCTCAGCAAAAAGACTCCGACCTTATTTCCAAAGTCATGTTGTCCATGTCAAGACCGATCACCCATTACGCCAGGTGTTACATAAACCAAAAATTGCCAGACGACTTATTAAATGGTCAATAGAATTGTCAGAATTCGACATAAGGTACCAATCAAGAGGACCAATTAAGTCCCAATTTTTAGCAGACTTCATTGCAGAACTAACTACTCCATCAGAAGACGATCATACAAAACAATGGACCTTATACGTCGACGGCTCATCTAATACCGAAGGCTGTGGCACCGGAATACGCCTCTAGTCTGACGATGGCTTTATTCTAGAACATTCATTGCACCTAACATTCAAAGCTAGCAATAATCAATCCGAATATGAGGCCCTCGTTGCAGGACTCCGCCTTCGCTTGGACCTTCACATTTCAACTCTAAAGGTATACTGTGACTCCTTATTGGTCGTACAACAGGTAAATGACCACTTCCAAGTAAGGGATCCTCCCCTTTCTAAATATTTATTATTAGTTAAAGATTTGATCTCAAAGTTTTCAAATTTTGAAATTCAACACATCCCACGAGATCAAAACCAAAGAGCCGATATCTTATCTAAACTCGGCAGCACACAATCCGACTTATCCACACTGCACCAATCCACTATTACATCACCGAGTGTAAGTCTAACAGATGTACTAAGTGTCACACAGGAACAGGGATGGCAAGACGATTACATACAATATCTAAAAACAGGTCAAATACCTAATAAGGTAGACAACACAAAAAGATTCCGAAGACAAGCTTCGTTCTTCACATTGATCAACGAAACCTTATACCGCCGAGGATATACTCGGCCGTTACTAAAATTTCTCAACAAAGAGGAAGCCAAACTAGCCCTGTCGGAAGCACATGAGGGCTTTTGCGGAACACATACAGGAGCTCGGAGCCTAGCCTCAAAAATACTCCGCGCAGGTTTCTTTTGGCCAACCTTACAACATGACAGCAAGACTAAAGTTCAGACTTGTGAAAACTGTCAGAAACATGCACCACTCATACATCTCCCTGCCGAACAACTACATTATTCCTACGTAAGTTGGCCTTTCTATCAATGGGGGCTTGACATCCTCGGTCCATTCCCAATGGCACCGGGGCAGGTAAAATTTTTATTGGTTGCAATTGATTATTTTTCAAAGTGGTTGGAAGCCAAACCTTTAGCCAGAATCACATCACAACAAATAATTTCCTTTACTTGGAAGAATATTATTTGCCGTTTTGGCATTTCCCCTCATATCATCACTGACAATGGTCGCCAGTTTGCTGACCATAAATTCCAATCCTTTTTGCAGAACCTTAAGGTCAAACAACATTTCTCCTCCGTTGAACATCCTTAAACAAACGGGCTAGCAGAAGCAGCGAACAAGATCATACTACATGCTTTAAAGAAAAAGTTAGATGATGTCAAAGGACTTTGGGTAGAACTAATACAAGAAATCCTTTGGGGTTACAACACAACACCTCAGTCATCAACAAAAGAGACTCCATTTCGCCTAGTATATGACTCTGAATCTGTGATACCCTTAGAAGTCTCACACAGCTCGGTCCGAACTCAACCCGGCAATCAGGATGAAGCCCGGCGAGCCGAGCTAGATCTCATCGAAGAAATAAGGGAAATATCCACACTGCGACAATGCGTGGCTCAGCAAGCAATCGCCCGACGACATAACAAGTCGGTCAGAAACTGATCATTCCAAATCGGCGACTTAGTGCTTCGAAAGACGGAAACTGTAACACCCTAACTTTTAGCACGTCATGATCGTACCAAAAGTAAGGCGTTATGGACCTGATTTCCTTTATTATAAATTTACTATTGAGCCTTTACGTCGATATCACGTTTCAGTTTTTAAGAAAATTTCAGAAAAAGATTTTAGTAGTTAAATTCACATAACAAAAGATCTTCAAGTAATAATAATCACATAATTATTAATAATAATAGATACTATACAATTATATTCAATGTAAAACTCAAATACAATACCTATCCCTCTGGATAAAATAAAAACCCTAAAGCAACAAGGACGAGGGAACTCTATAAAAACAACAGGAATCACAAGTAAATCTACTAATCGTCTGCAGCTTCTTACTGAATCTCCAAACCTGTGTCACTGAAAGGGTGGAAGATTTGGGGTGAGAACAACCACACGTTCTCAGTAGGGAATGGGAATGCCGTAAAAGTAATGGAATAAAATGCAAATAATTAACTTTACTCAATAAAACTTTATTTTTATCGAACCCTTTAAAAATACTCTTATTCTACTTTAGCTAACAAATTACCTCTTTTAAAAAAAAATCTCTAAACTCAAATCAAATTTTAAATATAAAAACTAGTCACATTTTCTGTCTCTCAGCCACATAGTTAATCCTCAGTCAAATGTCAACTCGTAATCACTTTAATACACTCACAAACAAGTAGTACAAGCAAGAGATTCAATTCAATGTACAAGCAAGTCGCAACAAGACAAACAGTACAATCACAAAGTAATAAGACAAGCAAGCGCAATCAAATGCAAATGTGCAAACAACATGATGCATGTCTATCCCTAACGCAGGCCATGAGCTCATGTGTCGGTTGCCTACCCGCTTCCGACATTACCCAGGCACAAGTCCCAGGTATGGCTTTCCAGATGCATCAGTGTGCTTACAAGTCGTACGGCCAGGCCGCATACAGTGTGACTTCAAGTCGTACGGCCAGGCCGCATACAGTGTGACTTTCCAAATCAATAAGCGTACATCTGGAAAACAGTTCTCAGTGTGTGGGCGTCTCCACTTTACATTTGGCACTAAGGCCCAAACAATATCACATCTGCTCTCCTGTGGCAGACATTTCATTAATTAATATATTCTTTAAATCCTTGTTCTCTGCTCTCCTGTGGCAGAGATTCCTTTTCTTAATAAACCGAGCTCAAATCTTTACTTAAAACAAAATCTCTCCTTAAAATATTGGGTTTAAAACATTATATTTTTCTTAATAAATCAAACTTTAAAATAGAATAAATCTTATCTTAACTAAATATATTTTAAATAATTTAACTTTCCAAAACCAAATCTTTTAAAATAACTTTTCAAATAAAACCTCAGATTTTATAAAATTTCGGCGGCATTTTCTCTAAAATTCGATCTAAACCACCCTTACGGGTTCCCTATTCCTCAATAATTCACCAGCCTTTTTCTCAACAATTCTCAAATCAGCGAAATTCTTAATAATCAGAAAACAGTCACATTCACAGCAATAATCCATACTCAATAACATTGCTATTATTAATATATATATATATATATATATATATATATATATATAGATATATTTGCAATTATTCAATTAATTTTGTAGGCATTCTAAATTAAAAACGTTTATCTTTAAAAATAAATCCCCTACCTTCGTACGTAATCGAAATACTCGAAATTCCGAAGAAACTTTCTGACCGAGCTGCTGAAAGAGAAAGCGTCAGAAATCGTCTGTGCTTCTTAGAACTCCAGTTAACTGAACTCAAAGGGAAAAGGAGCTACGTCACCGTCAACTTCTACCGATCAAAAGCGATGCCAATACGTAGAGGAGAAGGATACGAACACTTTTATCGGATTACAGTTTTTATCAGAATTACAAATCATAAGAAATCGAACTCAAAAGGGGTAAGGTTCCATAGTTTCTGATTCCTCTCACTCACGGCTTACTCTCTCTTTTTCTTTCAAGGTTGGTTCGGTGATGCATGAAGGAAAATAAAGTATGATTAGGGATGATAGTGATTAAAAAGGATTTGTGGTAGTAAGGTTTATTAGGTGTCATTGGTTATTAAATGAATATAACATGTGTCATGGTTGCATAGATATATGTATACATATAAGCCACGACCTTTATTTCTCTTTTTCTTTCTAAAGAGTTCGGCTATAATGAATAAAAGTGATAAAAGAAAATGATGCTAATGAATGATAGTTTGCAGTGTGAAAGTATTATTAGGTGTCATAAGTATATATAAGTATAATAGCATGCAAGCCACGTTCATTTCTTTCTTAGTCTCTTAATGATATTAGTTATATATATATACTTGTAAATGAGCCGCATTTGGCTTTTCTTTACTCATGTTTTCTTAATGGCTTCGGCCAAAAGAAAGAAGTAAATAATAATAATAATAATAATAATAATAATAATAATAATAATAAAAGATTAACTTAATTTTTGCCTATTAAAATAGTTTTTAATAAATAGTTCAAACTAATAGAATAAGTTATATTTAAATTAAACTTCAATAATCATAAAATTTTATTTAATTATTTTTGTTAAAAATAGATTTCTTAAAATAAAATCTCAATATAATATGATAACTTATAAATAACTAATTACTTAATTTTCAAAAAATTTGAGATGTTATATCCTACCTACCTTACAAAAATTTTCGCCGTCGAAAATTGTTATATTGAAACATGTTTAAATTCCAACTGAAAAAAAAAATAAGGTCCTCGAAGAGAAGTACAGAAAAAAGTCAAAGATAATATTTGAAAAAGGACAGGTAGGCAATTGGATTTACGGACAAACGGAGGTACATAGGGACAATAATAAGGTTTGGTCGGGAAATAATCAAATCACATTTTAGGAAATTTCAAGACAAGGATTCCAATGAAAATAACGAAGGAAGAGGTGGCACCAAGTCACATAGCATGAGTAAAGAATATACGTCGAAACGAATCCTTAAAACGTAACTTCTAACTTCCCAAACCCCGTGAATGGCATAACCTGTTATTTCTATTTTGTCTATGATAATCCGTTAGTGTTTTCGTATACACAAATCATCAGTATTAAGTTGGCCAGACCTAATACCATGAGAAATGCAACGGTCGACTAACAGCATTAATCAATAGACAGTCATGCATCTAAAACTCAAATTCTTGTCATTAGGACAAGTCCTATTGCATGACAGACACTCAGAGTATGCAGTAAAGCATAGTCAGTCCATTCCCAAGGCTCTAACGGGAACAAACTGCTCTGATACCATAATGTAACACCCTAACTTTTAGCACGTCATGGTCGTATCAAAAGTAAGGTGTTATGGACCTGATTTCCTTTATTATAAATTTACTATTGAGCCTTTACGTCGATATCGCGTTTCAGTTTTTAAGAAAATTTCAGAAAAAGATTTTAGTAATTAAATTCACATAACAAAAGATCTTCAAGTAATAATAATCACATAATTATTAATAATAATAGATGCTATACAATTAGATTCAATGTAAAACTCAAATACAATACCTATCCCTCTGGATAAAATAAAAACCCTAAAGCAACAAGGACGAGGGAACTTTATAAAAACAACAGGAATCACAAGTAAATCTACTAATCGTCTGCAGCTTCTTACTGAATCTCCGAACCTGTGTCACTGAAAGAGTGGAAGATTTGGGGTGAGAACAACCACACGTTCTCAGTAGGGAATGGGAATGTCGTAAAAGTAATGGAATAAAATGCAAATAATTAACTTTACTCAATAAAACTTTATTTTTATCGAACCCTTTGAAAATACTCTTATTCTACTTTAGCTAACAAATTACCTCTTTTAAAAAAAATCTCTAAACTCAAATCAAATTTTAAATATAAAAAATAGTCACATTTTCTGTCTCTCAGCCACATAGTTAATCCTCAGTCAAATGTCAACTCGTAATCACTTTAATACACTCACAAACAAGTAGTACAAGCAAGAGATTCAATTCAATATACAAGCAAGTCGCAACAAGACAAACAGTACAATCACAAAGTAATAAGACAAGCAAGCGCAATCAAATGCAAATGTGCAAACAACATGATGCATGTCTATCCCTAACGCAGGCCATGAGCTCATGTGTCAGTTGCCTACCCGCTCCTGACATTACCCAGGCACAAGTCCCAGGTATGGTTTTCCAGATGCATCAGTGTGCTTACAAGTCGTACGGCCAGGCCGCATACAGTGTGACTTTCCAAATCAATAAGCGTACATCTGGAAAACAGTTCTCAGTGTGTGGGCGTCCCCACTTTACATTTGGCACTAAGGCCCAAACAATATCACATCTGCTCTCCTGTGGCAGACATTTCATTAATTAATATATTCTTTAAATCCTTGTTCTCTGCTCTCCTGTGGCAGAGATTCCTTTTCTTAATAAACCGAGCTCAAATCTTTACTTAAAACAAAATCTCTCCTTAAAAGATTGGGTTTAAAACATTATATTTTTCTTAATAAATCAAACTTTAAAATAGAATAAATCTTATCTTAACTAAATATATTTTAAATAATTTAACTTTCCAAAACCAAATCTTTTAAAATAACTTTTCAAATAAAACCTCAGATTTTATAAAATTTCGGCGGCATTTTCTCTAAAATTCGATCTAAACCACCCTTACGGGTTCTCTATTCCTCAACAATTCACCAGCCTTTTTCTCAACAATTCTCAAATCAGCGAAATTCTTAATAATCAGAAAACAGTCACATTCACAGCAATAATCCATACTCAATAACATTGCTATTATATATATATATATATATATATATATATATATATATATATATATATATATATTTGCAATTATTTAATTAATTTTGTAGGCATTCTAAATTAAAAACGTTTATCTTTAAAAATAAATCCCCTACCTTCGTACGTAATCGAAATACTCGAAATTCCGGAGAAACTTTCTGACCGAGCTGCTGAAAGAGAAAGCGTCAGAAATCGTCTGTACTTCCTAGAACTCCAGTTAACTGAACTCAAAGGGAAAAGGAGCTACGTCACCGTCAACTTCTACCGATCAAAAGTGATGCCAATACGTAGAGGAGAAGGATACGAACACTTTTATCGGATTACAGTTTTTATCGAAATTACAAATCATAAGAAATCAAACTCAAAAGGGGTAAGGTTCCATGATTTCTGATTCCTCTCACTCACGGCTTACTCTCTCTTTTTCTTTCAAGGTTGGTTCAGTGATGCATGAAGGAAAAGAAAGTATGATTAGGGATGATAGTGATTAAAAAGGATTTGTGGTAGTAAGGTTTATTAGGTGTCATTGGTTATTAAATGAATGTAACATGTGTCATGGTTGCATAAATATATGTATACATATAAGCCACGACCTTTATTTCTCTTTTTCTCTCTAAAGAGTTCGGCTATAATGAATAAAAGTGATAAAAGAAAATGATGCTAATGAATGATAGTTTGTAGTGTGAAAGTATTATTAGGTGTCATGAGTATATATAAGTATAATAGCATGCAAGCCACGTTCATTTCTTTCTTAGTCTCTTAATGATATTAGTTATATATATATATATATATATATACTTGTAAATGAGCCGCATTTGGCTTTTCTTTACTCATGTTTTCTTAATGGCTTCGGCCAAAAGAAAGAAGTAAATAATAATAATAATAATAATAATAATAATAATAATAATAATAATAATAATAATAATAATAATAATAATAATAATAAAAGATTAACTTAATTTTTGCCTATCAAAATAGTTTTTAATAAATAGTTCAAACTAATAGAATAAGTTATATTTAAATTAAACTTCAATAATCATAAAATTTTATTTAATTATTTTTGTTAAAAATAGATTTCTTAAAATAAAATCTCAATATAATATGATAACTTATAAATAACTAATTACTTAATTTTCAAAAAATTTGAGATGTTATAGAAACAACACGCCGACCTCCATCCCATGGAAAGCTCGCGGCAAACTGGGATGGCCCCTACTGAGTTATAGAAGTCCTTGGCAACGGAGCATATAGGTTAGCATCCATGAATAGTACAATACTACCTAACACCTGGAACATTTCTTCATTAAAAAAATTTTACAGTTAAACATCAGGGACAGGCTTGTACTCTTTTTCCTACTATCAAGTTTTTTCCCAATGGGTTTTGCTTGGAGAGGTTTTAACGAGGCTAGCCTACCTGAGCCTTTATAACCAAAGGACTACCAATTCTATTATATGTAATGAATCTATCTCATTTTATACAAACTGTGTCACATTATCACGTTTGATTTTACAATCAATAATGCTTGACACGATTTCATCCATGGTCAAACCTCAAAATGACATACATCTTCATTCAAGCATATTCGGCAAACACTACATGGAATGCTCTTAACTGAATTCCTATCAATCATACAAAACGCTGATCAAACCACTCAGCACAAATCAAAAACGAATATAGATAAGGTCAAACAGTTACTGTCAATAATGTATCATCAATTACATTATCCATCAAAACATAAAAACATTTTACCAAAATAAAACTCCATTCAAAATACTAAATATTCTCTGCCCCATCTTCGGCAACACCATCATCCTCAACCATCTTCCCATCTCGAACGATCTTACCAAGATCAAACTCAGAAAAATCGACACCTGGAGTAATAAACTTCGCCTGTAAGGCCGCCCTTTCAAAACCCTCTACAAACAAATCCAAAATTTCATCACTTTTCTTCTTCTCCATCTCCTTCAGCCGAGCAGTAACATCAATCAGCCGAGCTTCCATACTCACCAAATCAGCTTCCTTTTTCTTCAAATCCTCAACGTCCTTAGCATAACTATCCTTAGTCTCCCTTAGCGACTTTTCACTTTCAGCCAACTTACTCTGCAGCTCAGAAACAACACTCTTGCTCTTACTTAATTCTTCTTTCATCACCAGAAGTTCATCCTTCTCCTCTACCACTTTCTTATGCCTCAGCTCCTGGCTCCGCCCCAAGCTGGCCAACCTCAAACCAACAACCTACAAAACATAACAACGACAAGGAAAGAAAAAATACATAAAGCCCAAATAACAAGGAAAAAGCCTAAACCAAAGGGAAGACCTTACCTGCATATATTGCCCAATAGCTACTTCACCAACCTCTTTTGCAAGAGAAACATCAGCCTCAGATTGACAATGTTCATCTACAATAGCCATGTAAGGATACTCTTTTCCCCACACAGAAACCCCCTCACTAAGCTCAGACATCTCATGAAGCTTCTTCTGATTCCCAACAAAAGCCCGAATCTCATCCAGAGACACTCTTTCCTCCTTCCCACTAGACTCATCAAACAAATCCACCACCCCCAACTTCCTCTTCCTCGCAATTACTTTCCTACGCCCTTGACGAGGCTGAACTACCTCCCCAGGCGTTGCCACTTTCTCACGGTTCGACGATGAAACCTCCTTTTCTAAATTCTTACTTTTAAAGCGTGACCTCAAAGAAGCAGCCGAGACCCCAGGGCACTTCCCACCTGCAACATAAACAAAAGAACACATCAAAAACCCATATAAAGTCAATACAAAAACAACAAATATCCCAAACTCACCCAGGTAATTTATCACTGCCTCCTTATCATCTTCACATTTGAGTAACTCATACATAGATATCAGATCCTTACGATCAATACCCTCAACCAAAAACTCAATCAAACACACATTCCTCGGCGAAATGACTTCAGGACCGAGTATATTTTGCGGTTTCGAACACCACCACAAAGAAACTTCTCGCCCAGATTTTCATCAGCATAAAAAGGAAATTCGTTTTCTACACTCCTAACCTTAAGATACATTTCTTTAAAATCCTTGAAAGAGGATTTATACAACCTAAAAATAGCGAACCCAGGGGTGCTATTGAAATTTACCCAACCCCCCTTCCACACCCCCTTTGCTTGAAATAAAGAAAAAAACAAAACCGTTGGTGTCTCCTCCAGATATTCCATCAAAACCTCAAAGGAACGCAGAAACGCCCAGCCATTAAGATGAAGCTGGGACGTAGCACAGTTCAACTGTTTCAGAACTTGGCACTCAAACTCTGTAAATGGCAATTTCACCCTCAACTCCTCAAGCACACAACTGTGCATGTAGAAGAACTCAAAACCTTGCCCTCGATGATACACCCTATCATCGCTACTACATGAAAGCAACTCAATTTGAACCCCAGAACCAGCCCTAATGACTCTTGCTAAGTTCACCTCCTTCACCGCAGATTCATCACGAAACAGAGAGACTCGAGATTTCACATCCTCACCAACCCAGTCATAGGACCAATCAATCTCACCTTTTTTATCTTTCTCCAACCCCATTAGAACACAACAACAAGAACAGCAGAATGGAAGAAGAACATAAGAAGAGAAAAGAGAAAGAGAAAATAATTCAGAAGTAAACAGATAACATGCACATACCTCTTTTGCTCATTCCGTTACCAAAATTGAAAAACCCAAGCACCAAAAGAAACTAGAGTTAACTTCTAGCAGTAACCTAAACGGTTCGAATACTAAAACTGTTTCCCATTCAAATCTAAAACCACAAACTACATTGGAAAGGCAACAAGCCTTTAATGCTCCCATTAAACTCTCTCTCTCCTCCCCAAAACAACGCCACAACCCCCCCCCCACGTCATATCAAACAATACCCATTTTTTAATGAAGTAAGTTGAACTGGGGGCTCACTCAATACCCTATCCAACCGAGTTATAACTCCTTAAAGAAGCTCAACCTGCTTCATTAAAAACTCTCCACAGGCCAAGCTTGGGGACTATGATATGGTCGTCATAAACGAGCTATAACTCGGCATGGTCCGTTATAGCTCCTCCATTCATGAGCCATAACTCGGTCAGATAAATGATCCGTCATAACCGACGATAAAACGGTAACGTAATCAAGGGACGTTACCTACCTTTTTGTAACCGACTTTAAATACTAGAAATGTAATAGCCGAGCAGTCGACCATATAAAAGCCAGGTAAAGTATTTTCTTCGGCAAGTAAGAGATAACGCAATATACTAACTTAAGCTTTGGAGTGCCTTTGCAGGTACACTCCCCCTTCAATTGTTCGTACTATTCACGTCACACCAGAAAGAAAAGCTCAGAATTCAAGGATCGGACGATCAGCCTCAAAGCATATAAGCTCGGTTAATATCTCCATTTCGCAAGCAAGAACAAGTAGTAATGCAATTGTTTTTAATCATTTATATTTGTGTTTCACATCCTTTCATATACTTATAGGAGATTAAAGATATCTATTTGGTGAAGTTTGAAAAAAAAAACATTGTTTCCTTACTGCTTACCACCTCTAAGTATGTAAAAATAGAGAAGCCTAAAGCCTATGGTCATTTTTTATATAAAAGCGTTCTGCCATAACAAGTACTCATAACAAGTACTCATTTTACCATAACAAGTACTCATTTTTTTAGTAGTTATTTTATATTTCATAACAAGTACTCATTTTATCATGATACAGTTATGTTGATGGGTACTATAGTGTATGGTATAAGATACACTTTTCCAGAATACGTGGTCTGTACATTCCTTGTTGCTGGAGGGGTATCAACATTTGCACTTTTAAAGGTTAGGAACTTATCAGAATAATACAGAAAATATTACTATAGGGATACACTTTCCCATGTTGGCTATAAAAAAATCATGTGGATTGAGAATGCAGCTTAGCTTTCGAATTTCTCATCTTTGCTTATGCTTATTGGCAGACTATCTCAAAGACTATGAGCAACTTAGCACATCCAAATGCTCCCCTTGGATATGGACTATGTTTCCTGAACCTTACATTTGATGGATTTTCAAATACAACTCAGGATTCCTTAAAAGTAAGGTAAAATAAGCAAACCTTGTCCCTCGATCTGTCTGATTGCTTGTAAACTGCAAAACTTTTGGATTCTTGTACTTCCTTGACATAAATTTTTTCCCCCTTCTTGATTCACTGACTTTGACTTTTCCCCATTCTTCTAAGATAATGATGTGTATAAGTAAAATTATGATGAACATAATGACACTAAATGTAAAAATTTTTAGTTCTATTTTTCGGGTGTTTAAATGTTGACTTTTCAGCAATGTTTAGATTTTAGAATGAGAGGTGATTCATATTTAAGACTATAGCAAGTGTTATTAATTTAATGCAATTACTGGTTTTTGTTACCCAGGTACCCTAAAACAAGTGCTTGGAATATTATGTTAGGAATGAATTTATGGGGAACCATATACAATATGATTTACATGTTTGGCTGGCCCAGTGGAAGTGGAATTGAAGCTGTTCGCTTTTGCAAATAGCATCCAGAGGCAGCATGGGATATTCTTCTCTTCTGCTATTGTGGTGCTGTTGGCCAAAACTTCATCTTTTTTACAATAAGCTGATTTGGCTCTTTGTCCAACACCACCATTACTACCACTCGCAAATTCGTTAGCATTGTGGTATCTTCTCTATTGAGTGGAAATCCGCTTTCAACAAAATAATGGAGTTGTGTTTGTATGGTATTCACTGGATTGTCATACCAGATCTACCTCAAGTGGCAGAAGCTACAACGACTGCAGAAGAGAAAAGTCACTTGAGAAACCTTAAGCAAATTTGAATTCACACGTTGGTGTTGGCTCATTTCCCATCAACAATTGTTATATCTTGATGACCTTAAAAGTTTTGATGAACTCAATTTAGATTTATAAGAATTTCATAGAAATGTTTCTTTAATATAGTTGTAATTGTACTCCGGGCAATGTACCATCCATCCATCATTTGACCTCAATGTAAATGTAGTTCATATCTCATTCCGTTGTGGATAAGTGGTAGTGGTATGTCGGAATGGAATAATGGCTATATTCAATTAACATTACACCCGTTGTAATTTGGTATTGATAAGTGATAACTCTAATTGAGTAGATGCTATTTTTAAATAGAAGTTAAGGTTGAATATTCCATTTCTTCTTGGTTCATATATTTATTTTTACATGCCAAAACTTCATTTTATGTACAATTCCTTGCCTACTCTTTATAAAGTGAGTATAGCAAACTATCTTTATATGAGAAATAAGAGAATATAAATTAGCCATCAGATCTAAATAAATAGTTTGGATTAAATTTTGAAATAAAATCCACTCACTTGCACATTCCTTATTTGTTTCGTTGAAACAATTAAATGATTGCAGCTGAAGCCTAGCTCAATTGGTAAAATCATACGCCTCTTAATACGCTGCACCGAGTTCAAACCTTGGTGAATGCACCAAGTGTTGAATATGATTAGGATTAAAGTATGGTCTACCATTTTGTGATTAAAATTTATCCAAGTTCCATCTTGTAAATGTAATTTATCTTCAAGATCTTCCATCCATTCTAGAATTTGTGCATGGGATTCATAACGTGTACTTTACCTCATTGTCTTGATAGAAATAGCAGATTCTGATGTTGCATCTGTGTATAATCATGTTGGAAAACAATTTTCTTATTATTTGAATTAATGTGTGATGAAATGTGTTCTCTTTAGCTAAAGCTTCATATTTTTGCCTCTTTCTGCGGGAATGGATCCTCTCAACTGTTAAAAAAATTAAGAGTATAAAGTGTGATCTTTAACCCTTCATTGTTCTCTCCCATATTTATTATTGGTCCCACTTATAAAATCAATGGTAGGAGATCACACTTTACTCCCTCAATTGTAAAAAAAATTGAGAGGATCCATTCCCTCTTTCTGCAAAGCGTAGAGAAGCAAAGATTTGTAGCAGAAATATGTTACCACATTAAAGTATCAGCCAATGAGAGGAGCACCGATATTCTACACATAAAGCACCCTAATGACCCTATCTACTATCTAGTTTAATTTTATTTCTACCCCGAGACTATTGGCTTGTCTAAAGTAATTTCATGTTAGTTTTCTCTTTCTTTATACCCTGTTATATATATATGTATAAAATGATGTCAATTACTCCATATGATACCGAATTAACTCAATTATGGATTTGGTGAATCTAACTCTGAGATGGAAAGCGCCAGGGATCTTGGTATGTTGCAACTTGTGTATCATTTTTTTTCTTGTTGACTTTTAGCCAGTGTCTTATTCCAACTCTCAATTGAGTCTTTAAATACAATGATCGAGATGTTGCTCCTCCTTTTACCTTCAAATCAACAATGATGGGAATCTAATGGTGTTTAGAAAAACAAAAACAAGAGTCCATTTGATATGTCCGGATATTATTGGAACTGAAGAGAGTTGATGGCTTATACTCATACAATTGGATTAAGAGTCATTATTGTGAATGGTGATAAATGACGGTCGTGGTGGTGGTGGTAGGATTAGGGGGTGTTCACGGTAAAAGAGGGAAGATGAGAAGGGTGAGGAAAAGAGGGAGAGGTGGTGGTTTAGGTGTGTGTGCCAGAAAATAATGAAAGTGCTATCATGGGAATAGATTTCAGTTATGAAGATTTAGGCTGTATTAATGTTTGGTAAACATGTTGGAAGCACAAAAAATATGTTCAATTTTTTTTTAACGTTATAATTTTTGTTTGGTTAACTTTTTTTCTTTAAACGCGAACATAATTCTGGATTTGAACTCCCGTTTATCAGAAGCAACCAATTGTAACTTTTGCATTTAGCTTTTGCGTTCACTTGATCAATTAAAAAATTAATTGATATTCTACTAATTTTGTCATTTAATCTCATTTACAATAAAAGATACTAAAAAAATAATCATAAGAGTTCTTAAATATATTTTTTTATAGCTATATCTATGCTTTATAAACAAATATTTTTTTAATATTATTATTAGTACTCTTTGTTAAAGTTTTAATTTTTATTAATTTTTAGTTTTTTCTTGCTAATAGTATGAATATTTTTATTTAGAATGTTTTTAATGTTCACTTAGGTATATTATTGTTTTTTTTTAATAGATTTTTTAGTATTCATTGTTCATATAATTTTTTTAATCATTTTTATTAATACGTATTTTTTTATAGAACTTTATTTTTTTATTTGACTTTGTATATTTTTTATTATATATTTTATTTATTATTGTTAATTTTTATAATATAAATTTCATTAGAAATAATTAAATACAAAAAGAGTACTAAATTTTAACACTTAAATTATTTTTAAAAGAAATTATAGTCAGATAGTGTTAAAATAATATAGTTTTGAATGATATAAATTTATGTCTTTTTTTTTAGTATTTTTTGTCTAAACGTAATTTTGAATGATGTAATCCAAACAATATTCATTTTGTTATAATCCGTTTTGATACAAAATTACTAAACATAAATCACGTTTAACACGAACTCACTTTTTATCAAAATCAAAGTTTATAAAATCAATTTTATACAAATTCTCGTTTGCAAACTCTAATCCAAACACATATTTAGTATTTGTTTGAGCACTAATAAGTTGGTAAAAAATTTTTTAATAATTTTTTTTTATTTTTAATATATTTAATAAATTTATAATAATAAAAATAAAAATACTAAAAAATAATTTTTTTGAGAAGTTATAATTTATTTTTATTAAAAAAATATTTTTACCTAATAAATAAACAAAAAAATACTTTTAGATTATTATATTTAATCATAATTAATAAATAAATTTTTTTTTTGCATAAGATAACTAAACATAAAATTATTTTTATTTTTCTATAAAATTAAAAAAAATTCAAAAAAATATTTTTTTAAAAGCTTACCTAAACAAACTCTTAACACATACCATTAAGTTAAAAGCATATTTTTAATTAAAGATATTATTTACACGCTAAAATCAGTTGTAATGTATTTTATATTACATATATATTTTATTTTAATAATTAATTTTGATATACACCTAAAGTAATTAATTTTAATGCACCTCTTGGTTAGCACAAAAATAAAAGTTAACAGTTAAATTTGTTTCTAAAATATTACATTATCTCTAAATTAATTTCAAAAGATTTAATTAATTAAATTATTTTTTAAAAAATACAATTGTATTAATTATACGATAAATAATAATATATAAATAAATAAATAATAATACTCTTATTCTAATAATATTATTTATTTTTTATAAATTTATACAAATATATAATACAATAATGATATTATCAAGAATTAATGATATTATTATTTTTCATAAAAATATTAAAAGATTAATATTTTAGTGTAAAAAATTAAATAGCAAAATTTAAAAAGAAAAATATTAATAATCTAAAATTTTATAAAGGTCCAGCTCTATGAAAGTGAAGATTTGTAGAAGAAACATGTCACCACTTTATAGCATCAGCGAATGAGCAGAGCCACGGTGTATATGAAACCAATAAGAAACGTCCACGTGGAATTTCGACGTAAGTTGGCGCGCACCGATCCCACCCTCCTATATTCCCGTCTTTCTCCCGAAGCACACACATATCGTGGCATTCATTCATCATCATAATTAAAGTACATAAACCTCAAAACGCCGTCGTTTCATTCATGGAGGCTCACGGATCCGGTCTCCGTCGCGTCCTGGTTTTGGCCTTCTGTGTCGCCGGCATCTGGTCTGCCTACATCTACCAAGGCGTTCTTCAGGAAACTCTGTAAGACACACTGATTCAATCATTTCTGTTACGAATTTTTAAATTTTCATTTCTGAATTCGTTTTTCTCTTTTAAAATGAGTCAGATCCACAAAGCGGTTCGGTCCAAATGGCGAGAGGTTTGAGCACCTTGCATTTTTGAACTTGGCGCAGAATGTGGTTTGTTTGATATGGTCTTACATAAGTGAGCCCCTGTTTTACTTCTTTGTTTGGTTTTTTCATTTCTGCAAGTTACAGTGTGGAACGAAAGAAATTTTGTTTATTCTGCTTTGTGTTTATGCGCGTTTTAGTGTGGTTCCTTACATTAATTTGATATTGCAAAATAATAATAATACAGTGATTAAGATATGGTCAAGTGGGAGTAGTGATGGTGCACCTTGGTGGTCTTACTGGAGTTGTGGAATTACCAACACTATTGGTCCAGCGATGGGAATTGAAGCACTCAAGTATATTAGTTACCCGGCTCAGGCATGTTACTTTTCTTCATTGTATAAGCTCTTCAAACTGTTTTTTTTTTTTGGAAAGAGGCCTTTTTAGATACTTTGGACCTACCTCCATTGCACGGATGTGATATATTTCTATGTCTTCAGTATACTGGTTTTTAATGGTAGTGGTGTATTTGCTTTGTTGTCTGCTTGCAGGTACTGGCAAAATCCTCAAAAATGATTCCAGGTCAGTATATGTATATCACTATCACTATTTCATGCTCCAGAAAAACTGAATTTATTTAGGATAATTCAAATCAATTCAAAGTGGTATAGCCTTTTTATGTCTATTTGGGTTCAAATAGAATCACATTAGGTGGAACACCATGTTATTACCAATCGCATAGTAACCTTGCATTTATGAGTAGTAATGCAATTGTGTTTAGTCATTTCTATTTGTGTTTCACATCCTTTCATATACTTATAGGAGATTAAAGATATCTATTTGGTGAAGTTTGAAAAAAAAAACATTGTTTCCTTACTGCTTACCACCTCTAAGTATGTAAAAATGGAGAAGCCTAAAGCCTATGGTCATTTTTTATATAAAAGCGTTCTGCCATAACAAGTACTCATAACAAGTACTCATTTTACCATAACAAGTACTCATTTTACCATAAAAAGTACTCATTTCTTTAATAGTTATTTTATATTTCATAACAAGTACTCATTTTACCATGATACATTTATGTTGATGGGTACTATAGTGTATGGTATAAGATACACTTTTCCAGAATACGTCTGTACATTCCTTGTTGCTGGAGGGGTATCAACATTTGCACTTTTAAAGGTTAGGAACTTATCAGAATAATACAGAAAATATTACTATAGGGATACACTTTCCCATGTTGCCTATAAAAAATTCATGTGGATTGAGAATGCAGCTTAGCTTTCGAATTTCTCATCTTTGCTTATGCTTATTGGCAGACTAGCTCAAAGACTATGAGCAACTTAGCACATCCAAATGCTCCCCTTGGATATGGACTATGTTTCCCGAACCTTACATTTTATGGATTTACAAATGCAACTCAGGATTCCTTAAAAGCAAGGTAAAATAAGCAAACTTTGTCCCTCGATCTGTCTGATTGCTTCTAAACTGCAAAACTTTTGGATTCTTGTACTTTCTTGACATAAATTTTTTCCCCTTTCTTGATTCACTGACTTTGACTTTTCCCCATTCTTCCAAGATAATGATGTGTATAAGTAAAATTATGATGATCATAATGAGACTAAATGTAAAAATTTTTAGTTCTATTTTTCGGGTGTTTGAATGTTGACTTTTCAGCAATGTTTAGATTTTAGAATGAGAGGTGATTCATATTTAAGACTATAGCAAGTGTTATTAATTTAATGCGATTACTGGTTTTTGTTACTTAGGTACCCTAAAACAAATGCTTGGAATATTATGTTGGGAATGAATTTATGGGGAACCATATATAATACGATTTACATGTTTGGCTGGCCTAGTGGAAGTGGATTTGAAGCTGTTCGCTTTTACAAATAGCATCCAGAGGCAGCATGGGATATTCTTCTCTTCTGCTGTTGTGGTGTTGTTGGCCAAAACTTCATCTTTTTACAATAAGCTGATTTGGCTCTTTGGCCAACACCACCATTACTACCACTCGTAAATTCGTTAGCATTGTGGTATCTTCTCTATTGAGTGGAAATTTGCTTTCAACAAAACAATGGGATTGTGTTTGTATGGTATTCACTGGATTGTCATACCAGATCTACCTCAAGTGGCAGAAGCTACAACGACTGCAGAAGGGAAAAGCCACTTGAGAAACCTTAAGCAAATTTGAATTCACACGTTGGTGTTGGCTCATTTGCCCATCAACCATTGTTATATCTTGATGACCTTAAAAGTTTTGATGAACTCAATTTAGATTTATAAGAATTTCATAGAAATATTTCTTTAATATAGTTGTAATTGTACTCCGGGCAATGTACCATCCATCCATCATTTGATCTCAATGTAAATGTAGTTCATATCTCATTCCGTTGTGGATAAGTGCTAGTGGTATGTCGGAATGGAATAATGGCTATATTCAATTAACATTACACCCGTTGTAATTTGGTATTGATAAGTGATAACTCTAATTGAGTAGATGCTATTTTTAAATAGAAGTTAAGGTTAAATATTCCATTTCTTCTTGGTTCATATATTTATTTTTACATGCCAAAACTTCATTTTATGTACAATTCCTTGCCTACTCTTTATAAAGTGAGTATAGCAAACTGTCTTTATATGAGAAATAAGAGAATATAAATTACCCATCAGATCTAAATAAATAGTTTGGATTAAATTTTGAAATAAAATACACTCACTTGCACATTCCTTATTTGTTTCGTTGAAACAATTAAATGATTACAGCTGAAGCCTGGCTCAATTGGTAAAATCATACGCCTCTTAATACGCTGCACCGGGTTCAAACCTTGGTGAATGCACCAAGTGTTGAATATGATTAGAGTATGGTCTACCATTTTGTGATTAAAATTTATCCAAGTTCCATCTTGTAAATGTGATTTATCTTCAAGATCTTCCATCCATTCTAGAATTTGTGCATGGGATTCATAACGTGTACTTTACCTCATTGTCTTGATAGAAACAGCAGATTTTGATGTTGCATCTGTGTATAATCATGTTGGAAAATAATTTTCTTGTTATTTGAATTAATGTGTGATGAAATGTGTTCTCTTTAGCTAAAGCTTCATATTTTTGCCTCTTTCTGCGGGAATGGATCCTCTCAATTGTTAAAAAAGTTAAGAGTATAAAGTGTGATCTTTAACCCTTCATTGTTCTCTCCCATATTTATTATTGGTCCCACTTATAAAATCAATGGTAGGAGATCACACTTTACTCCCTCAATTATAAAAAAATTGAGAGGATCAATTCCCTCTTTCTGCAAAGTGTAGAGAAGCGAAGATTTGTAGCAGAAACAAGTCACCACATTAAAGTATCAGCTAATGAGAAGAGCACCGATATTCTACACATAAAGCACCCTAATGACCCTATCTACTATCTAGTTTAATTTTATTTCTACCCCGAGACTATTGACTTGTCTAGAGTAATTTCATGTTAGTTTTCTCTTTCTTTATACCATGTTATATAAATGTATAAAATGATGTCAATTACTCCACTGTTATGTATGATACCGAATTAACTCAATTATGGATTTGGTGAATCTAACTCTGAGATGGAAAGCGCCAGGGATCTTGGTATGTTGCAACTTGTGTATCATTTTTTTTTCTTGTTGACTTTTAGCCAGTGTCTTATTCCAACTCTCAATTGAGTCTTTAAATGCAATGATCGAGATGTTGCTCCTCCTTTTACCTTTAAATCAACAATGATGAGAATCTAATGGTGTTTAGAAAAACAAAAACAAGAGTCCATTTGATATGTCTGGATATTATTGGAACTGAAGAGAGTTGATGACTTATACTCATACAATTGGATTAAGAGTCATTATTGTGAATGGTGATAAATGACGGTCGTGGTGGTGGTGGTAGGATTAGGGGGTGTTCACGGGAAAAGAGGAAAGATGAGAAGAGTAAGGAAAAGAGGGAGAGGTGGTGGTTTAGGTGTGTGTGCCAGAAAAATAATGAAGGTGCTATCATGGGAATAGATTTTTGTTATGAAGATTTAGGCTGTATTAATGTTTGGTAAACATGTTGGAAGCACAAAAAATATGTTCAATTTTTTTTAACGTTATAATTTTTGTTTGGTTAACTTTTTTTTCTTTAAACGCGAACATAATTCTGGATTTGAACTCCCGTTTATCAGAAGCAACCAATTGTAACTTTTGCATTTAGCTTTTGCGTTCACTTGATCAATTAAAAAATTAATTGACATTCTACTAATTAGGGAGTGTTCACGGTGCGGTTTAGTTTAATTTTAAAGAAAAAAGTTATTTGATCCAAACACTTATTTTAGGTGCAGTGCAGTTTGGATTAGATGACCTTTTTTTGGAAATATGATCCGATATAATCTTATTACAAACAGTTTAGATTGATTTGAATTTGCAGTTTTTTAAATAAAAAATAATAACTTAGTTTATAAAGTTAATGTTCCTTAATATAGTATAAATGCACACTACTAAAGTACTAATAATTCCATAAACATTATAAAATAACCTATCCAACAATTTAATATAATAATAAAACATAAATTCCATAAACATTATAAAGTAATCTATCAAGCAATCCAACGAATACAACAAGTCTTGATAAAATAATCATTTTTCAGCATAAAAACAAGTCTCAACAACACAAAATTAAATAACATAACAAGTCTTAATAAAAACATAACATAAAAAATTTCAAATTGAGAGATAAAATATTTATCACTAATCAAATTTATTACCAATCTTTTTCATCCCTTAGTTGTAAAAATTGGCACAAATTCTACAATAAAATATAACAAAATAAATATTAATAACTTTAAACATATTATCAAGTAGTAAAGTTAATCAATATATGTAGATAAAATAAAATATAATAATAAAGAACATTATCTTTCTCAAATTTTTTAAATTCTTCAAAAGACTCTTCACGATCAATTGCAATGAATTAGCTCAAAACTAATTTTGTGCACAAATAAAAGCTTCAACAGTTTTTGGGGTAACAGAGTTCGTATATTTGATTAAGCACTCTATCTTTAGTGTTAAAGGCGAATTCAGAAGCAACCGTTGACACATGTATAACTAGAATATCCCTCATAATTTGATTAAGAACAGGATATTTGTAATTGTTAGAGCTCACTTTCCACCAAATTAATATGTCAAAACTACTTGGATCAACTGGTTTCTCCAAGGACTCCATAAGATACAAATCCACTTCATTTGTGTTGACATTCTCATTTACTTGTACATCATTTTTAAATGCTGCTGCAATGCAAACATCATCAAAGGCGCTATCATCCATCTCCACATATTGATTGTGTTGTGCAGATTGGTGTGTTGATCACTATTGAGAGCAATTCTATAATTGTTAAATAGGTCATTGAATACTTCCTTCACCTTACCATATAAAAAATCAGCACCCTCCTTCTCAAACAACCTTTGAAAATTTCATTCAACAAACTTAATCTTGTATTTAGAGTCAATTACTATAACAACAAAAATCATCATGTTCATGTTCCTCAAAGGGTTAAGTATGATTTTGGTCCCCAATGTAGGGGCTGAAAATTTATTTCGTCCCTCGCCTTTTTTCGCTCAAAAATGGTCCCCAAAGTTTCAGTTTGTTTTAAAATTGTCCTTTTTACCAATTATATTTTTTTATTACCAAATTACCTTTTATTAAAAAAATTATAAAATAAAATAAATAAATAAAAAAAGAAAAAAAAGAAAGAAAGGGGGATACAGAAGCGGGGTGGGTGGGGAGAGAAAGGGGGGCGAGAAAAAGGGGGAGGGGGGAGGGGGGAGAGAAAGGGGACCCATGCCGCCGCACCGCCGCTTCTTCTTCTTCTTCTTCTTCCCACCACCGCACCGCCGCCGCACCGCCACCCGTTTCTCCTCCCGCCGCCACACCCACCGCCGCCCTTCTTCTTCTTCTTCTTCTTCTTCTTCTTCCCGCCGCCGCACCCACTGCCGCCCGCCACTTCTTCTTCTTCTTCTGTGAATTGAAATTTTTTTTTTGTGAAATTTCTGGATTTTTTTGTGAAATTTGTTGTGGAATATTGTTGTTACTGAAATTTAAATTTGGAGTATTGTTGTTGCTGATTCTGGGTTCTTGATGATGATGATGATTTTTTTAGTTGAGTTTTTGTTTGTTTGAGTTTGAGTTCTGGATCTGAGTTCGGATGAGTTCTGGATCTGTTTTTGTTTGTTTTTTATGAGTTTTGGTTGGTGTGATAGAGATGGTGATGGAGTGGCAGTGGGTGGGTGGTGGTGGTGGTGGTTCTGGTGATGGTGGTGGCATGATTTTGGGGAAGAAGGGATAGGGGCATTTTGGTCCGAAGGACCATTTTAAAACAAACTGAAACCTTGGAAACCATTTTGGAGCGAAAAAAAGGCGAGGGACGAAAAAAATTTTCAGCCCCTACGTTAGGGACCAAAATCATATTTATCCCTTATATTTATTATGGGTATTATTAAATGTACTTTTCATTGTACTCTTTATATACTTTTGGATCATATATAAATTGATGTAACAATGATTTAAACATATATAGCTTAAGATAGTAGTGTTTACTTAACTAGATTATACCCAGATAGTTATTACTAAAGAAAACATTGCAATATGTGGTAATACGCATTTTGCGGCGGTTTAAATAAAACCACCGCAAAATGTAAAACAATAACTCACCCAGGGGTACATATAGCGGCGGTTTTCGAAAAGATGTCGCGAAATGCAAACCTGATTGAAATATAGCGGCAGTTCGAGAAAAACCACCGCTAAATGTCGGCCTGATTGCAGCCCCAACCCCTAACCGCCGCTATATGCGCCGCAGATTGTCGTTTTGCGGCAGTTTCACACAACCGCCGCAAAATAACCGTCGCTATCTTAAGGAATTGTTGTAGTGTATAGTCATGTGAGATGTCTTTCTATACATTTGATATTTCATATCAAATTTCAAAAACTAAAGGGTCATGCAGCGAATAAAATAAGCAAATTAAGCTTTTCAAAAAATAAAGGGTTCTAAATTGGGTCATCTTTCTAGGCTAGAGCTTCTTTGTGGGACTTGAATGTCACCGACTTCATTCCATATAGTGCTATTTTGCATCCCTTCGCTAATTTTATTATACCTAGCTAATTAGTTTATTTTATTAATTTCTTGGACTATATATTTGTTTATTCGGATTCGTCCTCTCATCTCCTAACAAAAAGCACTTGTTTCTTTATGTCATTCACATTCTTATGTATTGTAATTGATTGTGTACTAAAAATATAAATCTTTTTTTATACATAATTAATTTTTATAATAATCTATAAATATGGTAAAAAAAGAGTTAAGTTTCTCCTAAAGGTATTGGACTAAAATGATGGAACCCAAAAAAACACCTTGAAGAGTTGAATTTCTCTTCGGTGGGAACTATATTGGTAGAAGTGGATTGGTTGGATTTGGAGTGTAAAGATGTCATCTAGTTAAAAGAAAATCAAACTAGATATCCCTTCACTAATGTCACATGTCAGGAGTTTTAGTTTAACGTGCGGAAATCAACTTCCTACCTTTTCAGTTGACAAGACTTGAGGTGACACGAATACCTAAAGATATATTGGAAAAAGTAGTAAACCAAATATCAGACTAAAAAACCATTGGACAATAGATTTCCTCTTGATAATGGTTTTACACTATAAAAAAGGACCTCAAGCCACCTCTGTAAGCAACCCTTTTCATCCTTTACTTTCACCTTCATTCTCTTCTGAGAGCTTCTTTTCTAAACACCTTCACCCTCACCTTCACCTTTTTTCTAGACCTTTCTTATCTCTGAAGTTGAGAAGCTAAAAAATCCATCTTTTCCTCTACCCAAATTTTCTTTCATTGTTCTTTATTTCATTCACCACCTTCACGAGTAAAAACTGGCGTTCTGGTGTTCCACCAAAACACTCGACAACTATTAACCAACCCTGTCCACTTTAAACAAAGCTCATTCATCCTCTTGTGACATTAGTGGAGGTCTCAATACTTGTTCTCCACCTCTATTTCTCATCATTAGTCCTTGTATTGTTTATTTGCCATTAATAAAAGTATTTTTTCTCACAAATATACTTACCCTGAATCCCTCATATTAATCATTATTTTTTACTTAATCTATTTCTCACAAAACTCACCCAAATCAGTAATTAATTAATTAGTTAATTAATTAAGTGGACGTGCATGCACTTTGAACTTTTGAAGTGTATGTGTACCATTTTTCACCTAGAATAATATACTAAGTATTATTATAGCTAGAACTAAATGGAAACAAAAACATATTTAGTTTACTCATTTAATTATTTGTTTTTTAAGATCCGAATTTATTAATTTTATATATATATATATATAAAGATTGAAGCCTATTTAGATAATTGAATAGTTAAATCAACAAATGTATTTAGACGGCAGATATAGGTGTCAAGGACAAGAAGAAGAAACCATTTATATATTCGGTGGTCATTTTGTATAGTTTTATTTATCATCTTATGTTATGCCATGTTTGGGGGTCCACCATTATATTTCAGATTCAAATGAGATGCTGGATAAGGGTGTTCCACTCATGCACCTCCACGTTGGATGCATGGAATGGACCATCTGGTAGGTAAAACCGTTTTGGTTAGGAAACATATGTCAAGCAGTTTAGTACCACAAAGTTATGGTAAAACATTATTATCACAATTGTTTAATCATTAATGGCTGTACCTGCTTTTAAATTGCATTTATTGAGTCCGTTACTCTTTTGCCATCCACCGCCAATATTACTTTTTAGAAAAATGACGGTGATTAAAATTTAATTGACTACTATTAAAATTAAAAGATAAACTATTATTTTTATTGACAAATATATATTCAGAATGTAGGTACATTTATTTACGAAAAAATAATAAAAAAAATTGTACTTAAAAAAATGAATTACAGTTGACAAAAATATCTTATTTTTAAAAAATTATTCAAAATTTTTAATTTATTTTTCCTAACTTAATCTATTCTATCCTTAATTTTCAACACTTCTCACTACTAACACTCAAATCATTTCTCATAGAACTCTCATCTTAGAGAATTGAAAAAAAAAAGATGATATAGATGACTCCAAAACAAATGATAAAAGTGACATAAATAAATCAGAGAAAAAAATAAGAAGAACCTAAAAATTTAAGGCTGAACTCAATTTATAATATATGATAAAAAAGTGTGGTAGATTTTTTATATAAAGAAGGACTAAAAAAGAAAATATCAAAATAAATGATAGTGTTTAATCTAAAAAAAGACCCGAAGAAGGCAAAGAGCAACAAAAAGTAAAAAAAAAAAAAATTACGAAGTGTACTAATGCACGAAGTTTAACTTCTAAGAGTTTGAGTGTTTCTGTTATGGGTGTTTTCATCTGCTATTTATTTTTTATACTTATGTTTTGGAATCTTGGATTTTGTTGTGTTTGGTTAGGAGGGGGTTGTTTGTTTTGGTGTTTATGGGTGTTGGTCTGTAAGTATAAAATTAGAGTTAATATTCAAAATCGTCCATGAAAGATACCTCGTTCTCCATATGGTCCTCGGATGATAAAGTTAACCAAAATCGTCTCCGAAAGATGACGGACATGACCACGTTAGTCCTTCCGTCAATTCGTCCGCTGAGCTGGCTAACATTGGGTTACGTGTGCCGTTAAGTGCCTGGGTGGCTGAGACCTACGTGTACGATGTGGTCGCTGACAAGGTAAGTTCGTTTAAAGAAATCAAATCAGTCCCTCAAATGATGAACCCTAATCCTAAATGCGATGATAAATAAGTCGCATTCTGGAATTGTTGGGTCGCTGATGAGAGAACTTTTGCGTGGTCTAGAAATTTGCAGATAAATCCTCGTTGCAAGTATAGTTTCTAAACCTTCAAAAGTCCTTTCATACAAACATTTTGGTTGTCACAAGTAACAAACCCCTTTGAAATTGATAACCGAGTATTCAAACCTCTGGTCGTCTTCTCAAGGAATTGCAGGGAGGTATGTTCTTATTATTGGTTATGGGTTTGTAAATTGGGGGTTTATTAGGAGGTAAGGAGGGAATATGTTGAATGACAAGTAAAATAAAATAATAACAATAAAATCTCTTGGCAAGGTATAAGAACTGGAAGGCCTATCCTTGTCAATTGCGATGAGAATTGGATTTTAATCCCACTTTGTTAACCTCTAACTATGAAGGTAAATCAAGTGGATTAATTAGCTTAATCCTCAGGTCCTAGTCAATTCCTATGGAAAGACTAGAGTTATTGGAGCAACTCCCAATTTCAACCACTGCTTTATTTGACAGTTCAAGCGTTACCAATAAATCAACCAAAGCCAAAAGGGAAAAATCTAAATTATTCAAATAAAGGAAAGCAATCATAGATCTGAAAATACCTCAAATTAGCACTAATAAAGATATCAAACGTAACATGAAAGAGTTCATAAATTAGATTAGAAAAATAAATAAAACGAACATTGAACCTGTGATCGCAAAAGATGAAATAATCATGAAGTGAAAAGAATCCTAATTCTAAATCCTAAGAGAGAGGAGAGAACCTCTCTCTCTAAAAACAACATCTACTCCTAAAATTGTGAATGTGAGAGCTTTTTTTTTGAATGGATGTATTCCCCCACTTTATAGCCTCTAATCTGTGTTTTCTGGGCCGCAAACTGGGTCAAAAACAGTCCAGAATTCGCTGGTTTCGAATTTTGCCACGCTGGTTTTTCATCACTGCGACGCGGCCGCATGGATCACGCGGTCGCATCGCCTAGAGTCAAGGAAACTATAGCATATTATATATCAAATCGAAGCTCCGGACGTTAGCTTTCCAACGCAACTGAAGCCGCATCATTCGCACTTTTATAACAAAAGTTATAGCCGTTTGAGTGCGAAGAGGTCAGGCTGGACAGCTTAGCAATTTCTCCAACTTCTTGTATTCCTTCCACTTTTGCATGCTTCCTTTCTATCCTCTGAGCCATTCTTGCCCTGTAATCTCTGAAATCACTTAACACACATATCAAGGCATCTAATGGTAATAAGAGAGGATTAAACATAGGAAACTTAAGGCCAAAGAAGCATGTTTTCAATCAAAGCACATAATTAGGAAGGCAAATGTAAAACCATGCAAATAGTATGAATAAGTGGGTAAAGAGTTGATAAAAACCACTCAATTGAGCACAAGATAAACCATGAAATAGTGGTTTATCAACCTCCCCACACTTAAACATTAGCATGTCCTCATTCTAAGCTCAAGAAAAGCTATAAAGAATGAAGAGGAATGGTAGAATGTATGAAATGCAACCTATCTATATGAATGCAACTACATACAAAATGTTTCTACCTACTTGGTTAAAAGTAAACAAATCTTTTAAGAATAAATATGAATTGGATTTTACTAATTCAAATCATGAAAATGAAGTACAAATAGACTTGTAGAAGAAAATAGCTCATGAAAGCAGGGAACAAGAAATTGAGCATCGAACCCTCACTGGTAGTGTATACACTTTAATCACTCAAGTGTTTAAGATTCGATTCTCTCAATTCTCCACTATCCTTGCTTTTTAAGGCTTGCTCTTCATCTAACAATCAACAAAAATTTAATGCACAGATACACATATCAAGAGGTCTTTTAAGGGTTGTAATGGGGTTAGGGTCAAGGTAGGATTGTATTTGGCCAAGTGGACTAAAATCTGAATCCTTAATTAACTTAAACTTTCCACCTAACTTAAACAATCCATATAATCATAATACAAAAACCCAACTGTCCATTAACCATGTTATCCATGTATTCATGCATTCAAATTTCAAGCACAGTACATGTGCATTGCTTTCAACACTTAACTTTGGGGCATTTTGTCCCCTTTTTATTATTTGCTTTTTTTTTTCTTTTCTTTTTCTCTTTTTCTTTTTCTTTTCTCTCTTTTTTTTTTCTCAATGCATATGATTAAATTATTGAATGCATGAATCATGTTCTAAACATTTCTTTCACATTTTCATAAAGATATATAATACCCAATTCTTAAACCAAATATTTCCAAACCCAATTTTTCCACACTTAATTCATGAGCACTCTCACTAGTCTAAGCTAACCAAGGATTCAAATTAAGGACAATATTGTTTTTCTGCTTAGAGTTAGTGATGAGCTAAAGTAAAGAACAAAGGGGTAAAATAGGCTCAAATTGGTTTGCAAAGGATAATGAAAGGTAAGGCCATATGGGTATGTAAGCTCAGTGAAACAAATGCCTCAATCATATAAGTGCATGTATACATCAAACAATGAAAATATAGAATTAAGCAAGACAAAGATCACAATTTTAGAGAGAAAAATACACACTAAAACAGAATTTTGGTTGATAAAATGCAACCAATTCAAATAGGCTCAAAAATCTCACAGGTTTTGTGTGTTCGAGTTCTAAACCATGTTCCAGTATAATATCTCTTCAAACAAGTGTAACATTAAATTTTATTCAAATTAGTGAAATTTTCTAAAAGGTTTCTTGAAAAAGAAAATATTACTTTAACCAAGTGGTAAAATATGCAAAAAAAATCAAATAAATATGCAATTAAATATGCAAATACAACAACTAACAAGAAAAATAAACCATTGGTGTTTGAGATAGGAAGGCACTAACCCACGGAGATCGGTATCGACCTCCCCACACTTAAAGATTGAACCGTCCTCGGTGCATGCTGAGATTTGCAAGTGGACGGGGGTTGTGGTTCCTCAGCTGGGGCTCTTTTTGTTCCTTTCCTTGCCGGTAGTTTGGAAGTAGCTTTCTCTTTACCCTTCTTGGTGGCCATCCTGAAAAGGGAAAAAGAAAGTGACTTATAAAGCTAAGGGTTAGAGCAAGGAAGAGAGCGGGAAAGGTGGTAATCAATGCACAATAAAGAAGAATGACGTTAACACACGCTCATGAGTACATGTGAAAAGTCATCAATGGAAAATAGCTAGTGCATATGATAACAATTGAATGCAAGGTGTTTATTGGCATTCAGGCAAAGGCATGAGTAGCATAGATCAAGCATTCAATGTCCAAGTTAGATTACCAAGTCTTTCAAACTAGCAACATGCTTGTAATGACAATTATATTGAATGAATATGATATGAAAAAGGGTTTTGTGAAAAACAGGCATTCAGAGTAGTAGGATAAAAGATACTGAAAAGCAGTGCAAAATGCCATACGGGCATTTTCACAAACACATAGCATGCATGGTAAATAATCTAATGAAAATAATAAATTGAACATGCAAGCAACCCTTTAAAAATAAATATATATAATTGTCAATTAATTCCTCTAATAATCCACAAGTAAAATATAGAAATAATGACCCAAATAAATTTCTAACACCAATGAAAATAATGCAATGAATGAAAGTATGCAAATAAATTAAAATAAAATAAAATAAAAAGAAAAATAAGAAGAATAAGAAGGGAAAGAAGATAATAAAGGAAGAAGAAAGAAATAAGAAAAGATAAGAAAAATAAGGTTTAGAGAAGAAAAGATAAGAAAATTGGCTGATCTGGATATTCTGTGCGCCGCTTGTGACGCGGACGCGTGAGTGACGCAGTCGCGTGGTGCGTGATAAGGTCAGGTGACGCGGACGCGTGGGTCACGCGATCGCGTGGCCTGTTTTGTTCGATTGGCGCGAGTGCAGCCTCGTGGTCGCGCAACTCTGTGTTCGAACTCTTTTTGCCAAAATTCTGGGTGACGCGATCGCGTGGGGCATGCGATCGCGTGAGTGGCCTTTCTTTTAAAATGACACGGACGCGTGGGGCACGCGTTCGTGTGGTAGGGCTTGGGCTTCCAGCACGAGTCCAGCCTAACTCCAGCTCAACTTTCTGCCATACACCTTTTTTACGCCGATTTCTGTTCACGCGGCCGCGTGGGTGACGCGGTCGCGTGGGAGGCCAAAGTTCCCATGTGACGCGGACGTGTCGGCGACGCGGTCGCGTGGGTCGATTTGTGCCACTGGCACGCCTCCAGCCACGCTCCAGCATGACTCTCTGTTCGTTTTTATTTTTCTCCCCTCTCCTTGCGACGCGGACGCATCGCTGATGCGGTCGCGTCGCGTGGCAATTTTTTTATCTGAAAAGAAAATGCAGAATGCAGTGTTAATATGAATGTGATGCAAAACTCCAGGTTCAATAAAATAAAATAAAACTCAAAAACAAATAAAACTAAATAAAAATGAAAAAGGAATGATCATACCACGGTGGGTTGTCTCCCACCTAGCACTTTTAGTTATAGTCCTTAAGTTGGACATTTGATGAGCTTCCTGCTATGGTGGCTTGTGCTTGTACTAATCCAGGAATCCCCACCAATGTTTGTGCTTCCAATAGCCTCCAGGATCCCAAACTAGGCGCAGAAAGCCTTCAAGCAAGTTGAAGCAAGTGACAAGGCCCCAAGAGTGGTGATTGGTCGAATGGATTCCGGGGTCCCAGATCTTGCCTTTGCACCCGTCTTTCGGTTGAGCAATATTGTTCCATCCGGGTGGCAAGCAGTCTGAATTCTCACGTAAGTGGCCAAACACTTCCTGGACCCATTCAGTTGAGCTCTATACCAACCTTTGCGTTTAAACTTAAAGCTTCCAACCATGATGAACCTTGCAGGACAATTCTTACCACTGGCCATCTTCCTCTTACTCTTAATGTTACAAAGAGCTCTAAGTTGACCGTCCATCTCCAGTAGCCCATATTCAAGTGGGATTAGAAAGCTAAGGGATATGAATTTTACCCACTTGAATGTTGTGAAGGATGATGATAACTTAGGGGGAGGCATCTTTAATGGAATTGCAAGCTCCATTCCCTTGTGCTCTTTTCTGATAATTACCACCTCTTTGCAAGCTTCTTCAAATTCAACCTCTTCCTCCTGGTAGCTTTCTTCCAATTCAATCTCCTCTTCATTGCTTTCCAATGGCATGGGAGGTTGTGCTTCTTCTTCTTGAATCTCCATCTCTTGATCAACCTCTTCCAAGTCTTCAACTGTGATATGCCTTGGAGGTTGTACACCCTCCTCAGCATCAATTTCAAATGTCTTGAAAGGAGTCTCTATGTCTTGACTTTCCCATGGAGGTTCAGCATCTCATAAGTCTTCAACCACTTCTTCCTCTACAACTATTATGGCTTCCTCCACTTGTTCTAATACAAAGCCATGTTCCTCATTGTCCACCGAAGTTTCTAGTGTCTCCTTCATGCTTTGCTCTTCTTTTGATTCTCCACATGTAGCCATGGGAGTTCCTTGAGTGTTCAGATATTGGGAAGCTATTTTATTCATTATTACTTGCTCCAATTGACGAATGGTTGCATGAAATCGATCCACTGTTTCTTTTAGGCGAACCTCTGCTTCTCGAGTTGCCGGATTTGGACAGGACACATAGAGAAGTGGTGGTGGTTGGGAGTGAGTGGATTAGAATTGGAGTGGTTCTATATATGGTTCATATGGCTCATAAGGTGGTTGGTATGGTGGTTGAGGGTTAGGGTCATATGGAGGTGAATGGTGGTAGTTGGCTTGTGAGTGTGGTAGTTCAAAGTTGTGTTGAGGAAAGGGTTCATAGGCATATGGTGGTGGTTGTTACCATGAGGGTTGATCAAATCCTTGTGGCTCCTCCCATCTTTGATTGTTCCAACCTTGATGCCTGTTCTCATTGTAATTTCTTCTTCCTGCAACATAATTGTAACCAGACTCATAGCCAAAGGGGTGAGAGTTTATAGTAGCAAATAAAAAATTAAAAACAAAAAATAAAAATAAATTTAAATTAAAAGGTTATTTAAATTTTGAATTTGAAAATTAAATTTTGAAATTTGAATTTTGAAATTTTAAAATTTGAATTTTGAAATTTTTTTTGAATTTGAATTTTGAAAAAATTTTTAAATTTAAATTTTGAAATTTGATTTTTGAAATAAGATAAGATAAAATAAAAATTTTAAAATAAAAATCAATAACCTCTTAATTTACGAAAAAGTGAAAAAATAAAAATAAAAATAAAAACAAATCAAAAAGCAAATATTTACAATAACCAATAATAAGGTACACGTTTGCAATTCCCCGACAACGGCGCCATTTTGATGAGAGAACTTTTGCGTGGTCTAGAATTGGGTTTTAATCCCACTTTGTTAACCTCTAACTATGAAGGTAAATCAAGTGGATTAATTAGCTTAATCCTCAGGTCCTAGTCAATTCCTATAGAAAGACTAGAGTTATTGGAGCAACTCCCAATTTCAACCACTGCTTTATTTGACAGCTCAAGCGTTACCAATAAATCAACCAAAGCAAAAAGGGAAAAATCTAAATTATTCAAATAAAGGAAAGCAATCATAGATCTAAAAATACCTCAAATTAGCACTAATAAAGATATCAAACGTAACATGGAAGAGTTCATAAATTAGATTAGAAAATAAATAAAAGGAACATTGAACCTGTGATCGCAAAAGATGAAATAATCATGAATTGAAAAGAATCCTAATTCTAAATCCTAAGAGAGAGGAGAGAACCTCTCTCACTAAAAACTACATCTACTCCTAAAATTGTGAATGCGAGAGCTTTTTTTGAATGGATGTATTCTCCCACTTTATAGCCTCTAATCTGTGTTTTCTGGGCCGTAAACTGGGTCAAAAACAGTCCAGAATTCGCTGGTTTCGAATTTTGCCACGCTGGTTTTTCGTCACTGCAATGCGGCCGCATGGATCACGCGGTCGCGTCGCCTAGCGTTAAGGAAACAATAGCATATTATATATCAAATCGAAACTCCGGACGTTAGCTTTCCAACACAACTGGAACCGCGTCATTCGAACTTCTGTAGCAAAAGTTATAGCCGTTTGAGTGCGAAGAGGTCAGGCTGGACAGCTTAGCAATTTCTCCAACTTCTTGTATTCCTTCCACTTTTGCATGCTTCCTTTCTATCCTCTGAGCCATTCTTGCCCTGTAATCTCTGAAATTACTTAACACACATATCAAGGCATCTAATGGTAATAAGAGAGGATTAAACATAAGAAACTTAAGGCCAAAGAAGCATGTTTTCAATCAAAGCACATAATTAGGAAGGCAAATGTAAAACCATGCAAATAGTATGAATAAGTGGGTAAAGAGTTGATAAAAACCACTCAATTGAGCACAAGATAAACCATGAAATAGTGGTTTATCAACCTCCCCACACTTAAACATTAGCATGTCCTCATGCTAAGCTCAAGAAAAGCTATAAAGAATGAAGAGGAATGGTAGAATGTATGAAATGCAACCTATCTATATGAATGCAACTACATGCAAAATATTTCTACCTACTTGGTTAAAAGTAAACAAATCTTTTAAGAACAAATATGAATTGGATTTTACTAATTCAAATCATGAAAATGAAGTACAAATAGACTTGTAGAAGAAAATAGCTCATGAAAGCAGGGAACAAGGAATTGAGCATCGAACCCTCACTGGTAGTGTATACACTCTAATCACTCAAGTGTTTAAGATTCGATTCTCTCAATTCTCCACTATCCTTGCTTTCTAAGGCTTGCTCTTCATCTAACAATCAACAAAAATTTAATGCACAGATACGCATATCAAGAGGTCTTTTAAGGGTTGTAATGGGGTTAGGGTCAAGGTAGGATTGTATTTGGCCAAATGGACTAAAATCTGAATCCTTAATTAACTTAAACTTTCCACCTAACTTAAACAATCCATATAATCATAATACAAAAACCTAACTGTCCATTAACCATGTTATCCATGTATTCATGCATTCAAATTTCAAGCACAGTACATATGCATTGCTTTCAACACTTAACTTTGCGGCATTTTGTCCCCTTTTTATTATTTGCTTTTTTTTTTCTTTTCTTTTTCTTTTTCTCTTTTTCTTTTTCTTTTCTCTCTTTTTTTTCTCAATGCATATGATTAAATTATTGAATGCATGAATCATGTTCTAAACATTTCTTTCACATTTTCATAAAGATATATAATACCCAATTCTTAAACCAAATATTTCCAAACCCAATTTTTCCACACTTAATTCATGAGCACTCTCACTAGTCTAAGCTAACCAAGGATTCAAATTAAGGACAATATTGTTTTTCTGCTTAGAGTTAGTGATGAGCTAAAGTAAAGAACAAAGGGGTAAAATAGGCTCAAATTGGTTTGCAAAGGATAATGAAAGGTAAGGCCATATGGGTATGTAAGCTCAGTGAAACAAAGGCCTCAATCATATAAGTGCATGTATACATCAAACAATGGAAATATAGAATTAAGCAAGACAAAGATCACAATTTTAGAGAGAAAAATACACACTAAAACAGAATTTTGGTTGATAAAATGCAACCAATTCAAATAGGCTCAAAAATCTCACAGGTTTTGTGTGTTCGAGTTCTAAACCATGTTCCAATATAATATCTCTTCAAACAAGTGTAACATTAAATTTTATTCAAATTAGTGAAATTTTCTAAAAGGTTTCTTGAAAACGAAAATATTACTTTAACCAAGTGGTAAAATATGCAAAAAAAATCAAATAAATATGCAATTAAATATGCAAATGCAACAACTAACAAGAAAAATAAACCATTGGTGTTTGAGATAGGAAGGCATTAACCCACGGAGATCGGTATCGACCTCCCCACACTTAAATATTGAACCGTCCTCGGTGCATGCTGAGATTTGCAAGTGGACGGGGGTTGTGGTTCCTGAGCTGGGGCTCTTTTTGTTCCTTTCCTTGCCGGTAGTTTGGGAGTAGCTTTCTCTTTACCCTTCTTGGTGGCCATCCTGAAAAGGGAAAAAGAAAGTGACTTATAAAGCTAAGGGTTAGAGCAAGGAAGAGAGCGGGAAAGGTGGTAATTAATGCAGAATAAAGAAGAATGACGTTAACACACGCTCATGAGTACATGTGAAAAGTCATCAATGAAAAATAGCTAGTGCATATGATAACAATTGAATGCAAGGTGTTTATTGGCATGCAGACAAAGGCATGAGTAGCATAGATCAAGCATTCAATGTCCAAGTTAGATTACCAAGTCTTTCAAACTAGCAACATGTTTGTAATGACAATTATATTGAATGAATATGATATGAAAAAGGGTTTTGTGAAAAGCAGGCATTCAGAGTAGTAGGATAAAAGATACTGAAAAGCAGTGCACAATGCCATACGGGCGTTTTCACAAACACATAGCATGCATGGTAAATAATCTAATGAAAATAATAAATTGAACATGCAAGCAACCCTTTAAAAATAAATATATATAATTGTCAATTAATTCCTCTAATAATCCACAAGTAAAATATAGAAATAATGACCCAAATAAATTTCTAACACCAATGAAAATAATGCAATGAATGAAAGTATGCAAATAAATTAAAATAAAATAAAATAAAAAGAAAAATAAGAAGAATGAGAAGGGAAAGAAGATAAGAAAGGAAGAAGAAAGAAATAAGAAAAGATAAGAAAAATAAGGATTAGAGAAGAAAAGATAAGAAAATTGGCTGATCTGGATATTCTGTGCGCCGCTTGTGACGCGGACGCGTGAGTGACGCAGTCGCGTGGTGCGTGATAAGGTCAGATGACGCGGACGCGTGGGTCACGCGATCGCGTGGCCTGTTTTGTGCGATTGGCGCGAGTGTAGCCTCGTGGTCGCGCAACTCTGTGTTCGAACTCTTTTTGCCAAAATTCTGGGTGACGCGATCGCGTGGGGCATGCGATCGCGTGAGTGTCCTTTCTTTTAAAAATGATACGGACGCGTGGGGCACGCGTTCGTGTGGTAGGGCTTGGGCTTCCAGCACGAGTCCAGCCCAACTCCAGCTCAACTTTCTGCCATACACCCTTTTTACGCCGATTTCAGGTCAAGCGGCCGCGTGGGTGACGCGGTCACGTGGGAGGCCAAAGTTCCCATGTGACGCGGACGCGTCGGCGACGCGGTCGCGTGGGTTGATTTGTGACACTGGCACGCCTCCAGCCACGCTCCAGCGTGACTCTCTGTTCATTTTTATTTTTCTCCCCTCTCCTTGCGACGCGGACGCATCGCTGATGCGGTCGCGTCGCGTGGCATTTTTTTTTATCTGAAAAGAAAATGCAGAATGCAGTGTTAATATGAATGTGATGCAAAACTCCAGGTTCAATAAAATAAAATAAAACTCAAAAACAAATAAAACTAAATAAAAATGAAAAAGGAATGATCATACCACGGTGGGTTGTCTCCCACCTAGCACTTTTAGTTATAGTCCTTAAGTTGGACATTTGATGAGCTTCCTGCTATGGTGGCTTGTGCTTGTACTAATCCAGGAATTCCCACCAATGTTTGTGCTTCCAATAGCCTCCAGGATCCCAAACTAGGCGCAGAAAGCCTTCAAGCAAGTTGAAGCAAGTGACAAGGCCCCAAGAGTGGTGATTGGTCGAATGGATTCCGGGGTCCCAGATCTTGCCTTTGCACCCGTCTTTCGGTTGAGCAATATTGTTCCATCCGGGTGGCAAGCAGTCTGAATTCTCACGTAAGTGGCCAAACAACTTCCTGGACCCATTCATTTGAGCTCTATACCAACCTTTGCGTTTAAACTTAAAGCTTCCAACCATGATGAACCTTGCAGGACAATTTTTACCACTAGCCATCTTCCTCTTACTCTTAATGTTACAAAGAGCTCTAAGTTGACCATCCGTCTCCAGTAGCCCATATTCAAGTGGGATTAGAAAGCTAAGGGATATGAATTTTACCCACTTAAATGTTGTGAAGGATGATGGTAACTTAGGGGGAGGCATCTTTAATGGAATTGCAAGCTCCACTCCCTTGTGCTCTTTTCTGATAATTACCACCTCTTTGCAAGCTTCTTCAAATTCAACCTCTTCCTCCTGGTAGCTTTCTTCCAATTCAATCTCCTCTTCATTGCTTTCCAAGGGCATGGGAGGTTGTGCTTCTTCTTCTTGAATCTCCATCTCTTGATCAACCTCTTCCAAGTCTTCAACTGTGATATGCCTTGGAGGTTGTACACCCTCCTCAGCATCAATTTCAAATGTCTTGAAAGGAGTCTCTATGTCTTGACTTTCCCATGGAGGTTCAGCATCTCCTAAGTCTTCAACCACTTCTTCCTCTACAACTATTATGGCTTCCTCCACTTGTTCCAATACAAAGCCATGTTCTTCATTGTCCACCGAAGTTTCTAGTGTCTCCTTCATGCTTTGCTCTTCTTTTGATTCTCCACATGTAGCCATGGGAGTTCCTTGAGTGTTCAGATATTGGGAAGCTATTTTATTCATTATTACTTGCTCCAATTGACGAATGGTTGCATGAAATCGATCCACTGTTTCTTTTAGGCGAACCTCTGCTTCGCGGGTTGCCGGATTTGGACAGGACACATAGAGAAGTGGTGGTGGTTGGGAGTGAGTGGATTGGAATTGGAGTGGTTCTATATATGGTTCATATGGCTCATAAGATGGTTGGTATGGTGGTTGAGGGTTAGGGTCATATGGAGGTGAATGGTGGTAGTTGGCTTGTGAGTGTGGTAGTTCAAAGTTGTGTTGAGGAAAGGGTTCATAGGCATATGGTGGTGGTTGTTGCCATGAGGGTTGATCAAATCCTTGTGGCTCCTCCCATCTTTGATTGTTCCAACCTTGATGCCTGTTCTCATTGTAATTTCTTCTTCCTGCAACATAATTGTAACCAGACTCATAGCCAAAGGGGTGAGAGTTTATAGTAGCAAATAAAAAATTAAAAACAAAAAATAAAAATAAATTTAAATTAAAAGGTTATTTAAATTTTGAATTTGAAAATTAAATTTTGAAATTTGAATTTTGAAATTTTGAAATTTGAATTTTGAATTTTGAAAATTTTTTTGAATTTGAATTTTGAAAAAATTTTTAAATTTAAATTTTGAAATTTGATTTTTGAAATAAGATAAGATAAAATAAAAATTTTAAAATAAAAATCAATAACCTCTTAATTTACGAAAAAGTGAAAAAATAAAAATAAAAATAAAAACAAATCAAAAAGCAAATATTTACAATAACCAATAATAAGACACACGTTTGCAATTCCCCGACAACGGCGCCATTTTGATGAGAGAACTTTTGCGTGGTCTAGAATTGGGTTTTAATCCCACTTTGTTAACCTCTAACTATGAAGGTAAATCAAGTGGATTAATTAGCTTAATCCTCAGGTCCTAGTCAATTCCTATGGAAAGACTAGAGTTATTGGAGCAACTCCTAATTTCAACCACTGCTTTATTTGACAGCTCAAGCGTTACCAATAAATCAACCAAAGCCAAAAGGGAAAAATCTAAATTATTCAAATAAAGGAAAGCAATCATAGATCTGAAAATACCTCAAATTAGCACTAATAAAGATATCAAACGTAACATAGAAGAGTTCATAAATTAGATTAGAAAAATAAATAAAACGAACATTGAACCTGTGATCGCAAAAGATGAAATAATCATGAAGTGAAAAGAATCCTAATTCTAAATCCTAAGAGAGAGGAGAGAACCTCTCTCTCTAAAAACTACATCTACTCCTAAAATTGTGAATGTGAGAGCTTTTTTTTGAATGGATATATTTTCCCACTTTATAGCCTCTAATCTGTGTTTTCTGGGCCGCAAACTGGGTCAAAAACAGTCCAGAATTCGCTGGTTTCGAATTTTGCCACGCTGGTTTTTCGTCATTGCGACGCGGCCGCATGAATCACACGGTCGTGTTGCCTAGAGTCAGGGAAAATATAGTATATTATATATCAAATCAAAGCCCCGGACGTTATCTTTCCAACGCAACTGGAACCGCGTCATTCGGACTTTTGTAGCAAAAGTTATAGCCGTTTGAGTGCGAAGAGGTCAGGCTGGACAACTTAGCAATTTCTCCAACTTCTTGTGTTCCTTCCACTTTTGCATGCTTCCTTTCTATCCTCTGAGCCATTCTTGCCCTATAATCTCTGAAATCACTTAACACACATATCAAGGCATCTAATGGTAATAAGAGAGGATTAAACATAGGAAACTTAAGGCCAAAGAACCATGTTTTCAATCAAAGCACATAATTAGGAAGGCAAATGTAAAACCATGCAAATAGTATGAATAAGTAGGTAAAGAGTTGATAAAAACCACTCAATTGAGCACAAGATAAACCATGAAATAGTGGTTTATCAGTCGCTGGGAGGATGGAGACGGGAAATGGATGTCTTAGTGGTGGGGTATCTCTTCGGTCACACGAGAGTAACAGTTCCAGTGTTTCAATGCGAATGAGGAGGAAGACTCACGAGGAAGCATGTTTCTGTGGGTTGAAGGCTATGATAAAAAAATCTGGGACAACAGAGAACCCAGACAGATTATTCTATGCATGTTCAAGGTACCGAGTAAGTTGTTTTGAAAATGTTAAAATTTTTCCATCTTCTTCTGTGTTGTTGGGTGTGATTCATTGTATTCTTCTCTGATTTTTTAATTTACAGAAGGGCAGTCAATGTAGTTTCTTTAAGTGAGTTGATGCTGATGACTGTGAAGCAGTGGTTGAAGGTGGTGCTAAGGAAGATTTCAGAACTGAATTGCAGGTTGAAAGTGAGTATGATGAATGGAGGGTGAAGGAGGCATGGAGATTGGGTAGAGCTTGGAAGCTAAAGATAGATATTTGAAACTGTGAGTAATTTTCATGTTTGTGATAGTTGTGATTAATGTGAGCATTTGCTGTTTGATATGTACTTGTAAGTAGATAAAATTCTGTTGAAATATAATGGTGTATTGATTTGGATTGATTGAATGAGAATAGATGTTTGATTAGTGCTGTTTAAGGTTAACTCCAAAGTCTCAATTACTGGCATTGTGGAATATTGCAAACTAATCAATATCACTGTTGCTATAAGATTAAGCCATAAACAAGATAAGTAATCAAAGTAAGTAGTCATAGCATTGTGCTGCCATTCAAGGCTAATAGTCACATTGTCTGCAAGATAAGTACCACAATTCATAAGGTATCCAATCTTAAAAATGAAGGCTACACCAAAAGGAAGGGCTATCACAAGTATCAGATTACAATAACCATAAAATGTTACTTCATTTGCCCTATACAAAAAAACTAAAGCAGCCCGAAAACATTTCTTTGTCATCAATGTGGTTTATCATTCTTCCTAGGGTGCTTGAAGCCTGGAGTGGGCACAAAAGTCATAAAGTTGGCCAGCTTCTTAGCAGTCGCAGAATTTGTTCCTTTGATGGTCTCAGCCGAGATTGCCACTGGTGCAGATGCAGTAGGTGTAGGGGAGGATCTAGCTCTTGCTTTCGCTTTAATCACCTGTAATTTAGGTGGCCTGGATGCAACTTCATCCTACATAAGCCAATATCAAAAGCAGCTGTTAGTTTATAAAACAAAGGTGTAGCTTTTAGACTGCAGCAGTGATTATACCTGGGGTGTAGCTTGGGTTGGTGGAATGCTCTCAGATTGGCTGATGTCAATCTCTGTAGGGGGTTGGATCGGTGCTGGAAGTGAAGGCAGAGGTGTTATTGCTTCTGGAGTAGTATCAGGTTCTAGAGGGACATCATTCACCTCAGGGTCAGCTCCATCTGCAGTAGGAGCAGTAACTGCCAGTTGCAGCTGCATCTACCTAGCATTTTCCTCAGCATCAAAAGCTTTCTTCTTTGCACAGCTTCTTTTGTTGTGGCCAACCTTACCACAGAACATGCATCTGATTGGGTTGTACTTTCTTTTCATCTTTGTCTTTGACCCAGTTGGCTGTTCATCCTTCTCTCTTCTTCTTTTTTTTTTGTCGGTCTTCCAGGTTTCTGTTTAAATGGGGGTGGGACAGGTGCAGGATGTGGTATTTTTTCCATAGATCCTGTCCTTTTACCGGATTGACATTGAAACAGTAAGTCCTCCTATAGGCATCCATCTTCAACCAGTCATGGCAGTACTCCTCAGCCCTTTTTTCATTCTTATCATGTATGGAAGATATTGCATGCATACACGACATTCCTATAGAAGGTAAATTATGTTGTTAAGTAAACCAAATAACACAAATGAATGAAACTTATCTAAATGTTGAAATTGTTACCTGTTAGTTGCCAGAACCTACAAGTGTAGGTGCGCTTTCCCAGGTCAACAACCATATTGGTTGGCCAGCCATGCACTTCGTACAACTCTTCCTTTTCATCTCCACACCACTGAGGAGCCCAATGGCTAGACAAGGTTGTCATTGCTTCAAGTCTACTCTGCTGAACCGGAGGCAGAATTTCTTGATAGTTCTGTAACTTCTTCCTGTTGTCAATCATGCTCTTCATTATGATCCTTCTAACTTCCTCAGCTAAGGTCAGGATGGGTCTGCTCCTTTCGTGCTTGATTTTGGCATTGAATGACTCACAAGCGTTGTTGCATATGTTATCCACCTTAGGAACCTCACTGAAATACGCCTTAGTCCATGCATCTTTCGGCCACTTGTCTAGATACTCCCAAGCTTTCTGAGTTATCAACTTAACTCTGTTCATATTTCTATTAAATTTATTAGTGGTCTTGGACCTTGCACATTCTCACACCATATCTTTTAACTCAGTGCTTGACCATTGTTTTGAGAAATTGCGCCACAGATGCCACACGCAGAAGCGATGATGGACCCTTGGAAACACCTCCTGAACGACAGGAATTAAACCCTGCATTGTTAATAAAACACGAAAAGATTATCAGTCAATATTGTCCTCAAAAGATATTAATTAAATTAAAATAGTCCCTCAAAAGATATTCATTAAATCAAATCGATACTCAGAATGCCATAAATCATGTCAATATCATCCTTACCTTCTGCATGTCCGAGATGAAGCACCATTTGTTCTTCTTGTAGTCTCCCAGATCCTTGTGCAGTAGTTCCAGGAACCACTGCCAGTTATCCTTATTTTCCGCACTTACAATAGCATAAGCAATCACAAAGATATGATTGTTAGCATCCTGTCCACATGCTGTAAGGATTTGCCCCCCATGTAATGTCTTCAGAAATGTTCCATCCAGTCCTATCAAAGGTCTACAACCTGCCTTAAACCCCCTCTTACAAGCATCGAGACAGACATAGAATCGTTCAAACAGGGGAGGGCTCTCGGGCATGGGGATGACACCAACTTGAATTGTGGATCCGGGATTGCTAGTCAGTAGTTCATTAGCATAGTCCCACACTAACCCGTACTGTGCTATTTCATCTCCCTCAACGACCTTCTTAGCAGCTTTCAAGGCTCTAGTATACACGTGCTGTTCAAATACACGTTACACTTTCTAACAAACTAGTCATAAACCTCTCGGTGCTTCATAGTGGGATGTTTCCTAAGCTTAGGGACTAATTTATTAAGTGTCCATGTTTGGGTGGCAGCTCTATTCTTCCTCCTCCTAGAACATGTGTGATTATCAACCAGAGTTTTAATTTGCCAAGACCTGTCTAGTTTGTTACATGCACAGTATACAACCCATGGACAATCATCACTCTTATAAACAGCTCTAACTCTAACTTTATCATTCTTGACGAATGAAATATTTCTACCCCACTGAATTGTGTAATCCCTAGTGGCTTGCATAAATTCAGACTTTGACTTAAATACCATACTAACCTCAAATTTCAGTTACCCAAACTTAGTTTTCTCATTAAATTGAGGGTATACTGTTGGTGATTCCTCATCAGACTCCAACTATTTACCAGAATCTTCTTAATGCCATGAGTCAGCATCTGAGTCTCCTTCAAGGTCATCATCATCCTCATCTACATCTGCCAAAAAAAATTAGCACATAAGGTAACCAGACCACAAATGCCAAATAAATTAAGTAACCACTAACCCTAAGGAAGTAAGCATACCAGAATCAGAGCTTTGTTCGTCCTCAGAACCCTCATAGCTAGAGTCATCAGTTTCTATTTCTTTGTCTCTTAATCTTGTCTTAGGAGGCCTATGCTTCTCTCTTACTTCAAATTTGGAGTCCTTTCTTCCACTACTATTCCTGTTGTCAGTCTCAGTATCTTTCTCACTGTTATACAGGTTGTCTCCTACAACTTTAGGAGGCTTATACAATTCATCTTCAGTACTCTCATATGAGTCATGAGAGTCACTGTCTTCTTTCTGGATGGGAACTTCTTTCACATGCCTCCCAAATCTGGTCAGTCTACAGCCACTGCCACCGTCTTTATTCTTATTACTATTCCCTTGTGACTTCTTGGCTGTCTCAGATGGTGTATTGGGTTGAGGTGAAACTGCACTGCCCTGACGGGTGACCTTCTTGGGCTGAGAGTGGGATTTCATGGGCTGTGAAGGAACCTTCATGGGCTGCGTTACGTTGTGGCCTGGCTGGGATTGTGGGCCTTCATAGTGGGCTGAGAATTGGGCCTCTTTGCTGGTTTATTGGGCTGAGAGTTGGGCTTCATAGTTGGCTTGTTGGGCTGAGAGATGGGCTGTGGAATTGACTTAGTGGGCACATGGTTTTGTTTCTTAGACTCAGAGTGTCTAGTGGTGGCCATCTTGCCAGGTTCAGAATGGCTAGTCTTTGCTTGGGAAGACTTCTGTTACTTGCTACTTTCTGCTTCCACATTGCCAACACACCCTCAACCATGTTGTCTACTATACATGGCTGTGAAATACAGTGCTCAAGGTAAATATTTATCACATTTTGGTTTCTCCTACAATCTTTACACATTGCAACCAAATCTGTATCTGTAACTAAGCTTCTCAAACCAGAAAAGAGGGACACTCCAGGAGCTTTCCACTAACAGTTTCCAGCTTCAATGTATCCCAACTCCTTATAGTAGCCCCTCACAAAGAACACATCAAGTGTGTCTCTATCAACACCCATCAAGACTTCGGTGGTGTTGAGTTCATATATCATATCTCCCTCAACAGAGTTTTTAAACATTCCACCATGGTGAAAGACAAAAGTCATGGGAGGACCCTCCATCTATAATAACAGAGACAATAATACCATTATCAGACAAAATAAAACATACCAAAACAAACCCTAACCCCAAAACAAACATGCAACAACCCAGTAGAACCATCACTAAAATGGAAGAACCCTACCTAACAAATCATCACAAATGCGAGTAACAACAAACCATTTCAACCCACTCATATCATACAACAACAGTCATGCAAACTCTTACTCACCCCAAACCCTACCCACCATCAGATGAACCTATGACTCACGCCACTACCAAGACATCAACTCCACATAATAACTCAATAAACAAGAAAAACGATTCATCCTTACCTATAAAAATCGAGATGGTTTCCTCCGCTATCAATGTTACTCCAGGAGACGATCACCTCTGTATTCAGTACCGATACTTCTTCCAGGCTATCGGTCTTCCTACGCTGACGAAGGTTGATAGCCTGCTTCAAGTGTTCGGTAAGGCTTAGGGCATACCTTGACGGAGACGACAAGTTTTGGAGCGAAACAGAGTGAGATGCTTGTTGCTAGAGGGGGTGATGGGTTACAACGTTTTGAATCTCTCCTGGACACCAAACGACGTCGTCTCAGCTCCTAGAGGCCATTGATTCAAAACGGCGTCGTTTTGTTACTGTGCCGCACTTAACGGCACACGTCACCCAACGTTAGCCAGCTCAGCGGACGAATTGACGGAAGGACTAACGTGGTCATGTCCGTCATCTTTCGGGGACGATTTTGATTAACTTTATCATTCGAGGACTCATATGGAGAATAAGGTATCTTTCAGGGACGATTTTGAATATTAACTCTACAAAATTATTAAGTTTGTTATTGTTTCGAATATTAGTGGATAAAAATAATAGTTTATCCAAAATTAAATAACTTACAAAACGTGATTTCAAGTACAGGTTAATTTGTAAATATTTTAGGGCTGATGCAAATCAGGTTTATTATTTTGGTAATTAAATTGAATCTAATTGGATTAATAACTAAACTTAAATTGATAAATGAAAATCACAATTATTAGAAAAAATAAATTATTAGATTGAAATAAAAATCAAATTAATATAATATAAATAATAAATTTATTGATTTTACTTTTTAAATCAATTCAAAATATACTGTAAATAATTTTTTTAGTTGTTCAAATGATCCAATTTTCTTATCTATAAATGGAATAGATATTTATATATTTTACTTATATTATAAACGAGATAAGTGATATTATTTTTACTTATTTTATTTATATTATATACAAATATATGTATACCTATTTTGTTTACAATAATATAATATAAAAATATAAATAACTTAAAATAATTTAATTTATTTATTTTAAAAAAATCTCCAAAAATTTAAAAATATGATCTACAACTATTATTACAAGATCCAAATCATATCAATTTTAGCAAAATTTAAGTTATTAAACATAAATCACTTTATGTTTCATAATCAATCTTGACTAAAATTTTTTGGTGACTTTAAATTTTTTTGGTGACTAATCTTGACTAAAATTTATTTTAACAAAATCAATTATAAAACAATAAAAAAAGCATACTCCATATTTTCTATGACTATGGAATTAAATTCAATAGAAGAAATGAAAATCATGCACGAGGTTGTGATTGTACATTTGGCATGAACATAATGAAAAGATGAATAAGACACATGAAGTCATGAACCATTAAAATTTCAATGCAAAAGAGTGGGCGGCGTAGCCTAGATTGTTAAGTGTCACGCAGAGTCTCATGTCACCTTAAAATTCACAAAATTTCAAAATTCATATAGCCAAGTAATTATGTATGCATGCAGCTGTAGCTGTTGTACATGATGTTAGTATTATATATACCCTTAACATTTTTACTATAAAAATTTACATTAGTATCAACCCTCACTCAGATTTCTTGGACTTAATACTTATTTTGAATCATAGTATTATAAATAATAAATCATATTAAAATAACCTTACGATATACTCCAATGCATATGCATATATAATTAACTAAGATAACTTAGATTATACATACATATGATTTGATCACACATGGTTGTGTTACATAGGTGCAAGCTGTGAAAGTGGGGCATTATTATTATATAAACTGCACTGTGCACACTAGACACTTGACACTGCACAAGTCACATTGCAGGACCCTCTCATCTCATGGAATTCAGCGTTACAAACTTCCCCTTATACCCGCACACTAACCTAAGTTAAACTATATTCATTAATTAATCCTGCTCGCTTGCTCCTATTAGTTTATGACTTTATGTTTTCTCTCCCTCTGATTCTTTCTTGCAAGAAAAGAGAACCACCCAACTCATAATAAACTCATAAGCTGCGTGACCGTTTTGAAAAGTTGGAGAGAGAACGAAAACATTGTTGAAATATGATATGAGACAGATCAATCTTACTACTTTGGTCTTAAAGTCTTTGGTTCAGTTCCAACTTCCAACACTACTCCACAGTGTTGTTGTTCACTTTGATTGGTTCTTACCAGATTTTTTTTTTCTTTTAGTTTAACTCAGATGGTATCACAACTGCACAACAAACGGCACAAAATTTCATATAGTTGAGGTACAATTTTATTTTGTGTCTACCTAACAAATTTTTGAGTTTGAACCTACCCGGCTACCCTTATTTTCACCTCATTTGTGTATCCTCCAAAGTTTCTGAAATTTGTTTAAATCCTGTAAGACCCAAAACTTTTGAAAAGTTTTATTACGAGTTAATTTTAATTTATTTATTTATTAAAGATTTTAATTTTAAAAATTATTTTATTAAAACTAACTAAATCAAGTTTTGATAATTAAATTAAAATTTTATCTAATTTTATAATTATTAAATAATTTTTTATATTTAAATTATAAAATTTAATAATTATAAAATAATAAATTTGCTTATGATTAATTATATTTAGTTAAGATTATATTTTAAGAAATTTTATATATAAATTAAGTAATTTTTTATTTATAATTTAGAAATTTAATAATTGGATAATAATAAGAATTTTATATATTTTAAGTTGAATAATTAAATTTTTAACTTTATTTTATGAGTATAAAGAAAATTAATTTTTATTACCTCTAATTATTGAATTAGAATATTTATTTAAAAATAAATTTTAAGTTGATAATCGAATAGTATTTTTTTATAGATATTATTATTGGATTAAAATTTGCTTTTCAATTATTCTATCATCCTAATTTACTAACTCTAAATCTCTAAATTAAAACTCACTAACCTTAATCAAACCCTACTCCCCTCCCCCTCAAATCTGATAGCTATATAAAAATTAAATGTAGCTTTTAAAATGGGCTTCGTTAACCGCGTTCAGTATCGTTGATTTAATTAACTATTATCATCATTCATTTTATCAAATTAACTATTATCATTATTCATTGTATATAGTAACACTCCACACAAACACACCCACACATATACGGAGAGAGATAGATTAAGAGAGAAAGAAAGAAAGAAAGAAAGAAAAAAAAGGGAAGAGAGAAGAGGGAACAGGGAGTGAGAGAACGGGGAGAAGGGTGACCCGAGGAGAAGAGCTTGTCCGCGGCGCCACCATTAAGCCCACCGTCAAGCTTGTCCAGCCTGTCCCATCACCGCAAAGCTTCCGTCGACGCCGCTGCTGAGAGAAGGGAACGACGCGACGCGAGGGGAGTGAGAGAGCTTGTGTCGCCGCCGTTGAAGAACCCTCTGCCACCGAACCTACAACCACGACCAGGAGAGGAAGCCGTCTGAAGCTATTGCCGCCGTCGAAGCTAAGGGTCGCCGTCGAACAGAACGCGAAGAGAGAGAAGGGGGCTCGCGGGCGCAGAGAAGAACGTGATGGTGGTGGGTGGTTACCGTGATGCTGCCACTGCCGTTGCTACCGGAGCTCCTCGTCGCAGTTTTTGCCACTGGGAGTGATCGCCGGAACCACCGCCGGACTGCTGCTACTTGGTCTAGTTTCTTCTTAGTTGCGGTAAGCCCTTTTGCTTCGAAAAGTCCTTTTGTCATTGTTATGTTATTTTAGCTGAGGTTTTGCGGCGTTATTTATTATATGATTGAGTTTCGGTTATTACATGTTGTGATTAGAGTTGCCGTAGTTGCTGGAGGTATGGAGCTGTGGTTATGGTTGCCGCTGCTGCGGGCCAGGGGAAGAACGAGTTTGTGAGGCGTTCTAGAGTTTTCGAGTTTCGACTAGTCGAGGTAGGGGTTTTCTTAAAATCTATTTTATCTTATAGAGTTGTTATAAATAGATATTAATGTGAGAAACATATGTTTATGATTATCCTATGAACATGGTTGTTTGCTCTGAATGACTGATTGCTTGATTGCTTTAGTGGTGTGTGATTGTTGAAAGAGAATTAGTTTGAAAAGTTATTTAGTTGATTATTATGAAAAGTGGTTTTTCCTGGGTTTTGAAGTTGATTTGATAATATAAATGAATGAGCTTTGGAAATGATTTGAGATATGAAAATGAATTAATTTTGGAAGCGGTTTAACTTTGAATTACTTTGATTTTATAAATGATTTAATATTTGAGCTGGTTTAATTTTGAAAAAGATTTATTATTGGAAATGGTTGGATTTGAAAACAACTTGATGTTAGAATTGGTTGAATTTTGGAAAATGATTGAAATTTGGAAATGGTTGAGAAAGGGTTTGAGGAATGTTTGGATGGGAAGGTGGCAGCGTCCGAGTTTTAGAGGAGATGCTGCCGAAATTTTATAAAATTAGAAGTTTCATTTGAAGTAATTAATTAAAAAGATTTGTTTTTAAACATTATATGTTTTAAGATTGATTTATTCATCAAAGAAAGAATTATGTTTTGAATTGGGATTGTTAATGAACGAGATGGAAAGAAGGATGATGAGGATTTTCTTTGAAATACAGTTTTTGAATGAATTTGGAAATGAGATTTGGATTGATGAATGATTATGATGTTGAGAATGTTGAGATATGATCTTTGAATTATTCATATGGCTTATGAATTTGAAATATTTGAGATACGAGGTTTTCTGGATTAAGTGTCGTGGCTTGCCACCATGTGTACCAGGTTGAAAACTCGATACTCTATTGACCCTACGACGTAAGTGTGACCGGGCACTATATAAATTCCTGGGAATGTTACTCCCATTGAGCAATATTGATTATTTGAGAAAAAGCTATGCATAGACTCTTGGGGATGCACGTCGGGAGACAGTCTAAGGACAATTCAGACTTGTCGGGTTGGCTGGATAACCGACAGATGAGCCTTATCAGCTATAAGACAGGCATGCATAATGTGCATTTGTATGCTTTGCTTGGTTTTGAACTTATTTTGGTTTGCCTAATTGCTAAACTGTTCTTAACTGCTACTTGACCTATTTGCTGTAACTGCTACCTACTTGTGCTTTCCTTGTCTGTCTTGCCTGTGTTTGTCCTGGCGTGCTACATTTGAGAATGAACTTTGGTGCTGAATTAATAATTGTTGTTTGATTGCGTGGTTGGTTTCTGATTGAGATTTTCTTATAAGAAAGGAAAGGTTTCGGATTTCTAAAAGATTAAACATTGTTTCTCTAAAAGGTTTTGAACGATTACCTACTGGTTTTTAAAAGATTCATAAGGCAATGATAATCACCGAGTTTGAAAACAGTTTTCTTATTAAATATCTTCTTATGACAACTTTGAAACTCCGTGGTGAGACCATGTGATTAGGTTCTCACCCCCTACAGCTTTACCTTTTTAGGAACCGGATGAAGAAGCATTAAGAAGAGTTATACTGCGTTTGGTTTATATGTTGTTGTGTTAATTAGATTATTTTCTTCCCTCGTCTTTGTTATTACAAGTTTGTAAGAGGGATAGGAGTTGTATGTTTTATATGTATATTATATTATGAGATATTAGGTAAGGAGTCTTGTATATGAATCTATGCCTGCTTGTGTTTTTATTAAGATAAAGTATTTATTTCCGGTTTTTAAAGAAATCAGCGATACAGTGTCGAGTCACAGGCTCCTATTTTAATATTTAGTATGTAAAGTAGTCGTAATACTTCTTGCTATCAGAGTAGCGCAGCCGGAAGCGTGATTTCTGATAGTGAGGGTGTTACAGATCCAGCACTTTTTTCTGGATTATTAGTTACACATTAGCACAACATCAAATAAATTGGTTGGTAGTTGGTACTTATTTGGGTTTGGAGAAATTCAAGATTTTGATCCAATCCCATTTACCATTTGACAATCCACTTTTGTATTATTCACTGCCCATTTTCTATTTTTCTTCATTTAATGTTATTCTGGCATCTCTGGTTTGAGCATTGGATTGTGTTCAGTTCTCTTCTGTTCTTCTTTGACTACAGAATATAGAGACTGAGATCAAAAGGAGGGTGTCTGAAAAGTTAGTATCCGAGGCAATTTTTTTAGAGGGTAATACTCCTTTTTTTAATTATTATATTTTTCAGTTGAGTACCTTTTGGTAATGTCTTTTGGAAATGGAATTTATGCTTGTTATAGGTAAAGGCCAATGAAAGAGAAAGAAGAAGTGGTTCCACCTTCTTTTTTTGCCCCCTTTTTTCATTTTTTTTCATCCACAAACCATAATAGCTTTTATATTATTTTACAGAGGTGGAGCGTTTGGTTTTAGCATGCAAGTAAGAGAGCCACCTCAATAGAAAAACACCTTTGAGAGACAAATCAAAGACATGAAGAAACAGGAAGAACAGTGTAACAGAGAATCTAAGAAGAAGGGTCACATTGTAACTTGGACTCGAGGTAAAAACTTATTCTCTCTATTGCATTTTTTTTTATTGTTTAATAATAGTTCTTTGTCTACTTATGAATCCATTTGCATTTGAATATTGTCTTATGCTTGGTTATGTGAGTTTCAGGAAGATGATATACTGAGAGAGCAGATTGGTATCCATGGAACTGAAAAGTACTAATTCTTCCTCTCCTGGGTTACCATTGTTTTTGCTTCTTTCCTTCCTTGAAGTAACATTAAAATGAGTTCTTGTTATTGCCAAAAAACTATATGCATTTGGGCAATTATTGCTTCTAAATTCAAGGACAAAACGACAAGACAGTGCAGAAGAAGGTGGAGATTTTGAAATGCTTATTGTGTATTTTGAATTTCCTTGATCTTCTGCTTTGTTGTTGTTGTTATTATTATTGTTGTTACCAATCTGATTCTTAAGTAACTAATAAAATATCAGATGGTACACTTACTTGAATTCTGATTTCAAGAAAGGTGGATGGTCACCAGAGGAAGACATGCTCTTATGTGAGGTATATCCATGCTTCCTCTCTCCAAAAGTTAGATTTTCCATTGGAGTTTAACAAGCTTACTTTATTGTATAAGATTAGGAATCTACACAACTTTAAGAACTTGGATTTCAATGAAAAAGTCTACAGAACAAGCTTGATTTGCTACTCTAGTCTATCCATATTTCAGTAAATCTGATTTGTGGCTTTAATTTCCTGCAATTTTCTTTGCAGGCTCAAAAATTATATGGCAACAGATGGACAGAAATAACGAAAGTGGTTTCAGGAAGGTAACAAAAGTCATTCTCCTCTTCATGCACATTCAGAATGGAAATTGTGTGAACATTCAAATCTTATTGATCATGCTTTGTATGCAGAACGGATAATGCTGTGAAAAATCGCTTCTCTATGCTCTGCAGAAAGAGGCAAAAATATGAAGCTTTAGCTAAAGAGAACAGCATTTCATCACACATCAATTCAAATAACAAGAAAATTGTTTTCCAACATGCTTATAATACAGATGCAACATCAGAATCTGCTATATCTATCAAGAAAATGAGGTAAAGTACGGTTTATGAATCCCAATACACAAATTTACAAAGAATGATGCTAAAATATTCTCCTATTGTAATGCAGGAGGGCTCATATCACAGATGATGGAGGGAAGATCAAGTTTGGAGATAGATCACATTTGCGAAATGGAACTTCGATAAATCAGCATCCAAGGACACCGTTCGCATTATTAGCTCAAAACTCATAAAACATAAACAATTTGCTAGACGAGCTTCAAATTTGCAATGCCAAGTTTAGTAGTTCTGGGAACTATCTCCAAATTGAATTTTATTAGTTACATACATAACATGATTCTCAAATTTTGAAACCTAAAGCATAAAACAAGTTGCAGTTAAGATGTTCAGCAAACGGAACTTTGGCCATCCTCCTATTCTAATATTAAACTGGTTTATTATGCCTTTGCAGCTCAAAATAATAAAACTCAAGGAACATTCCTAAAAAGGGATGACCCAAAAATAGATGCATTAATGCAACAAGCAGAGTTGCTTAGCTCACTAGCTCAAAATATTGATACAGAGGACATGGACCAAAGTCTTGAAAACACGTGGAAGGTGAACCTCCATAATCTCTTGGCCTGTATTGTTTTGATTTTGAGCATTGAGCACGTTATGTTTTTGTCAAAATTGAAATATGTAGTTGGTTTCATGAGAACAGCCTCTAGTAGAGACAACATATTTCTAGTCTCTAATAAAAGTTCAGCATCAACAGAACCAAAGCAGAATCATAGAAGTCACATTTGTAGCATCAAAATGTAACTGTAAAGTACTAGGCATTTCATATTCATATACTTTCCAGAACATCTGCAATTTCTCTAGTCATGAAGATGGCAAGAGACATGAATCATTAAAGGAAGTTGACCTTGCCTTTAAGAAGTCTGAAGTAACTGTCATTCTTGAGCAGATATGAGAAATGCCATTACTTTGTAGAGTTCAAGTGACACTACTTTGGATTGGTGCTAGGTTCTTCAAGAGTTTTTGAACCGAACCAAAGAAGCAAACAACCCGAAATGCAAGATTCAAGGTTTAAAAGCTTGCTGATCTTAAAAATATGGTTGAAGACTTGAGTAGTAATGAGGGAGGCCAGCCATGTTGGAGGTACTTTAAAGACTTTAAAAATATAATTTCCTGTATGCTTAACAAGAATACTAATATTTTTTAAATATGATTCAGGCAAATGGATCTGTATGAAGACTCTCCAGCCAGTTCTGAATACAGTACAGGATCAACTATCCTCCCTCTCTCAGCTGGTGACATTATGGAACACTCTTCACACCGGGATATAGAAACTGAAATGAAAACCACACAAATTGAAGATAAGAAAGAAGTAGATGGATGTGAGAGTGGTGTTCTAGTTACTGCAACCCTGGATCAAGGTAACATAATTCATTATTAAGAATGAAAATTCTATCATTTTTCTAAAGTATATTACTTTTTCTCCTTCATGTATTAATACCCTTATCATTTTAATGAACCAAAATGCTAATAAGATATACATATTTCCATAGTAGATATGCTGCTGAATTCAGAAGAACAAATAAACACTGATAGCGCTGTTTTTGTCTCATCAAGAGTGGAGTTTGGTTCCCCTATTCAAGTAACTCCGATATTCAGATCTTTGGCTGCAGGGATTCCCAGCCCACAATTTTCGGAAAGTGTAAGTTACCCAAACACCTTGGGATTGAACAATTTTAAGACCAACAGAAATACTATCACAGTAATAGTAACAACTAACAAGTATGAATATACTGTTAATAACATTATATATTTGGAAACCCCACTGAACCAATGTTCCTATAAAATCAATAATCAATATGAATCAGAAGCAGGACTTCGAGAAAGCTATTAAATTATCCATTCCAGCAGTAACATGATAATGCGGTGCAATTTAGGTGTGGTGTTGGATAGGTTTTAATGTAAGGGAGTGGAAGTTGATAGATGATATCAGCATCTGCAATTATACAAGACAGACATATGCATTGCTTAAATCATAATTAAGCTAAACTCTAGAACAGAAGGACTAAATACATAGCCATGAAGCATATTTTGTTATCTCCTCCTAATTAGTTTCATCTGTATACTTGCTATGAGCAATTAGCTAATTAGTCGTTACCCTTTTTCTTGTCATGCATTCCAATTTATCAAAGTTTGAAGCTAGACTAACCATTTGTTCTTGAACTTCTTTCAGGAAAGGAACTTCTTAAGGAAAACACTAGGAGTGGAGTCTCCATCTCTCAACCCAAGTGCTCAACCATCACAACCGCCACCCTGCAAAAGAGCCCTACTAGACAGTTTACAATCCTAGATCCCAATATCCATAGGTTATTTTCCCCTTTCTAAATCCTTGACATCCTTCTTTGCCTAGTTTGAGAAACATTTAAATTTTATTCTGCCCTAAAACTTTGAAAGGCATACCCTTGGCAAGAATGTAATGGTATGTTCTTGCCATCTTCAACATATCTAACAATATCCTTCCCTTCACTCAAGGGTTACCTCCTAGATAATGGCACCAAAAATCAGTGTGCTTTTAGAGTGTGATTCTTTGGTTTGTCTTCTTTTCACATTATTCTGGGTTTGTTTTTCTCCAATCCAGCATTTTGCCTTTTTTTTATGTACAGAGCCTGGTGTGTTATCATTAGTTATCTTGCGCATATGTATACATTGGCATATCGCCTTTCCTACTACATATAATGAACAAAAACATAAAGAGAAAAGTTGCAAAAAAAAAGGGGGAAAAGAAGTGTGTAATAGAGGATTTTCATTAATTACTTGGAACCTAGATTCTTATTTGTTTGTTTTTGGTGTGCATAGATTATAGAATAAATTATCTTCCCCCTTTTTTTTGTTTCTGATGTACCGAAACTTAAGTATAATTGAGTGGTATTTTGGTTTTGGTGTGCTCAATGTTGTATCTATTTCTTACACAACCAAATCTAGAGAATTCTTCAAACAAGTAATCCCAATTAGGCATAAACAAATTCTCTCACTCTCTGAACATGAAAACAGACATGTACATTGTGCTTTCATACAGAAGAAGAAAAAAGGGTTCTAGACAAAATTATGTACTTACATAAGATAGAGGGACCCTGTGTTGTGTTGTGGCAGATTCATGCTGCATGCAGATTGCAGAGCTTTCCTTCATGGAGTGCTTGATGAGTTAATTAGTTCCATGGCTGTTGATGGTGGTTGTGAAGTGGAATCCAGAAGGCATTACATAACAAAATATAATGATGAATATGAAAAAGGCATTAGCTCATAAAGAAGGAGGGAACAATCTACAAAATAAAGCGCCTTCCTTTACTCTTAACTTTCTTCATTAAAGGCAAACTGCACCTATGACTTTTTTGACTACACAGTCAACACTTTTAGTGAGTTTTTTGAAAATCTGTAGTGCTCTTCATATAATTCCATGCAAGTATGCAATTTCAAGGGTGAGAAATTTAGATAAAATTTTTAACTTTTAGTATAAAAAAAGTGCTTTTTCAATCAATCCTGCAGCACTCTCTATCCAACAAAAGGGTCTTTTTAGCAACATACTTGTCATTTGAGAATTCTAAAGTGATGCTACGAGCTAATTCTATCTAATTGTTCCCTTCATTAAGTATTTTCATTGACTTGCAATTACTATTATTTACAATTTTCAATAGATTTTTTTTTGGTGTCACAAATTCAAAGTCTAGATTTAAGTTACAGTTACACAATTGATCTTGCTTGCGAAATAGAGGTGATAACTGAGTTATGTCCTCAGAGGCTGAACGTCCAACTCTTGAGTCCGAGCTTTTCCTTTGTGTTGTGGTGTGAAAGTACGAGCTATAAAGATGAGGGAGAGTATACCTGCAAAGGCACTCTGAAACTTAAGTCAGTATATTATCTTGTTCGAATGATCTTAAAAGAACACTTTACCTTGCTTTATATTGTAGGCTATTTTTCCGTTACGCTTTTGGTATTAAGGTCGTTTATGAAAAGGCGAATAACGTCTCTTCTCATATACTGTTATATCATCGGTTATGGTGGAAGCACTTATTTGACCGAGTTATGACTCATGAATGGACGAGCTTATAACAGATTATACCGAGTTATAGCTCATGAATGGGTGGGCTCATAACGGACCACGCCGAGTTATAGCTCATAAGTGGGCGAGTTTGTAACGGATTTCACCGAGTTATATCTCATTTATTATAACCATATCACAGCCCCCAAGCTTGGCCTGCGAAAAGTTTTTAATGAAGCAGATTGAGCTTATTAAGGAGTTATAACTCGGTGAGATAGGTTGTTGAGTGAGCCCCCAGTTCAACTTACTTCATTAAAAATTCTTCATGTTTGTGACGTGGGGAGTCGTGTTGTTGTTTTTGGTGAGGAGAGAGAAAGAGTAGTGGATCATTAAAGTCTCTTATTTTCCCAAAGCAAATGCACCGTTTGATGTGATTGAGGAAGCAATTACCTTTACAATGTGGTTAAGTGAATGGTTTGGGAACTGAGTTGCTTATCCCTGACCCTTGGTGTTTCTTCTTTGAAAACAGAATGAGTAAAAGAGGTATGCATGGTTTTTATTTTATTTTGTAATTTTTCGTCTTCTTCTTCCTTCTTTGTTTTTGCTTTTGGTTCTGGGTTTGGTTATGGGGTTTGAGAAGGAGAAGAAAAGGGAGATTGATTAGTCCTATGACTGGGTTAGTGAGGATGTGAAGGGTCGGGTGTCTTTGTTTCGGGATGATGCGGCTGTGAAGGAGGTTGATGTTGGCAGAATCGTGAGGCCAGGGTCTGGGGTTCAGGTGGAGTTGCTGCCATGCAGTAGTGAGGATAGGATTTATCATAGGGGGCAGCGGTTTGAGTATTTTTATATGCATAGTTGTGTGTTGGAAGAACTGAGAGTGAGGCTGCCATTTACAGTGTTTGAATGTCAAATTTTGAAGCAATTAAACTGTGCTCCTTCACAATTGCATCCAAATGGTTGGGCATTTCTGCGTTGTTTCGAAATACTGATGGAATTTCTTGAGGAGGATCCTTCTGTAGATTTGTTTTTTTCTTTGTTTCAAGCTAAAGAAGTTTGGAAAGGGGGTTGGGTTAATCTGAACAGTACTCCTGGGTTTGGTATCTTCAAATTATATAAGTCTTCTTTCAAGGACTTTAAGGAGATGTATGTGAAGGTGAGGAATGTTGAAAAAGAGTTTTCTTTTTATATTGACGAGTTCTTGGCTGAGAGGTTTTTCTTTTGGTGGTGCTCAGAACCCCAGAATATACTCGGGGCTGAAGTTATAACTCCGAGAAATGTGTGTATAATTGAGTTTTTGGTGGAACAAATTGATCGGAAAGATTTGATCTCCATGTTTGAACTGTTAAAGTGGGAGGAAAATAGGGCTGCTGTGGTAGATTATATGGGTGAGTTGTGTATATGTGTTAGTGATTTACTTGTGTATTTGAGCCTTACTGAGCTGCTGTTTTTCTTTTTGAATTTGCAGGTGGTAAGTATCCGGGGGTGTCAGCTGCTTCACTTAGGTTGCGTTTTAAAAGTAAGAACTTGGAGAAAGAGGTGTCGTCGTCCAATCGCGAAAAAGGTGGTGGAGCTGGAGAATTTAGTCAACCTCGTCAGGGTCGGAGGAAGGTGATTGGAAAGAAGAGGAAATCGAGCGTGGTCGATGTGTCCAAGGATACTAGCGAGAAGGAATAAAGGGTTTCTTTAGAGGAGATTCAAACTTTTGTTGTGAATCAGAAAAAGCTACATGAAATGACCGAACATAGTAAGGGTATATCTGTATGGGGGAAGGAGTATCCCTATATGGCTGTTCCCGATGAGCATTGTCAGTCTGAAGCTGACGTATCGTTGGCGAATGAGGTTGGCGAAATGGCTGTTGGTCAGTATATGCAGGTAATGTTTTGTTATGGTTGTTTTGTTTGCTGGGAGTTACTTGTATATTTTATTATTTTTTGTTGTGGTTTGTAGGTGATTGGTTTGAGGTTAGCTAGTTTAGGTCGTAGTCAAGAGCTGAAGCATAAAAAGGTGTTGGTGGAGAAGAATGAGGTTTTGCTGTTGAAAGAAGAGTTGAGTAAGTCTAAAGGTGCTGTTGCTGAACTCCAGAATAAGTTGGCTGAAACTGAAAAACAATTGAAGGAGACCAAAGAGAACTATGCTAAAGATTTTGAGGATTTGAAAAAGAAATAGGCTAACTTGGCGAGCATGGAAGCTCGGTTGATTGAGGTAACTGCGAAGCTTAAAGAAATGGAGAAGAAAAAGGGTGATGAGATTTTAGATTCGTTTGTTGAGGATTTCGAGAGGGCGTCTTTACAGGCGAAGTTCCTTGTGCCTGATGCTGATCTGTCTGAGATGGACCCTGGGAAGATTGTCCGAGATGGTAAAATGGTTGAGGACGATGGCGTTGCCGAGGATGAGGCAGAGAATGTTTAAGATATTATTGTAATTGTTTTAGTGCTGTTTATGTTTGTCTCTGTTTTGATGTTTTGATTTGGCGAAGACTTATTGATATTTGCTAAATAATTATCTGCTATTTTGTAGCCTGCTAATAGAGTTTGTTTGACTTGTTGTTTATTTGTGGCCAATTTGGATTTTAAATGTTAGGCCTTTGCGTAATTGATGGGAATGTTCCGTTAAGAATATCCCTGTTAGAGTTTGCCGATAATGTTCGGATTGAAATTAGGCGAGGATACTCGTCTTTTTGAAATCATAGATAAATCTGTATCTTATGATATTTATTGTAAAAGCAATCATAGGAATGATATAGTGAGAAAGTTGTTATATAAGAAAGAGTGAAATAGACTTTATTCACATAGTAATATTGGCAATCCTTTGGATACAAAGGTTCAGGTAGGCTAGCCTCATTAAAACCTCTCCAAGCAAAACCCTTTAGGGATAAAATCTTGGTAGTAGGAAAAAGAGTACAAGCCTGTCCCTGAGTTTTAACTATAGAATTTCTTTAAGGAAGATACATTCCAAGTGTTGGGTAGGATTGTACCATTTAGAGTTTCTAGTTTATATGCTCCATTGCCGAGGACTTGTGTGACTCGATACGGCCCTTCCCAATTTGCGGCGAGCTTGCCATGCGATGGTGGACGTCGCGCGAGCTCTTTCTTTCGAACGACCAAGTCTCCTTTTTCGAATGTTCGGCTTCTGACCGATTTATTGTAGCGTCGAGATAATGTTTGCTGTGCGGCACGTTGTCTGAGTGTGGCTATATCTCGGATCTCTTCAATGATGTCTAACTCGGGTCGCCGAGCTTGATCATGTTCGCCGAGCTGTGTCCTAATTGAGCTTTGGGAGATTTCTAGTGGTATCATTGCTTCAGATCCATAGACAAGTCGGAACGGCGTCTCTTTTGTTGATGATTGGGGTGTTGTATTATATTCCCATAGGACTTCAGGTATAAGGTCGGCCCATAGCCCTTTTGCGTCGCCCAGCTTCTTCTTGAGTGCGTGCAAGATCACTTTATTTGCTGCCTCTGCTAGTCCATTCGTCTGAGGATGTTCAACAGAGGCGAAATGTTGTTTGATTTTGAGGTTCTATAAAAAAGATTAAAATTTCTGATCGGCAAACTGGCGACCATTGTCAGTTATGATATGACGAGGAATGCCGAAACGGCAAATAATGTTCTTCCAAACAAAAGATATTACTTGTTGTGATGTTATTTTAGCTAAAGGTTGGGCCTCGACCCATTTTGAGAAGTAGTCAATTCCAACTATAAGAAATTTTACCTGGCCCGACGCCGTAGGGAACGGGCCGAGAATGTCTAATCCCCATTGGTTGAAAGGCCATGTGACATCGCTATGATGCATATCCTCTGCTGGAATGTGGATGGTTGGGGTGTGCTTCTGGCAATTTATACAGGTCCTAACCTTGTTTTGACTGTCTTGTTTTAGTGATGGCCAGAAGAAGCCGGCACGGAGGATTTTTGAGGCTAGGCTCCGAGCTCCTGTGTGTGTTCCGCAGATCCCCTCATGTGCCTCCGATAGTGCTATTTCGGCTTCGGATCTGCTAAGGCATTTGAGTAAAGGGCAAGTGTATCCTCGTCTGTATAAGGCTCCGTTCAGTAATGTGAAAAAGGTGGCTTGACTTCGGAACCTTTTGACATTCCCAATGTTGTCTAGAATGTTGGATGTTTGTAAATAATTTATGAAATATGTCTGCCAATCACTTTTCTGAGTAACACTTAGCACTTTTGTCAGGCCAACACTGGGAGATTTTAGAGTAAATTGATGTAATGTAGATATCTCGGACTGAGTACTGCCGAGCTTGGATAAAATATCGGCTCTTTGGTTTTGTTCTCTTGGTATGTGTTGTATTTCAAACTTTTTAAATTGTGAAATTAAATCTTTGACTAATAGTAAATATTTAGATAGAAGAGGGTCTCTTACTTGAAACAGGTCGTTTACCTATTGAACAACCAACAAGGAGTCACAATATACCTTGATTGTGTGGATTTGAAGATCTAAACAAAGCCGAAGTCCTACGACCAGGGCTTCATACTCAGATTGATTATTGCTGGCTTTAAAAGATAGGTGTAAGGAATGCTCGAGGATGGAACCATCGTCGGCTTCGAGTCGTATTCCAGCGCCGCATCCTTCTTTGTTGGATGAGCCATCTATGTACAAGGTCCATTGTTTTGTGTGGTTATCTTCTGATGGTATTGTAAGCTCTGCAATAAAGTCGGCTAAAAATTGCGATTTTATTGCCCCTCTGGACTGATATCTGATGTCGAACTCAGATAGTTCGATTGACTATTTTATAAGTCTCCCTGCAATGTCGGGCTTGTGTAGCACTTGTCGTAGTGGGTGATCTGTTCTGACATTGATGACATGACTTTGAAAATACGATCAGAGTCTTCGTGCTGAGACGACTAATGCTAAGGCCAGCTTCTCTATTCTCAGATAATTAAGCTCGGCATGGTGGAGTGTTTTGCTGACGAAGTAGACTGGTTGCTAAATTTTGCTTCTTTCTGTGACAAGAGCCGAGCTTATTGCCCAATCAGTAACTGATAGGTACAGAAATAAATCTTCCCCTTGGAGGGGCTTCTGTAGAATCGGCGGTTGCGAGAGAGTTGTTTTTAGTGTGTTAAAAGCTCTTTCGCAATCGTCGGTCCACTGAAATTTGTTTTTCTTTTTAATTGTTTGGAAAAAAGGATTAGACTTTGAAGCTAAAAAAGGTACAAATCTTGATAATGCAGCAAGCCTTCCTGTGAGGCGTTGTACTTCTTTTATAGTCTTAGGACTTGTCATATCCAAAACTGCTCGGCATTTGTCCGGGTTTGCCTCGATGCCCCTGTTTGTTAATAAAAATCCCAAAAACTTACCACCTTGTACTCCAAAAGCGCTTTTTTTCGGGTTCAGGCGCATGTTGTAATGGCGTATCTGGGCGAATATTTCTGTTAAGTCGTCAATATGGTTACTGCCGACTTTTGTTTTGGCGACCATATCATCAACATAAACTTCGATGTTTCTGCTGATTTGTTTGGCGAAAACTTTATCCATAAGATGTTGGTAAGTTGCTCCTGCATTCTTTAGTCCAAAAGGCATAACCTTATAACAGTAGTTTCCGAAGTCAGTAATAAAAGTTGTTTTACATTGATAAGAGGGATGCATAAGTATTTGGTTGTACCCTGAATAGGCATCCATGAAACTTAAGGTAGCGTAACCGGAAGCGTTATCTACCAAAGAGTCTATGGATGGTAAAGGATACGAATCATTTGGGCATGCTTTGTTTAAATTAGTAAAATCGACGCACATGCGCCACTTACCATTTTGTTTCCTTACCATAACCACATTGGTGAGCCAGGTGGTAAATCTGATCTCTTTGATGAATTCGGCACTTATCACTTTTTGTGTTTCTTCCAACGACGCTTTTCGTTTTTCCTCGCCGAGTTTTCTTTTCTTTTGCTGCACAGGTCTCGCAGATGAGTTTATAGCTAGTTTATGGCTGATGATTTGTGGGTCTATGCCAGGCATATCTGAAGGTTTCCATGCAAATAGGTCAGCTTGCTTTTGTAGGAAGGTGGTGACGGCGTTTAGTTCCTCTTTGCTTATTGAGTTACCTACAAAAGTGAACTTGTTAGCGTCATTGTTGAAATAGACCTTCTGTAAGTCATCGGACGGAGTTGGCCTTTCCCGAAAGTCGGTTCTTGGATCTAGGTCGGCTAATGCTGAGCTATTGTGTGTGAGATCGACATTGTTAACTTGCTGTTTTGAATAATTTTGGAACTTCATGCCGATGTTGTAACAGTGCCGAGCTTCCTTATGATCTCCATGGATTGTGACGACATGATCGTCCTGCAAAGGGAACTTAACACACAGGTGAACTGTAGAAACAATGGCGCCGAACTTGTTTAAGAAAGGGCGGCCAAGGATAATATTATATGGACTGAAGCAATCTACTACTAAATATTGAATATCACAAGTTTTTGAAAGAGGATGCTCACCCAGTGTGGTTTGTAACCACACTGACCCTATTATTGGGACCCGTTTACCTGAGAAACCGACCAGATCTCCCCCTGTTGATTGGAGAATGTTGTTACTGAGCTTCATTTTTTGAAATGTTGAGTAGAATAGAACGTCGGCACTACTTCCAGGATCCAGCAGTACTTTTTTTACCAGTAGATCTCCCAACTGAAGAGTTATAACTACGGGGTCATCCAAGTTCTGTATACTAGAGTTGTAGTCTGCTTGTGTAAATGTGAGCTGCGGTAGTTGTGTTGGATTTTCTATTTCGTTTTGTGGTCCTTCTAACGAGCATATTGCTCGGAATGACCTTTTTCTCGCCGAGTTTGAGGAGCCTCCACTTGCGTATCCTCCTGAAATATAATTAATGACTCCTCGTGGCTTTTCATAATTGTTCGCCGCTACCTTCTCTTTTCCTCGGTACTGTTGTTCTGATGAATCTTCATTCCTGGAAGGTGTGGAACGTTTTTGGATGTGACTTCCGATGTACTTATTGAGATGGCCTTGCCGAGCTAAGCGTTCTAAGAGGTCCTTTGCTATTACACAGTCATTAGTGGTGTGGCCGTGCTTCTGGTGGAAGGCACAATATTTGGATTTGTCTATGTTCTTAGTGTCTTGGTAGGTGCCGGCCTTTCTTGGTGGCTTCATGAGTTTTGAATTTAGAATCTCTTTGATGATATCCTCTCGCTTAGTGTTAAACTGCGTATAAGAGTCAAAACGAGGGGTTAGTTTAAAACCTTTCTTACTATTTGGAGTTTTATTGTCGTCTCTGTAGCTTGTTTTATCATACTTCCGAGCTTGTCTGAGCTCCTCGATATCGATTTGTCCCTTGGCTTTTTCCCGGAACTCGGCCAGGGTTTTGGGCTTGGCTACCGCAATAGTTTCTTGGAACTTTCCAGGTCGGAGGCCGCTTTTGATTGCGTGCAAATGGAGGTCGGGTAAACTGATGGCGACTTTGGTGAAGCGAGTCATATAGTCCTTCAGACTTTCGTTCTTCCCCTGCTTGATAGTGTTCAGATAGTCAGAGTCATGCAGATATATTGCGGATCCGGCGAAGTGTTCTTCAAACAGCTTGGCCAGTTGCTGAAATCGTGAAACAGAACCTGCAAGCAAAGCACACAACCAATCAAGTGCAGGACCGTCTAAATAATTTGGAAAACAACGGCATAAAACAGTGTCGGATGCACCGTTGACGATCATTATTGATCAGAACTTTTTGAGGAATTTCTTCGGGTCTCCGAGCCCATCATAAGGTGTGAGGGTTAGTGGCAGGGTGAATCTCTTTGGCAATTCAAAGTTCATCACTTCTTCCATGAAGGGTCCTACAAGTTCATTGAACTCTTCTTTTTCATCCTCAGGATGAATTACATCAGCTCGGATAGTCTCCGAGACATGAGAGGGCTGGGAATGATGCTCATTATCCTCTGGCTACTGGTGATGAGTGTCGTTATGTTCTATCCGAACATGGTTCAGTTCAGCAATTTGAGCAGCCATTATTTGGTTTTCGTCAGTTATTCGTTGATTAGCTTGTTGTAGCTCGGCTACCATCCGCATGAGTTCGGATAGTAAAGGAGGTGGTACGTCAGCCATGAGTACGAGCGAAAACAATGGGACCAAAAGAGAAAATTCTATATTTTCGGCCCCACGGTGGGCGCCAATTGATCTTGCTTACGAAATAGAGGTGATAACCGAGTTATGTCCTCAGAGGCTGAACGTCCAACTCTTGAGTTCGAGCTTTTTCTTTGTGTTGTGGTGTGAAAGTACGAGCTATGAAGAGGAGGGGGAGTGTACCTGCAAAGGCACTCCGAAGCTTAAGTCAGTATATTATCTTGTTCGAATGATCTTAAAAGAACACTTTACCTTGCTTTATATTGTAGGCTATTTTTCTGTTACGCTTTTGGTATTAAGGTCGTTTATGAAAAGGCGAATAACGTCTCTTTCTCATATACTGTTATATCATCGGTTATGGTAGAAGCACTTATTTGACCGAGTTATGACTCATGAATGGACGAGCTTATAACGGATTATACTGAGTTATAGCTCATGAATGGGTGGGCTCATAACGGACCGCGCCGAGTTATAACTCATAAGTGGGCGAGTTTGTAATGGATTTCACCGAGTTATATCTCATTTATTATGACCATATCAACAATCATATGTTATCATAGAACTTTATGAGACAATTATCTTAGGGGACTGTGTTTTAGTTTAACTGTTGTAAAAGAATTAAAGAAATGATCTTTTACATATTTAATTTAATACCACAAATAAGTAATAACACAAGTAAATATTTTTTTTGAGTTTGTATTTCCATAAAAGATTTTAGTGTATTTAAAGTTGAATATGTACATAACAGCATAACGCATTATCCCAACTGTAATAATCATTGGTTTAAGTAACAAAAATTGAGTTAATATCAATAAAGAAAATACAGCCGATTAAAAATTATTTAAGTTAATCTCCGAGGCATGTAATAAGAGTCATACAGAGAATCCTGATATGAGATACACCACCGTGTGAATTCAAATTTTCTGAAGGTTACTCCTCAAGTGGCTAAATCTTCTGCAGTCTTTGTAGCTTCTTCCCACTCAACAAAGAAGATACCACAATGTTAATGAATTTGCGAGTGGTAGTAATGGTAGTGCCAGCCAAGGAAGAATGGAAAAAATAACTGATAGAGTCAGTGAATTATGAAGGGAAAAAAGGTGTCAAGGAAGTTTTTGCAGTTTACAAGCAATCAGATAGATTGAGGGATAAGGTTTGCTTATATTACCTTGCTTTTAAGGAATCCTGAGTTGCATTTGTAAATCCATCAAATGCAAGGTTCAAGAAACATAGTCCATATCCAAGGGGAGCATTTGGATGTGCTAACTTGCTCATAGTCCGAGTTAGTCTGCCAATAAGCATAAGCCAAGATGAGAAATTTGAAAGCTAAGCTGCATTCTCAGTCCACATAAATTTATATAAAAGATGATCATAGGCTTCTCCATTTTTACATACATAAAGATGGTAAACAATAAGGAAACATTTTTCCCCCAAACTTCACCGAATATATATCTTTCATGTCCTACAAGTCAAAATGTGAAATGATGTGAAACAAAAATAGAAAGCTTAAACACAGTGCATTACTACTCAGAAATGCAAGTTAATATGCCATTGGTAATAACATGGTGTTCCGCCTAATCTGATTCTATCGGAACCCAAATAGACATAAAAAAAAGACTCTATACCACTTTGAGTTAATATATATTGTGGTATTGAATCGATTTGATTTATCTTAAATAAAATTCAGCTTTCCTGGAGCATGAAATAGTGCTGGTGATATATATATACTGACCTAGAATCAGTTTTTGAAGATTTTGCCAGTATCTCCAAGCAGACAAGAAAACAAAAATAACTGCACTTAAAAACCACTATACTGAAGACATAGATATAAACAAATAAATCACAGCCATGCAGTGGGAGATAGGCCCAAAATCTTTATAGAAGCTTCTTTCCAGAAAAGAAATGTTTGAAGAGCCCATATAATGAAAAAAGGATAGTAACAAACTTGGGATGGTTGTGTCAAAAAACATTTAAAATAGTCTAATGGTTAGTTTATTAATTTACTTAAACAAGTGTTGGAATTTGAATCTGCCTTGTATATGAAGCAACTCATTGGCCTTAAATGGAATTTCGATCAGCGATGAATTAATTCTTGACTTGCTGAGCTGAAGGATACAGTTGCCAATCGAAAAAAAAAACAGATAATCATAAAATTAAAAACTTTAGTATCAAGCTTAGTCATTAAAAAAAAAGCTTAGTCATGAATTTTAAGGTTACATAGTCGAGGGAACAGTCCCGTTAAGACAGCAAGTAACATACTTGAATGCTTCGATTCCCATAGCTGGACTAATAGTGTTGGTAATTCCACAACTCCAGTGAGACCACGAAGGGGAATCACCACTGCTCCCACTTGACTATATCTTAATCACTGTAAACTTTTTCTTGGGTTTAACTAACATGTATTAATATTTAATAGAATGTTTTAAATGTTTCTATTTAACAAATAAAAAACAAATATATTGAAAATTTAATTCTTTTACATTTAAAAAAAATTAATTTATTATCTTAACATGTGCCTTAGAGCACAAGTTAGATAAAGAAAATTTTTTTTGTAATATTAAATTAACATAGGTGATGACAAGTCATCTTAGCCTATTTTCACTAGTCTTTTTCTTTTGTTTTCAATTGATTTTATGCACTTTCTTAAGCCATAAGTAAGCCAATTGGGTAGATTTCCATGTTTCCTTTGATTCAATCAACCATGGATGAATTAATGCACTTTCATGAGATTTTGTGCTATAATTGTCATATATTATGTAAGAAACACAATCTCATGATTTGGGGCATAGCTTTGATTGTTTTGATTGATTGATGATAGGTGAAAAGAGTTTTGAAGAAGGTTGAAGAAAGAAGGAATGGCTAGGAGCAAGAGAGAACAAAAAGCTTGAGCCAAAGTTTACCTCAAACTTTAGCTCAAACTTTTTGGAAGAATTGAAAACACCCCAGAGGAAAAAAAGCTTGAGCCAAAGTTTGCCTCAAACTTTAGCTCAAACTTTTGGAAGAGTTAAAAACACCCTGGAGAAAAAAGCTTGAGCCAACGTTTGCCTCAAACTTTTTGGCAAACGTTGGCATCACAAAACCAACACCTTGGAGGAGAAAAGCTTGCGCCAACGTTTGCCTCAAGCTTTTTGGCAAACGTTGGCGCCACACTTGCACACCCTGGAGGAGAAAAGCTTGCGCCAACGTTTGCCTCAAGCTTTTTGGCAAACGTTGGCGCCACACATATACACGAGGGGATCAACGTTTGGCCAAAAGTTTGACCTCAAACTTTAGCCCAAACGTTGGTATCAGCAAAAGGAGGGTAGCTGGTATAAAAAGTTTGAGTAAAAGTTTGCCTCAAACTTTTACTCAAGCTTTTATGATTTACAACCCGGTTCACAATGGATCTTTCTCCAACTCCAAGAGCAATCAACTAAGGCATTTATCAACCCAATTCTATCAAGAGCAAAGGCCCAATTCAAGGCTTGAAGACCATTTGAAGAAAGTGTATAAATAGCTTAGGATTTAAGTTTTTAGGGAGCTTTTCTTTTTAGTTTTGCTGAGTAGTTTTTGGAGAGCTTTTGGTTTTGAGTTTTTTTGGAGTTTCTGAGTTTCGGAGTAGGAGAATTGAATTCTCTTCCTCTTAGTTTTCTTGTTTTCAATTGCAATTACATTTGTCTTGGATCTTGGGTTGGAGAATTGAAGGAATTCTGTTTCAATCTCATCCTGAGATCTCTCTGTTTTCTTTACTGCATAATTGAATTTACATTTCTGTTCATTGTCTCTTCTTCTACTCATTCTGCTATTTACTTTTCTCTATTTCTTGCAATTGAATTCTACATTTGGATCTAGGAAGGCATTGAGATCTAGACTCGGTTATCTAGTCTCTTGGGTCCTGAGATCTGGAGTTTGCATTTTAAATTCTCTGTTTAAAGCTTTTCAAGTTCATTTACATTTCCATTTTAGATCCGGTTCAATTCAAGTCACCTTCTACTTGTCTGATTAATGCAAATTTACTTTTCCTTGTTTAAATTCTGCAAATCCACTTCCCAATTCCCTTTACAATTTAAGCCATTTACATTTCTTGCACTTTAAGATTCTGTAATTTACATTTCTTGCGTTCTAAGTTTCTGCCATTTAATTTCTTGCTCTTTAAGATTCAGCACATTTACTTTCTCTGCTCTTTAATTTACTGCAATTGTCCCTCTCCCTTTTAATTTTCATGCAATTTAGCTTCTGTCGAATACAAACCACTCAAATCAACTCTTGATTCGCTTGACTAAATCAACCACTAAACTAAAATTGCTCAATCCTTCAATCCCTGTGGGATCGACCTCACTCCTGTGAGTTTTATTACTTGATGCGACCCGGTGCACTTGCCGGTGAGCTTTGTGTGTTAGGAATTCGTTTTCCAAAAATACACATCAAGTTTTTGGCGCCGTTGCTGGGTATTGATTAGATTGACAATGATTAAGTAAGGTGGTGGTCTAGATTAAGCAGTTTTTCTTTTTCTTTTTACTAAGCATACTAACTGTTTGAATTTTTGCTTAAGTTAACACTAACTTCACTCTAGCAATAGAGTGCTTAGTTTTGGTTCCTGGTTCTGTGTTTATATCAGGAGGAAAAATCAATGAATCCACACCTTTTGATCCTGAAACATTTTGGAGGTTGAGAAGAAAACCAGGAAATGGAGGAAAATCCAACAAATCCACAAGTGGGAGTGGCCAACGACAATGGTCAGCCCCAGAGGAGAGTCTTGGCTTCATATACACTTGCTAATCCAAGGCATTGTGGGAGTAGCATCCTTACCCCAAATGTCGATGCAAATAACTTTGAATTGAAGCTCCAACTCATCACCTTGGTGCAGAACAACTGTTCCTATGGAGGAGGCCCCTTGGAAGATCCAAACCAGCACCTATCCACCTTCTTGAGGATATGTAACACAGTGAAGACCAATGGTGTGCATCTTGACAGTTACAAATTGCTGCTATTTCCATTTTTCCTCAAAGACAAAGCCACTCAATGGTTGGAGTCATTTCCAAGAGATAGCATCAACAATTGGGAAGATCTAGTGAGCAAATTCCTTGCTAAATTTTACCCGCCTCAGAGGATTATTAGATTGAAGACCGAAGTACAAACATTCACACAGATGGATGCTGAACCTCTCTATGAGGCATGGGAGAGATACAAGGCTCTAATCAGGAAGTTCCCTCCTGAGATGTTTAATGAATGGGATAAACTCCAAAATTTCTATGAAGGACTGACAATGAAAGTTCAAGAGGCACTTGACTATTCCGCAGGAGGCTCGATGCAACTCATGAAGACAGCTGAAGAAGCTCAGAACCTCATTGATATGGTGGCAAACAATCAATACTTCTTTGCTCATCAAAGACAACGCCAGCCATCACTAAGGAAAGGAGTGTTAGAAATGGAAGGGGTGGACACCATCCTAGCTCAAAACAAGATAATGCAGCAGCAGATTCAAGAACAATTTGAGCAGATGACTAAAAAGATTGATAGTTTGCAAGTTGCAGCAGTGAATACAAGCCAATCATCAACCACATGGGGACAAAATGAAGAAAACCAAGAAAATCAACAGCAGGAACAACCTCAATATGTGCACAACCAAGGCTCAGGCCAAAATGAGGTTTATGGTGACACCTACAATCCATCCTGGAAGAACCATCCAAATCTCAGATGGGGAGATAACCACACTCAAAACCAACAACCATGGCAAAGAAATTCAAACCAAAACAACTCAAGAAACAACCAGAACAACAACCAGCAAAACATAACCCACAATCCATATAGAAAACCCCAAAATAACCATCATCCACCTTCCACATCCACATTCCACCCACAAAATAATCCCACAAATAGTTCAAACAACTTCCAGCAACAACCATCTCATTTTACACAACCACAACCAAATCCAGACTCCCAAAGAATCTCTAGTCTAGAGATAATGATGGAGAAACTCATGAAAAATCAAGAGATGGCAAGACAAGATCAAGAAGCTTCAATCAGAAGTCTTGAGAGGCATATGGAGCAAATGGCTAAACAAATTGTAGAGATGGGTGAGAAGCAATCAAATGCATCCCCTAGTGCCACTCAAGACCACCCAAGGGACAAAGGAAAAGCTACAAAGTGGGAGGAGTGCAAGGCAATCACAGTGGGAAGTGAGAAGACTGGAGGGAAAGAAGTCATCAATCAGGAAGAAGACAACAGAGAAGTTCCACAAGAAGAGACAGAAGAGAGAAGAGAAAAGGATAGAAAGACCAAGAATGCAAAAAGTTCAAAGAATGATAAGAACATCCTTAAGCCACAGCTACAAGAGAAGAAGGAAGGGGTGAAGCTATATATCCCCAAACTTCCATACTCTTAGAGGTTCAAATAAGAGAATGAGGATAAGCAATACTCAAAGTTCCTGAACATATTCAAGACACTCAGCATCAATATTCCTTTCTTAGAAGCACTTGAACAGATGCCATTGTATGCCAAATTTATGAAGGAAGTGCTGACAAGGAAAAAGTCCCTAAAAGAAGGATAAATTGTTGAGATGACAATGGAATGTAGTGCTATTCTCCAAAGAGAGTTGCCAGAGAAGAAAGATGACCCTGGGAGTTTTTATATACCTTGCACCATAGGAAACATAACAATTGAGAAGTCATTCTGTGATCTTGGTGCAAGCATAAATTTGATGCCTTTGTCTCTAATGAGGAAACTCCAAATTGTCGAGCTGAAATCCACACGAATACTTCTTCAAATGGCTGATAAATCCATTCAGCAAGCACTTGGAGTTGTAGAGAATGTGTTGGTAAAAGTGGGAAAATCTCTTCTCCCAGCTGATTTTGTCATTCTGGATATGGAGGAGGACCCTAACACTCCCATCATCCTAGGGAGGCCTTTTCTTGCTACGGGCAGAGCATTGATAGATGTTGAAAAAGGGGAATTGTTGCTGAGAGTGCATGATGAGCACCTAGCATTCCATGTTTTTAAAACCCCACATGAGCCCACTCAAGAAGAAGATTGTATGAAGGATAAGGCCAAGGATCAAAGCTTAAAGGAGGCATTCAATGAGATAACTCCAAGACTTCTACATCCAAGCTTGAAAGAAGTAGAGATGGTGCAACAGACCAAAGAAATCAAGGAGGAACTAGATCCAAAACCCCCAGATGAGAACCTCAACATTCCAGATAAAGAACCACCAAGGCATGAATCATCTCCTAAGAAAGAAGAGAAGAAGAAGAGGCCAAAAGGGTGGAAAAACAAGAAAATCCCCACTGAAGGCTTTTCACCAAGGGATAAAGTAGTGTTAAACACCCAACCAATGAAGGTGTCCCCACAATCATCTGAATGCTATACTGTGAACCGGATCCTTTTACTTGAACACCTAGAGATCATCAAAGAGGAGACCGGAAGAAAGTTCACAGTAAGAGGAGAAAAGCTGAGGCACTACGATTTTCAACCTCCATGATCAAAGAACAAGATGTCAAGCTAGTGACATTAAAAGAGCGCTTGTTGGGAGGCAACCCAACCTGAGGTAGTTTTCTTTTCATAGCTTTTTCAATAAAAATGTTGAATAATTAAGTATGTATTGCAAGGAGCTAAGTTTGGTGTTGCACACCAAAACAATTTAAGGGAGAATGAAGGATTCTAAGTTTGGTGTTCCACCAAAATCTCATTTAAAAGCATACTCTCACCTCATGCATAATGCTAGCTCCAAGCAATCAAACAAATTATTCAACCATTTAATTGCTTTTTAGTTTTGGTTCCATAACCTTTAGCAAGGCCAAAAGAATTCATAAGTGGACAACCTGTTGCATTAGAGACAGTGGCAAGGAATTAAGTTTGGTGTTCCCACACCAAATTAAATCCAAAAGCCACACTCAATTCATGCATACTAACCAGTCACCTAAGGGCTTGAGAAGCAAGCAACTTTTGAGAATTGTGTAGGGAACTAACCACCATTTGAAGACATTATGCATCATAACTCAAAAGGGGCACAACAGAAGGAAGGACAAAAGAACTGCAAACCAATAGGTTGTATCTATACTTAACTCTTGCTGTTGAGAAATGCTTTGATTTATGTCTTGCTAAAGTGTTCACCTAGTACAAGTAGAATCATTTTTTTTGCAATAAATAAGCTAGTCTAAGTGTATGCTTGTGTGTTTACTTTCACTTAACTAAATGCATGCTTTGTCCCCTGCATCTTTAATTCAATAAAAGAAATGTTTGAATGTGAAGTAAGATAGTTCTCTGTTAGATAGAAGTACAATAAAAGTAAGTGGTGGTATGTATGTGTGATTGTATAATAGCTCACTTTTAGTGAATAAGAGAACTAGGATGTCTCCTTCTAAGTAGAAATTGGCCTACTGTCTATGAATCTCAATCAAATAAAAGTCCTTGGTTAAAAAAAAAACAAAAAAAAAGAGAGAAAAGAAATAGCCAAAGAGTGGCAACAGAACAAAAGAAAATAAAAAGAAACAAAGCTAGACACCAATAGCTTGAACCTTAGAATATATGCCTGTGGTGTCTTTGTACTAGGATCTGCTTGGATTATTAAGTTCTTTGGAGTGCATCAACACTCGGTGACTTGGGTTAACTAACCCGGGATCATCAGCTGAAAGTCCACTATCAAGAGCAACCTAACTACAAGGCATTTAGTAACCCAAAGAGGTGCTGGGCATCAATGTTTTAAGAAGGAATGTGAGCCAAGTGTCTATAGTGAATAATGTGTCAAGTATAAAGAAATAAATGAACTTGTTACACATGACACTGAACTAAAGCTTATAGAAAAAAAATAATAGTCAAGGACAAAGGAATAATGAGAGGTCATAGCAGTGTGTTGCTTGATGCTTGAAGGAGACTTTCTAGGCCTAAAAGTCAATAAGAAGTGAGTGTTTACATATCCATATAAAACCTCATGAACTACCAATAATACTCTGCTAGCATGAACATCCTCTTCCATTTCATTCTTTCTTCTCATTAATTCTTTTCTTGCTTGGGGACAAGCAAGCTTTAAGTTTGGTGTTGTGATGACAAGTCATCTTAGCCTATTTTCACTAGTCTTTTTCTTTTGTTTTCAATTGATTTTATGCACTTTCTTAAGCCATAAGCAAGCCAATTGGGTAGATTTCCATGTTTTCTTTGATTCAATCAACCATGGATGAATTAATGCACTTTCATGAGATTTTGTGCTATAATTGTCATATATTATGAAAGAAACACAATCTCATAATTTGGGGCATAGCTTTGATTGTTTTGATTGATTGATGATAGGTGAAAAGAGTTTTGAAGAAGGTTGAAGAAAGAAGGAATGGCTAGGAGCAAGAGAGAACAAAAAGCTTGAGCCAAAGTTTGCCTCAAACTTTAGCTCAAACTTTTTGGAAGAATTGAAAACACCCCAGAGGAAAAAAAGCTTGAGCCAAAGTTTGCCTCAAACTTTAGCTCAAACTTTTGGAAGAGTTAAAAACACCCTGGAGAAAAAAGCTTGAGCCAACGTTTGCCTCAAACTTTTTGGCAAACGTTGGCATCACAAAACCAACACCCTGGAGGAGAAAAGCTTGCGCCAACATTTGCCTCAAGCTTTTTGGCAAACGTTGGCGCCACACATATACACGAGGGGATCAACGTTTGGCCAAAAGTTTGACCTCAAACTTTAGCCCAAACGTTGGTATCAGCAAAAGGAGGGTAGCTGGTATAAAAAGTTTGAGTAAAAGTTTGCCTGAAACTTTTACTCAAGCTTTTATGATTTACAACCCGGTTCACAATGGATCTTTCTCCAACTCCAAGAGCAATCAACCAAGGCCTTTATCAACCCAATTCCATCAAGAGCAAAGGCCCAATTCAAGGCTTGAAGACCATTTGAAGAAAGTGTATAAATAGCTTAGGATTTAAGTTTTTAGGGAGCTTTTCTTTTTAGTTTTGCTGAGTAGTTTTTGGAGAGCTTTTGGTTTTGAGTTTTTTTGGAGTTTCTGAGTTTCGGAGTAGGAGAATTGAATTCTCTTCCTCTTAGTTTCCTTGTTTTCAATTGCAATTACATTTGTCTTGGATCTTGGGTTGGAGAATTGAAGGAATTCTGTTTCAATCTCATCCTGAGATCTCTCTGTTTTCTTTACTGCATAATTGAATTTACATTTCTGTTCATTGTCTCTTCTTCTACTCATTCTGCTATTTACTTTTCTCTATTTCTTGCAATTGAATTCTACATTTGGATCTAGGAAGGCATTGATATCTAGACTCAGTTATCTAGTCTCTTGGGTCCTGAGATCTGGAGTTTGCATTTTAAATTCTCTGTTTAAAGCTTTTCAAGTTCATTTACATTTCCATTTTAGATCCGGTTCAATTCAAGTCACCTTCTACTTGTCTGATTAATGCAAATTTACTTTTCCTTGTTTAAATTCTGCAAATCCACTTCCCAATTCCCTTTACAATTCAAGCCATTTACATTTCTTGCACTTTAAGATTCTGCAATTTACATTTCTTGCGTTCTAAGTTTCTGCCATTTAATTTCTTTCTCTTTAAGATTCAGCACATTTACTTTCTCTACTCTTTAATTTACTGCAATTGTCCCTCTCCCTTTTAATTTTCATGCAATTTAGCTTCTGTCGTATACAAACCACTCAAATCAACTCTTGATTCGCTTGACTGAATCAACTACTAAACTAAAATTGCTCAATCCTTCAATCCCTGTGGGATCGACCTCACTCCCGTGAGTTTTATTACTTGATGCGACCCGGTGCACTTGCCGGTGAGTTTTGTGTGTTAGGAATTCGTTTTCCGAAAATACACATCAAGTTTTTGGCGCCGTTGCCGGGGATTGATTAGATTGACAATGATTAAGTAAGGTGGTGGTCTAGATTAAGCACTTTTTCTTTTTCTTTTTACTAAGCATACTAACTGTTTGAATTTTTGCTTAAGTTAACATTAACTTCACTCTAGCAATTGAGTGCTTAATTTTGGTTCCTGGTTCATTGTTTATGTCAGGAGGAAAAATCAATGAATCCACACCTTTTGATCCTGAAACATTTTGGAGGTTGAGAAGAAAACCAGGAAATGGAGGAAAATCCAACAAATCCACAAGTGGGAGTGGCCAACGACAATGGTCAGCCCCAGAGGAGAGTCTTGGCTTCATATACACTTGCTAATCTGGTGCACGAAATTGTGATGTCCAAGCTCGAACAATCCCTGGCAACGTGAGCAACTTGGTACGCGTAATCGTGATTACACTTTAATGATGTAAAATTCATGGCTCTTTCTTTCCCTGGCAATGGCACCAAGAACATGGTGCCAATACCATGGTTCACAACTTCGATACAACTAACCAGCAAGTGCACTGGGTCGTCCAAGTAATACCTTACGTGAGTAAGGGTCGAATCCCACGGAGATTGTTGGTATGAAGCAAGCTATGGTCACCTTGCAAATCTCAGTTAGGCAGATATAAATTGATAATGGTGTTTTCGAATAATAATTAATAGAATAGGGATAGAGATGCTTATGTAATTCATTGGTAGGAATTTCAGATAAGCGAATGGAGATACTTTCGTTCCTCTGAACCTCTGCTTTCCTGCTATCTTCATCCAATCAGTCTTACTCCTTTCCACGGCTGGCTTTATACAAGGGCATCACCGTTGTCAGTGGCTACATCCCCTCCTCTCAGTGAATAATATGCTCACGCACCCTGTCACGGCACGGCTATTCATCTATCGATTCCCGATCATGCTGGAATAGGATTCACCCTCCTTTTGCGTCTGTCACTAACGCCCAGCACTCGCGAGTTTGAAGCTCGTCACAGTCATTCAATCATTGAATCCTACTCGAAATACCACAGACAAGGTTTAGACTTTCCGGATTCTCTTGAATGCCGCCATCATTCTAGCTTATGCCACGAAGATTCTGGTTAGGAGATCTAAGAGATATTCATTCTAGCTTATTTCATGTAGAACATAAGTGTTTGTCAGGCACGTGTTCATAGGGGAGAATGGTGATGAGCGTCACGCATAATCATCACCTTCATCACGTTCTTGGGTGCGAATGGATATCTTAGAAGCGAAATAAGATGAATTGAATAGAAAACAGTAGTACTTTGCATTAATCTTTGAGGAACAGCAGAGCTCCACACCTTAATCTATGGAGTGTAGAAACTCTACCGTTGAAAATACATAAGTGAAAGTCCAGGCATGGCCGAATGGCCAGCCCTCAAATGTGATCTAATATAGCATACAACTGATCAAAGATGCCTAATACAATAGTAAAAGGTCCTATTTATAATAAACTAGCTACTAGGGTTTACATGAGTAAGTATTTGATGCATAAATCCACTTCCTGGGCCCACTTGGTGTGTGTTTGGGCTGAGCCTGAATGTTGCACGTGTAGAGGTCCTTCTTGGAGTTGAACGCCAGCTTTTGTGCCAATTTGGGCGTTCAACTCTGGTTTTGGCTCCTTTTCTGGCGCTGGACGCCAGATTTGGGTAGAAAGCTGGCGTTGGACGCCAGTTTACGTCGTCTATTATTAGCCAAAGTATGGACTATTATATATTGCTGGAAATCCCTGGATGTCTACTTTCCAACGCAATTAGAAGCGCGCCATTTCGAGTTCTGTAGCTCCAGAAAATCCACTTTGAGTGCAAGGAGGTCAGAATCCAACAGCATCAGCAGTCCTTCTTCAACCTCTGAATCTGATTTTTGCTCAAGTCCCTCAATTTCAGCCAGAAAATACCTGAAATCACAGAAAAACACACAAACTCATAGTAAAGTCTAGAAATGTGAATTTAACATAAAAACTAATGAAAACATCCCTAAAAGTAACTAGATCCTACTAAAAACATACTAAAAACAATGTCAAAAAGCGTATAAATTATCCGCTCATCACAACACCAAACTTAAATTGTTGCTTGTCCCCAAGCAACTGAAAATCAAATAGGATAAAAAGAAGTGAATATACTATAAATTCCAAACTATCAATGAAACAGAGCTTCAATCATATGAGCGGGGCTTATAGCTTTTTGCCTCTTGAATAGTTTTGGCATCTCACTTTATCCATTGAGGTTCAGAATGATTGGCATCTATAGGAACTCAGAGTTCAGATAGTGTTATTGATTCTCCTAGTTCAGTATGATGATTCTTGAACACAGCTTCTTTATGAGTCTTGGCCGTGGCCCTAAGCACTTTGTTTTCCAGTATTACCACCGGATACATAAATGCCACAGACACATAATTGGGTGAACCTTTTCAGATTGTGACTCAGCTTTGCTAAAGTCCCCAATTAGAGGTGTCCAGGGTTCTTAAGCACACTCTTTTTTTGCTTTGGACCTTGACTTTAACCGCTTAGTCTCAAGTTTTCACTTGACACCTACACGCCACAAGCACATGGTTAGGGACAGCTTGGTTTAGCCGCTTAGACCAGGATTTTATTCCTTTAGGCCCTCCTATCCACTGATGCTCAAAGCCTTGGGATCCTTTTTATTTGCCCTTGCCTTTTGGTTTTAAGGGTTATTGGCTTTTTGCTCTTGCCTCTTGGTTTTAAGAGCTTTTGGCTTTTTCTGCTTGCTTTTTCTTTCTATATTTTTTTCGCCTATAAATTTTTTTTTTCTGTAAGCTTTGTTCTTTGCTGCTTTTTCTTGCTTCAAGAATCATTTTTATGATTTTTCAGATTATCAAATAACATGTCTCCTTGTCATCATTCTTTCAAGAGCCAACATATTTAACATTTTTAAACAACAACTTCAAAAGATATATGCACTGTTCAAGCATTCATTCAGAAAACAAGAAGCATTGTCACCACATCAATATAATTAAACTAAGTTCAAGGATAAATTCGAAACTCATGTACTTCTTGTTCTTTTGAATTAAAACATTTTTCATTTAAGAGAGGTGATGGATTCATAGGACATTCATAACTTTAAGACAAAGTTACTAACTACTAATGATCATGTAATGAAGACACAAACATAGATAAACACATAACATAGAAAATGAAAAACAGAGAAAGTAAGAACAAGGAATGAGTCCACCTTAGTGATGTTCTTGAGCTCTTCTATGTCTCTTCCTTGTCTTTGCTGCTCCTCCTTCATTGCTTTTAGATCTTCTCTGATTTCATGAAGGATGATGGAGTGCTCTTGATGTTCCACCCTTAGTTGCTTCCAATAATTGTGTGGAAGAAAATGTATCCCCTGAGGTATCTCAGGGATCTCTTGATTTACAGTCAAATGTTCTACCACTGAGCTATAGACCCTTGATGGAAGCTTTTGTCTTCCCTTTCCTCTTTCTAGAGGCTTCTCTGGCCTTAGGTGCCATCAATGGTTATGGAAAAAACAAAAAAAAAGCTATGCTTTTTACCACACCAAACTTAGAATGTTGCTCGCCCTCGAGCAAAAGAAGAAGGAATAGAAGAAGAAGAAGATATGGAGGAGATGGAGGGATGTGTGTATAGAAGGGATGGTCATGAATGGAGAGATAGAGGGTGAGGTGGGTGGGGATCCTGTGAGATTCACAGATCCTGAGATGATCCTGTGGGTCCACAGATCCTGAGATGATCCTGTGGGGTCCACAGATCTTGAGGTGTCAAGGCATTTACATCCCTGCACCAATTTAGGCATGTAAAATGCCCTTGCACACAACTCTGGGCGTTCAGCGCCAGGTTGGTGCCCATTTTGGGCGTTCAACGCCCATTTGCTACCATTTCTGGCGTTGAACACCAGAACCATGCTTGTTCTGGGCGTTCAGCGCCAGGATGTTGCCCATTTTCGGCGTTCAGCGCCAGAACCATGCTCTGTTCTGGCGTTTGAACGCCAGGCAGATGCTCCTCCAGGGTGTGATTTTTCTTCTGCTGTTTTTGATTCCGTTTTCAATTTTTATATTTATTTTGTGACTCCACATGATCATGAACCTATAAAGACATATAACTAAAAAGAATATAGTTAGATAAATAAAGATTGGGTTGCCTCCCAATAAGCGCTTCTTTAATGTCAATAGCTTGACAGTGGGATCTCATGGAGCCTCACAAATGTTCAGAGTATTGTTGAAACTCTCCAACACCAAACTTAGAGTTTGGATATGGGAGTTCAACACCAAACTTAGAGTTTGGTTGTGGCCTCCCAACACCAAACTTAGAGTTTGACTGTGGGGGCTCTGGTTGACTCTACTCTGAGAGAAGCTTTTTCTGCTTCCTCTCCATGGTTGCAGAGGGAGATCATTGAGTTTTAAACACAAGGGAGTCATCATTCCATTGAAGGACTATTTCACCTCTGTCAACATCAATCACAACTCTTGCTGTGGCCAGGAAAGGTCTTCCTAGGATGATGGATTCATCCTCTTCCTTTCCAGTATCCAGGACTATAAAATCAGTAGGGATGTAAAGGCCTTCAACCTTTACTAACACGTCCTCTACTTGTCCATAAGCCTGTTTTCTTGAACTGTCTGCCATCTCTAATGAGATTTTAGCAGCTTGCACCCCATAGATTCCCAGTTTCTCTATTACAGAGAGGGACATGAGGTTTATTCCTGAACCAAGGTCACATAGAGCTTTAAAGATCATGGTGCCTATGGTACAGGGTATTATGAACTTTCCAGGATCCTGTCTCTTCTGAGGCAATGTCAGTTGATCCAGATCACTTAGTTCATTGATGAACAAGGGAGGTTCAACTTCCCAAGTATCAATGCCAAATAATTTGGCATTCAGCTTCATGATTGCACCAAGAAACTTGGTAGTTTGCTCTTCAGTAACATCCTCATTCTCTTCAGAAGAGGAATACTCATCAGAGCTCATGAAGGGCATAAGGAGGTTCAATGGAATCTCTATGGTCTCTAGATGAGCCTCAGAGTCCTTTGGTTCCTCAGAGGGAAGCTCCTTATTGATCACTGGACGTCCCAGGAGGTCTTCCTCCTTGGGATTCACGTCCTCTCCTCTCCTCACAGGTTCGGCCATGATGCTTATGTCAATGGCCTTGCACTCTCCTTTTGGATTCTCTTCTGTATTGCTTGGGAGAGTACTAGGAGGGATTTCAGTGATCCTTTTACTCAGCTGGCCCACTTGCGCTTCCAAATTCCTAATGGAAGACCTTGTTTCATTCATGAAACTCACAGTGGCCTTAGATAGATCAGAGACTAGATTTGCTAAATTAGAAGCATTTTGTTCAGAGTTCTCTGTCTGTTGCTGAGTGGATGATGGAAAAGGTTTATTATTAAACCTGTTTCTTCCACCATTATTAAAGCCTTGTTGAGGCTTTTGATCCTTCCATGAGAAATTGGGGTGATTTCTCCATGATGAGTTATAGGTGTTTCCATAAGGTTAACCTAAGTAATTTACCTCTGCCATTGCAGGGTTCTCAGGATCATAAGCTTCTTCTTCATAAGAAGCCTCTTGAGTACTGTTGGATGCAGCTTGCATTCCATGCAGACTCTGAGAGATCATATTGACTTGCTGAGTCAATATTTTATTCTGAGCCAATATGGCATTCAGAGTATCAACTTCAAGAAGTCCCTTCTTCATAGGCGTCCCATTATTCACAGGATTCCTTTCAGAAGTGTACATGAACTGGTTATTAGCAACCATGTCAATGAGTTCTTGAGCTTCTGCAGGCATTTTCTTTAGGTGAATGGATCCACCTGCAGAAGTGTCCAGTGACATCTTTGATAGCTCAGATAAACCATCATAGAATATATCCAGGATGGTCCATTCTGAAAGCATGTCAGAAGGACACTTTTTGGTCAACTGTTTGTATCTTTCCCAAGCTTCATAGAGGGATTCACCTTCTTTCTGTCTGAAGGTTTGAACATCAGCTCTAAGCTTGCTCAGCTTTTGAGGAGGAAAGTACTTGGCTAAGAAAGCCGTGACCAGCTTATCCCAAGAGTTCAGGCTGTCTTTGGGTTGAAAATCCAACCATAATCTAGCTCTGTCTCTTACAGCAAAAGGGAAAAGCATGAGCCTGTAGACTTCAGAATCTATTCCATTAGTCTTAACAGTATCACATATCTGCAAGAATTCAGTTAAGAACTAAAAAGGATCTTCAGATGGAAGTCCATGAAACTTGCAGTTCTGCTGCATCAGAGAAACTAATTGAGGTTTCAGCTCAAAGTTGTTTGCTCCAATGGCAGGAATGGAGATGCTTCTTCCATGTAAATTGGAATTAGGTGCAGTAAAGTCACCAAGCATCTTCCTTACATTATTATTATTTTCGGCTGCCATCTCCTCTTCCTGTTCGAAAATTTCTGAAAGGTTATCTCTGGATTGTTGTATTTTAGCTTCTCTTAATTTTCTCTTCAGAGTCCTTTCAGGTTCTGGATCTGCTTCCACAAGAATGTTCTTATCCTTGCTCCCTCTCATATGACAAAGAAGAGGGCACAGAAAAATAATAATAATAATAGAGATCCTTTATACCACAGTATAGGGATCCCTGTGTGAGTAGAAGAAGAGGGGGAGACAAAGAATGTAATATAATGGAAGAAACACAACTGTGAGGATGGCAGAGATGTGAGATGAGATGTTAGGATATGAATGAATAAATAGAATAAGATGGGGGAGGGATAATTTTCGAAAATTATTTTGAAAAAGAGTTAGTGATTTTCGAAAATGGTTTTTGAAAATTGTTAGTATTTTTTCGAAAATTTTTTTTTTAAAATTAAAAATAAAAATAAGAATAATTAGTTAATTAAAAAGAAATTTTTGAAAAAAAGGAAAGATATCTTCGAAAATTAGAGAGAGAGAGTTAGTTAGGTAGTTTTGAAAAAGTTAAGAAACAAACAAAAAGTTAGTTAGTTAGTTGAAACAAATTTTGAAAAGATAAGAAGTTAGGAAGTTAGAAAAGATATTTTGAAAAGATATTTTTTGAAAAAGATAAGATAAGAAGATATTTTTGAAAAGATATGATTGAAATTAGTTTTGAAAAAGATTTGATTTTTAAAATCACAATTAATGACTTGATTCATAAGAAATCACAAGATATGATTCTAGAACTTAAAGTTTGAATCTTTCTTAATAAGCAAGTAACAAACTTCAAATTTTTGAATCAAAACATTAATTGTTTATGTTATTTTCAAAAATTTGGTATAAAAATAAGAAAAAGATTTTTGAAAAATATTTTTTGAATTTTCGAAAATAACTAAGAATTTTGAAAAAGATTTGATTTTTGAAAAAGATTTTGAAAAAGATAAGATTTTCAAATTGAAAATTTGATTTGACTCATAAGAAACAACTTGATTTTAAAAATTTTTGAAAAAGTCAACTCAAATTTTCGAATTTGATGAGAGAAAAAGGGAAAGATATTTTTTTATTTTTGAATTTTTATGATGCAAGGGAAAAACAAGAAAAATGATGCAATGCATGAAATTTTTAGATCAAAACAATGAATGCATGCATGAATGATATGAGTGCCAAGATGAACACCAAGAACACTTTGAATGTCAAGATGAACATCAAGAACATATTTTTGAAAAATTTTTGATGCAAAGAAAACATGTAAGACACCAAACTTAGAATTCTTTAATGCTTAGGCACTAAGAATTCAAGAGTGCATATGATAAACATGAAAAGACACAAAACAAAAAATCATCAAGATCAAACAAGAAGACTTACCAAGAACAACTTGAAGATCATGAAGAACACTATGAATGCATGAAATTTTCGAAAAATGCAAGATGCATACGCAAGTGACACCAAACTTATGATATGACTCAAGACTCAAACAAGAAATACAAAAATATTTTTGATTTTTATGATTTTCTAATTTTTTTGGATTTTTATTTTATATTTTTCGAAAAATTCTTTTGAAAAAGAAAATAAGGATTCCAAAATTTTTAATATGAATTCCAGGAATCTTGCCATGTTAGTCTTAAAGCTCCAATCAAAGGGTCAGGCATGGCTTAATAGCCAGCCAAGCTTTAATCAAAATATGAGTGTAATTCAGACATGACAAGCCTAACATGCTCTATCCAAAAGAATTAGACATGGCTTTACAGCCAGCCATGCTTCACATGCTTCATGAAACACTGGAATTCATTCTTAAAAATTCTGAATAAAAAAAAATTTTTTGAAAACATTTTTATTTTTTTTCGAAAACAGATGAGAAAATTTTAGAAATATTTTTGAAAAATTTTTGAAAATAAAATAAAAAGAAAATTACCTAATCTGAGCAACAAGATGAACCGTTAGTTGTCCAAACTCGAACAATCCCCGGCAACGGCGCCAAAAACTTGGTGCACGAAATTGTGATGTCCAGGCTCGAACAATCCCTGGCAACGTGAGCAACTTGGTACGCATAATCGTGATTACACTTTAATGATGTAAAATTCATGGCTCTTTCTTTCCCTGGCAATGGCACCAAGAACATGGTGCCAATACCATGGTTCACAACTTCGATACAACTAACCAGCAAGTGCACTGGGTCGTCCAAGTAATACCTTACGTGAGTAAGGGTCGAATCCCACGGAGATTGTTGGTATGAAGCAAGCTATGGTCACCTTGCAAATCTCAGTTAGGCAGAGATAAATTGATAATGGTGTTTTCGAATAATAATTAATAGAATAGGGATAGAGATGCTTATGTAATTCATTGGTAGGAATTTCAGATAAGCGAATAGAGATGCTTTCGTTCCTCTGAACCTCTGCTTTCCTGCTATCTTCATCCAATCAGTCTTACTCCTTTCCACGGCTGGCTTTATGCAAGGGCATCACCGTTGTCAGTGGCTACATCCCCTCCTCTCAGTGAATAATATGCTCACGCACCCTGTCACGGCACGGCTATTCATCTGTCGATTCCCGATCATGCTGGAATAGGATTCACCCTCCTTTTGCGTCTGTCACTAACGCCCAGCACTCGCGAGTTTGAAGCTCGTCACAGTCATTCAATCATTGAATCCTACTCGGAATACCACAGACAAGGTTTAGACTTTCCGGATTCTCTTGAATGCCGCCATCATTCTAGCTTATGCCACGAAGATTCTGGTTAGGAGATCTAAGAGATATTCATTCTAGCTTATTTCATGTAGAACGTAAGTGTTTGTCAGGCACGTGTTCATAGGGGAGAATGGTGATGAGCGTCACACATAATCATCACCTTCATCACGTTCTTGGGTGCGAATGGATATCTTAGAAGCGAAATAAGATGAATTGAATAGAAAACAGTAGTACTTTGCATTAATCTTTGAGGAACAGCAGAGCTCCACACCTTAATCTATGGAGTGTAGAAACTCTACCGTTGAAAATACATAAGTGAAAGTCCAGGCATGGCCGAATGGCCAGCCCTCAAATGTGATCTAAGATAGCATACAACTGATCAAAGATGCCTAATACAATAGTAAAAGGTCCTATTTATAATAAACTAGCTACTAGGGTTTACATGAGTAAGTATTTGATGCATAAATCCACTTCCTGGGCCCACTTGGTGTGTGTTTGGGCTGAGCCTGAATGTTGCATGTGTAGAGGTCCTTCTTGGAGTTGAACGCCAGCTTTTGTGCCAGTTTGGGCGTTCAACTCTGGTTTTGGCTCCTTTTCTGGCGCTGGACGCCAGATTTGGGTAGAAAGCTGGCGTTGGACGCCAGTTTACGTCATCTATTCTTAGCCAAAGTATGAACTATTATATATTGCTGGAAAGCCCTGGATGTCTACTTTCCAACGCAATTGAAAGCGCGCCATTTCGAGTTCTGTAGCTCCAGAAAATCCACTTTGAGTGCAAGGAGGTCAGAATCCAACAGCATCAGCAGTCCTTCTTCAACCTCTGAATCTGATTTTTGCTCAAGTCCCTCAATTTTAGCCAGAAAATACCTGAAATCACAGAAAAACACACAAACTCATAGTAAAGTCTAGAAATGTGAATTTAACATAAAAACTAATGAAAACATCCCTAAAAGTAACTAGATCCTACTAAAAACATACTAAAAACAATGTCAAAAAGCGTATAAATTATCCGCTCATCATAATCCAAGGCATTGTGGGAGTAGCATCCTTACCCCAAATGTCGATGCAAATAACTTTGAATTGAAGCCCCAACTCATCACCTTGGTGCAGAACAACTGTTCCTATGGAGGAGGCCCCTTGGAAGATCCAAACCAGCACCTATCCACCTTCCTGAGGATATGTAACACAGTGAAGACCAATGGTGTGCATCCTGACAGTTACAAATTGCTGCTATTTCCATTTTCCCTCAAAGACAAAGCCACTCAATGGTTGGAGTCATTTCCAAGAGATAGCATCAACAATTGGGAAGATCTAGTGAGCAAATTCCTTGCTAAATTTTACCCGCCTCAGAGGATTATTAGATTGAAGACCGAAGTACAAACATTCACACAGATGGATGCTGAACCTCTCTATGAGACATGGGAGAGATACAAGGCTCTAATCAGGAAGTGCCCTCCTGAGATGTTTAATGAATGGGATAAACTCCAAAATTTCTATGAAGGACTGACAATGAAAGCTCAAGAGGCACTTGACTATTCCGCAGGAGGCTCGATGCAACTCATGAAGACAGCTGAAGAAGCTCAGAACCTCATTGATATGGTGGCAAACAATCAATACTTCTTTGCTCATCAAAGACAACGCCAACCATCACTAAGGAAAGGAGTGTTAGAAATGGAAGGGGTGGACACCATCCTAGCTCAAAACAAGATAATGCAGCAGCAGATTCAAGAACAATTTGAGCAGATGACTAAAAAGATTGATAGTTTGCAAGTTGTAGCAGTGAATACAAGTCAATCATCAACCACATGGGGACAAAATGAAGAAAACCAAGAAAATCAGCAGCAGGAACAACCTCAATATGTGCACAACCAAGGCTCAGGCCAAAATGAGGTTTATGGTGACACCTACAATCCATCCTGGAAGAACCATCCAAATCTCAGATGGGGAGATAACCACACTTAAAACCAACAACCATGGCAAAGAAATTCAAACCAAAACAACTCAAGAAACAACCAGAACAACAACCAGCAAAACATAACCCACAATCCATATAGAAAACCCCAAAATAACCATCATCCACCTTCCACATCCACATTCCACCCACAAAATAATCCCACAAATAGTTCAAACAACTTCCAGCAACAACCATCTCATTTTACACAACCACAACCAGACTCCCAAAGAATCTCTAGTCTAGAGATAATGATGGAGAAACTCATGAAAAATCAAGAGATGGCAAGACAAGATCAAGAAGCTTCAATCAGAAGTCTTGAGAGGCATATGGAGCAAATGGCTAAACAAATTGTAGAGATGGGTGAGAAGCAATCAAATGCATCCCCTAGTGCCACTCAAGACCACCCAAGGGACAAAAGAAAAGCTACAAAATGGGAGGAGTGCAAGGCAATCACAGTGGGAAGTGAGAAGACTGGAGGGAAAGAAGTCATCAATCAGGAAGAAGACAACAGAGAAGTTCCACAAGAAGAGACAGAAGAGAGAAGAGAAAAGGATAGAAAGACCAAGAATGCAAAAAGCTCAAAGAAAGATAAGAACATCCTTAAGCCACAGCTACAAGAGAAGAAGGAAGGGGTGAAGCCATATATATCCCCAAACTTCCATACCCTCAGAGGTTCAAAAAAGAGAATGAGGATAAGCAATACTCAAAGTTCCTGGACATATTTAAGACACTCAGCATCAATATTCCTTTCTTAGAAGCACTTGAACAGATGCCATTGTATGCCAAATTTATGAAGGAAGTGCTGACAAGGAAAAAGTCCCTAAAAGAAGGACAAATTGTTGAGATGACAATGGAATGTAGTGCTATTCTCCAAAGAGAGTTGCCAGAGAAGAAAGATGACCCTGGGAGTTTTTATATACCTTGCACCATAGGAAACATAACAATTGAGAAGTCATTCTGTGATCTTGGTGCAAGCATAAATTTGATGCCTTTGTCTCTAATGAGGAAACTCCAAATTGTCGAGCTGAAATCCATAGGGGTGAGCACGGGTAGCGGGTACCCGATTACCCACCCGAACTCAAACCAAACCAATCAAATTGGTTCTGGAACCGACGGGTAATCGGGTCCAACCCGAACCAAACCAATGACATTTGCTGATGATTGGTTCGGGTATCGGTTTTGGGGGGCGGAACCCGAACCAACCCGTATACCCGATCATAATTAATTAAATAATATATATATATGACTTTTTATGTGTTTTCTAACTCATAACCCTAATCCTATCTCACTAATGTTTAGATTTTAATGTGTTTTGGTTTTAGCTTCTTTCAAAGATTATTCACTAGACTTTTGTATTTAACTTCTAATATTTCTATTGCACTTTTATATTTTCATTAGACAGGATTATTTACTATTAATATGTTTGGATTTTGATGAGTTTAGTTTTTAATATATTTGGTATTTAATATGTTTGCATTATTTCTGTTAATGTTACATGTTTATTGTATTTCTTGAATTTTTAAGATAAAAATTTTTCAATTTGGCTTTTTTTTATGAGTTTCAAAGTCATCGGGTATCCGCTACCCGAACCGAACCAATCCGCTCTTAATCGGTTTGGTTTGGTTCGGGTACAAGCACAAAAAAATGCAAATCCGAACCAAACCAAACCAATTACTTTTTGATCGGTTCGGTTCTAATTTTACCTTGAACCCGAACCAAACCGACCCGTGCTCACCCCTAGAAATCCACACGAATACTTCTTCAAATGGCTGATAAATCCATTCAGCAAGCACTTGGAGTTGTAGAGAATGTGCTGGTAAAAGTGGGAAAATCTCTTCTCCCAACTGATTTTGTCATTCTGGATATGGAGGAGGACCCTAACACTCCCATCATCCTAGGGAGGCCTTTTCTTGCTACGGGCAGAGCATTGATAGATGTTGAAAAAGGGAAATTGTTGCTGAGAGTGCATGATGAGCACCTAGCATTCCATGTTTTTAAAACCCCACATGAGCCCACTCAAGAAAAAGATTGTATGAAGGATAAGGCCAAGGATCAAAGCTTAAAGGAGGCATTCAATGAGTTAACTCCAAGACTTCTACATCCATGCTTGAAAGAAGTAGAGATGGTGCAACAGACCAAAGAAATCAAGGAGGAACTAGATCCAAAACCCCCAGATGAGAACCTCAACATTCCAGATAAAGAACCACCAAGGCATGAATCATCTCCTAAGAAAGAAGAGAAGAAGAAGAGGCCAAAAGGGTGGAAAAACAAGAAAATCCCCACTGAAGGATTTTCACCAGGGGATAAAGTAGTGTTAAACACCCAACCAATGAAGGTGTCCCCACAATCATCTGAATGCTATACTGTGAACCGGATCCTTTCACTTGAACACCTAGAGATCATCAAAGAGGAGACCGGAAGAAAGTTCACAGTAAGAGGAGAAAAGCTGAGGCACTACGATTTTCAACCTCCATGATCAAAGAACAAGATGTCAAGCTAGTGACATTAAAAGAGCGCTTGTTGGGAGGCAACCCAACCTGAGGTAGTTTTCTTTTCATAGCTTTTTCAATAAAAATGTTGAATAATTAAGTATGTATTGCAAGGAGCTAAGTTTGGTGTTGCACACCAAAACAATTTAAGGGAGAATGAAGGATTCTAAGTTTGGTGTTCCACCAAAATCTCATTTAAAAGCATACTCTCACCTCCTGCATAATGCTTGCTCCAAGCAATCAAACAAATTATTCAACCATTTAATTGATTTTTAGTTTTGGTTCCATAACCTTTAGCAAGGCCAAAAGAATTCATAAGTGGACAACCTGTTGCATTAGAGACAGTGGCAAGGAATTAAGTTTGGTGTTCCCACACCAAATTAAATCCAAAAGCCACACTCAATTCATGCATACTAACCAGTCACCTAAGGGCTTGAGAAGCAAGCAACTTTTGAGAATTGTGTAGGGAACTAACCACCATTTGAAGACATTATGCATCATAACTTAAAAGGGGCACAACAAAAGGAAGGACAAAAGAACTGCAAACCAATAGGTTGTATCTATACTTAACTCTTGCTGTTGAGAAATGCTTTGATTTATGTCTTGCTAAAGTGTTCACCTAGTACAAGTAGAATCATTTTTTTTGCAATAAATAAGCTAGTCTAAGTGTGTGCTTGTGTGTTTACTTTCACTTAACTAAATGCATGCTTTGTCCCCTGCATCTTTAATTCAATAAAAGAAATGTTTGAATGTGAAGTAAGATAGTTCTCTGTTAGATAGAAGTACAATAAAAGTAAGTGGTGGTATGTATGTGTGATTGTATAATAGCTCACTTTTAGTGAATAAGAGAACTAGGATGTCTCCTTCTAAGTAGAAATTGGCCTACTGTCTATGAATCTCAATCAAATAAAAGTCCTTGGTTAAAAAGAAAAACAAAAAAAAAAGAGAGAAAAGAAATAGCCAAAGAGTGGCAACAGAACAAAAGAAAATAAAAAGAAACAAAGCTAGACACCAATAGCTTGAACCTTAGAATATATGCCTGTGGTGTCTTTGTACTAGGATCTGCTTGGATTATTAAGTTCTTTGGAGTGCATCAACACTCGGTGACTTGGGTTAACTAACCCGGGATCATCAGCTGAAAGTCCACTATCAAGAGCAACCTAACTACAAGGCATTTAGTAACCCAAAGAGGTGCTGGGCATCAATGTTTTAAGAAGGAATGTGAGCCAAGTGTCTATAGTGAATAATGTGTCAAGTATAGAGAAATAAATGAACTTGTTACACATGACACTAAACTAAAGCTTATAGAAAAAAAATAATAGTCAAGGACAAAGGAATAATGAGAGGTCATAGCAGTGTGTTGCTTGATGCTTGAAGGAGACTTTCTAGGCCTAAAAGTCAATAAGAAGTGAGTGTTTACATATCCACATAAAACCTCATGAACTACCAATAATACTCTGCTAGCATGAACATCCTCTTCCATTTCATTCTTTCTTCTCATTAATTCTTTTCTTGCTTGGGGACAAACAAGCTTTAAGTTTGGTGTTGTGATGACAAGTCATCTTAACCTATTTTCACTAGTCTTTTTCTTTTATTTTCAATTGATTTTATGCACTTTCTTAAGCCATAAGCAAGCCAATTGCGTAGATTTCCATGTTTCCTTTGATTCAATCAACCATGGATGAATTAATGCACTTTCATGAGATTTTGTGCTATAATTGTCATATATTATGTAAGAAACACAATCTCATGATTTGGGACATAGCTTTGATTATTTTGATTGATTGATGATAGGTGAAAAGAGTTTTGAAGAAGGTTGAAGAAAGAAGGAATGGCTAGGAGCAAGAGAGAACAAAAAGCTTGAGCCAAAGTTTGCCTCAAACTTTAGCTCAAACTTTTTGGAAGAATTGAAAACACCCCAGAGGAAAAAAAGCTTGAGCCAAAGTTTGTCTCAAACTTTAGCTCAAACTTTTGGAAGAGTTAAAAACACCCTGGAGAAAAAAGCTTGAGCCAACGTTTGCCTCAAACTTTTTGGCAAACGTTGGCATCACAAAACCAACACCCTGGAGGAGAAAAGCTTGTGCCAACGTTTGCCTCAAGCTTTTTGGCAAACGTTGGCGCCACACTTGCACACCCTGGAGGAGAAAAGCTTGCGCCAACGTTTGCCTCAAGCTTTTTGGCAAACGTTGGCGCCACACATATACACGAGGGGATCAACGTTTGGCCAAAAGTTTGACCTCAAACTTTAGCCCAAACGTTGGTATCAGCAAAAGGAGGGTAGCTGGTATAAAAAGTTTGAGTAAAAGTTTGCCTCAAACTTTTACTCAAGCTTTTATGATTTACAACCCGGTTCACAATGGATCTTTCTCCAACTCCAAGAGCAATCAACCAAGGCATTTATCAACCCAATTCCATCAAGAGCAAAGGCCCAATTCAAGGCTTGAAGACCATTTGAAGAAAGTGTATAAATAGCTTAGGATTGTTTTTAGGGAGCTTTTCTTTTTAGTTTTGCTGAGTAGTTTTTGGAGAGCTTTTGGTTTTGAGTTTTTTTGGAGTTTCTGAGTTTCAGAGTAGGAGAATTGAATTCTCTTCCTCTTAGTTTTCTTGTTTTCAATTGCAATTACATTTGTCTTGGATCTTGGGTTGGAGAATTGAAGGAATTCTGTTTCAATCTCATCCTGAGATCTCTCTGTTTTCTTTACTGCATAATTGAATTTACATTTCTGTTCATTGTCTCTTCTTCTACTCATTCTGCTATTTACTTTTCTCTATTTCTTGCAATTGAATTCTACGTTTGGATCTAGGAAGGCATTGAGATCTAGACTCGGTTATCTAGTCTCTTGGGTCCTGAGATCTGGAGTTTGCATTTTAAATTCTCTGTTTAAAGCTTTTCAAGTTCATTTACATTTCCATTTTAGATCCGGTTCAATTCAAGTCACCTTCTACTTGTCTGATTAATGCAAATTTACTTTTCCTTGTTTAAATTCTGCAAATCCACTTCCCAATTCCCTTTACAATTCAAGCCATTTACATTTCTTGCACTTTAAGATTCTGCAATTTACATTTCTTGCGTTCTAAGTTTCTGCCATTTAATTTCTTGCTCTTTAAGATTCAGCACATTTACTTTCTCTGCTCTTTAATTTACTGCAATTGTCCCTCTCCCTTTTAATTTTCATGCAATTTAGCTTCTGTCGAATACAAACCACTCAAATCAACTCTTGATTCGCTTGACTAAATCAACCACTAAACTAAAATTGCTCAATCCTTCAATCCCTGTGGGATCGACCTCACTCCCGTGAGTTTTATTACTTGATGCGACCCGGTGCACTTGCCGGTGAGTTTTGTGTGTTAGGAATTCGTTTTCCGAAAATACACATCAATAGGTAATAACACCGAAACTAGGGATGGCAAAACTCCCCGAGACGCAAGAATCCCTGCGGGGACTGTCCCAAATGGAGATTTGACTGTGGAGAATTTTTCCTGCGGGGATGGGGATGGGGGACAAAATTCTCCTGAGGCAGGCGCGAAATCCGAGCGGGGATCTCCGCCTCGTCCCCGCTATTCTCCGAAATTTATAAATTTACTGAATTATCCTTAATAGTTTATTTCTCATATATGTTTTTTAGTCATTTCTCTCACACACCTCACCATACTCCATCCAACCTCTCTGCAGCTACCCCCTCGCCACTCTCCCTTCTCACCGCATCGTCACACCTCACCGTGCCATCACCCTCACCACATCGTGCTTTCTATTTGCGGAGTTCTTTTTTGTAACTCTGCCTCGTGTTCATTCTCCTCTCTGTTGCCGCATCTCCCACCTCGTCCACTGCTTTGTCCATTAGCTCACCGTTGCGTCCTCCCACTGCGTCATTTCGAAAGAAGTCACCATCGTATTATTTAGACTTTTTGTATAAAATCTTGCTGTTTTTGTATATGATGGATACTTGCAGCTCTAATCATATAAAAATTAATAATTAGTTAGAACTATCAGATAGATGGGGAATGGGATCCTCGCGGAAAATGGGGCCCCGTAGAAAATGGGGATGGGAGCAATATTCCCCCACGGCGGAGAATGGAGACGGAAATAGGGAGCAAATATGAGGACGGTGATGGAGAGCAGGGAGGCATCTCCCGCCCCCGCCCTGCCCCGTTGAGATCCCTAACCAAAACACACACACAAAGCAGAACAAACAGAGCAGAGTTTCTTTCATTCTACGCTCTACACTATAACTTGCAAAAAGGAAAGAACAAAAATAAATAAGATATCAAAGAACAGGGCCTCACTTATGTAAGTCCATATCAAACAAACCACATTCTGTGCCAAGTTCAGAAATGCAAGGTGCTCAAACCTCTCGCCATTTGGACCGAACCGCTTCATAGACCTGAACCATTCCAAAAAAGAAAAACAAATTTAGAAAAGAAAAAAAAACGAAAAATTTAAAATTTCCTTAAGAACGCCTTGGTAGATGTAGGCAGACCAGATGCCAGCGACGCAGAACGCCAGAACTTGGACGCGACGGAGGCCGGCTCTGTGAGCCTCTATTAACGGGGACCTATTAAGTGGCCTGCTAAAATTTTATTGACATGAAAAAATTAGTTTAGACTCAATTTAATCTCTTTTAATGAATATAAAACTCTAACAAGTACTAAATTCCCAATTTGAGATTGTTGTTTGGGTGTTGGAGAAGATGGTCGGAAGTATCAGCCAAGATTTTAGAATTCAAATCGAGTTAGCGCTGAAAAGGTTCTACACTAGTGTAGTTGTGGGATGCTCCTCTCTGAAACAGAAACAAATTCAGAGAGACTATTTTTTGAATGTCCAAACTATAATATAAGTTCTTGAATTGCTTCCTTTTTGAATTTATCTCTTCTTTTTGTAATACATGTTTAATTTATTTTGTGGTTCTTGTTGTGATAGACTTCTAAGAAGAGATGGTGTGAACTTTTTGTGTGGGCAAATGGTGAGAAAGAAGAAGACATGATTGGGAGAAATGAAAATGAAAATAGCATTGAGTGTTGAAAGATGAATGTGGGTTGGAGAATTAGTGCAATAGAAGCTAAAATTAGGATTTTAAAAGTATGAAATAATATTTTGAGTTTTCTCTTATTTTATTTGTAGTTGTAGTTGTTGGCTATGGCTTGGGTGTAGGGAAATGATAAATGAAATTTAGTTAATGTCCTTATAATTATGTTTTTTTAATACAAATCGATTTTGTAAATTGTAAGTTGTGACTAAATCTGTAAATTCACTGAGGATATTAAAAATTTGTACAATTCTGTAAATTGGAAGTTGTGATTAAACTTGTAAAATAGAATGATAAATACAAGGATAAATAAGAAACTGATTAAGTATATTGCAAATCTGATTTCATAGGGTTAGAATGGTAAATACAAGGATAAATAACGAATTAAGCAAATAATGGTCAATTGATTATTCTAGTCAGACAATAAAAAATAAGAGTTTCAATAGTAAATAACATGAAAGCAAAAAATTAAACAAGAACAAACTAAAAATAGTTAAGAAAATAATATGATAAAAATAATTAAGGTGTCATGAATATTTAAATTTCAAGATTAACAATTATTACAATCTACTTTGATCATACAAAGATTTAATTCATGACAAACCCTAGATGATTGAATTTCAATTCCTTAGCAATTCAATCTCTTCTAATCTAATTAACCATCAATCCATTAATCAATTAATTGTGTTAAAAGATTAAGTTCGAACTATGGTTTAAAGACCACAAATTTTTAATAACCCAAAAATAATCCGATTATATGTCACGTATCACATTAAACCTAGATAATTGAATAATTATGAGAAAAAGATTTCAAGATTTAATTCCAATGATTTAACTTTTTTAAGATTTCAAGGGATTCAATTTAGATTAGAGTTATTTTTCAATACACTCTAATCCTTAAGATGAAGAACGAAACCCAATTCTTAAATAAAAATCAATATATTAATCAATCGAAAAATAATAATATTAATCTATCAAAATAAATAGAGCTCCTGACCTTAACAATGGAGATTTTGTTGCCCATAGTGCAAAAAAATTAAAATCATAATTTAATTTGTAAAACCTAAAGCTAAAAAGAATGAAAGACGGAAGATAGAGTTCCCCCTTTAGAGTTGCGCGTTGCTTCCTTTATATAATCATGGATTTGGACTTGGGGTGGGTTGTTGGGGTTTAGCACCAGTTTGGGGGAGCTACACCACTTTTGCAGCAATTCGCGCACTCTTTGTTGCCCGTCTGGCGTTTAGCGCCAGTTTTTCGTGTTTGGCACCAAGACTTCCGCATGGAATGGTGAGTGGGAAGCAGTTTGGCGTTTAGCGCCACTTTTGCGGTATTTAACGCCGTGAATCTAGAGAGTAATCATAGGCTATTATATATTGTTGGAAAGTTCTAAAAGTTAACATTTTAATGTCGCTAGAATCACGTCATTTGGACCTCTATAACTCAAGTTATGTTTGTTGGAGTGTGAAGAGATCAGAGTTGACAGCATCCACGAATTCTCTCTACACTTGTCTTCAATTCTTGGTTCCTCCGTGTGCTTTAACTTCTCTTTTCCTAACATTTTCCTACAAGAATCGTGAAACCAAGAAAATCAAAGTACTAATAGAATAGTCTTGAAAATCATATAATTACCAAGCAAAAGTCATAAATTTTCTATAAGAATTGCCCAAGAAAAGTGTTAAGATGCTCATGCATCAATTACTAACCTTTTTATGACAAACGGTAGTGCACAGATTCTTCTTCCCCGTCCTACCAAACAAGAACTCGTGCGACGAGCTTTGCCGGCGACCTACAATAGCAGCGACATTAATCTTCCACAATATGGTGCATGCGAGAGAATGAAAAAGAAGAATAAGAGTTTTCTATTTGAGTGGTTTGATCATTGGTGATGAAATGTAGTTGAATTTTAACCTCAAAATGGCTAAAACGATGTCGTTTGAAGAGATATTACGCGCCAAAGAAGAAACGACATCGTTTAATAAGGCTAGGTGTCAGGCTCACGTGTTACTTAACGTTCAAGGTAAGAATGCCGTTAACAAAAGGACTAACGTGAGTCTCTTCTTAAAAGTTGGGGGTTCAAATTGAGTCAACTAGAATTTCAGAAGCCAATTTGAAGTTGCTCCTAAATTTTAGGGATCATTTTGAGTATTAACTCTATAATTAACCGTTATATCAAAAAATTATTTTTCACATATAAATATTTTTTCTAAATTTATTTGATGCCAATATCTTAGGAGTTTAGGTATATAAATAATGACTTTTATAACGTAACCACCTCTTACATTTAGTTATTATTATTATTATTATTATTATTATTATTATTATTATTATTATTATTATTATAGTTTTTACCACACCTCGATGTAGGTATCAAATGTTAATAATTAAATAATGTTATTTTTTATGACATTTTAATATTAATGAATAAAATGATCTTTTAATTTATATTTTGTTATTTTTTGTATTATTTATTTATTATATATATTTTTAATAATATTTTATCATTATGATTAATAAAAATAAATTAATTTCTCAAATTAGTCCTTGAAATTTTTGAAATTGAATACTTTTGTCCTCTAGATTCTAGAATACACAAAATAGTTTTCAATATTTGTTTTTGTTAGACAATACAGTCTCATCCGTTAGTCACTAACAAAAATTGCTGACGTCGAACATTAACTTGTACATGCGACTGTTAAATGTCCACGTGTACAAATTAGACAAATTAATCTTCGTACATGCGACTGTTAAATGTCCACGTGTACAAATTAGACAAATTAATCTTCAAGGTGAAGTACAAAATAGTCTCTGAAAATCTTTAAAAAATATGAAAATAATTCTTAAAAAAATTTTAAAATTCCAAAACAGTTCTTTGAATATTTTAAATCTTTTCCAAAAAGTCAACGTCTTATAATATTTTTATGAGTAATTACCTAAATTAGTTCTCAAGAGTTTTAAAAACGAACATTTTAGTTTTCAAGAAAGATTAATACACAAAAATATCCCCAAAATTTTACTCCAACAAACAAATCAGTTCTCAGTTCATTTTTCGACGGAGTAACTATCCAAACTAATCTCCAAGAATTTTAAAATTAGATATTTTAATTCCCAAGAAAAATTAATACCCAAATCAATTCCCAATATTTTTTTTCGTCAAATATAACAGTTTTCTGTCCATTTTTCGGCATTACTTACTAAATTCTTCAAGTATTTATTAGAAAAAAAATATTAGTAGATATTATAATCAAATTAACTTTTAAGATTAAGTTAAACCTATTTGATTTCTAATATATTATATATTTTTTTAAATTATTAAACCATCCTCACTACATACACAATTCCAAATCTAACAGAAAGAGATGCACTAAGTCTCCTATTCTATTAAATTAAAAGCATATTATTGTGGTTTGTTTAGTTTCATGTCTTGTTGTTTGTGCATTTTATTTTATTATGTTGAATATTTTCTAGCTCCAACTAAGATATGTCTTTTATTAAGAAGTGGTTTACACATTAATTATATACATGTGTATACATTATGTAAGATTATAAATAAATATATTGATATAATCATCATAATAATCGAATGCGCATTCATTAGTATCAATTACACCACATAGAAAAGGTAAAATAAAATAAAATAAAATAAAATAATGATAAATTTATTCATTAGATTTTTATATATATATATTTATAATATAAAAATAGTTTTTGTATAAAAAAATATGATAATAATAATAATAATTTTTAATAAAGTTATTAGAGATTATTCTACCAAAAATTTAAGGTTAAAATTATTTAATATTTTTAATTTAATATAACTTAACTTGGTGTGATAGCTAGGAATTAAGTATAATTAAAGTTATTCTTTTATTTTCACTTGAATCTCAACTTGATCACTAAATTATCAATTAACTAAAAAAATAACTAAATTTCTACTTCATAATAAATACCATATTAAAAATCAAATAGGTTTAACTTAACCTTAAAAGTTAATTTGATTATAATATCTATTAATATTCTTTTTATAATAGATACTTAAAAAATTTAGTGCGTCATCCGAAAAATAGTCAAAAATTATTATGTCAAACAAAAAAATATTAGAAATTAATCTGTGAATTAATTTTTTTATAGACTAAAATATCTGATTTTAAATTTTTAGGGCTAATTTGAGTAATTATTCCATTAAAAATGAACTAAAAATTTATTTATCTGTCAGAGTAAAATCTTAAAAATATTTTTATGTATTAATTTTTTTTAAATTAAACTATTCACTTTTAAAATCTAAAATTTTAAAGACGAATTAGATAATTACTCTTTTTATTTTCGTGATTACCTTTTTTAACCTTTACAGTTTACTCTATGAAAAATTTAGGGTGACCGATCAGTGATAGCAGGGAATAGCCAATAATAATGAAAGATAAAACTGTAGTGATGTTGAAAAGAAGAAGAAAAAAAAATATGAAGGGACAAATTGTGAATATAAAAATAAAAAATAACTTTAAAAAATTAATTAAAATTAACTATTAAAAATTAATTTTTTAGCTAGACTCTTGATCTCGATTTTTTTTAAGATTAGTATAATTTTAAACGACTTTAATAGATAAGAGGTTATTTAATTAGAAATTAGATTAAAATACTAAAATTAATCATAAAAGATTATCAATTTATTATGCTGACGAATTTATTATAAAAATATTAAAATTAACTCATCATTATAAATGATAAATTTTAATAGATAGAATTATTCAAATCCAAAAATACTATAAAAAAATTCTCAAAAGTTATCAATTTTTTGGTACTTTATTCTAGAAATTAAGAATTTGAAACAAGTTAATTCACCGTAAATTACTAAAAGATAATCCATCATATTGTCGAAGATCTCCTAAAAAAACATCACATTATATATCTTCATATAAAAATATTATTTATGCATTAAAATTAATTATTATATATTTATGTGTAAATTTATGTGTTATTTAATTTATTTTTAATATATATTTTGAGTTTAATTTTGATGTACTGACAGTATAAAATATTTTACACAGTCGTACAATTACATTCATTTTTTTAACTTTTTTCAGATGATTATTTATGCAATAAATATAAAAATAATTATTTTTACTAATGTGATATTACGTAATTAAATACACGTGTAAAATTAAATTCATATTTTATACTAATAACTAATTTTAATAATTTATTTTATTATACACCTAATATCACTTATACAAAAGATCATGAATATATTTTAAACCCAATACTACTAATGAGTTAATATTCAAATTGTTTCATAAAATTATACTTGTATTTCAATTTATTCAATTTGATTTCAATATTTGTGACTCACGTTTGTGGTTGATTCCATCACAATTATTAACGGCATTCTGAGATAGATTAATAACTATTATGTTAGACTCTCTAATAATTATCTGAGATGTCAATTGAACTTGTAAGTGAAATTAGTATTAAGTTTTAATATTTCATAAAAAACAAATTGAAGTAAAAAAGTTTTAATTATCACTCTAAATAATCATTAAGACATCTAACACAGTAGTTATTAGTCTATCTCAATATATTATTAATAGTTGTATGACAAAAATATGACAAAAACTAATAAGGTGAATTATAAATAATAAATTAAAAAATCAAATTGAGTAAACAAAAATTTTATTCGAATATTACATAATAATATATGTCTTTTAGTTATAATTATATTTATCTCATCTCTTTATTTTATATATATATATATATATATAAATAATGATAATATCATCCATAATTCAAGTTATATATCTCTGGTAGTAGATTTCTTTATATTGTTATAATAACACATTAACTTTATATAAATATAGATCTTATTTAAATTTCATCCGGCAACTAATAATAATAAAAAAAATCTCATTATTATGATGATGAAGAAGATAAAAAGTTCGTTGTGTATACTTATATACACAGGCTAGATGGTCCATTGCCGGTCAATAATGTGCCTTGTCTCAGATATAATCACATGATTGGCTCCTCATCAGCATCCTTTCTTCTTTTCTTCTTGATTGGCCCTGGCTTCTTCTTGAACTTTGGTGCTTGAGGTCTATTATAATTTACACAGTCGTACAATTACATTCGTTTTTTTAACTTTTTTCAGATGATTATTTATGCAATAAATATAAAAATAATTATTTTTACTAATGTGATATTACGTAATTAAATACACGTGTAAAATTAAATTCATATTTTATACTAATAACTAATTTTAATAATTTATTTTATTATACACCTAATATCACTTATACAAAAGATCATGAATATATTTTAAACCCAATACTACTAATGAGTTAATATTCAAATTGTTTCATAAAATTATACTTGTATTTCAATTTATTCAATTTGATTTCAATATTTGTGACTCACGTTTGTGGTTGATTCCATCACAATTATTAACGGCATTCTGAGATAGATTAATGACTATTATGTTAGACTTTCTAATAATTATCTGAGATGTCAATTGAACTTGTAAGTGAAATTAGTATTAAGTTTTAATATTTCATAAAAAATAAATTGAAGTGAAAAAGTTTTAATTATCACTCTAAATAATCATTAAGACATCTAACACAGTAGTTATTAGTCTATCTCAATATATTATTAATAGTTGTATGACAAAAATATGACAAAAACTAATAAGGTGAATTATAAATAATAAATTAAAAAATCAAATTGAGTAAACAAAAATTTTATTCGAATATTACATAATAATATATGTCTTTTAGTTATAATTATATTTATCTCATCTCTTTATTTTATATATATATAATGATAATATCATCCATAATTCAAGTTATATATCTCTGGTAGTAGATTTCTTTATATTGTTATAATAACACATTAACTTTATATAAATATAGATCTTATTTAAATTTCATCCGGCAACGAATAATAATAAAAAAATCTCATTATTATGATGATGATGAAGATAAAAAGTTCGTTGTGTATACTTATATACACAGGCTAGATGGTCCATTGCCGGCCAATAATGTGCCTTGTCTCAGATATAATCACATGATTGGCTCCTCATCAGCATCCTTTCTTCTTTTCTTCTTGATTGGCCTTGGCTTCTTCTTGAACTTTGGTGCTTGAGGTCTATTATAAGGTGATTTCTCCCACAGTGCTTGGCCAGGAATTGGATTTATATGGAAGCCATAGGTGTTGTTGTATGCTTCCATGGTCAACCAGCTATGACAGAATTCATCTGGCCTTCTACCAGCCCTGGCCAAAGCGGCACATGCATGCACACATGGCATCCCTACATAGAACATCACAGCCATACATAAACATAATTCGAACTGCAAATCGAAAATAAAAAAAATTAAAAAATATGCATAAAAATTCATACCACTTAGTTGCCAAAAATCACAGGTGCATGATCTCTTGCCTAAGTCCACAGCCATATTTGTAGGCCACCCATGAACTTCAAATATTTCGTAATCTGCATCACCAGACCACATGGGAACCCATTTTTTTTATTCCTTTCTTATCTTTTCCAACCTACTTCTCTGTATTGGAGGTAGAATCCCGTCATTGTTCCTCAACTTCACCTTGTTCCTGGCTATAGATCTCATGATGTACATCCTGACCTCCTCCAGCAGTGTGATAATAGGCTTGGCTCTAGGGTCCTTGATCCGTGAGTTAAAAACCTCACATGCATTATTGCAGATATTGTCCATTTTTGGTGCAATGCTGAAGAATGCCCTGCTCCATGAATTCTTTGGCCATTTGCATAGATAACTCCAAGCATCCTTATTTAGCTTTTCCAATTTTTTCATCCCTTCCACAAATCCCTCTTGAGTCGTAGACCTTGCACACTCCCAAAGCAAACCTCTAAGCTGATTATCCTTCCACTGTTTGTTGAAGTTCCTCCATAAATGCCATACACAGAATCTGTGATGGACATTTGGGAACACATCCTGAACTGCATGAATTAGACCCTGCAAATCCAACAAGCCAGTCACAAAGTTTCAAATCGAGCCTCAAAATGGTCCCTAATGTTATTTTAATGAACTCATAGTGGTCCCTAAAGTTGTGTAAGTGACATCAACTTGGTCCTTAGCTTAGCTGAGTACACAGATACTACCCCCTATAATGCAACCATCAACTATGCAGCATTCAACAATTACTCAATCTAAGTAAACAGATTTGTGTTTATAAAGCAGCAGATATTCAATTCAACAATTATTTAATTCACACAACTTAGTCCTTAGCTTAGCTGAGTACACAGATACTACCCCCTATAATGCAACCATCAACTATGCAGCATATAACAATTACTCAATCTAAGTAAACAGATTTGTGTCTATAAACCAGCAGATATTCAATTCAACAATTATTTAATTTATACAACAATTATTCAATTTATACTACTATTATTCACTACTCAGCAGCAGGTATATCTAAGAATGACAACTGTTAATTAGGATAACTAGCAATAGATATGCATACCTTTTGCATGTCTGAAATAAAACACCAACCATGTTGCTTGTAGTCACCCAAGTCTTCGTGCAGCAATTCCAGAAACCATCGCCAATTCTCCATGTTTTCGATGGACACTATTGCATAAGCAATCACATAAATGTAATTGTTTGCGTCTTGACCAATTGCAGAGAGGATTTGACCACCATGTTTTGTTTTTAGAAATGCTCCATCCAACCCTACAAGTGGTCTGCAGCCAGCCTTGAACCCTCTTTTACACCCATCAAGGCAAATGTACATCCCTATCAAAGGTTGGATCTTCATCAGGATTGGAATGAGGTGTAACCCCAATACTCACAGTGGAGCCAGGATTAGTTTTCAGTAATGTCAACCCGTAATCCCTAACCATACCATACTGGGCAGCAGCATCTCCATAAACTATGGCCCTAGCATCCCCTAGAACCCTTGTCAGTGAAGACTTGTTGAGGTCCAAGTCGCACTTGCTCTTAAAGTACTGGGCAGCTTCACAATGTCTAAGGTTGGGATATTTTCTTGATTTCCTAACCAGTTTGCAACCCAGCCACTTCCTGTTAGCTAGCTTGTTCTTAGTCTCTCTAGGACAAGTGTGATCGTCCATAAATGTCTTGATCTGCCAGCAGTTACCCTCACTGTCCATGGAAGCATATACTACCCAGCCACACTCCTCTCCCTTACAAACAGCCCTCATCCTTAAATTGTCATTCTTCTTCCACCAGATACGCCTTCCCTCCTGGATACAGTACTCACGAACAGCTTCCTTGAATTCCATCTTAGAATTAAATTTCATCCCAACCTTTAGTTTAAACTCACCAAACCTTCCTCCTTCCCTAAATACCGGAAACACCTCATCTGACTCAACCTCGTCTAACTCATCCTCAGAGTTCGGTGGAGTCTTCATTTCCTCAGAGTGTCAAGACTCTCCACCATCAGATTCATCATAAGCTCCATCTTGAGCATCATAATATGCTCCCGTTTCACCAACCTTCGGAATCGGGCCAAAGAAGAATTCATCATCTTCAGACCCTGACTCTGCACACACAATCCCATCATCCTCAAGCATAACTGAACTCTTTTCATTAACTTCTTTAGCATCACTCTTCTTTTCAGTTGATCTCTGCCCAATCACTTCTTCTTCTTCACTAGAGACATCATCAGCAGCAGGCCTATACGGTTCGTCCTCTACACTGTCATAACTGTCATGGGAGTCTAAAGATTTTTCCTCACTAGACAAGCTAACAAACATAGTCTCAGGATCCTTTCCCTTAACAGATGCTCTTCCAAAAGTTCCAACTGCAGCTAATCTTGTTAAAGGCCTCCTAGCATGTAATGCTGCATTCTTTACTTTCTGAGGGCCTTTCTTTGGTATATCAGACCTCCTTGATTTTTGTGATGTTGATCTTGTTACAGGTTTTGAAGTGGGCTGGGCCGTTGACTTTGGTGGTGGGTTGGGCTTCGTAGTAGGAGCAGCAGTGGACTGGCCCAGTCTTTTTGGTCGTGGGTTGGGCTTAGAAGTAGTGGCAACTGTGGGTTTGGCCATTGTTTTTGGTGGTGGGGTGGGCTTAACACTGGGAGCAGCAGCTGTGGGTGCTGCCATTTCTTTGGGTGGTGATTTGGAATAACTAACAGAAGTTGCAGTAGTGTGACTCTTATGCTTTGGTCCTGAAATACCTTTACCAGTAGGCATAGTTGGGGGGATTGTTGTTGGAGTAGGAATTGTGGTGTTCATTGCTTCTGAGGTTGGAATTGGTGGTGATGTGGTGGAAATTGTATTGGCTGTCACATTGATGCTGGGGTATGTATGTGGAATAGGGTCTGGTAGCACTATCAACTCCTTGCCTTTGGATGATGCTAGTCCTGTTTTCTCATCAAACACAGGTTTAGAGACCCCATGTTCATAATACACATGGACAACTCTCTTGTTGGTCTGAGCAGCATAACACATCTCCATGAGCTCTTTGTCATGTGTCAAAGCTCTAAGCCCTCTTTGCAATGGCCTATTAGGCACCAGCCACCAACAGTGAGTCACATTGTCATACCCAAGTGTCTTATAGTAGTCTCGGATAAAAAATACATCCACAGTGTCTACGTCAACTCTCGACAACTCAAAAATCTGTCCACCACTGTAATTCACAGTTCCATCACGCTCTGTGACGAATAAACCTCCATGGTGAAATATGATGGTAATCCAAGGATCTCCCATCTGCAATTTAGAAACAAAATTTCATGATCAACCTCATCATCTTCAACCATATTAACAAGTTGGAAACCACATTAACTGTAAATGCAGCAAAGCATAATAGATAAGAAATAGCATTTTCCCATGACAAACAGCCCTCATACAGTCAACACCTTCATTAGCCTAACCACTCTGAAAACTAGTTACGATCAAACCCTAGCTAAATATTGCGAAACACAAACATGCATACCCACAGATAACACTCCAAAAAATCGTTTCTAACTACTGAAGAGATTAAACTAACAACCTTAACAAAAAACAGAGCATTCCTTATATCACATTATATTTTTCCTTTTTTCCTTACCTTTTTCAGAGAGACGGGCCTTCGATACAGTCTTCGTTTGAGGCAGATGATGATATCTGATCCTATATAGCAGTCGTGCTCCACAAAAATCGCAACAGTTACCACAATTCAACCACCGCCATTGACGAGTAAAGGGGAGCAGGGGTTTGTGTTGTATTTTGAGGGAGGGAAGACAATGCGTTACGTTAACGTTTGATGGGGGAGTCTTCAAAACCAACTTTTGGAGTGAAACGACGTCGTTTTCGGCCATTTACGCGCCACCAACAAAACTACGTCGTTTTAGCCTTGCCCGCGTGTCACCAAATTAGCCACATCAGCTTTCCGATGACGCCACCTGGAGGAAATGTGCTGGAAGGACAACACTGAGTCCCGACGTTTAACTTCAGGTACCAATTTGGGTAATTAATAATTTTAGGGACTACTATGAAGCACGAGTGTAACTTCAGGGACCACTCTGAGGCTTAGCTCGTGATTAGGGAGTCACCAAAAAAATATGTGATTAGGGGTATTGAAATTAGCGCGGTCAAACGGGTTAGTCTGGTTCATTTAAGTCCGACCCGTTAATTAAACATGTGGGTTAAATGGGTTGGACCGTTTAAGTCCGTTTTATTCGCGGACTATAATTTTTCAATCCGGACCGCTTATGGTCAGTTCGTGGGTTAAACGGGTCAGTCCGTTTATCTTTTTATTTTATTTTTTAAAATATATTTTGACAAAAAATATTATTCTTAGGTCAAAAATTTAAAAAATAATATTTTTTAGTTGATTGGTCGAATTTTTGAATCAAATCGAAGAAAATATCGATTAAAAGTACTATTTTTTTTAAAATTTAAAAATAATTAAACGAGTCATCCATTTAATTCGTCATTTTTTTTGTTAATCAGGTTCAGCCTATTTAACCCGAAATTTAAACAAATTTAATTTTGAGGATAAAATTTACCCATTTAAATGAATAAACAGCTGGTCCGATGAATTTGGCCCATTTTTTCAATTCTAATTAAAATTTGTTCGCTAAATTATTCCTCTTTAGAATAGTTTGGGGTTTGTGGTGGTAGTTGATTATGCCTTGCAAATTGCAATAATGAGCCAAATGTGTCCATACTCCATAGCCGAAATATGAGCAGCAGCCCCTGTCAATTTCACTTACTTTAACATGTCGGTCATCCTTCTTTCACAATTAACTACACTTATTCCTTTCTTTTAATTTTTTCAAATTTTAAAATAAATAAAAAAGAATCAGACACTTGGCGAGATTGCCTGTCCCGTCCCGCTAGTACTCGCGAGTTAAGTAGGAAGTTAGATAAACTTTTTTTTAAAAAATAGATTCAATTTTGTAATCCAACATTTTTTTAGCGAATCAAAAGGATCAGTTGAACAAATTTTTATCGGTTTGCTACCCCTTTTTTTTTAAAATATTACATTCGTCCGGGTTATTGTAGGAGGACATAAAAAAAACTACTCCTTATAAAGCTTGGTAATAAAAATAGGACGTATTGAGATATAGAGATTGTCCAGCATAGATACTCATCCGTTGGTGAGTTATTGTTCTAGCTAGTATTAATAGTGTGATAATGGTAAGATGACAAAAGCATAAAGATTTAAGTTTTAATTCATATAGCATTAGTATACATAAAATTTATAATTGGCATAATAAGATAAAAGTACAAATGATTTTTCTTTAAATATAACTCTAGACAAAAATATGCTACGAATATAATATGTTTTTAAAATAATTATTTTACCTATAGCTCAAAACTCAACTATTAAATTAATTATTTATATAAAATATATATTAAAAATGTGTAAAATAACACATGGATATATATACGTTCGCAATAGGTATAATTTAGTGCTAATTGTTAGTGTGTCAATAATACTTTTGAATTACATGAATAAAGTTTGAAGAATTATCAATTGTATTAAGGCACGGTCTGTTTGTTTATAAATAAATAATACAGCCATACAAGATATTAAAATAGATATAAAGAAATATAAAATTATATTTGATAAATAAGATATAAATATATACATTATATTTTGAGATAATAAATTAATATATTTTGTATTTTTTTAAATACAAATATTATAAAAGAATATAACTTATTTTTATATTTTTTATTTTTTTTATTAATTTTTTATAATTATATTTTTTATCAATATATACTTTTTTATTTTTTGTATAAAAAAATAAGACTAAAATAAACTTAGATAATATGTTTTTCTTATATTAAATTTAATTATTATCAAATAAAATAAAATAAAAACATTAATTTATATATCTTTATCTTTATGTTTTGTTGTCTGTAAGTTATTCTATTGTAAGATCAAACGCAGCCTTAATGAAAAAAGATTTAGTTATATACTTATATTCACTAGATGTGACATCACTAATTTTTTATTTTGCGGTAGATATTGCTGTATTTCTTTGGTTAGTGTACAAAGTGCATAGCAAGAATGATGCTGTTCAATGTTTTCTTGGATGGGGCAAGAAGCACAAATTATCTGAGGAGATTCATTCTTTCTTTAAATCGAAAACAGACAGGTAGATCATAAGTGCAACATTTCATCCTTATCCGAATCCTAATTGGATTTTCAAATATATAAAAAAAATTAAAGCTACATATTTAAATTTTTTTATAAATTAAATAACAAAAATTAAAATAATATTAATTATAATTAAATCTTTTTATATTAAACAAACTTAATTTAATTTAATTAATAAAAAAATTTAAATATGTAATATTATTCTATAAAAAATAACTCTTCTAACTTACAAAAGGAAAGTACTGTTCAAGTAGGTTGCACCTTGCTCTCATCAAGTTATCAATAATATCAACATCTTGCTATAACTTTCGCCACAAATTTTGCGTCCTGTTTTGGATATTTTATCTTGGCTTTGTTCTTGTTTCATTTTTCTTTAACATAAACCTATCGGAAAAGTAAAAAGGCCTAACACACATGATGTATCTATTAATCTATATGTCTTTTGTAAGTTGCATTCGGATTCAAATTTCAGTTAAAGCTGGATGTTGTTTAAAAAATCCACAGTACTTATATAATGTGTGTGAGTATGTTATGTAGATGTATAAAGCATAGGTGTAACATTTGACCAATAAAAAATAAAACCTATCGGAAAAAAATTTCTTCAACATAAAGCACTCCAATAAATTACAAGTACAAATTAAAGTATAAGGTGTAGTGCAGTGATTATTTTACTGCGCCTATTTATTAATAATTGGAAGGATTTTAATTTTAAGAGTTTAATTAATGAGTGAATATCTAACCTAACTCCTGATAATTATTTTGAAGGGATTACGAGATTTTCAAACAAAAAAAATACTTAATTCAGTTTCTGATCTTTATTTTTATGGGACTAATTAGCTCCTGTAATAAAAAAAAATACTGGCATAGGAGGCAGGAGCTAATCAATTCCATCAAAGTAAAGTTCAAAAACCGAAAAGAATATTTTTTTTGTTAAAAATTTCGTTGTCTTTTCAAATAATTGTCAGGAATCGTTTAAATTTTTTTTTTTAATATTCATTCTAAAAGTATATATTAAAGTTACTAATAAAAAATTATAAAAACGATTATGTAAAGTTTGATTTTTAATCTAATTTTATACATCTATCAAAATAAAATATTTAAAAATCTTTATTAATAATAATTTTAATTTGTGTTCTATAAATACTTGTTAACTAAACTCAATTAATTTTTAGGTCCTGTGAGTAACATTTATCCAGATATTTACAGAAAAAAACAAAATATTAGTTATTATTGTGTCCGCCGTGGATGTTCTAAGGGACCAAAAACAAATCTAATGAAATAGTACATATACACGAAAAAGAAAGGGATTGTGATGTCAATTTGGGTCAATTTGTCGTCTAGCTAGTCTATCATAATTACATAACAATTCTTTGGTCATTGGTCAAGGTTTTCTTGAATTCAAAACGTATCAGGAGAGTAGAAACATTTACAGTTACACATCAAATACCGTACTAATCAATATATGTAAGTGCCTTGTAACTATAACAGGCTACCGACATGAAGTTCATCAATATATATTTAGAGACCTCGAGAATGTCTTGCTCTAACAACACACCTGAAACAAACCTCAAGAAAACGAAGCTTAGTTTGAAGACTAAATTTTCAGAGTAGTTTTTTAAATTTAACTAGTATATCAATTTGACTCAAAATTTTAATTGCATTAATTTGATTTTTTAGATTGACTTTTAGGTGATATATTAGTCTCCTAACTTATTTCTAACGTAAATTAATAATTGAACTGTTAATGTAACACAACTAATATCACATAACATCATCACTAACTCCCACATCCTCATCATCTTCATACATTTCTTTTTATTCCTAATTTCCTGAACCATCATCCCTAATTCACCATCACATCACCACCGCACCTTCCTTCGACTTTGAATCCACACCTTCCACATTCATAACCTCTACAGGCTTTTGGATATTTTTCTAATCTAGACAGACTCATAAAAATTAAGAGGTGCATAGTTAGTTTAGTTTGAATTCATTATTCTTCAACTCTTAAATGTTTTGGTTGGTGTTGTAGGTCAGATTTTTTTTTTTTTTTGCCTTTTTTGGTTGCATTGAACAATGACATTTAAACTGAAGATTATACTGCCTCACACATATTATGCAAATCCTTCACTACTCCTAAATAAATTCAAGTGACTTTATAGTAGAAATTAAAACACAAACGCACATGGTTTACTTTGATAAATCTTCAATCATATCATCTATTATAATTCTTCTAGTAATCAAGATATATGCTTTTTTTAAAAAAAAAATAAAAATAAAACTCAATACAATAAAATAAAGGATAAAGTATTAAACTGATATTTTATGTTTGGATCATTAACATTTAAAATGTCTTATTTGAATCTATAAAAAAATTATTTAATTTCAATGTAGTCCTACTTTAAAGTTAATGTTAAATAATTAACGAAACTCAATTTTCATATATGCAAAATTTATATAACCAAACTCTTCCGTTGTCGAGGAGAATTCCTCATGGTAGAGGTGACGATGGCCTTGTTCTCGTCGCCGCTAGCAAACTTCTCCGCAGAAAGCGAATTCTCGACAATGTTCTCCATGTGCTTGAACCAAGACCAGTGGTTCACGATGATGCATCCGCTACTGATCATATTCTCCTCGAATTTGTACTTTTTCTTCAAGAAAGGACATTAAGGTTTGGTAGAAATGGTGACGTTAATTATTTAACATTAATTTTACGGCAGGACTACGTTGAAGTTAAATGAAATTTTTTTGGATTCAAATAGGACACTTTAAACCTTAGAAACTAAAATAGAATTAGACTCAAATATAGGGAACCAATTTAATACTTATCCTAAACTAAAACATATAAAAATATGTAATAAAAAATTAAATAATAAAAATTAAACACCGCTCTATTCTTTATAATTAGGGTAAATATCTTATCTGACTCTTGATATTTTTTGCGTAAGATATAGTGCACCTTAATCATCCTTAAACCTCAATCAGGCCCTCATGCATTAAGAAAAATGGACAAATCGACCTTTACTACCGGATGACAAATAATTACCTGTTGATGTGTTAGGTAACAGTGCTAAATATCAACTCCAAATGATTGCAGGACTAAAAATTTCCTTTCTACCTTTCTTGTTCTTCTTCCTTCTCCTCCTTCTCCTTCTCCTCTTCTTCCGCCTTAAAACTCTTAACAAATGCACTACATAAACAGAAAATTTCAACATATAAACAAAACACAATTGAACATTATCTTGATTAAAAAACACTAAAGCCAAATTCTTGCATATAAATTTTTACAATCCAAGAAATCTAAACACCAAACACTAAAATTTGTACTAATTTATTAACAATTAAACTCATATCAACTACAGAATTAAGATCATGCCTCCTTGCAAAATAGTAAACTTTCAAACACAAAAATAACAATGTAACATGTCTTTTTTTTTTCAATACAGTTTTTTAGCAAAAAAAAATTCTAAAAAGAATTAGAATAATACTGTACCATATCAAATTTAGTAACTAAAAAATTAAACAAAAATAGAAAAATGAACTATAGAAATCTAAAATCCTAGATATAATCGAACAAAATTAAAATAAAAATTGAAATCAATATTTCTTGAGAAAATGAATAGTACTTGGACTCTCAAACATAAAAGTGATAGTGTCGTTGCTGTCATCGCCCTTGACGGTGATGATATCATCATTTCTGGCGAACCATAGCATCTGGCCATATTGTTGAGGTTCATTCTTATCGAGATGTTGCAGTCGCACCACCTTCGGACCGCAATAGGAGTGTCACGAGAGCAACATTGATTGAGTCTATGGCCTGGAATGAGAACCCAGTCGCGAAGGAATCGAAGTTCGCATCGTTCATGAGCTCCCTAATTGATTGCTTCTAAAACCTTCTTCAGTAGAGAATCTTGCACCAAATGGAGTTCCAACATCTTGAAAATGGGGGGGGGTTTGGTGGAAAAAGAAGAAGGAAAGGAGAAGAAGGAGAAGAAAAAAAAAGAAAGCGGGATTTTTAATCCTGCAACCATTTGGAGTTAGTATTATTATCTGACAGTAGACAATCGTTTGTCATTTGATAGTAGGGATAGATTTGTCCATTTTTCTTTAAAAAATGGGCCTAATTAAAATTTAAGAATAATTAAAGTGTGGTGTGTGTCATAGAAAATAGATCAAAATTGAATAGAATATTTACCCTTATAATTATTAAAAGTCTTTGTCAATAATGTCTATAAATCTTGTTGTTCTATTCTAAAACATATTATTTCTGTTTAGCTAAATATTTTAAATAATAGGATAGAAATCAATAAATTACTTCTGACATATTAAAGTTTAATTTGGGTAAAAAATTTAATTATGCTCCTTTTGAAAAAAAGACTTTAAATAATAAATACTTATATTAAAAATAGCTTATAAATAAGTTATTTTGTATTTGATTTTTTAGTTCTAAAGTACTTATTTTAAAAGAAGAGTGATAAAAAAAATTTTATTATAAGAGAAGTCATTTTTTTAACTTCTCCATAAGCACTTAAATAACTTTTTTAAAAAATTACAAATTAATTTTAAAAATTGTGCTAAGCATTAATTCTATATATTTTCATAATTAAAAAAAATTACTTATGGACTTATTCAAACTAGGCCTAAATGTACATTGATTTAAATCCGCTATTTCTCTCCTTTGATCTAGCTTTGATCTAGCTATAATATGTGTATAGGAGTCTAATTAGATAATTAATTTTTTCAATTAATATTAATTTTTAAATTTTTAAATTAATAAATTCGAAATTCTTTAAAAATAAAAATAAAAAATAATTTTATAATAAAAAATTAGCTAATATTAACTATTAGAAATTGATTCATATATTTTTCTATTTCTATGTGTAGGTGTGCGGATGCCTAGGTTGCAACAGGTGAATTTATGAGGAGCCTTGAATAAGTAGAATACTTAACATTGTGAGCATGCAAAAACTGATTTGTGTTCTGATGCACAGTGCAATTTTGGGACAACGGATGAGAGATATAACACAAAAAATACTAAATAAAGCTGTCTATAAATATTACAGAAATTGATGATGGACTAATATATAGCACGCAGAAGAGGTAGTTTCATTCACCCAATGACATAATACTATACATACATATTAAACAGATCAGAAGCTTAGGGATGAGAAAAGGGAGAACAAAATTAAAAGGTCCGCATCCGTGATATATAGAAAGCAAAGCAAGCCTGATAATCTCTTTAGGCCCAAATCTTAAAATGATTAGCTTCTTTGGATAGAAAGTAGCAGTCACTCCCAACATATTTCACCTGAAAAAGTGCACCATGAAATAGAAATTATTAAAATTATATCCTGAGCCTGTGGTGTGGTGCATGTATGTGGAATAATTACCAAAGATAGTGGGAGGGTTCCTATAGCTCATGATGTATGTAGCAAGCAAGGTTTGTATAATGGCAAATAGGGGGTACTCTCTGCTGACTGCTCAGTAATCGGGAAGGCCTTTTTATGGGAAAAAAGAAGAGGAGAAAAGAGAAACAAACGAGGGGAGAGGGGCCAAGACATGAGAGTGCTCATCCAACACGACAAAAATCTAAGAATCATAATAAATACTTGGAAAAGTATATGGATATGTCCGATGTTCAATTCAATAGATATACAGATTATGTTAATTATTTTTAATTGGATGATTATTTTTTTTCATTTGATTTACTCATGCACAGTTAACAATGATTGGATGTTCAATTCATTAGGAGTGTACCGGTGTAAAAAGTTATCCTAATATTAAAATTTTAAAAACAATTTGAGGTGGAATATTTTTTTACTTTATTAGATCAATTTTACAGCCTATTATTTATGTTGTTTACAAAAATTATTGTCCTTCTGTACCTTAATTTAACACATCAACATCTTCTTTTCTAAAATCTCATTCGTCAACCATCTCCTTTTACCGGACATCATCATCGCCTCTTGGATTCATGAACCCGTTGCCACTTCACCAACCACTCCATTTAGCGGGGCTATTTTCTCCCTTACTGGAAATAATCATTTGACTATCTAGTAAAATAATTATCCAAAATATTTGTTAATTGTATATATTTAAATCGAATTGAACAAAATAATTATTTACAGATAAAAATAATCATTCGTATATTTAATAAATTGAACATTCAATATATTTTAATTATATATAACTAAATTCAATCTAATCAAAATAATCATTCATATAAAAATTAAAATAATTATTCATATACCTATTAAAATGACTATTTTAAATAAATAATTAAATTAATATTAATCTGTACAAAAGTGGCATGAAAAAGTCTAACTGTGACAACTTTCTGACCCATCTTTATTTTCACCCTTTAATTCTTCATCGGTTTGATTCAAAGAGAGTGACAGAGAGAAACAAAAAATGGTACAAATAAATCCACCCTTTATCATCTCCAACATCTCAGAACAACCATCTTCTCACTGGTGGAAGGAAAAAACCGCATTGCAGTTATCCTTCCAGGAACAATTCTTGCTATGTTCTCGGAATTCAAATCTATAGACTCCACCTAACCACCTCTAAGGAACCCCGAAGTTCATCCTTACCATCAAACTATCCTTCTCAGACTTCCTTCTTTGCCATGCCAACAATTGATTTGATGAATGGTAGATCGGAATCGTATTCTCGCAGTGGCATCAGAATGGTTGGAAGGGAAGGGTTGGGTGCGGCGGCGGCGGTACGGTCTCCGGAGTCTAATGCCAGCGGCGAGTTTTGAGGATGAAACATAGTGAAATTGAGAATGATAGTGCTAATTCTAAATTTTTAAATTTTAAATTTTAAAATTAAATAATTAATTAAAAATTTGATCTTTAATTTTTAATTTTTTTTTAAATTTATTGTTTACATTGTTTACTATTATTATTATTTTTTTATATTTTTTTAGTGAAATTAGTAGCTAAAAGATGGAATCTTTTTTAAATTTGTTTCTAAGTTTTTTTAATTATTAAAAAATAATGAATTAATTATATTTGTTTTTTAATAATTTCATTAACTATTTTTGTCAACGATTGATGACATATATATATATATATATATATATATATATATATATATATATATATATATATATATATATATATATTTTTACCAAAGATACGAGACTCGAATCCGCAACCTCTTAATTGAGTATGAGAAGAGACTATGCCATTTGAGCTATTACTCATTAGCAAAATTTGAAAAGATAGGAGACTCGAACCCGCAACCTCTTAATTGAGTATGGGGAGTCTATGCCATTTGAGCTATTACTCATTGGCTTGATGACGTATATTAGCTGATGGCATACATAATACTTAATATGTCTAATTCAACGCGAACCAAATATGTTTTTAAAAATCTTTCAATTAGTCGCTATATAATATTGAGAATATAGTTTATTTAATTGGAAAAAATGAAGTTAATTAATAGATTTTTATGAATATATCTAGTCAACGTCAAATTAGACATGTCAGGTATTATGTATGTTGTCAATTAATGTTTTATATTATCATCAACTGTTGACGAAATTTGTTAATAGAATCACTGACAGACAAATATGATTAATTCGTAATCTTTTAAGGATCAATTTAATTAAAAAAAAATTTTTAAGGACGAATTTAAAAAATACCCGCCTTATCTTTTAGAGATTAATTTAACTATTAATCCATATTTCAATAATATTATTTATTTATTAAAATAAATTATTAAAATTAGTCATTATGTATTTATATATAAATATATATAGTTTAATTTATTTTTAGTATATATTTTATATTTTAATATATATTTTATACTAATAATTAATGTGAATTATTAATATTAATTATTAATTTTAATATATATCTAGCATGATTTATAAAAAATTAGTTTGCAATGATTTAAATATATATATATATATATATATATATATATTGATTATTTATTATTATTATTATTTCAAACATGTAAATATATTATTTGGGATAAAATCTATTTTTTACTCCTAATATTTTTAAAAATATTATTTATTTATATTTAATTTATTTTAATTTTATAAATTTTAATTTTGTTTTTACTGTTAATTTTTTAATTATCAACAATTAGTCAACTTTTTCTTTTATAATTCTATGCTTAATTTTATCCTCATCCTTATCATTGTCATTGTCACTTTTTCTCTATTCATTATTGATTCGTCATCTGGTTCGATCTTTATTGTGTATTATGAGTTATAATTTAATTTTATTTGTCTTCATTTTAAATTTGTAACAGACGATTTTAATAACCATTATTCTGACTTAATGACCAACAGTTATAACATCAACTCTATGCCTATAAAGGCACCAATTTCTATATCTCAAAAGAAACCACATGATAAGTTCTATTTCATGTCTAACATTCTATATTCATAGAATTATTATATAACTCTTAAATATTTATTGACTTGAGCGTTAGAATGCCTCTTGTAAGTACTCATCCTCCATGTTCTTCTTATCGAAGTATACATCCTTTGGAGACGAAGAGACAAGTTCCATTTCCTCTAAGGCGAGATATACCTCGAAAGTTCATCCACACAACACAAAAACAATTAGCGTCGTCTGTGGGAACGAGTAAAATAATTCTTACTCCCCTCAAGTTAATAAAACTTGAATTACATTCAAATTTTTTAACTAATTTCAACAATCTTATTTAAGATTTTATTTAATACTTTTTATCAAATTTTAATCTATCGTATTTTTTTATAAAGTATGTACTTTATACATTCGAATTGCTTTACTTTTACATATCATAATATTTCACATGTCATAATCAATCAATGAACCAATCCGAGGACAAACTCGGCTTTCAACCAATTCGAGAACAAACTCGGCTTTCAACCAATTCGAAAACAAATTCGACTTTCAATCAAATCTAATAAAAAAAAAACTCAGTTTTCAATTAATTCGAGTACAAACTCTCCTAACAATTTTGCTAACTTTTTTAAAATTCTCTACTTACACAAGTAAAATTATATATATTATTCACACATACTTTTGCATTTATATTTTGTGTAGCTAATATTTACTAATTTATTAGTTATATTCAAACCTCTCTCTCTCTCTCTCTCTCTCTCTCTCTCTCTCTCTCTCTCTCTCTCTCTCTCTCTCTCTCTCTCTCTCTCTCTCTCTCTCTCTCTCTCTCTCTCTCTCTCTCTCTCTCTCTCTCTCTCTCTCTGAGACAATACTCATCGTTTCCTATTTCTATTAACAAAAAATCATTATTTAAAAAAAATGAGAAGAGACATTCTATATTAGAATGCAAAGTTATTCATTTATAATAATAACATATAATAACCATGTCAATTGAATTTTTATTTCATTATGAATTATATTCTTATTATTTAATGATTTTATTTATACAATTAAATGACAGTAATGATGAGTTCAAATCTTAAAATTGGATTCCATCAAAAATCAATTGTATATCAATTGTATCTAACTATTATTTACAAAAATGTTTAGTAACTAAAGAAAATTAACTAAAAACAGCCATAAATAAATACTAAATAAAGCAAGTTCTAACTATTTTTTTGCCTACCTAGCATTATCAATTTACTATTAACTTTATACTATTAAATTTTATGTTACTATTTGTTTAATGCAGAAAGTTAAGCAAAAAATAGTTACAAACATGCAAATTTACTATTTTTATACAAGATTTACTATATTATCAAATGACTAATTATTTTATTACTTTATTAACAAGTTAATGCAGATTCTACGAAACAAAGTTATAATATTAAGTAAAATTAAGTAATTCATATTTGGTATGTATGACATTCATATGTTATTTTTTTTCTACAATTATCAACTTTCAAGGTATATTTTTCTATTTTAAACTCCTGTACTTTTACAATATATATTATTCAATATATGTTACGATTTTTTATACATATTTATTTTCTCAATTGATCTTATTCATGTCATATGACCTTCAATATAAATTGTAAATATTCAATAACTAATTGTTTTGAGCGAGAAATGCATCAATTAGTTATTGTGGGTCGAAAAAAATTTTCAAGACAATTAATCATTATATCTTCGGATCATACAATCGATTCTGTCAATGGATTTATATTTCTAAATTTTTCAGTGCACATACAATCAAATGCTATACGCATGTCATGAAAAATTATTCTCAAGTGGAAAAATATCTCCCACACAACTATATTGATGGAATAACTCTTACCACTCAATTATTTTTTGAATAAATACCGACATAATAACCCGACTAAGTTTGGGGGCTCATCATATCATTATTCACTTGTCTTTTAACCGATGACAGACAAAGTTTGGGAGCTATCATCTATCACCTTATAGCTCGGTCTTTATTGTCCATTATGAATTATAACTCGATTTTATTTGCCTTCATTTTAAGTTTGTAACGGACGATCTTAATAACCATTATTTTAAATTAATAACCAACGGTCATAAAATTAACTCTATTTATCAATCCTATGTCTATATATAAAGACACCAATTTTTATATCTCAAAGAAGACCACAGTGATAAATTTTATTTCATGTCTAACATTTTATATTTATAGAATTATTATATACCTCTTAAATATTTTTTATATCTTTTAAAAATAATATGTATATTTACATGTATGACGTACGTTAAAATTTGTTGATATAACATATTAAGACAGCACACACTTAACAATTCTAATTGGTTACTAATATGATAAATTTAGAAAATTAAATCAAATCAATATTTAATATAAAAATTTTAATGCCTAGATGTTCTTCTTAATTTAAAGTTGATTTGATATAATTCTATAAACTTATCGTATTAGCTGTTAATTAAGATTGACATGTGTATATTGTAGTGTGTGGTGAGTGTGATATTACATACTTATTAGTATTGCTTAATAACATATCGTATTGTAAATTTTTTACACAATTAATAATTAATAAATAAAAAAATTAATGTGGCTAACTTAAAATATTTAAAAAATAATTTAATATAAAAAAACGAAAGATATTTTATGGACAATTTTAACCGTTTCCTCTTCTTATTACACTTTTATTTGGCGTATGTCAAAGTGTGGATTTATAGGCTGCGTTACACTGAGACAGAAATACAGAGACATAAAATTGTATTTGATAGGAGAGACATAAATAGAGATAATGTATCTAAAGATACTGAATTAGTATATTTTGTGTCCATTCTGACAAGAAGGATATAAAAACACTAACAAAAGACACAATTTATTTTTTATTATTTTTATTAATTTTTATAATTATTATTTTTATTATTATATTTTTATTTCAATTTTTTTAATTAAAAAAATAAAAATAAATTAAATTTTTATAATTTATTTTAATTTATTACTAAATAAAATATAAAAACCAATGTTCTGAAAACCGGACCGGACCGGCCGGTTCAACCCGGTTAACCGGAAACCGGTCATGTAGCCGGTCCGGTCCATGAACAAAACCGCGCTGCAAAAAACCGGCGAAAAAACCGGCCAAACCGGTGGTTAACCGGTGAACCGGGCTAACCGGGCCGGTTTTTATACGTGCCGGTTTTTTCCCCTACTAGTCAAACGGCGTCGTTTCTTTTATAAAAAAAAAAAAAAAAAGAAAAAGGGGATGAAGAACGCGTGACTTGCTGAGGCTGCCACTCCCAAAATTGAAAACCCAAAGCCAAAATCCCTAATCTCTATTCTCCTTCTCCAAAATCTTCGAAGAAGTGAAGGCTGAAGAGTGAAGAACTGAAGATTGAAGAACCCTCCACCGCCACTCCCAACCATCAGCTCCACTCCCAATCTATTCTCCACTCTCCAACATTGAAGCAGCTTCTGCATACAACGGATCAGAGGACGCCGTGAAGAACACCCGACGTTCGGCCACCTTCGGGCACCGTCGCCGACGTCCGCGCACCGTCGCGCACCGTCGCCCACGCTCGCGCACCTGGGTTTCTGGGTTTCTCCGTTTCTGGCTTCTAGGTTTCTCCGCTTCTGGGTTTCTGGATTTCTGGGTTTAGGGCTTCTGGGTTTGTGGCTTCTGTTCGTGGCTTCGTGCTGTGTTGTTTTCTGGCTTTTCTTCGTTCTTCTCTTGAGGTAAGATCGGATTTCTGGCGTCTGTTCAGTGTATACTGTTTCAATTTTTTTTCTGGCTTCTGTTCTTTTATTTCTTTTATATGATTAATCAAATGTGGAATGAATTTGTTGTATACTTGTATGTTGGATTTGAGAATAAAATTGATGCATGTTGAAATTGAAAATTATGTTATGCTCTGTTCTTCAATTTTTATTTTTTTTTGAATCTTTTCAAGTCTGCTCTGTTTAGTTTTTTTATTTTGTCGATTCTGCTCTATTGAATGCATATAAAATTATAAATTGTATGAACTTTGAACTATGAATTGATATATTGGTCTGGATTCTGGGTTGCTGGCATTCTGAATTTAGATGGAACAGTCAGAAAATGATCAACAACAACATAATGCTGGACAAGAATCTCAGACAGCTTCATCGGTTCTTGTTCTGTTTTTCAATTAATTTTCTTTATTTTGTTAATTATTCTTGTTTTGTTTTTCAATTTTGTTTATTTTGAATTTCGGTATATAAATTCAATTTTGCTATGTTGGATTTGGCTATATTGAGTTTTGTTTATTTCTGCTCTGTTGAATACTGCTCTGTTGAATTTTGGGGTTTAAAATTTAAATTCAATTCTACTCTGTTAATTATGTTGAATGAATGTCGTATGAGTTATATGGATTGATATATTTTTCTGGATTCTAGATTGCTGTCATTTTGAATTTAGATGGAACAGCCACAAAATGATCAGCAACTACAACATAATTCTGTGGGCATCTTCAAGGCTAGAAATTATGGAATTAGCCCTCTCTAGTTGCTTGTTGAGAACCATTGTGATAACCATTGTATTTTGATTGACTTCATTTAGTGATTTTGTTCAGGTTACAATCAATATTTAGTCATTGACTGTAAATGTATTTAATTTGTGTAAATTTGTGTTTGTAAATTGTAGTTGTTACTAATTAGAAATTTTTATTTTTGAAGATAGAACAACTAGATAGTGATCAAGCATTACATATATTAATTTTTAATAATTTTATTTAATATTTAATTAAACCGGTTGAATCCCGGTTGAACCCCGGTCAGACCATTAAACCAGTGAACCAGTTGCCTTACCGGTTCATTGACCGGTCCGGTTCTCGCAACCTTGATAAAAACACAAAATTTTATATCTCTTTCTATCAATATCTTATTTTATTCTATTCTCTTGTACGTATTCGGCACAGTAACATTGCAGCAATGATTAGTCTAGACTAGACATTCCTATATCTTAATTATTTGCCGGTCCACACCTCGGGCCTCAGCTCTGGCGGGACCATATTGTTTTTGTCCCCCTCCAAAAATTAGAGCAAACCAAGTTAAAATTATTTTATTTTATATTTATTAATTTTATTAAAATTATTAAATAATGTAATACATATATAATTATAAATATTATATATATAAAATTATAAATATTAAATAAATTATTATTATTATTACCGAATCGAAATATCTCTTAATTAAAAAATTGATCTTCTTAATTTTTAATTAAAAGAATAAAATATAATTTTTAATATTTTAATATTTTTTATAAATTTTTTTAATTTCACTAATAAAATATATAATAATAAATTATATTTTACTTTTTTTAATTAAAAAAAATTAAGAGAATTCAATTTTTTTTAACTACCAATGATAATTGGTCATCAATGCTGTTGAAGGGGTTAAATATGGAGAGCATCTACATATAGCACAAAACTAAGAAATATATTTTAGTATAAAATATACTTTTCTTTATTTTTGAATAATTTTAAATATATTAATATTTAATTTATTTTAATTTTATTCTTAAATAAATTAGTCTATAATCAATTTGGATAAGTCGAATGACCAATTTACTCATTTGTTTAAATAAATATCAAAAAATTCAAATTCTATTTTATATATATATAACTCATTGACTATACGTACTCCTCATCTAGCGCCCGACGCTCTGCTAGGGTTTCACTGCGCCGCCTCCATAGTTACACCTTTCTTTGTCTTTTCTTCGTCAAACTCTTTTCCATCTTCTTCTACTTTCTTTTCTTAATTTCTTTTCCACTTAGCTCCCCAATTTTCATTTTCTCTCCCAATTCATTCCTCTTTTAATTCATTCCGCTTTCTAATTCACTCATTCCATATATCTTATGTCTCTTTGGAACCATTGAATACCAATTCTAATTTTCTCTACACCATGAGCAACAAATCAGAGACTTAGAACCCTCATATAATTGCTATGACGGTGGAGGGTGCCAGCCTTCAAGTGGCACCCAAAGAAATATGAAACTGCTCTCGTGGAATTGTCGGGGTTTGGGGAGACCCCTGACAATCCACAATCTTAAAGGGATTTGCAAATCCTACTCCCCCGAGGTTGGTTTTATCTGTGAAACAAAAAATTAATCTCGACAAGTTGAAGGAAAACTAAGATCTTGTGGTTTCAAGGAATGGTTTATTGTAGATCCGGATGGATTATCAGGGGGTTTGGCAATGGCATGGAGGGATGGTTGCACTGTTCAGATTTTACAGCATGGTAGATTTTTCATTGCGGCATCAGTTCTGACAGCTGGTTCTAATGATCCCTATGGTGTTCTAGGTGTTTATCTCAGTTCAAATGATCAACATAGAATGGCTCAATTTGCTAAATTAACTTCAGTCACCCAACAGTTCGATGGTAAGGTTGTGTTGATGGGGGATTTTAATACCATTTCTAATCAATTGGAGAAAGAATGTGGGGGTGCTAAATCTCCTTCTTCTATTGAAACCTTTAATAGTTTTATTGATGATAATTCCCTGATTGATATTGGTATGGTCGGAAGACCATTCACTTGATCAAATAGACGGAGGGGTGATGAGTTGATACAGGAAAGACTGGACCGATTCCTGGTAGGAGTTGATTGGCAGCAACTCTATCCCAATGCAACGGTTCTTAGACTGTCAGAATCAGGCTCGGATCATGCCCCTCTTCTCCTAGACTCTAATCCGAGAACTAAGAGATCTAAACGCCGATTCAAATTCCAAGAAAGATGGTGTTCCAATGATGAAATAAGGCAGATTGTTAGAGAGGTTTGGCATGAACAGATTGATGGTTCAGCCATGTATATCCTAGCTCAAAAAATAAAGCGTTGTCGGCATAAGATTGTCAGATGGCAGCAAGAACACAGATCTAATTCAAAGGTGGAGATTGATTTACTACAGTCGGAATTAGAGGAACTTCGTTTAGCAGGAATTCATGGAGGCGACATCATTTCAGAAATAGAGGACAAACTTGAAAAAGCATTGCAAAATGAGGAATCTTATTGGAAAGATAAGTCTAGAGTCAAATGGCTCAAATCTGGTGATCAGAATACAGCTTTCTTCCATCAGAAATTTAGAAATCGAACCCGAAGGAATAGAATTTGGCAACTAACTGGCAGTGATGGTGAAGTGGCTACTTCAAATGCTGGTATTGCTTCTGTGGCTGAATCTTATTTCAAGGACATTTTTTCCTCCACTTGTCATGAGAACCCTGAACCTCTGTTTATTGATTTTGAACCTAAGGTTACAGCTCACATGAACCGTAGGCTTCAAAGACCAGTGACTATGGAGGAAGTGAAACGCGCAACATTTAGCATTCATCCTCAAAGTGCTCCAGGAGATGATGGTATGACAGCAAAATTTTTTCAAAGCTTCTGGAACATACTTAGTGGTGATGTGTTTCGAGCAGTTAAGAGCTTCTTTTCTGGGGGCAGAATCTTGAAGGGTTTTAACCACACTCAGATCTGTCTTATTCCCAAGATTTCTGATGCTAAAGATATGACTCAGGTAAGACCAATAAGCCTATCTTCAGTCTTTTACAAGATTATCTCCAAAGTATTTGTACATAGGCTTCAGGGTATGATGAATAGACTAATTAGCCCTACGCAGAGTTCTTTTATTAAAGGCAGATTAATCTCTGATAATATCCTAATTGCTCACGAGTGTATGCATTGCTTGAAGAACAAAAAAGGGGTCTCGAAAATGAAATGGCGCTAAAATTAGATATGAGTAAGGCATATGATAGGGTGGAATGGCACTTTCTTTGGTTTATATTGGAGAAGTTTGGTTTTGACTCCCGATGGATCATGTGGATTCGAGAACTAGTGACAACTGTTTCTTATTCTGTTATTGTGGAAGGACAACCTTATGGTTTCTTCAAACCAAATAGAGGTATTCGACAAGGAGATCCTCTATCCCCCTATTTTTTTTCTTTTTTGTGCAGAAGGTCTCTCTTTCTTGCTACACAAGGCAGAACAAAACAGACTAATTCAGGGTCTTCAGATACATAGGCGATGTCCCAAGGTCAACCACCTCCTGTTTGCTGATGATTCCATTTTATTCTGTAAGGCTAATCCTGAAGCATGTTCAAATATCCTGCATTTATTGAATTCTTATGAAAGCATCAGTGGCCAGAGGGTAAATCTTAATAAATCTGCTGTATTCTTTAGCCACAACACTCCGTCCACTACTCGTACACTACTGGCTAACTCTATGAATATTAATCATATTGGGGCTCAGGATAAATACCTTGGTTTGCCTTCTACAGTCTCTAAATCGAAAAAGGCTTCTTTTAGTATGATCAAAGAAAATGTTCAAAAAAGAATCCAAGGGTGGAAGCGCAATCTTCTTTCGTCAGGTGGTAGACACGTATTGCTTAAGGCAGTGGGAGAAGCTATTCCTATTTATACATTGTCTTGCTTCAAGTTGCCTGATGGTTTAATTTCGGAAATTCACTCTCTACTTTCTCAGTTCTGGTGGGAACAAAAAGGTTCTGAAAGGAGGATGGCTTGGATTAGCTGGGACACTATGACTCGCCCACGAAAAGAAGGAGGCCTTGGATTTAAAGATCTCAGAATCTAAAATCTGGCGCTTTTAGGCAAACAGTTTTGGCGACTTGTAACACAACCTACTTCCTTATTATCCAAAATCTTAAGAGGTAAATACTTTAGCAATGGTAATGCTATAACGGCAGAAATTGGAGTCTTACCTTCTTGGGGATGGAGGAGCATACTGGAAGGCCGAAAGATTGTTGAAAAAGGTCTTAATTGGGCTGTAGGTACTGGTGAAAATATCCGAACCTTTGAGGATCCTTGGCTGCCTCCTCCGTATCCTTTAATGATTTCTGACATGCCAAATAGACAGGTTATTTCTGAGTTGGTTCCAAGAGTTAAAGATCTAATTACTGAAGATAGAAATTGGAATCAGAATCTCATTCAAGAATTATTTCCCCAAGACGTTACAAACAGGATTTTGTCAGTTAAATTCAGCAGAGTAAGGACAAATTGCAATGGGATTTGAACAAATCCAAGCAATATGATACAGCTTCAGGTTACAGAATTGGCTATTTATTTTACCATCCGCCTCTGGAGCTTTGCCCTAATTATATACAGCAGAAAAAGCCGTGGATTGATCTATGGAAGTTGAACTTGCCTCACAAAATTAAGCTATTTATCTGGAAAGCTCTCCATGGCCGACTTCCGGTGCTTGCTCAGATTCATCACCGCATCCCATCTATATCACCAATATGCCCTTGCTGTCATGAAACAACGGAAACAGTCACTCATTGTTTGATCGATTGCTCTAGAATTAAAGACGTATGGTCTCAGAGTTATCTCCGTGACTATCTTCCCCCTCAGAGTTCTAACGACTTTTGGACATGGTGGACTGCATCAACAGAGATACTTAACCCGTTGAAGAATGCTTACCGTAATCCTCAATTGCTTGCCATCATTTGCTAGAACTACTGGAAAGCTCGCAACCAGTTGATTTTTGAAGGTTCTACTTCAATGCCGTCTGCCATTCTAGCAAGCTCTGTCAAGTTGCTCCGTGAAATCCAAAAAATTCCCAGTTTAGGTCGTCATCTCCATGAGGCAAACTCTTAGTTACATTCAATTTGATTTATCATTCTTTCTTCTTTAAGATTTTTTCGTTTTTCGACCACGCACCGTTGAATGAATACCTTCAGTGTAGTGTTTTTAGGAAATCCCCACCTTTCATTATGCTGTCCTACTTTTGGACATCTTTGTATTTCATTTTTCAATAATTAATGAAATATAACCTACTATCTTTGAAAAAAAAAACTCATTGACTAGTATTAAACTTTTAAATTAAGTTTAAATTAACGACAAATTAATTTTTAATTTACCAAAAAAAATACCGTAAAAAAATCCATTCTTTTTCTTTTGTCCAATTTTTCTCTTACCTCAATACAACTCTAAACCCTAATTCTACTCACAAACTTACTAAACCTAATCTAATTATAATCTTAAACTCCAATCCTTATCATCATCCCAATCTCGGCCTTACCTCATCCCTCACCGTACCCATTGGCAGCATCATCCCTACTACCACCAACATCATTTACCATCATTCACAATAGTGCCTATTAATCCCATTGTATGAATAATTGAATATACGCCATCATCAGCTCTCTTCAATTCCAATAATATCATGACATCTCAAACGGACTCTCCTTTAAAATTTAAATAACAATTAAAAATAACCATTAGATTCCCATCGCTGTTGATTTGAAGGTAAAAGGAGGAGCAATATCTCGAACATTACAATTAAAGGTTTAATTGGGAGTTAAATAAGACAATGGCTAAAAGTGAACAAGAAAAAAGGAGAAAAATTGAAATGATTGGGAGATAACTGGAATCTCCTTTATTTCGGGTTACAAGTTGCAACATACCACCGAGAGCCCCACAAGGCAGGTGGCGCTTTCTACGTCAAAGTTAAATTTGCTGGATCTTTAATTGAGTTAATTAATTCAGTAATCAGTATTACACATAACACTGGATCGGAGTAATTTGCATCAAATATTTATTTTTTTTTTTTATGTTATAAATAACCGGGTATAAAGAAAGAGAAAATTAATATGGAACTACTCTAGGCAAGCCAATATACTCGGCGTAGAAATAAAATTAAAGTAGATCGAGTGTTATATGTGTAAAATATCGGTGCTCTCCTCATTGACTGATGCTTTAACGTCGTGACATGTTTCTTCTATAAATTTTCACTTTTATAGAGCTGGAACCTTTTCTGTGCACTACTTTTTAAGCTACTTATTTATATATATTATTGCTTTTGTCACAATTGTACATTCTTTATGCTACACAGGTGTTAATTGGCAGTTTATAACCATAGGAGAGCTCTTATTTGAATTGAAGCAAACGTCACTAACTAAATATTAGTTATGGTAGGTTATAAACATTATATTTCAATATCTTTTTTATTGAATTATTATGCTAATTCAGAATTTTTTTAATTTAAAATATTACTATTTGACATGTGGATAATTGTTTCATTTATTTTATTCTATAATTTATACATATTTATTATTAAATTCATATAATTTATTTCATAACGTCTTTTAGTTAAGCTAATACTTATAAATTAAAAATTTTGAGTGAAAAATAATCATCAGTTTTTTGTTATAAATTGACAAATTAAAATATCTATCTTACAATTAATTTGAACAGAAAATTTATTGCATCATTATTTATTTTTTATTTTTTTTATAAGTGTCAACATAAAAATCTAACTAAATTTGAGACTCACCATATTATTATTCATTTATCTTTTAATTAAGTTATAACTTATTTTATTTTCTAAGTTTAATCCGGATTATATGATTGACCGACAAAGTTTGAGAATTATAATTCGTTACCTTGTAGTTCGTTTTTTATTGTGCATTATAAATCATATATAACTTGACTTTATTTACCTTAATGAATGATCTTAATAACCATTATTACGATTTAATGACCAACGGTCATAACATCAACTCTATTCATCAATTTTATGTTTATAAAAGACACTTATTTTTATATCTCAAAAAAATATCACATAATAAATTTTATTTCATGTCTAATATTTTATTTTCATAAAATTTTTATATTTCTTAATGACTTACTCACTTTAATATCAAAATGCTTTTTGTACCGTATCCACTTATCGTATTTTTTGGTATCCGAATTATATTCACTCTATAAAAAAAATGTGTATTATAATAATACAAACTACGAGTCATACCTCAAAAATTTATCCATACAAAAACACAATCTATTACTATTAATAATAAGTAACATGTGTTAATATGGATCCCTTTTTTTAACCCTTTTATACCGAGTATTCTCTGTATTTTATGTACGCTTTTCGTTATGTATTTGAATTCTCACCTACTATTTGTGGAATTTGGTAATAAAAATGGTGATTATTATACTCTCCTACACATTTAAAATATATAGATATACTGAAGACAGAGTAACAATATATTTTGTGGGTTTTTCTTTTTAACATATTATCTATCCTGTATGCTTTTTCTTTCTGTATATGAGAACTGCCTAATAAAGATAGGTCGTATACAACATAGAAGTTGATGATATAATAATCAATTATATATGTTATATGTTATTTGTACACTAAAATTAATCGTCAAAATTATTTACAATATAAAATATATATTAAAATATAAATATATATTAAAAATAAATTAAATTACACATATATTTATAATTTGTTCAGATATAGAACATGGCTTGCATAGATTTCATCCGATGGTTAGTTGTTATCCTAGATAGTATTAATGGTGTGATAATGTTATGATAACGAACACATAAAAATTTAAGTTATAATTCATATAGTATTAGTAGACATAAAATTTAGAATTGGCATAATTAAAGAAGCATAAATAATTCTTCTTTTAATATAACTCTAGCTAGATAAAAACATGCTATGAATAATATATATTTAAAATAATTATGTTACATATTCAGAATTTAATTATTAAATTAATTATTTATATAAAATATACATTAAAATCATATAAAATAACATAAAAATAAATACATAAATATATAATAATTAATTTAATAGTCAATTCTTAGTGTGTAAATAATATTTTTATATTTTAAATTACATGAATTTTTTTTCAGAGATATTAAATTTATTTATTATAAAAAAGAGTAAATATATGTCCAAGTTATAGGACAATAAAGAAAAAAAGTGGGGTTCTCTCAATAAGCACTAATTGCCTCAATACATTAACAATACTATCGAAAAGAAACTGCAATAAAGAAACAGAGAGAGAATAGGAAAGGAAAAGTAGAGGTTGGGTCAAAGAGAGATGACGGATGATCTTTGGTCTTCACCAATTAATCTCAACGAAGCTGAGTAAATTTTCAGTGGATTTGAGTTCTGATTCTCGAAGATTAGTCTATTTCTTGCCTTCCAAATATTCCAACAAGCACAAGCAAGAAGATCTACCTTTCTCCCACCTCCATGTCGATCTTGCAATGTTGACAGTGACACTTCCCACCATTGACGGAAGCTTGGGAAGTTGTGGTTGATGGTGTTGGCGTTGAATGGTCTCTGCTCCCAGAAGATCTTCGATCCAGGGCATTGGGTAAGGCAGTGATTGATGGTTTCTTCTTCCATTTGACATCTCGGGCAGTTAGGGCTTGTAGAAGGGAATCGCTGGTGCAGAAGGGATAAGACCGGTATCCGTTCGTGGAGGCATTTCCAAATGAAGATTTGGACTTTGTGAGAAAGTCTTCTCTTCCAAAGATCTTTCCAAACCGAGGTACTTGGATTCTCCCCAAGATCTATTTCTGGTTCTGCATGAAAAAATTGATATGCTATCTGATAGCCCGAAGCCACATCATACAATCTGGATTTATTGAGTGACCATTGCAGAACATCGTCCCCTTCTATTGGCTTAATTGATTGGATTCTGCTTCTTATTTCATGTGAAAAGATTTCATTTAATATGTCCTGTTTCCATTCTTTGTTTTTTGTCAAAAGGTTCCTAACCCATATGTGTTGACCAGAATTAGAATGTGTGATCATTTCAGGAGCAATGCTCATTGGATATGGAGGAGGTAGCCAAGGGTCAGCAAATATTCGAATTGTAGAGTCGGAACCTACTCTCTAATTGAGGCCTTTCTCAACAACCTTTCTACCCTCCAACATACTCCGCCATCCCCACGAAGGTGAGTTTCCTGCTTCAGCATTCATCGAATTGCCATATCTATAGTACCTTCCCCTGTATATCTGAGCTAGAATAGATTGAGATTTGTTGTTATTCACCAAAACTGTTTGCCTAGTAAAGCTAGGTTTTGCACTCTAAGATCTTTAAACCCAAGACCTCCCTCCCTTTTTGGCCTTGTCATTTGGTTCCAGCTGATCCAAGCCATACGTCTTTCATTATCTCTCTGACCCCACCAAAAATTTGTCAAAATACTAGATTTCAAACAGTAGAGTGTTCGGTAATTTAAAATAAGAGAGTGTATAAATTGGCACTGCCTCATCAACTGCTCTTAACAAAACCTGCTTGCCTCCTGTTGATAATAAATTTCGCTGCCATCCATTAACCTTCTTCCTTACCTTCTCCTTAATTTCACTAAAGGTTTCTCTTTTGGACTTGTGAATAAGAGAAGGAAGCCCCAAATATTTGTCCTGAGCTCCAATATGGTGGATATTTAGTTTGTTTGCCACTTGAACTCGAACGTGGGGAGGAGTGTTATTACTAAAAAATACCACTGATTTGTCCAAGTTGATTTGTTGACCACTATACCCTTTATATGAGTTCAGCAAATTAAGAATGTTGTCACAGTTATCCTCTGAAATTTTACAGAAAATAATGGAATCATCCGCAAATAATAGGTGATTAATGGCAGGGCACCGCCAATTAACTTGAATACCTGGAACTTGTCTATTTTGCTCTGCTTTGTGTAGCAAAAAGGAGAGTCCTTCTGCACAGAATAGGAAAAGATAGGAGAAAAGAGGGTCACCCTATCGGATATCTCTTTCTGACTTAAAATAGCCAAAGGGTTGTCCTTCCATAATAACAGAATAAGAAACAGTCTCAAACCAGTCCTCTTAGTTTTTAGATAATGCATACATTCATGTGCTATAAAAATGTTGTCAGAAATCAAACGTCCTTTAATAAAAGCACTTTTATTAGAATTCACTAAGGAATGCATATACCCTTGTAGTCTATGGACCAAGACTTTGGAGATAATCTTATACATAACTGTAGACAGGCTAATCAGCCTTACCTGATTCATGTAGCTAGCATCAGCGGTCTTGGGGATCAGACAAATTTGAGTGTGATTAAAACTCTTCAGAATTCTTCCTCCTCCAAAAAAGCTACGAACAGCCCTATAAATGTCCGCCCTAATAATGTCCCAGTACCTTTGAAAAAATCTGGCTATCATTCCATCATCTCCCGGAGCACTCTGAGGGTGAACACTAAAGGTGGCACATTTCACCTCTTCAATAGATACAGGTCTTTGAAGCCTCCGGTTCATGAGAGCTGTAACCTTAGGCTCAAAGTTCTCAAAATAAGGTTCTGGGTCTGCTTGGTTTGAAGAAGTAAAAATTCCTCGTAAATATTCCTCTGCTATGTTTGCTATCCCTTGATGAGTGAAAGTTGCCTCTCCATTCGGGCCAATTAATCTCCATAACTTATTTCTTCTGGTTCGACATTTGAATTTCTGATAAAAAAAAAAGGTGGTATTTCTATCACCTTCCTTGAGCCATTTGATTCTGGCTTTTTCTTTCTAGTAGAGTTCTTCATTAAGTATGGCTTCCTCTAACTTCTGTTCTAACTCAAGCAACTCAGTACCTCCCTGAACACCTCCTGTTTGAAGCTCTTCTAAAGCAGTAGTTAATTGGTCAATGGCTTTTTTTGAATTGGAGTTACTGCTTTGTTGCCATTGGACAAGTTTGTGCCGACATAATTTAATCTTTTCAGTCACTATATACATAGCCAAACCCTCAAAAGAGGTCTTCCAAGTACGTATCTGCTATTAATTGTCTAACTTCCTCCAAATCACACTACCGATATTGAAATTTAAATCTACGTTTTGATCTCTCAGTCTGAGGATGGGAGTCCAGTAGTAAAGGAGCATGGTCTTAGCCCGTTTCTGAGAGTCGAAGCACCATTGGGTTGGTATACAGCTGCATCCGTTCCTCTGATACTAGGACTCTATCTAATCTCTCCTGAATTAGCTCCTCCTCCTTCCTCAAATTACTCCAAGTGTACCTTCTACCAACCATTCCAAGATCTACCAGCATATTTTTCTCAATAAATTAAAACAATTAAAATTTGTAATAGATGTTGGGGATTTTTCATTCCTCCCTCCTTTTCATTAGGACTGGTTATTGCATTGAAGTCCCCAGCAACAACAACTCTCCCACGATGTTGTTGGATCATTGCTGAAATAGTATTGTATTGTACGCTCTTAAGTTGATCATTGTGGCTCAAATGCACACCAACGAATAGCTAGCTCTCTCCCCTGCAATTATCTTTGACCCTTGCTGCTATATAGAATTCTTCTGCCTCCAAAATATCAACGTCAACTCCTTCCCTCCATGCTAAAATCAAACCACCATCCCTACCATTTGGATCCACTATACGCCACTTTGTCAAACCACAATATCTCATCTTTGACTCTACTTGTCGAGATTGATTTTTGCTTTCACTTAAAAAAAAATCTCGGGGGAGTGGGATTTATTAATCCCTTTAAGGTTATGCATTGTCAAGGGTCTCCCAAACCTTGACAATTCCATATTAGTAGTCTCATGGCTCTTTGGATTCCATTTGAAGGCTGACATCCTCCACCTTAGTGACATCCAGTTGATTCATCTCCACACAGATTCTCTTTGGATCAACATCATTTTCCTTATCATAATTGGCATGTTTTTCACCAGTGATCTAAGCGTATTCATTGACTTTTCTTCTCGCCATTTTTTTCAAGTTTTGATTAGTGTTAAGACATTCCGGCTGCACCTCTTCCCTGCCCCTATTTATCTCCATGTTTATTGGCATGGTTATGTCAGTGAAGATCGTTCGAGAATCCTCTACCTCAGTTATTGGATCGACTCCCCCTGCATTATCCTTCATCCTCATGCTCTTCGTTTTTTTTAGCTGGTTGTTTCCATGTTTTTCTTGCTCCCCCTTATTTATATTTTCACTCACTGAGAGACTTGAGAAGCAATTGACTAGCCAAGCTGGCTCTGGATTTCTCCTATTCGAATTTTTTGCATCATTGGTTGGGTCTGTTGCATGATTTTGATCTTCCTCTTTGATGACTACCCTTTTCCTGACTTGATCTGCCCTCACCCATTTCTCCAACACGTCCTGTTTTGCATTACCCTCTTTAGAATCACCTATTAGCACTTGGCAATGTTTCGCATCATGTCCCAACCTTGCGCAATAAGTGCAAATGTTCCTAAGCGTTCACACCTCAGTCCCACTTCAATCTTCTGCTGACTTGGCCCCAGTATTTTGATGTGATCTCTAATTTTTTTGTCAATCTCTATTTCTATCTTTGCTTTTAATATTCTTGACTCTTTGCCCTTTACCTCAAAGAATCCAGCATCAATCACCCTTCGAACACTTCCTCCAAGTTTTCTCCCCACCTCCATAGTTTTAAAGCTTTCAGGTAGGCCCCATAATTGCATTCATACTGGGAACCTGCATATTTGAGTCTCCTCTGTTTGATCACCCTCCTTCCATTGTTTAACATGAAGGATATGATCCTTGAATAGCCAAGGTGATCCCTTTTCTATTCTCAGCATATCTAATTCATTGTTAAAGAAAAATTAAAAATGGTTCCTTCCTTTTTCAGCAACCCTAAACCCCTCTGGTCTCCCCCAAATAGCATTCAAGGCATTAGTCAGAGTCCCAGAAGAGAAGGATTTATCAGCAATAATTCTTTCCATCAGACCTTTTGAGCATGTCTTTACGCCTTTTTCGATGTCCGCCTCCTCTAGAACCACTACCTCCTCTACCTCCTCATCACTGTTCGTTCTGTTTTGGTTGTTTTCTCCTTTCAGCAGCTTCTTTTTTTTATCCATATTGGGTGTTACACACCAGTTTAGATCAAGATTTGGATTCTATTTATTTGCAGCTCAATGAGCACTAGTTTGCCCTAACAGAGCACTTAGAGACACTTAGGTCACTCTTTTTAAGTTATATGAATAAAGTTTGAAGAATTATCATATATATTAATGAAATAAAATTTAGTTGTGTTCACTAACAGTAACAGTACTTTCTATTTTAGTAGTTATTACTGTATTTTTTTATTAGCTATGATGTACGAGTATTAACACGAAGTACGACATGATATGAAATACACAGATACATATATTTTTAATTTTTATAAGACACGATGATACGATATACATATAAAATATAAAATTTTTTTAGATAAATTATAATGAGATTTTAATATTTTATTAATATTCAAATATAAATTAATTTTATAATTATATAAAATATTTAAAATATTTTTTATTTGATAAATAATAATATATATTATTTTTAAATTTATTTTAAGAATATATATTAAAAATAAAATTAACCAATTTAAAAGTAATTTTTATTTATTTTTTATTAAAATTAATTAGATAAAAAAAACATATATTATATCCATAAACATCGTGTCCGATAAGTAAATACAACAACTCAGTTAAATTTACATATTTCAGTTTAGCTGGTTAGTGTATAACAAAGTGCACAGTAACAATAATGATATTTCAATTTTTCTTGGATGGGGCAAGAAGCAACATAAATCATCTGTGGCCATTCATCCTCTTTCAATAGAAAATAAAGAGGTATATCATAACCTGCCTTATCCTAATTGGATTTTTATATATATAAAATTAAGAAAAAATTTCAAATGTATCCGAAATGTATCGAAATATCATATATATTCGAGTAATCTTAATTGTTAATTTTAATTAATATATATTATATATAATTTTTATAACTGAAATCAACCGTTAAAATTATTAGTAAAGTTAAAATTCTTCCTAAAATTAAATGACTCATCCAAATAGCAAAAGGGAAATAGCACTGTTCAAATAGGGGCTTCCCTGGTTTGATCAACAATATCAACATCTTGCCATAACCGTTGCGTTATGTCGTAAAGACGTAAAGTACCTTTGGACATTCTATCTTGGCTTTAAGGTGGATTTTCTCAAACTTTTTTAAATAATTTTATCAAATATAATTTTTTACTATACATTTTTTAAGTGACACTAACAAAAAATATATGAAAAAAATATTAAATAAAAAAATTACATTTGATAAATTGAAATTATATATATATATATATATATATATAGACTCGATCGAGAATGTCTTGCTCTAACAACACACCCGAAACAACTTCAAGAAAACGAAGCTAGTTTGATACCAATGAAGTCTCGCTTGACATGAAGGAAAAAAAGAAAAGGAGAATTTAACAATTTTTTTTGTTAAATCTGAGATATCTAAGAGATGTTTTTTTTTTTTTTCGTTCAACTCATTATTTCACAGATTGCTTAATGTTGGTGTTGAAGTTCTGACATCGATATATATTTGTATAAAGTAAAGAGAAGGTGATGTTTTATTTGTTTGAATTCATCATATTTGATAAATCTTGAATTTAATCGTACTCCAATCATCATCATCATCATCATCATCATCATAAGAAAGAGCTTATCATTCTTCTAAGTTCTAATTGTGGTATATACATTAAATAATTAAATAAGAGATGCATCAGTTAGTATGAACATGTGAAATCATTATCATTTCACAGCTTTTCAATTAAATGCATGCAGGTAATATATATATGGTTTAACTTGTCATTTTTTTTTCTTTTTTTTTTTGTTTGCATTGAAAAATGAAATTTATACTGAAGACTATACTACAGCATCACACATATTATGCAAAGTGAAATACTGGGAGCCTGGGACCAGTACTTTCTCAATAATAGAAAATATTTTAAACCAATATTTTATTTTTATATTATTAAAATTTAAAATTTAAAATTTATTTTTAAAATTTAAAATTGGCTAAATATTACTAAAAATGATAATTTTTGTTGGTTATATGATATTATTATTCATTTTGATGAATCTTCAATTATGTCATGCGTTGTAATTTATTACGAGTCTCGTGAGACTAACATCTAAAAAAGAATCCCATGTCAAAGACAAACACTAGAAAAAAAACTTTATAAAAGCTTGAGCTCTCTCACAATATAAGCTATAGTTTTTGTGGTGATGATTTTTCTAAATCTTGTAGCTTATTATATTGGTGCTTTCATTGAGAGTCGGCTAATCGAAAAAGACTACTTACAAAAAATTCTGATTTTGGTAAAAAATTTTGACCAACAAAAGACCGAGTAAAGTATCACTGAGGAGTAAAGTTGTGCGGAGTGAAGTCTTCGGAGATCAACGTCAGAAAAAGAATCTTATAACTTATAAGACTTTAGGTTCTCCCATCATATGAACTAGCTTTTATGATGTAAATTTTTTCATGATCTTATAGTTCATTACATAATTTTTCTAATAATCAAGATAGATGCATAAAATTAAGAGATGTATCTGTTATAGTTTTAAATTCGTTATTTCTCTGAGCTGGCCTAGCTATATATATGTGTGTGCGGATGCGTAGCTTGTAGGTGAATTTGAGAATACTTAACAACATATATAAAGAAGCAAACACCAACTAGTTTGTGTTTGGGTGCACAGTGCAACTTTGGGCTCATGAGCAGATCATAGATATAACACTAGAAATACCAAATATAATAAAGCTGTAGTCATTCGTACATAAATAGTATTTACACAAATTCATTAGGGACTAATATATATTCACCCCGTCCCGATTATGCATATTAAACTGAAGCTTGGAGATGAGAAAAGGGAGAAGGAAATTAAAAGGACCGGCCCCGTGATATATAGAAAGCAAAGCAAGCCTAATAATCTGTTTACCCACAAACTTTAGCTTCTTTAGATAGAAAGTAGCAATCATTATCAGCAGTGGCGGAGCTTAGTTCAGACAAGGGGGCCATGGTCCCCCCAAATTTTTTATAAAAAATTTAGTAGTACTTTTTCAAAAGATAAAAAATAGTTTAATTGACTTAAATACTTTACTATGACTTAAAGTATCTAATAAGTTCAATAAACAACACTCTCTCTATCTTTAAATTCAAATATAAAAAATTAGATATTATTTATTTAATTAAGACCTAGAAAAACACACACATAAGCACACACAACTAATAATATGCGGTGAGTTATAGTCTGCACCGGCTCAATTAAGGAGAAGGATGCACCTTGTCCTTTTTGCATCGCTGTCCAACTTGAGGGAGTGACACGCATAGATGAGAACTGGTGAGGTGGCCTGTGTCAGATGCAATGTTCACTGGCAAAGGAGTAGAGTGGTAAATGGAAGAAATTTTAATTTGGCCCCCATTTGAGACTGGTTTGTAAATGTCAAGAAATTACAGGCTGGGGGCTAAAACCGAGTTTTTGGTAGAATAGATAAATTTTTGGTCCACTTTGAAGTCTATAGTGTGATAAAATTCGTCGGCCTAATTTTTTTTATTCAGAAACACAATAAATTACAAGGCCTAGTATTATTATGGTATTTACTATTTTGTTAGCTAAGTAGTGCCAGATTGTTGTGTAATTTATATGGTGGGACATGAGTGCAATTTTTTTTTTTTGTTTTCTACGGTATCTCCCAACTCGACAGGTCAAAGACTAATCCGTCGCGGTACTGAGCTCCATTTAAGGGTTTGTCACTGGCCAATGGGTTGCTGCATGCATAAGGCGGGATTCGAACCCCCGACACTTGCTTATGTGTTGCAACTCGCAACAATAAAAGTCGAAGGAGACAGACACCTGCATCAAACAGACCAACCATGGTATTTAATAATTAATTATTTAATAATTAATATAACAATAAAAAGAATGAATTCATGATTCCTATTATGGTTCTGCTATGTTACCAACAGCATATCTGCCAACTTCTGCCAATTCTTATTTATAATTGTGTTTCATAGAAGTGTGTTCGTAGATGTGTCTAATAAAAATGTCTTTTTTATAATTGTGTTTAATAGAATTGTCTTTATAGATATATTTTCTGGATGTGTCTCTTTATTTATGTATTTAAAATATATTAATTATTAGACACATCCACGAACACACTTCTATGAAACACAATTATAAATAAGAGTTGGCAGAAGTTGACAGATATGTTGTTGGTAACGTAGACTTTTCCTTCCTATTAACTAGGCCTCTCCACACCTATGACCCAATCAATTTAATGAAGAATCTAACACCGGGATACTCTCTTCTTCCTTTTTACACCCTATAACCCTCCTTAGCTTGAACTGAACTTCATGCAGGCCTTGTCTTTTTAATCCAGTTATTCATTTTTTGTGAAACACAATAATGTGCCTGATTTATACAGCCATTAGCAACTAATATAATCTAAATTAAACCAATATATACGCATCAAAATAAATATAGATTGCTTCTTTTAATGACTTAGGACCTAGTACTCAATGGCATTACACAACTATTTATTACTTACCCTCTTTGGTTAACAATAATTGTTTTTTTTTATCGTTTCTTTTCGGGAAATTGACAAGCAAGAAAAAGCTCCGATCCACACAACAATACTCTAGTTCCCTAATAAGCCAACCCATTTTTTATAAGTCAAAACTACAGTTTTATATGATGCTCTTCCTATTTCATGCTTAAGGCAATTTGATATTAATATTGGACACAAATCATAATGATATTGCGTATATGGACCATAAATTCATAACCAATTAAGCAAACATGGAGAAGGATTCAATTTTGTAGGGTGACAAAAACAGTTATTAACTACTAACAAATACTTTTTTTTTAATTTATATACTAGATTTCTTTGGTTTTAATTGGTAAGAAAATAATAATACTGTGGGTTTTTTTTTTTTTTTTTTTTTGAGCCCAAATTTTAACATTTCACAACTAAATTATAGAGCTAACATATTATAAGTCAACGAGTGATGTTTTTGCTCACCTAGTTTCCAAAATCATAATTCTGTCAAAAAAGAAAAAAAAAATATAATGCACAAAGTTTGCAAAGAAGGAATATATGAGCAAAGGTTCTGAATATATCTGTATGGAATAATAATATTTTTTCTTGTAAATACTATGAAATAACAAGACAAAAAAGATATAAAAGATGCAACTTCCATAACCTATAATCTTAGCTTCTGTGTCAATAACATTACAATAATCATGCGATTGAACTCCGTGTGGCATTTATTCAGTGATAACATGCAGGGTTCACCGACCAAAATAAGAATGAGAGACTCTTAAGTCTTAAGATCAAGGACAAAAAGCCCTAATGCAATTGTATACTAGCCATGAACATTATCAACATAAGCAACCCAATACAGCTTCCTTGGAGAGTTGAGCTAGCTGCAAACCCAAAAAATCAAGGAGAAGGTAATAACTAATTTCAACAAGGTTCAACAAAATTGTAAGCAGCCTAAACAACTATGTAGCAAAAATTGGTTTAGAATGCTGATTTCAGATGAGAAAGCACTTAGAATAAGCGCTTGATTTTCCATGAAATTTTTTTAGCTGAATCACAATTGATAAAGGCAAGTTATGCAACTCCTATTTGTGATTTTACCAGAGCATTGACCTTAGCTTCATTCTTACCGCTCACGGACAATGTTGGTGGCGGTGTTGTGGTAGATGAGTTCGTCATTGGAATTCCCAGGTTAGAGCAACCAATGCCAATAGCACCTTAGGAAAAATGTGAACATTAGATCATACCTTTCCACATTTCTAAACCAATGATATGAAACATGAGTGAGGTTTGTAACACTTACATTGTTTGACACAAGGGAAGGCAGTGGCATTGAGAATATTGTAATATCCAACATCACAATGGCAACTATAGGAGAAGGGTGATGTCTTGTTACATGACCCACCTCCACAATCAACCCAAAAGCAAGCTACATGATCAAAAAGGATATAAACACGAAAAGAAATTGAACAGCAACATTTGATCGCAGCAATTTTTTCTGTCTGTTACCATCAAACCCTGATTCATTGGATCTTCTTTCTTTGTGTGGAGCAGAGGCATGGAGGCTTCCATGCAAGAGTAGTTCAGGGTACCTGCAATTACAAAAAGGTTATCAAGGAAGGTTCATAGTCATTATTAGAATTGAGCACCTAAGTCAAAATCGCAAAAAGCTAACAGTAGAAGTCAGGGTCTAGGGTAAAGACTGGCCACATCTTTCCACATTCAACTCCTTTGTACACATCCTCTGAACTCAATCCACATCCAAAACAAGTTAAAAAACAAACTCAAGCTAAATATGATCAACCCAAGGGTGAAAAAACTGAACTTGAGAAGACCCAAATGAAGAAAAGTATTGCAGGAATCTCAACCCGCTAATCCCAAACATCCCAATAAAGAGAGATGAAAGCAAAGTAAGGGTCAGAATCATCTTCACATACAAACTGTAAAACAAGAATCCCACCGATCAATACGAAAATTGGATTCTGAAACAATTTCACCGCCAACACCCACAGAAACCACTCAGCCTAGATCCAGTACATTTAGGGTTTCCGCATCACTTGCCGGATTATGGTCGTCCCCCATTTGTCAGCGACTATCCCAACTCAATCCACAGCTCATTTATACAGAGGGGTTCGAATGAAAATAAGTATAAATGTAAGTGTCATAATACTATAATAAGAAGTGTATAGGCAACTTTGAAAAAACCTTAAAGATCTGACACCAAAATAGAAATTTATGTCAGCGGTTACTGGTGCATCCTTCTCCTTAATTGCACAGGTGCATGCTATAACTCACCATAATATGCAGCATAGTAATTATTATTATATGGTCATCCTCTGCTGTGGTGCATGTGGAATTACCAAAGGGTACAGAGATCCGAATAAATGTCGATGTCTACGGGGAAGTCATCGGAGGAGAAAGAAGGCATCTTGGGGGTTAATTTGGAGAAAGAAAAAAGAATGGACTATTATTTTTTTTTTCCGGCAACTGTACTGGACTAATTTAAAATAAAGTAAATAAAGTTAGGGTCAAACGTTGAGGATAAAAATAATATTTTTTAAATTTATTCTTAATTTTAATTAATCTTAAATTCTAACTCTACACATAATTAATCTAAGGGTAAAAAATCTTAATAAGCCAAGTCAAGAATCATGTAACGTAAATACGCCAAAGCGAAAATCGTTTCAGCAATAAGCCAAATCATATTTTTATATAATTCGAACCATGCTGGTTCGAATTCCATTTCTACATAATTCGAACCAGCTTGGTTCGAATTACACACAAACACACGCACACACGTAATTCGAACCAGTTTGGTTCGAATTACACACAAACACACACACACATAATTCGAACCAGCTTGGTTCGAATTACACACAGTAATTCATTGTATAATTCGAATTATGATGTTAAAAAATTAATAATTTATTTAAAAAAATTTATTAAAAAAATTAATAATTTAAAAATTAAAAAATATATATTTTTATTTCATACGTTAAAAAAAGCTAACAAAATATTTAGGGTAAAAAACCTTAATAAGCCAAGTCAAGAATCATGTAACGTAAATACGCCAAAACGAAAATCGTTTCAGCAATAAGCCAAATCATATTTTTATATAATTCGAACCATGCTGGTTCGAATTCTATTTCTACATAATTCGAACCAGCTTGGTTCGAATTATACACAAACACATGCATACACGTAATTCGAACCAGCTTGGTTCGAATTACACACAAACACACGCACACACTAATTCGAACCAGCTTGGTTCGAATTACACACAGTAATTCATTGTATAATTCGAATTATGATGTTAAAAAATTAATAATTTAAAAATTAAAAAAAAATATATTTTTATTTCATACGTTAAAAAAAGCTAACAAAATATTTAATTACGAGACTTCTTTAAAATATTAATGAGCTATCAATTCGAATTCCATACAATACTTTTCTGTCCATTTTTAATAGTTCATGAATATTTTTTAATAAATTTTTTTAAATTATAGTACAAAAAATATTTTATCCTATGCAAAACAATTTAAAAAAAATGGCTTAAAAAATGTTAGGAGTACTATAAAAATTTGTAATGTTATAATAACTTAGGTAAATACATGCATGTACTCAAATTTTAAATAAAATACTCTACATAGTCAATAATAATTTAGAAATGAAAGAAAATATTTTATTTCATACAAAATAATTAAAAAATATATTTTATTCTATACAAAATAATTAAAAAAAATGGCTTAAAAGATGTTATGAGTACTATAAAAGTTTGTAATATTCTAGTGATTTAGGTAAATACATGATAAAAATATTTTTTCTTTAATTTCTAAATTATTAGTGACTATGTCGAGTATTTCTTTAATGTCCTAAGTCATTCGGACATTACAAATTTTTATAGTACTTCTAACATCTTTTAAGCCATTTTTTAAATTATTTTGCATAGAATAAAATATTTTTTTGTGGTATAATTTAAATAAATTTATTAAAAAATATTCATGAGCTATCAAGAATGGGCAGAAGAGTATTGTATAGAATTCGAATTGCTCACCATATTATTTGAATCAGAGTAATTCGAACTTCTCTATGTGTAATTCGAATCATGTAATATCTCACCATATAATTTAAATAATTTTATTAAAAAATTATCATGAATATTTTTTAATAAATTTATTTAAATTATATCATAAAAAATATTTTATTCTATGCAAAATAATTTAAAAAATGGCTTAAAAGATGTTAGAAGTACTATAAAAACTTGTAATGTCCTAATGACTTAAGACATTAAAGAAATACTCCACATAGTCACTAATAATTTAGAAATTAAAGAAAAAATATTTTTATCATGTATTTACCTAAATCACTAGAATATTACAAACTTTTATAGTACTCATAACATCTTTTAAGCCATTTTTTTAAATTATTTTGTATAGAATAAAATATATTTTTTAATTATTTTGTATGAAATAAAATATTTTCTTTCATTTCTAAATTATTATTGACTATGTAGAGTATTTTATTTAAAATTTGAGTACATGCATGTATTTACCTAAGTTATTATAACATTACAAATTTTTATAGTACTCCTAATATTTTTTAAGCCATTTTTTTTAAATTGTTTTGCATAGGATAAAATATTTTTTGTACTATAATTTAAAAAAATTTATTAAAAAAATTTATTAAAAAATATTCATGAACTATTAAAAATGGACAGAAAAGTATTGTATGGAATTCGAATTGATAGCTCATTAATATTTTAAAGAAGTCTCGTAATTAAATATTTTGTTAGCTTTTTTTAACTGTATGAAATAAAAATATATATTTTTTAATTTTTAAATTATTAATTTTTTTAATAAATTTTTTTAAATAAATTATTAATTTTTTAACATCATAATTCGAATTATACAATGAATTACTGTGTGTAATTCGAACCAAGCTGGTTCGAATTATGTGTGTGCGTGTGTTTGTGTGTAATTCGAACCAAGCTGGTTCGAATTACGTGTGTGCGTGTGTTTGTGTGTAATTCGAACCAAGCTGGTTCGAATTATGTAGAAATGGAATTCGAACCAGCATGGTTCGAATTATATAAAAATATGATTTGGCTTATTGCTGAAACGATTTTCGCTTTGGCGTATTTACGTTACATGATTCTTGACTTGGCTTATTAAGGTTTTTTACCCTTAATCTTACTAAATATAACTTAACATTAATTCTAAATTTTAATTTTTATGTCATCCCATCTTCTATCTCTAACTCTTTCTCCTACTAATTTTAGCCTTACATTATCTATCATTTACTACCATCATTATCACTAACATCATCATATTTATAGGTGTTCAAATCTAAATCGGTTTAAAAAAATTACAAAATCACATCTATTCAAATTAAAAATCGAACAAACCACTTAATTTTAGATTTTTTTGGATTTTAAATTAATTTTATTACAGTTTGGTTTAGTTTATGGTTCTAGTCTGTACAATCAAAATGAACCGAGCCGCATATATAATGATAATATAAATATTAAATATAATAATAATAATAATATTATAAGATCCTTACTCCCTTTCCCGTGGCACTTAGCAGTAGCATAGCACCGCACACACAGTCACACACCTCATGCCCATTCTCCACAAATACAAAACCTAACTTAAAATGGGGCATTTTATGTGGCTAATTCACATAAAAATGGTATCCACAATCTTAAAAGTTATTTGGTGAGTCATTGTAAATTTTTTTTAAAAAATTCACTTAATTTCATACAAAAAATACTTGTTATGTAATAATATAAAAAAAATGAATTGAATAATTGTTTGACTACTGAATCATTGGATTCTGATTTATGTAGACAAATTCTTATAAAACTAATAATCGTAGATGAGTTGCCTTTTAAATTTGTCAAATGGGAGGAATTTCGTTATTTTATGAATGTTTTGCAGCTAAAACTCTCGAGAAGAATTTCAATTGCTAGAAATTGTTGGAACTTGTTTATGAATGAAAAATATAAGTTACAGAGTGTCTTTATAAATTCAAATCAAAGTGTGTATTTGACCACTAATTATTGAACTTTTGTATAAAATCTAAACTATCTTTGTCTCACTGCACATTTTATTGATTAAGATTAGAAGTTGCAAAAGAGAATTCTTAACTTTTGTCTTATCAAGAATCATAAAGGTGAAACAATTGGTAAGAAAATAAAAAAATATCTTTTAAATTAGAGAATAAGTAGAATCTTTAGGGCGCGTTTGAAAAGTTTCAAAAGTTACTTTTTTGAATTTTTGACTTATGAAAAGTAGTAGTATTAATGTCTGGTGCAATTTTAAAAACTAAATTGTAACTTTTTAAGAAGCTATTTAAGTGCTTATAGAGAAGTTAAAAAAATGACTTCTCTCATAATAAAAAGCTTTTTATCATATTTCTTTTAAAATAAGTACTTTTAGAACTAAAAAACTAAATACAAAATAACTTATTTATAAACAACTTTTAATAAAAGCATTTATTATTTAAACTATCTTTTCAAAAAGAACTTAATTAAGCTATTTATCCAAATTGGGTCTTAGCATCATAGTTGATCATGCTAGTTCAAATAATATTGTCATTTGTTACTTGAAAGGTAGAATGGAGGATTAGAATTCACATCTTTTAGAAGCTGAACATTTTCATGTTAGGTGTTGTGTTTATATCTTGAACTTAGTGGTGAATGATGGTTTGAAGGATATGCATTCTTCAATTAGCAAAATTAGGAATGCTGTTAGATATGTCTATGCTTCTCCTAATCGCATGGATAAGTTTAAAAATTGTATTAAAGAGGCTAGATCCAAGACTGCTCTTGTGTACAATTAAATGTCCCCACTAGGTGGAATTCCACTTACATAATATTTGATAGTGTTTTAAAATTTTAAAAGGCCTTTAAAAGATTAAATGAGAGAGATGTTGCATTTATAAGATGCAAGGGGCATTCCAAAGAATGAAGATTGGGATAATGTAAGATTCTTTGTGAGATTTTTGAAGATTTTTTTCAATATAACTAAAAATTTTGGGTTCTACATTTGTGACCTCTTCTTCATATTTTTATCACTTTTGTTCAATTCTTAGTTCTTTGAAGACTTTGGTTGATAGTAATGACATATTACTTAAGGATATGGCTACAAAAATGAAGGTTAGGCATGATAAATATTGGGATAACTTGAGGAATATGAACATGATGATTTTTGTTGTTGTGGTACTTGATCCTAGATATAAGATTAAGTTTGTTGAGTGGAATTTTCAAAGGTTGTTTAAGAAGGAGAATGCTGATTTTTTATGTGGTAAGATGAAGAAAGTATTCAATTACTTGTTTAACAGCTATAGGGTTGCTCTTAATAGTGATCAAGCACACCAATCTACACAACACAGCCAAAATGTGGAGATGAATGATAGTGCCTTTGATGATATTTGCTTTGCAGCAGCATTTGAAAATGATGTACAAGTAAGTAAGAGTGTCAACACAAATGAAGTGGATTTGTATTTCATGGAGTCCTTAGAGAAACTGATTGATCCAAGTAGTTTTGACATTTTAACTTGGTAAAAAGTGATGAACTCTAACAATTATAAATATTCTGTTCTTAGTCAAATTGCGAGGGATATTCTAGCTATGCTTGTGTCAACGGTTGCTTCTGAATCCACCTTTAACATTGGAGGTAGAGTGCTTAATTAATATAGGAGCTCTCTTACCCCAAAAACTATTGAAGCTTTGATTTGTGCACAAAATTGGTTTCGAGTCAATTCAATGCCAATTAATCTTAAAGAGTATTTTGAAGAATTTGAAAAACTTGAGAAAGGTAATGTTCTACATATATTGATTAACTTTACTATTTGATAATATGTTTAAGTTAGTAATATTTATTTTGTTATATTTTATTGTAGAATTTGAGCCAATTTCTTAACTAATAGATGAAGAAGACTCTAGTGATAAATATGATTAGTGATCACTGCTTCATCTCTCAACTTAGAATTTTTTATGCTATGTTTTTACTAAGACTTGTTATGTTATTTAATTTTGTATTGTTGAGACTTGTTTTTATGCTAAAAAATTATTATTTTATCAAGACTTGTTGAATTTGTTGGATTGCTGGACAGATTGTTTTATAATGTTTATGGGATTTATCTTTTATTATTATGTTGGATTATTTGGACATGTTACTTTATAATGTTTGGGAGATTATTAGTAATTTAGTAGTGTGTATTTATACTATGTCACAGAGCATTAACTTTGTAAACTAAGTTATTGTTTTTTATTTAAAAAACCGTAAATTCAAGCCAATTCAAATCACTTATAATCGGATCGGGTCGAATTTTCAAAAAAAAAAAAAATTATCCCATCCAAACTGCACCGCACATAAAATAAGTGTTTAAATCGAATGACTTTTTTCTTTAAAATCGAACCAAACCGCATCGCGAACACCCCTAGTCCTACCACCACCAACATCATTTACCACCATTCACAATAGTGACTCTTAATCCAATTGTATGAGTATAAGCCATCAACTCTCTTCAGGTCCAATAATATCCAGACATATCAAATGGACTCTTGTTTTTGTTTTTCTAAAAACCATTAGATTCCCATCATTGTTGATTTGAAGGTAAAAGGAGGAGCAACATCTCGATTATTGCATTTAAAGACTCAGTTGAGAGTTGGAATAAGACATTGGCTAAAAGTCAACAAGAAAAAAAAATGATATACAAGTTGCAACATACCAAGATCCCTGGCGCTTTCCATCTCAAAGTTAGATTCACCAAATTCATAATTGAGTTAACTCGGTATCATACATAACAGTGGAGTAATTGACATCATTATATATATATAACAGGGTATAAAGAAAGAGAAAACTAACATGAAATTACTCTAGACAAGCCAATAGTCTTGGGGTAGAAATAAAATTAAACTAGATAGGGTCATTAGAGTGCTTTACGTGTAGAATATCGGTGCTCTCCTCATTGACTGATACTTTAATGTGGTGACATGTTTCTTCTACAAATCTTCGCTTCTCTACGCTCTATAGAAAGAGGCAAAAATATGAAGCTTAATTTAGCTAAAGAGAACAGCATTTTATCACACATCAATTCAAATAACAAAAAAATTGTTTTCCAACATGATTATACACAGATGCAACATCAGAATCTGCTGTTTCTATCAAGAAAATGAGGTAAAGTACACGTTATGAATCCCATGCACAAATTCTACAAAGAATGATGCTAAAATATTCTCCTACTGTAAGGCAACAGGGCTCATATCACTGATGATGAAGGAAAGATCAAGTTTGGAGATAAATCACATTTACAAGATGGAACTTGAATAAATTTTATTCACAAAACGGTAGACAATACTTTAATCCTAATCATTTAATAGTTTCAACGAAACAAATAAGGAAGGTGCAAATGAGTGAATTTTATTTTAAAATTTAATACAAACTATTTATTTAGTTCTGATAGCTAATTTATATTCTCTTATTTCTCATATAAAGATAGTTTGCTATACTCACCTTATAGAAAGTAGGCAAGGAATTGTACATAAAATGAAATTTTGGCATGTAAAAATAAATATATGAACCAAGAAGAAATGAAATATTCAACCTTAACTTCTATTTCTAAAAATAGCATCTACTCAATTAGAGTTATCACTTATCAATATCAAATTACAACGGGTGTGATGTTAATTGAATATAGCCATTATTCCATTCCGACATACCACTTATCCACAACGGAATGAGATATGAACTACATTTACATTGAGATCAAATGATGGATGGATGGTATATTGCCCAGAGTACAATTACAACTATATTAAAGAAACATTTCTATGAAATTCTTATAAATCTAAATTGGGTTCATCAAAACTTTTAAGGTTATCAAGATATAACAATGGTTGATGGGCAAATGAGCCAACACCGTGTGAATTCAAATTTGCTGAAGGTTGCTCCTCAAGTGGCTTTTCTCTTCTGCAGTCGTTGTAGCTTCTGCCACTTGAGGTAGATCTGGTATGACAATCCAGTGAATACCATACAAACACAACCCCATTGTTTTGTTGAAAGCGGATTTCCACTCAACAGAGAAGATACCACAATGCTAACGAATTTGCGAGTGGTAGTAATGGTGGTGTTAGCCAAAGAGCCATATCGGCTTATTGTCAAAAAGATGAAGTTTTGGCCCACAGCACCACAACAACAGAAGAGAATAATATCCCATGCTGCCTCTGGATGCTGTTTGCAGAAGCGAACAGCTTCAAATCCACTTCCACTGGGCCAGCCAAACATGTAAATCATATTGTATATGGTTCCCCATAAATTCATTCCCAACATAATATTCCAAGCACTTGTTTTAGGGTACCTGAGTAACAAAAACCAGTAATTGCATTAAATTAATAACACTTGCTATAGTCTTAAATATGAATCATCTCCCATTCTAAAATCTAAACATTGCTGAAAAGTCAACATTCAAACACCCGAAAAATAGAACTAAAAAATTTTTACATTTAGTGTCATTATCCTCATCATAATTTTACTTATACACATCATTATCTTGGAATAATGGGGAAAAGTCAGAGTCAGTGAATCAAGAAGAGGGGGGGGGGATTATGTCAAGGAAGGACAAGAATCCAAAAGTTTTGCAGTTTACAAGCAATCAGACAGATCGAGGAACATGGTTTGCTTATTTTACCTTGCTTTTAAGGAATCCTGAGTTGCATTTGTAAATCCATCAAATGTAAGGTTCAGGAAACATAGTCCATATCCAAGGGGAGCATTTGGATGTGCTAACTTGCTCATAGTCTTTGAGCTAGTCTGCCAATAAGCATAAGCAAAGATGAGAAATTTGAAAGCTAAGCTGCATTCTCAATCCACATGAATTTTTTATAGGCAACATGGGAAAGTGTATCCCTATAGTATATATTTTCTTTATTATTCTGATAAGTTCCTAACCTTTAAAAGTGCAAATGTTGATACCCCTCCAGCAACAAGGAATGTACAGACGTATTCTGGAAAAGTGTATCTTATACCATACACTATAGTACCCATCAACATAACTGTATCATGGTAAAATGAGTACTTGTTATGAAATATAAAATAACTACTAAAAAAATGAGTACTTGTTATGGTAAAATGAGTATTTGTTATGAGTACTTGTTATGGCAGAACGCTTTTATATAAAAAATGACCATAGGCTTCAGGCTTTTCCATTTTTACATACTTAGAGGTGGTAAGCAGTAAGGAAACAATGTTTTTTTTTTACAAACTTCACCAAATAGTTATCTTTAATCTCCTATAAGTATATGAAAGGATGTGAAACACAAATAGAAATGATTAAACACAATTGCATTACTACTCATAAATGCAAGGTTACTGCGCGATTGGTAATAACATGGTGTTCCACCTAATGTGATTCTATTTGAACCCAAATAGACATAAAAAGGCTATACCACTTTGAATTGATTCGAATTATCCTAAATAAATTCAGTTTTTCTGGAGCATGAAATAGTGACAGTGATATACATATACTGACCTGGAATCATTTTTGAGGATTTTGCCAGTACCTGCAAGCAGACAACAAAGCAAATACACCACCATTAAAAACCAGTATACTGAATACACAGAAATATATCACATCCATGCAATGGAGGTAGGTCCAAAATCTCTAAAAAGGCCTCTTTCCAAAAAAACAGTTTGAAGAGCTCATACAATGAAGAAAAGTAACATGCCTGAGCCGGGTAACTAATATACTTGAGTGCTTCAATTCCCATCGCTGGACCAATAGTGTTGGTAATTCCACAACCCCAGTAAGACCACCAAGGTGCACCACCACTACTCCCACTTGACCATATCTTAATCACTGTATTATTATTATTTTGCAATATCAAATTAACGTAAGGAACCACACTAAAACGCGCACAAACACAAAACAGAACAAACAGAATTTCTTTCGTTCTACACTGTAACTTGCAGAAATGAAAGAACCAAACAAAGAAGTAAAACAGGGACTCACTTATGTAAGACCATATCAAACAAATCACATTCTGCGCCAAGTTCAGAAATGCAAGGTGCTCAAACCTCTCGCCATTTGGACCGAACCGCTTTGTGGATCTGACTCATTTTAAAAAAGAAAAACGAGTTCAGAAACGAAATTTAAAAATTCGTAACAGAAATGATTGAATCAGCGTGTCTTACAGAGTTTCCTGAAGAACGCCTTGGTAGATGTAGGCAGACCAGATGCCGGCGACACAGAACGCCAAAACCAAGACGCGGCGGAGACCGGATCCGTGAGCCTCCATGAATGAAACGACGGCGTTTTGAGGTTTATGTACTTTAATTTCAAGGTTGCGAGAACCGGACCGGTCAATAAACCGGTGAAGTCACTGGTTCAATGGTTCACTGATTCGACCGGAATTCAATCGGGGTTCAACCGGTTTAATAAAATATTAAATAAAATTATTAAAAAACCTAAAAATAATTTTAAATATATAAATTCAATAATTTCTAACTTAATAAAATTTAAAAGTTCACATAATAAATTATCCATAACTTAATATTAGAAGTTCACAAACAACTTCAAACATCAAAGTTATAACTAAAAAAAAAACGCACATAATGACAAACCCATAATGTATAAAATGTATCATAAGCTGTCACTAAGCAGTTTAAGATTTTGACAGAGTATTAGACCCTTTGTCACCAAATGATCAAGGTACATCCTTGCTAACCCCTTTCTTCAAAGCAAAGTTGAATTTTAGCACAATAGTATGCATCAAGCTCATGATTATTTCAGGCATATATATCTGTACCTCCTTGTTGCCTTTTTTTTAATAATCCTTTCAAATCCATCAATCCCAAATGTTACAAGTTCATAGGCTATATAACCAACCAAAGAATTGCAGCTCTTTAAGGCACAAAATTTATATTTGATCTGTTGTAAATATCTTGAATTTTGCAGTTCTTGAATATTGTCCTATCTCAGCAACTCGGATTCTGCCATCCTTTCGGGTCCCATCCAAACATTTCTCAAACATTTTCTCAACCATCCAAAATTCAACCAATTCCAATATCAAATTATTTTCAAAGCAAATCAATGCCAATAATAAATCTTTTTTAAAATTCAACCAGCTCAAACACTAAATCATTTATAAAGTCAGACTAACTCAAAATTAAACCGTTTCCAACATTAATTCATTTTCATATTTCAAATCATTTCCAAAGCCGATTCGTTTACATTCTCAAACACAGCTTCAGAACCAAGAAAGCCACTTTTCATAATTATCAACTAAATAACCTTTCAAACTAATTTCCTTTCAGCAATCACAAACTACTTAAGCAATCAGTCATTCAATCCAGCAAACAATCACATTTACAAGACAGTTATAATCACGGATATATGCTTCTCACGTTAATATCTATTTATAACAACTCTGTAAGATAAAATAAATTTTAAGAAAACCCCTACCTCAGTTTACCACTTAGCTACGCGATAAACTCAGTTTTTCTCTCGGCCCACAACGCAGCAGTCTCATCCTCAGCTCCAAACCACTTTTGTGGCAACCACAGCTACTCTAATCGTAATAAGAAATAACCAAAACTCAATCAAATAGCAAATAGTATCGCAAAACCTCAGAGCAAGAACGACTTACTGTACCAACAAGAAACTAAGTACAGCACAGCCTCAGCTCCAGCGGTTAACTCCGGCAAGCTCCAACAGCGGCGGCTTCAATCAGCAGCGGAAAAACTCACTGCGACAACATCATCAAACATATACGACTTAAGCGACGACTCTTACGGTAATAAGGATTTCAACGGACAAGGAAAGAAATCTGAAACAAGGCTAAAACTTACCAAGAAAATGGCGGCTCCGGCACTCGGGAGAAATAAACCCAGCATAAACGAACCAGAGCCGGAACCCAAACTGGAATGCGATGGGGTTTGGCAGCTGCAGGGGCGTCCTCTGGCGGCGATGACAGATCTGAAGCGGTTCTCGGTTCGCGATTCGACGGCAGCGGCAGAGGCGAGTTCGGCACTAGAGATCTGACAAAGCTGACGGCGATGAGCTCCCTCTCACGCGTTGTCTCTCTTCCGCGACGGCGCGATGACAGATCCGACGGCGGACGGCGGTGACGCGGTTGGACAAGTTCGGCGGTGATGCGGCTTAACGGCGTGGTCTCCCTCCAAGGCTCGGTGAAGACGCAACGGTGGCGGTGGCAGCGAGGCCCAGCAACGCCGGTGCGCCTCCTTCCCCCCTTCTCCTCTCGGCTCTCACCTCCGCGTCGGTGCTAACAGCGATGGCGGCGAGCAGCCCGGGCCACCAGCGCTGGCCGTCCCCCTCTCCTCTCTTCTCTAACTCTGTTTCTCAGAACCCTCTCTCCCTCAACGTTTTTCTTTCTCTTTTTCTTTCTTTCTGCTTTTTCCTGATTTTCTGAAGCTGAGGAAAGTTGTTTGGTTTACGGGATGCTGAGAGAAAGGGTATGGCGGCGCTGAGACAAGGAGGAAAGGGAAAAGGTGTAATAAAATTAGGGTGAGGAGAGTGTGAGTTTGGGAATTTTGGGTAATTTAGAATTTTGATAAAAATTAGGTATAAGATAATTTGGTAATTTTAATAAAATTGGAGTATAAAGTATTAATATTTGAAAAATTAATTTAATTTCTAAAATTATTTTAAAATATTAATTGTGGTATAAAAGTACTAATTGATTCTCAATAAATTACTCTAATTAAAAATTTATGGTAATATAATTAATTTCTTTTTATCTTTAACTTAAAGTATTAAATGATATAAATCTATTTAATATATTAAAACTTGGTTTTTTCCTAACTAACAAGTGTATTAACCCGTATCATGCACGCGATAAAATTGAAATTATGATTTTAAATTATTTTGTTAAGATTAATTTAAATTATAATAATTTGATTAATAAAAATATAACATGTTATGTATTATTTGTTTTTTCTTAATCTAGTGTTAAATATATTAACTCTAAAATAGTTATTAATTGGTTTTAGTAATCTACGTTCTTTAATAAATCAAACATATATACTCAATGTGACCATAAATAACTTAATAATACTTAGACCTACCAACAAATTTTTATATGTTGTTTTACTGTTAAGTAAGAACATATCAAAATTAGCTCAAAATAAATAATAAATTATTTGAGAATTCTAATGCACAAAATTCTCTAATAAACAATAAATAATTTAAATCTACTAAAAAATAACTCAACACTTTTCTTTGATGCCTGCAAAACATATACCTGAAATAATATTATATCAATGTTAGTATACAGTTTTACAATCATCGACCGTATTTACTATACATGACTCATTCTTAAAAGTTATTCTACACACGTGTGCAGTCGGAAGATAAATTACTGAACTTTATTTTATTTTTCTAAATTATTATAATTATACATTATTCATTAAATGCTAATTGTAATATTGTAATATAATTATTAATAAAGATATTTTTCTAAAATAAATTTAGAAGAGAGAATAGTGCTTTTATTTTGGAGGAAAAATGAATTCATAAGGAATTGATACCTCACTTTTATTAGTTGATAATGTATTAAATATTGATTTTATATAATTATAATAAAAATATTTCTCTAAATTATTATAATCATGCATTATTCATTAAATGTTAATTGTAATATAATTATAATAAATATATTTTTTTAAAATAAATTTAGAAAAAAATAGTGATTTCATTTTAGAGAAAAAATGAATTCACGAGAAATTAACACCTCACTTTTATTAGTCGGAGAAAAAATTCGGTTTTAGTATATTTTGTCATTATTATACATTTTTCTCTAATCATATATCCACTGTTTTCTTTTCTTTGTTTCAGCATTTTGAACATGGGTTTAACTTCTCGTAGTTCTCACTTCTCAGTCATTCTATTAGATGTAGTTGATAACTATTGAAATTCTTCGATTAATATAGGAGAAAAATATATTATTATATGATAGAATTAATATGAGTATATTTTATTATTAAATAAACAAAGTTAATATAAAATAAAATTATACATAAAAAAAGCAAAGAAAATAAAATTATAATAGCAAAAGTGATAAAAAGATTATTTTTATAATTCTGTTTTGTCATTTTTATATATAGAAGATTAGAAAATAGTAAATTTTTAACTAAATTAATTTATATTTGTTGTATTCAATTTAAATAAGTAATAAATTATCTTATTTTAATTTATTTCTTAAATTTATATATCATAAAAATTAAATCAAATAATTAATATACATAATTTTAAATTGTGTGATACTTAAATATCTATTTAAATTAATTAGTTGATATAATTAATTCATCATAATAAATTGTCTTTAATGAGTTAAATAAAATAAAGCAGAAGCATGCTACATTGATTCTATCGTTAAAGGTAAAAATTTGACTTTTATATAATAGAATAGATAGAATAGATAATATAATAGACGGCGAGAAAGAGAAAGATAAACATTTTAGATCCTTTCATTTGAATGTTGCAATATGGGTATCACATTATTTTACTTATTCTACTCTATGGATCCTTTTGTAACTTTATTTCAGTATCAATGGAATTTCACTACCTTTGAGTACTAAATTAAAATTCAAAATGAAACTGAAAAAAAAAAGTAAAGAGTATAAAATTATTGATTGAAAAACACTCTAAATAATAAAAAGCTAAATTAACTTTAATATTATATTCATTAATACGATTTTAATTTTATATAATAGTTAGATAATAGATTAGTAAAAGTAAAGGAAAAATGACTTTAATTAGTATTTGATAAAATATTCATTTAGAATAATTAAAAAATATAAAATTATGATATTATTAAAAATAATACATTTTTATGTTAAAAAATTATATTTAAATAAAATATTTATAAAATATAAAATTTAGAGTAACATAGCTTCATGAACATTAATCATTAATCAATTACGAACTAACATAAAATTATAATATAATTTATTTATGAAAAAATAATCAATAATTAATATTAATAAATATAAAAATCATCCAAACACTTTGATTAAAAGTATGAGTGGTTAATTATTATTCATTATTAATAATATTTTATTCATAACAAAAACTGAAAATATAATTATTCATATTTATATTTTAGAAAAATAAACGTATAAGTAACAAATGATCTATTTTATCATGTATACTATAAATTAATTAATTAAACTAACTGATATAATGAATTATAATTAATTAATTGGTATAAATTATAATAAATTATATGATATTTAAAAAGAAAATAAAATGAATAAAAAAATTAAAAGAAATAAAAGAATAGAAGACTACAATAAAATAAATTGAATGTGAGTTTTTTTTTTCACAAATTTTATATCACATCCGCTTCAATAATCAATAATAATAAATAAAAATACATCAACTTAATATCTAAGAGAAAATGATGAGATAAAATCATAACACAATTCTAAAATAAAAGCTTAAATTAAACCATAATATCATTGCACAACACAAATTGAAAGTATTTTCACACTACAATATACCACATAAATAGGTAAATGACTTAAGCTTAATTACGGATTTTTTTTTATTTATGCATACATGATAACACTATGGTCTATAAATGCTTAATGGATAACATATCATATATTGCTCTGAATGATGAGCACGGGAGTTGAAGAGTGTGTGCTGATTTGTGTCCATGATAGTTGCCTTCTTGTGACGACATCTCATAAGAAGAAAAAGAATTGTTGTAAAAGCTACTCAATGAAAGAGTAATTGGTAAATGAATGATATTTTCTTCTAGCATATATGATCTTTTATAGTGGTAAAATAAAAATAGAAAGAATAAAATTTTGTATTTTTATATTAGAAATAAAATTTGATATTTATCCTAATAAAATTAAATAACTAATTAGTTATATTTAAATAAATAAAATAAATTAAATAAAAATATTTTTCAGAATTAATCAAATCAATTAGTCAATACAAATAATTAGTATAATTAATTTTATTTGATTTATTGAATTCAAAAAATAAATTAAAAAATAATTGATTGAATTAATTAGTTGATATAATTAATTTATTATAGTTGATTAAATTTAATGAATTAAAAAAATAAATAGGAAAACATAGGAGACAATGAATTTCTTAACTAAATTAATATGTATTTATTTTATTTAATCAGTATAAGTAACAAATCATATATGTTATTATGTATCTTATAAATTAATGAATTAAAATAATTAATAAAATAAATTACAATTATTTAATTGATATAAATTATAATAAATCATGTGATATTTAAATATCTAATCAAATCAATTAGTTGATATAATTAATTTATTGTAATAAATTGTATTCAATAAATTATAAAAAATAAATTAAGAAACATGCTAAGAAGTATGCCACGCCCATCATGAAGTGCAGAAATTCAATTTTTATATAATTAAAATATACATTTTTATATATGTTATAAAAATATGATTTGATTCTATTAACTTGCTTATTTTTTTTTAACTTTGCCACCTATATTCAGCATAGAATTTTAATTTTTCTAAAATAAATTTAGAAGAGAGAATAATACTTTCATTTTGGAGAGGAAATAAATTCATGAATAATTGACACCTCCCTTTCATTAGTTGATAATGCATTAAATATTAATTTTATATAATTATAATAAATATATTTTCCTAAATTAGTATAATCATACATTATTCATTAAATGTTAATTGTAATATAAATATAATAAAGATATTTTTCTAAAATAAATTTAGAAGAGAGAATAGTGCTTTTATTTTAGAAGAAAAATGAATTTATGAAAAATTGACACCTCACTTCAATTAGTTAGGGAAAAATACAATTTTAGTATATTAAGTAGAAGTATATTATTATTATTATTATTATTATTATTATTATTATTATTATTATGATTAAAAATATTTTTGATTGATAATTGATAAGTAGTTTAATAATATATTAAATATGGATTTTATATAATTATAATAAATATATTTTTCTAAATTAGTATAATTATGCATTATCCATTAAATGTATTCATTTTAGAGGGAAAATGAATTCACGAGAAATTCACACCTCACTCTCATTAGTTGAGAAAAAACCCAATTTTAATATATTAAGTAAATTATATAAATAGAAATACTTGCTAAGTATATATAAAGAGGGGATATATAATTATATATAATATAATTGCTATATATGTAACAGATATAAATTGTTGCCAATGAGTTATAGCTCAAATGGCATAGACTCCCCATACTCAATTAAGAGGTCGCGGGTTCGAGTTACATATCTTTCCAAATTTATGCCAATGAGTAATAGCTCAAATGGCATAGTCTCCCCATACTCAATTAAGAGGTTGCGGGTTCGAGTCTCCTATTTTTGATAAAAAAAAAAAAAACAGATATAAATTGTTATAATTATAGAGATTTACTATAATTATATTAAATTTAATTATGAATGTAAATAAATAAAAGTGATAAAAATTAATATTATTTTTTCTTTTTTACATTTAATATTTACCGTAAATATAAAAAATATTGAGAAAAAAATATAAATAAATAGAAGTGATAATAATTAATATTATTTTTTCTTTTTTACATTTAATATTTACCGTAAATATAAAAAATATTGAAAAAAAAGTAGATACTGACTTTATTTTATTTTATTTTACGTCATGGATTTCTTTACTAAAATTAATGGAGGAAAAAAATCTTTATGATTATATATCAATCTTAATCACAATAAATAAGATGAATCGATTGAGCAACTAACAAATTTAACGGGTAAATGTTATTTTCCATTTATGGAAAAAATGAGGTAACATGCATGCGTATATTAATATAGGAAGAATATATACTCACAGTTTTAAAATCTTCAAGAATAATTGATTGTATTATCCTTCAAGCCAAAAAATCCATCCTTTATTTTCATTAAATATTTATATTAATTCAATTAAATGAGTGTTTTAATAAAAAGAAAGATAATTATTATTATTATTATTGAATAATAATGATAATTATCGTTATTAATATTAAATTGGTTATTAATATATATATTGAATTATCATTAATATTAAATTAGTTATATATATATATATATATATATATATATATATATATATATTGTTACTTCTACAATCGTGCAATAATATTTCTTTTTATTTGTTAACTAATTAAACTTGGTTATTTATATTAAATATATTTAATGATTACTAAAAATTAATCATATAATTATCATTATTAATAACCAATTATTAATAACCAATTTATATTTCTCTAAAATATAATTTTCTATCTTATTATTATTATTATTATTAATATATACGTCGCCATTAAGGTAATAACTTGTCACTAATAAAATTTTAGGATAATAAATAAAAAATAGAATTATATCAATATAATTAAAATTAATATAATTAAAATAGTTAAAAATATTTTTGATTGATAATTAGGTTAATAATGCATTAATTATTGATTTTATATAATTATAATAGAGATATTTTTCTAAATTAGTATAATTATGAATTATTCATTGAATGCTAAGTATAATATTGTTATATAATTATAATTAAGATAATTTTTTGAAATAAATTTAAAAGAGATTAGTATAATTATAATATAATTATATCAATTAAAGATAATTTTTAAAAATAAATTTAAAAGAGAGAAATAGTGCAATCATTTTGGAGGGAAAACGGATTCACGAGAAAATGATACCTCACCATCATAAGTTGGGAGAAAACCCTGTTTAGTATATTAAGTAGATTTGTATAAATTATAATAAATTATATAACATTTAAAAAGAAAATAAAATGAATAAGAAGAAAATAAAAATAAATAGAATAGATAGAAGACTATAATAAAATAAATTGAATGTGAGATTTTTTTTTGGTACATTTCATATCACATCCGTTTCAATAATAATAAAAAATAAAAATACGTCAACTTAATATCTAAGAAAAAATGATGAGATAAAATCATAATACAGTTATAAAGTAAAAGCTTAAATTAGAACACAATATCATTACACAACACATATTGAAAGTAATTTCTCACTACAATATACCACAAACAGGTAAATGACTTAAATTTAAATAGGAAATATTTTTTATTTATGCATACATGATACCATGGTCTATAAATACTTCTTAGATAACATATCTTATATAGCTCCGAATGATGAGCACGAAAGTTGGAGAGTGTGGTAGTTTGTGTCCACGATAGTTGCCTTCTTGCAACGACGCCTCATAGGAAGAAAAAGAATTGTTGTAAAAGTTATCAAATGAAAGAGTAATAATTGGTAAACGAATGATATTTTCTTCTAGCATACATGGTCTTTTATAGTGGTAAAATAAAAATGGAAGAAATTAAATTTTATATTTTTATATTAGGAATAGAATTTGATATTTATCCTAATAAAATTATTATTATTATTATCAATATAAATGGGTTAACAACTTGCTACTAATAAAATCATTGGATAATGAATAAGAATTAGAAGGATATCAATATAATTAAAATGTTTAAAAATATTTTCGATTGATAATTAGTTTAATAATGCATTAAATATTGATTTTATCTAATTATAATAAAGATATTTTCCTAAATTAGTATAATTATGCATTATTCATTAAATGCATTCATTTTGGAGGGAAAATGTGTAAGACCCATAATTTTCGAAAAAAATATTATTATGAGTTAATTTCAATTTATTTATTCATTAAAGACTTTATTTTTAGAAAATTATTTTATTAAAAGTAATTAAATCAAGTTTTGACAATTAAATTAAAAATTTTACTTAATTTTATAATTATCGAATAATTTTCTATATTTAAATTATAGAGCTTAACAGTTGTAAAAGAATAAGAATTTTATACGATTTAGTTAAATAATTGAGATTTTAGAATTTAATACTTTAATTTTATAAATAAAAAATTAATTATCTTTAATTTTAAATTAGAATACTTAATTAAAATCTAATTAGTAAATTAATAAATAAAGAATATTTTTAAAATAATTTTAAAGAATTAAATTAAATTTTAAATTTATACATTATATCATAATTTTTATTAGAAATCATGTGTAGATTTCGAAACGAACTTCATTTACAGCCTTTTTACACCATTGATTTAACCATTATTATTATTATTATTATTATTATTATTATTATTATTATTATTATTATTACTCCATCCAGCCACATATATACAGACACACTGATGAGAGGATAATTTATACGCTTTTTGGCATTGTTTTTAGTATGTTTTTAGTAGGATCTAGTTACTTTTAGGAATGTTTTCATTAGTTTTTATGTTAAATTCACATTTCTGGACTTTACTATGAGTTTGTGTGTTTTTCTGTGATTTCAGGTATTTTCTGGCTGAAATTGAGGAACTTGAGCAAAAATCAGATTCAGAGGTTGAAGAAGGACTGCTGATGCTGTTGGATTCTGACCTCCCTGCACTCAAAGTGGATTTTCTGGAGCTACAGAACTCGAAATGGCGCGCTTCTAATTGCATTGGAAAGTAGACATCCAGGGCTTTCCAGCAATATATAATAATCCATACTTTGCCCAAGTTTAGATGACGCAAACTGGCGTTCAACGCCAGCTCTCTGCCCAATTCTGGCGTCCAGCGCCAGAAACAAGCTGCAAAGTGGAGTTCAACGCCCAAACTGGCACCAAAACTGGCGTTCAACTCCAGGAATGACCTCTACACGTGTAACACTCAAGCTCAGCCCAAGCACACACCAAGTGGGCCCCGGAAGTGGATTTATGCATCAATTACTTACTTCTGTAAACCCTAGTAGCTAGTTTATTATAAATAGGACCTTTTACTACTGTATTAGACATCTTTTGATCATTTTTAGATCTCTAGACCTCCATGAGAGGCTGGCCATTCGGCCATGCTTACCCTCTATTCACTTATGTATTTTCAACGGTAGAGTTTCTACACTCCATAGATTAAGGTGTGGAGCTCTGCTGTTCCTCAAAGATTAATGCAAAGTACTACTGTTTTCTATTCAATTCATCTTATTTCGCTTCTAAGATATTCATTCGCACTTCAACCTGAATGTGATGAACGTGACAATCATCATCATTCCCTATGAACGCGTGCCTGACAACCACTTCCGTTCTACATTAGATTGAATGAGTATCTCTTAGATCTCTTAATCGGAATCTTCGTGGTGTAAGCTAGAATGATGGCGGCATTCAAGAGAATCCGGAAAGTCTAAACCTTATCTGTGGTATTCCGAGTAGGATTCAATGATTGAATGACTGTGACGAGCTTCAAACTCGCGATTGCTGGGCGTAGTGACAAACGCAAAAGGATAGTAAATCCTATTCCAGCATGATCGAGAACCGACAGATGAATAGCCGTGCCGTGACAGGGTGCGTTGACCATATTCACTGAGAGGATAGGATGTAACCATTGACAAGGGTGATGCCTCCAGACGATTAGCCATGCCGTGACAGGGCATTTGGATCATTTTCCCGAGAGAAGACCGAAAGTAGCCATTGACAATGGGATGCATTACATAAAGCCAGCCATGGAACGGAGTAAGACTGATTGGATGAAGATAGCAGGAAAGCAGAGGTTCAGAGGAACGAAAGCATCTCTATTCGCTTATCTGAAATTCTCACCAATGATTTACATAAGTATTTCTATCCCTATTTTATTATTAATTTCGAAAACCCCATTACTATTTTATATCCGCCTGACTGAGATTTACAAGGTGACCATAGCTTGCTTCATACCAACAATCTCCGTGGGATTCGACCATTACTCACGTAAGGTATTACTTGGACGACCCAGTGCACTTGCTGGTTAATTGTGCGAAGTTGTGAACCATGGTATTGGCATCATGTTTTTGGCGCCATTACCAGGGAAAGAAAGAGCGATGAATTTTACATAATTAAAGTGTAATCACAATTTCTGCGCACCAAGTTTTTGGCGCCGTTGCCGGGGATTGTTCGAGTTTGGACAACTGACAGTTCATTTTGTTGCTCAGATTAGGTAACTTTCTTTTCGTTTTCTTTTCAAAAAAATTTTTCAAAAATCTTTCAAAAAAATTTTCCCTTTGTTTTCGAAAAAATTTTCCAAAAAAAAAATATTTTAAAATAAAAATGTTTTCAAAAATAAATTATTCTATGACTTCAAAACTTTCAAGAATGAATTCTAGAGTTTCATGGTAACATGTTGAATCCTATCTGGCTAAAAAGCCATACCCAAACTCCTTTGGGATTGGTCTTCAACTAATCACCTCAATGGATGTAAATCCATTCTAAAGCTTGAATGGCTATTAAGCCATGTCTGACCCTTTGATTGGAGCTTTAGACTAAAGAGCAAAAGATTCCTGGAATTCATATTAAAGATTTTGAAATCCTTATTTTTGTTTTTCAATTAATTTTCGAAAAAAAATACAAAAAAATTAGAAAATCATAAAAATCAAAAATATTTTTTGTATTCTTGTTTGAGTCTTGAGTCATGTTATAAGTTTGGTGTCAATTGCATGTGCATCTTGCATTTTTCGAAAAAAATCATGCATTCATAGTGTTCTTCATGATCTTCAAGTTGTTCTTGGTAAGTCTTCTTGTTTGATCTTTGCATTTGCATGTTTTGTGTCTTTTCTTGTTTTTCATATGCATTCTTGAATTCTTAGTGCCTAAGCATTAAAGAATTCTAAGTTTGGTGTCTTGCATGTTTTCTTTGCATTAAAATTTTTCAAAAATATGTTCTTGGTGTTCATCTTGACATTCAAAGTGTTCTTGGTGTTCATCTTGACATTCATAGCATTCTTGCATGCATTCATTGTTTTAATCTAAAAATTTCATGCATTGCATCATTTTTCTTGTTTTTCTCTCTCATCATAAAAATTCAAAAATAAAAAAAATATATATCTTTCCCTTTTTCTCTCTCATAAATTCGAAAATGAGATTTGACTTTTTTCAAAAATTTTTAAAATCTAGTTGTTTTCATGAGTCAAACAAATTTTCAATTTAAAAATCTCATCTTTTTCAAAATCTTTTTCAAAAATCAAATCTTTTTCAAAATTCTTAGTTATTTTCGAAAATTCCAAAAATATTTTTCAAAAAATCTTTTTCCTATTTTTATATCAAATTTTCGAAAATAACAATAACAATTAATGTTTTGATTCAAAAATTTCAAGTTTGTTACTTACTTGTTAAGAAAGATTCAAACTTTGAGTTCTAGAATCATATCTTGTGATTTCTTGTGAATCAAGTCATTAATTGTGATTTTAAAAAAAATCAAATCTTTTTCAAAAAAAAAAAAAAACTAATTTCAATCATATCTTTTCAAAATATCTTCTTATCATATCTTTTTCAAAAAAACTTGATTTCAAAATATCTTCTCTAACTTCCCAACTCCTTATCTTTTCAAAATTTGTTTCAACCAACTAACTAACTTTTTGTTTGTTTCTTATCTTTTTCAAAACTACCTAACTAACTCTCTCTCTCTAATTTTCGAAAATATCTCCCCCCTTTTTCAAAATTTCTTTTTAATTAACTAATTATTTCAATTTTTAAATCTTAATTTTCGAAAATTACTAACCTTTTTTAAAAACTATTTTCAAAAATCACTAACTCTTTTTCAAAAATTATTTTTGAAATTTTCCTCTCTCATCTTATTCTATTTATTTATTCATCTACTAACATCTCTCCCTCACCCACCAAAAATCCGAACCCTCTCTCTCTCTTTCTGAGTTCAGATTTTTCTCTTCTTCTTTTCTTCTACTAACAATAAGGAACCTCTTTACTGTGACATAGAGGATTCCTCTTCTTTTCTTTTTCTCTTCTCTTTCTTATGAGCAGGGACAAAGAAAAAGGTATTCTTGTTGAAGCTGATCCAGAACCTGAAAGGACTCTGAAGAGGAAACTAAGAGAAGCTAAATTACAACAATCCAGAGAAAACCTTATTGAAAATTTCGAACAAGTAAAGGAGATGGCAGCCGAACCCAACAACAATAATGTAAGGGGAATGCTTGGTGACTTTACTGCACCTAATTCCAGTTTACATGGAAGAAGCATCTCCATTCCTGCCATTGGAGCAAACAACTTTGAGCTGAAACCTCAGCTAGTTTCTCTAATGCAGCAGAACTGCAAGTTTCATGGACTTCCATCTGAAGATCCTTTTCAGTTCTTAACTGAATTCTTGCAGATCTGTGATACTGTTAAGACTAATGGAGTAGATCCTGAAGTCTACAGGCTCATGCTTTTCCCTTTTGCTGTAAGAGACAGAGCTAGAGTGTGGTTGGACTCTCAACCCAAAGACAGCCTGAACTCTTGGGATAAGCTGGTCACGGCTTTCTTAGCCAAGTTCTTTCCTCCTCAAAAGCTGAGCAAGCTTAGAGCTGATGTTCAAACCTTCAGACAGAAAGAAGGTGAATCCCTCTATGAAGCTTGGGAAAGATACAAGCAGCTGACCAAAAAGTGTCCTTCTGACATGCTTTCAGAATGGACCATCCTGGATATATTCTATGATGGTTTATCTGAGCTATCAAAGATGTCATTGGATACTTCTGCAGGTGGATCCATTCACCTAAAGAAAACGCCTGCAGAAGCTCAAGAACTCATTGACATGGTTGCTAATAACCAGTTTATGTACACTTCTGAAAGGAATCCTGTGAATAATGGGACGCCTATGAAGAAGGGAGTTCTTGAGATTGATACTCTGAATGCCATATTGGCTCAGAATAAAATATTGACTCAGCAAGTCAATATGATCTCTCAGAGCCTGAATGGAATGCAAGCTGCATCCAACAGTACTCAAGAGGCTTCTTATGAAGAAGAAGCTTATGATCCTGAGAACCCTGCAATAGCAGAGGTGAATTACTTAGGTGAACCTTATGGAAACACCTATAACTCATCATGGAGAAATCATCCAAATTTCTCATGGAAGGATCAAAAGCCTCAACAAGGCTTTAATAATGGTGGAAGAAACAGGTTTAGCAATAGCAAGCCTTTTCCATCATCCACTCAGCAACAGACAGAGAATTCTGAGCAGAATTCATCTAGCTTAGCAAACTTAGTCTCTGATCTATCCAAGGCCACTGTAAGTTTCATGAATGAAACAAGGTCTTCCATTAGAAATTTGGAAGCACAAGTGGGCCAGCTGAGTAAAAGGATCACTGAAATCCCTCCTAGTACTCTCCCAAGCAATACAGAAGAGAATCCAAAGAGAGAGTGCAAGGCCATTGATAGTACCAAAATGGCCGAACCTGTAACGAAAGGAGAGGACATAAATCCTAAGGAGGAAGACCTCCTGGGACGTCCAGTGATCAATAAGGAGCTTTCCTCTGAGGAACCAAAGGACTCTAAGGCTCATCTAGAGACCATAGAGATTCCATTGAACCTCCTTATGCCATTCATGAGCTCTGATGAGTATTCCTCTTCTGAAGAGAATGAGGATGTTACTGAGGAGCAAACTGCCAAGTTCCTTGGTGCAATCATGAAGCTGAATGCCAAATTATTTGGCATTGAAACTTGGGAAGATGAACCTCCCTTGTTCACCAATGAACTAAGTGATCTGGATCGACTGACATTGCCTCAGAAGAGACAGGATCCTGGAAAGTTCATAATACCTTGTACCATAGGCACCATGATCTTTAAGGCTCTGTGTGACCTTGGTTCAGGAATAAACTTCATGCCCCTCTCTGTAATAGAGAAACTGGGAATCTATGGGGTGCAAGCTGCTAAAATCTCATTAGAGATGGCAGACAATTCAAGAAAACAGGCTTATGGACAAGTAGAGGACGTGTTAGTAAAGGTTGAAGGCCTTTACATCCCTGCTGATTTCATAGTCCTGGATACTAGAAAGGAAGAGGATGAATCCATCATCCTAGGAAGACCTTTCCTAGCCACAGCAAGAGCTGTGATTGATGTGGACAGAGGAGAATTGATCCTTCAATTAAATAAGGACAACCTTGTGTTTACAACTCAAGGATCTCTCTCTGCATCCATGGAGAGGAAGCATAAAAAGCTTCTCTCAAAGCAGAGTCAAACAAAGCCCCCACAGTCAAACTCTAAGTTTGGTGTTAGGAGGCCACAACCAAACTCTAAGTTTGGTGTTGGGAGGCCACAACCAAACTCTAAGTTTGGTGTTGAACCCCCATATCCAAACTCTAAGTTTGGTGTTGGAGAGTCTCAACAATGCTCTGAACATCTGTGAGGCTCCATGAGAGCCCACTGTCAAGCTATTGACATTAAAGAAGCGCTTGTTGGGAGGCAACCCAATTTTTATCTAACTATATTTTTCTTGGTTATATGTCTTTATAGGTTCATGATCATGTGGAGTCACAAAATAAATATAAAAATTGAAAACAGAATCAAAAACAGCAGAAGAAACTGGAGGAAGCATCTGCCTGGCGTTCAACGCCAGAACAGAGCATGGTTCTGGCGCTGAACGCCCAAAATGGGCAGTATCTGGGCGCTGAACGCCCAAAATGGGCATAATCTGGGCGCTGAACGCCAGAATTGCACCCTGGAGAGGAGCTGGCGCTGAACGCCCAAAACAAGCATGGTTCTGGCGTTCAACGCCAGAAATGGGCAACAAATGGGCGTTGAACGCCCAAAATGGGCACCAACCTGGCGCTGAACGCCCAGAGTTGTGTGCAAGGGCATTTTACATGCCTAATTTGGTGCAAGGTTGTAAATCCTTGAACACCTCAGGATCTGTGGACCCCACAGGATCACCTCAGGATCTGTAGACCCCACAGGATCCCCACCTACCTCCACTCACTTCTTCTCACCCCTCTTTCACACAATCCCATAAACACTCTTCCTCAAAACCCTTCACCAATCACCTCAATCTCTCTTCCCCATCACCTCTTCACCACTCACATCCATCCACTCTTCCCCATAAACCTACCTCATAAACTCCACCTACCTTCAAAATTCAAAATCAATTTCCCACCCAAACCCACCCTACATGGCCGAAACACACCCCCCCTCTTCTCCATATTTTCTTTTTCTTCTTCATCTAATTCTTTCTTTTTCTTGCTCGAGGGCGAGCAATATTCTAAGTTTGGTGTGGTAAAAGCATAAGCTTTTTGTTTTTCCATTACCATTGATGGCACCTAAGACCGGAGATTCCTCTAGAAAAGGAAAAGGGAAGACAAAAGCTTCCACCTCCGAGTCATGGGAGATGGAAAGGTTCATCTCCAAAGCCCATCAAGACCACTTCTATGATGTTGTGGCCAAGAAGAAGGTGATCCCTGAGGTCCCTTTCAAACTCAAAAGAAATGAGTATCCGGAGATCTGACATGAAGTTCAAAGAAGAGGTTGGGAAGTTCTAACAAATCCCATCCAACAAGTCGGCATCCTAATGGTTCAAGAGTTCTATGCTAATGCATGGATCACCAAGAACCATGATCAAAGTAAGAACCCGGATCCAAAGAACTATGTTACAATGGTTCGGGGGAAATACTTAGATTTTAGTCCGGAAAATGTGAGGTTGGCGTTCAACTTGCCAAACATGGAAGAGAACGCACGCCCCTACACAAGGAGAGTCAACTTTGATCAAAGGTTGGACCAAGTCCTCATGAACATATGTGTAGAAGGAGCTCAATGGAAGATTGACTCAAAAGGCAAACCGGTTCAACTAAGAAGACTGGACCTTAAGCCTGTAGCTAGAGGATGGTTGGAGTTCATTCAATGCTCAATCATTCCCACTAGCAACCGGTCTGAAGTTACTATAGATTGAGCCATCATGATCCATAGCATCATGATTGGAGAAGAGGTGGAAGTTCATGAGATTATACCTCAAGAACTCTACAAGGTGGCTGACAAGTCCTCCACTATGGCAAGGTTAGCCTTTCCTCACCTCATTTGCCACCTATGCAATTTGGCTGGGATTGACATAGAGGGAGATATCCTCATTAAAGAGGACAAGCCCATCACTAAGAAAAAGATGGAGCAAGCGAGAGAGCCCATTCATGGAGCTCAAGAGGCGTATGAAGCTCATCACCATGAGATCCCGGAGATGCCTCAAATGCACTTTCCTCCACAAAACTATTGGGAGCAAATCAATACCTCCCTAGGAGAATTGAGTTCCAACATGGGACAACTAAGGGTGGAACATCAAGAGCACTCCATCATCCTTCATGAAATAAGAGAAGATCAAAAAGCAATGAGGGAGGAGCAACAAAGACAAGGAAGAGACATAGAAGAGCTCAAGGACATCATTGGTTCCTCAAGAAGGAAACGCCACCATCACTAAGGTGGATTCATTCCTTGTTCTTATTTCTTCTGTTTTCGTTTTCTATGTTATGTGCTTATCTATGTTTGTGTCTTTATTACATGATCATTAGTAGTTAGTAACTATGTCTTAAAGTTATGAATGTCCTATGAATCTATCACCTCTCTTAAATGAAAAATGTTTTAATTCAAAAGAACAAGAAGTACATGAGTTTTGAATTTATCCTTGAACTTAGCTTAATTATATTGATGTGGTGACAATGCTTCTTGTTTTCTGAATGTATGCTTGAACAGTGCATATGTCTTTTGAAGTTGTTGTTTAAGAATGTTAAATATGTTGGCTCTTGAAAGAATGATGACTAGGAGACATGTTATTTGATAATCTGAAAAATCATAAAAATGATTCTTGAAGCAAGAAAAAGCAGCAAAGAACAAAGCTTGCAGAAAAAAAAAAGGCGAAAAAAAATAGAAAGAAAAAGCAAGCAGAAAAAGCCAAAAGCTCTTAAAACCAAGAGGCAAGAGCAAAAAGCCAATAACCCTTAAAACCAAAAGGCAAGGACAAATAAAAAGGATCCCAAGGCTTTGAGCATTAGTGGATAGGAGGGCCTAAGGGAATAAAATCCTGGTCTAAGCGGCTAAACCAAGCTGTCCCTAATCATGTGCTTGTGGCGTATAGGTGTCAAGTGAAAACTTGAGACTGAGCGGTTAAAGTCAAGGTCCAAAGCAAAAGAAGAGTGTGCTTAAGAACCCTGGACACCTCTAATTGGGGACTTTAGCAAAGCTGGGTCACAATCTGAAAAGGTTCACCCAGTTATGTGTCTGTGGCATTTATGTATCCGATGGTAATACTGGAAAACAAAGTGCTTAGGGCCACAGCCAAGACTCATAAAGAAGCTGTGTTCAAGAATCATCATACTGAACTAGGAGAATCAATAACACTATCTGAACTCTAAATTCCTATAGATGCCAATCATTCTGGACCTCAATGGATAAAGTGAGATGCCAAAACTATTCAAGAGGCAAAAAGCTACAAGTCCCGCTCATCTGATTGAAGCTATGTTTCATTGATAGTTTGGAATTTATAGTATATTCTCTTCTTTTTATCCTATTTGATTTTCAGTTGCTTGGGGACAAGCAACAATTTAAGTTTGGTGTTGTGATGAGCGGATAATTTATACGCTTTTTGGCATTGTTTTTAGTATGTTTTTAGTAGGATCTAGTTACTTTTAGGGATGTTTTCATTAGTTTTTATGTTAAATTCACATTTCTGGACATTACTATGAGTTTGTGTGTTTTTCTGTGATTTCAGATATTTTCTGGTTGAAATTGAGGGACTTGAGCAAGAATCAGATTCAGAGGTTGAAGAAGGACTGCTGATGCTGTTGGATTCTGACCTCCCTACACTCAAAGTGGATTTTCTGGAGATACAGAACTCGAAATGGCGCGCTTCCAATTGCATTGGAAAGTAGACATCCAGGGCTTTCCAGCAATATATAATAGTCCATACTTTGCCCAAGTTTAGATGATGCAAACTGGCATTCAACGCCAGCTCTCTGCCCAATTCTGGCGTCCAGCGCCAGAAATAAGCTGCAAAGTGGAGTTCAACGCCCAAACTGGCACCAAAACTGGCGTTCAACTCTAGGAATGACCTCTACATGTGTAACACTCAAGCTCAGCCCAAGAACACACCAAGTGGGCCCCGGAAGTGGATTTATGCATCAATTACTTACTTCTGTAAACCCTAGTAGCTAGTTTATTATAAATAGGACCTTTTACTACTGTATTAGACATCTTTTGATCATTTTTAGATCTCTAGACCTCCATGGGAGGCTGGCCATTCGGCCATGCTTACCCTCTATTCACTTATGTATTTTCAACGGTAGAGTTTCTACACTCCATAGATTAAGGTGTGGAGCTCTGCTGTTCCTCAAAGATTAATGCAAAGTACTACTGTTTTCTATTCAATTCATCTTATTTCGCTTCTAAGATATTCATTCGCACTTCAACCTGAATGTGATGAATGTGACAATCATCATCATTCCCTATGAACGCGTGCCTGACAACCACTTCCGTTCTACATTAGATTGAATGAGTATCTCTTAGATCTCTTAATCGGAATCTTCGTGGTGTAAGCTAGAATGATGGCGGCATTCAAGAGAATCCGAAAAGTCTAAACCTTGTCTGTGGTATTCCGAGTAGGATTCAATGATTGAATGACTGTGACGAGCTTCAAACTCGCGATTGCTGGGCGTAGTGACAAACGCAAAAGGATAGTAAATCCTATTCCAGCATGATCGAGAACTGACAGATGAATAGCCGTGCCGTGACAGGGTGCGTTGACCATATTCACTGAGAGGATAGGATGTAACCATTGACAAGGGTGATGCCTCCAGACGATTAGCCGTGCTGTGACACGGCATTTGGATCATTTTCCCGAGAGAAGACCGAAAGTAGCCATTGACAATGGGATGCATTACATAAAGCCAGCCATGGAACGGAGTAAGACTGATTGGATGAAGATAGCAGGAAAGCAGAGGTTCAGAGGAACGAAAGCATCTCTATTCGCTTATCTGAAATTCTCACCAATGATTTACATAAGTATTTCTATCCCTATTTTATTATTAATTTCGAAAACCCCATTACTATTTTATATCCGCCTGACTGAGATTTACAAGGTGACCATAGCTTGCTTCATACCAACAATCTCCGTGGGATTCGACCCTTACTCACATAAGGTATTACTTGGACGACCCGGTGTACTTGCTGGTTAATTGTGCGAAGTTGTGAACCATGGTATTGGCATCATGTTTTTGGCGCCATTACCAGGGAAAGAAAGAGCGATGAATTTTACATAATTAAAGTGTAATCACAATTTCTGCGCACCACACACCCATACCTCCCATGTTTCCTTCAGCAGCCGCCATTACCCCCTCACCCTCCTAACTCCTTCACATTTGTAACACACACAAACCCACACATACTGAGACAGAGAGAAAAGAAAGGAAAGAGAGAAAAGAGGGATGAACGGAGAAGAAGGAAGGGAGGGGGACGACCGCCGCCGACGCGTCTTGCCATAGCCACCGCCACCGAGCTGCCGGACCGAGCTAAGATGGAGAAGAGGCCGCTGTTGTCATCGAGCTTGCTGTCGTTCATAGCCGCCGCCGTTGTGCTCCAGCTCGTCGCCACCATCGCGGACCGCCGCTGCCACCGCGCCACTCATCGCCGTCGCAAGGAAGGCCAGGATCGAGGGAGAGAGTCGCGCGAGGAGTTGCCGTCGCCGCCGTTCGCGAGAGAGAGAGAGAGACGCGCTGCGCGGGAGTTTCAGTCGTGGGGTGTGTTGCCGTTGAGAAGCCGTCACTGCCAGATCCGCCGCTGGCTGAGCTTCTGTCCAAGTTCTGCCGCCGTAGAACACCTCTGCCGCCATTGAGATCTGTCGCCGGTAAGGTTTTAAGTTGGTTTTCGTTTCCTTTGAATTTCTGGGAGCTTAATCATCGCTGTATGTTTGTTTCAATCGCCGTTGTCGGAGTTCTGGTCGTTGCTGCCGTTCAAGGTGGCTGCCGGAGCTGCCGCCAAACTGGTTCAGCGACCGCCGCTGTTTCATTTTCTTAGTTCGGTAAGTATTTATTTTTCAGAAACCCGTGTTAGTATTATGTTATATTTGGTTATAAACTCTGAGGTTCTAGTAACGTAGGGTCGTGTTTTGAGCGTCGCATGTCGCTCTTAAGTTGCTGTGAGTGCTGCGAAAGTGATCAGGGACTGAGTTTGTGGTTGCTGTTAGTTTCGGGTTAAGAGAAATGGTTTCGTTGACGCATTTTGAGTTATGGTTTCGACGAGTCAAGGTAGGGGTTTTTCTTAAAAATCTAATTTATATTACAGAGTTATGATAAATAGATATTAATGTGAGAGAACATATGCCTGTGATTATAATTGTCTTCTAAATGTGGTTGTTTGCTGGACTGAATGACTGATTGCTTGATTGCTTGAGTAGTTTGTGATTGTTGAAAAGAAATGAGTTTGAAAGGTTTTTTAGTTGATTATTATGAAAAATGGTTTTTCTTGGTTTTGAAGTTATTTTTGATGATGTAAATGAATTAGCTTTGGAAATGGTTTAATTTTGAGTTAGTGACTTTATAAATGACTTTATAAATGATTTAGTATTTGAGCTGGTTTGATTTTAAAAAGAGATTTATTATGGGCACTGATTCGCTTTGAAAATAATTTGATATTGAAACTAGCTGAATCTTGGAAAATGATTGAGATTTTCTTATAAGAAAGGAAATGTTTTAAATTTCTGAAAGATTAAACATTGTTTCTTTTGAAAAAGTTTTTGAACGATTTCCTATGAATTTTAAAAGATTCATAAAGCAATGATAATCACTGAGCTTGAGAACAATTTTCTTTTTAAATATCTTCTTATAACAACTTTGAAATTTCATGGTGAGACCGTGTGGTTAGGTTCTCACCCCCTACAGCTTTACCTTTTCAGGAACCGGATGAAGAAGCATTAAGAAGAGTTATACTGCATTTGGTTTATATGCTGTTGTATTATTTAGATTATTTTCTTCCTTCGTCTTTGTTATTACAAGTTTGTCAGAGGGATAGGAATTGTATGTTTTATATGTATAATATATTGAGTTATTATGTAAGGAGTCTTGTATATGAATCTATGCCTGCTTGTTTTGTTTTTTTTAAGACAAAGTATTTACTTCCGATGTTCAAAGAAATCAGCGATACAGTGTCGAGTCACAGGCTCCTATTTTAGTATTTAATATGTAAAGTAGTCGTAATACTTCTTGCTATCAGAGTAGCGCAGCTGGAAGCGTGATTTCTGATAGTGAGGGTGTTAATTATGGTATCAGAGCGGTCTTTCCTGTAGAGCCTGAGGAATGGACTGGTTATGCTTCAATTGCATATTCTAAGAGTCTGTCATGTAGTAGGTCTTGTTCGAATAACGAGAATTAGAGCTTTATGCACATGACTGTCTATTGATTAATGCCATTAGTCTTGCATTGCATAATTCCTGGTATTAAGTTTGGCCAGCTTAACACTAGTGAATTATGTATATGTAAGCATTAATGGGTTATCATAGACGATATGCGAGTCATAGATAATGCGAGTCGCGGGTTTTGGGAACGTTAGAGACTAAATTTCAGAGATTAGTTCCGTTTCGACGTATAATCTTTATTCGTGCTTGACGTTATCTTTTCCTTTATCAGTAGTATTGGAATCTCTAGTTCTTGATTTCTTCTTGGAATGTGTTTTGGATATTTTTCTACCATATCTTGTCATTCATATATATCCTTGTTTGATTATGTTCCTAATTGTTGCTTGAATCTTTAAGGAACATTCAACCTTAACACTGTTCATAAATTTGGTATTTGTTGATTTGATTTCGAATTAGTTTTGGTGCAATCCATAATCCTTGATTTCTAAGTTATTTGAAATCTTAAGAGTTGCGATTCGTAGTAAACTGATTATGCGATTTAGTTCTCTTGTTTCGTGTTCTGTAACTGTGTGTCCTGCTCGGATTACAATTTTTGGTTTTGTGTTTCTTTGTAAAATTGATAAAAACTGACCTTGTTTTGATAAAATGTATCAATTCTAGTAGTTTTCTTCTACAACTCTTATCTTGGAATTTCTCTTGAAAATAGTTCTATTTTGGTTCTTTTTCTGTTTGACTATGGTTGTAACAATTATTTGAATTCTGAATACGACAACCTTTGATTTTATAAAATACTTCCTTACAAAAAAATGAAAAATTTCTTTATATAATTAAAACATACTTTTATTTAAAAGTACTACTTAGTCTTTATTTATCCTTACAAGAATACTTTACTTTAGATTTTCTCATTTGAACATAATTTGATCCTTTTGCAACATTATTCGAGTTTTTATGCACATATATATATTTATTTAATTATGTATCTACGAACTCTTTAAACTTTCTAGAGGGTAATACTCCTTTTTTTATTATTATATTTTTCAGTTGAGTACCTTTTGGTAATGTCTTTTGGAAATGGAATTTATGCTTGTTATAGGTAAAGGTCAATGAAAGAGAAAGAAGAAGTGGTTCTACCTTCTTTTTTTGCCCCCTTTTTTCATTTTTTTTCATCCACAAACCATAATAGCTTTTATATTATTTTACAGAGGTGGAGCGTTTGGTTTTAGCATGCAAGTAAGAGAGCCACCTCAATAGAAAAACACCTTTGAGAGACAAATCAAAGACATGAAGAAACAGGAAGAACAGTGTAACAGAGAATCTAAGAAGGGTCACATTGTAACTTGGACTCAAGAGGTAAAAACTTATTCTCTCTATTGCATTTTTTTTATTGTTTAATGATAGTTCTTTGTCTACTTATGAATCCATTTGCATTTGAATATTGTCTTATGCTTGGTTATGTGAGTTTCAGGAAGATGATATACTGAGAGAGCAGATTGGTATCCATGGAACTGAAAAGTACTAATTCTTCCTCTCCTGGGTTACCATTGTTTTTGCTTCTTTCCTTCCTTGAAGTAACATTAAAATGGGTTCTTGTTAATGCTAAAAAACTATATGCAGTTGGGCAATTATTGCTTCTAAATTCAAGGACAAAATGACAAGACAGTGCAGAAGAAGGTGGAGATTTTGAAATGCTTATTGTGTATTTTGAATTTCCTTGATCTTCTGCTTTGTTGTTGTTGTTATTATTATTATTGTTGTTACCAATCTAATTCTTAAGTAACTAATAAAATATCAGATGGTACACTTACTTGAATTCTGATTTCAAGAAAGGTGGATGGTCACCAGAGGAAGACATGCTCTTATGTGAGGTATATCCATGCTTCCTCTCTCCAAAAGTTAGATTTTCCATTGGAGTTTAACAAGCTTACTTTATTGTATAAGATTAGGAATCTACACAACTTTAAGAACTTGGATTTCAATGAAAAAGTCTACAGAACAAGCTTGATTTGCTACTCTAGCCTATCCATATTTCAGTAAATCTGTTTTGTGGCTTTAATTTTCTGCAATTTTCTTTGCAGGCTCAAAAATTATATGGCAACAGATGGACAGAAATAGGGAAAGTGGTTTCAGGAAGGTAACAAAAGTCATTCTCCTCTTCATGCACATTCAGAATGGAAATTGTGTGAACATTCAAATCTTATTGATCATGCTTTGTATGCAGAACGGATAATGCTGTGAAAAATCGCTTCTCTATGCTCTGCAGAAAGAGGCAAAAATATGAAGCTTTAGCTAAAGAGAACAGCATTTCATCACACATCAATTCAAATAACAAGAAAATTGTTTTCCAACATGCTTATAATACAGATGCAACATCAGAATCTGCTATATCTATCAAGAAAACGAGGTAAAGTACGGTTTATGAATCCCAATACACAAATTTACAAAGAATGATGCTAAAATATTCTCCTATTGTAATGCAGGAGGGCTCATATCACGGATGATGGAGGGAAGATCAAGTTTGGAGATAGATCACATTTGCAAAATGGAACTTTGATAAATCAGCATCCAAGGACACCATTCGCAGTATTAGCTCAAAACTCACAAAACATAAACAATTTGCTAGACGAGCTTCAAATTTGCAATGCCAAGTTTAGTAGTTCTGGTAACTATCTCCAAATTGAATTTTATTAGTTACATACATAACATGATTCTCAAATTTTGAAACCTAAAGCATAAAACAAGTTGCAGTTAAGATGTTCAGCAAATGTAACTTTGGCCATCCTCCTATTCTAATATTAAACTGGTTTATTATGCCTTTGCAGCTCAAAATAATAAAACTCAAGGAACATTCCTAAAAAGGGATGACCCAAAAATAGATGCATTAATGCAACAAGCAGAGTTGCTGAGCTCACTAGCTCAAAATATTGATACAGAGGACATCGACCAAAGTCTTGAAAACACGTGGAAGGTGAACCTCCATAATCTCTTGGCCTGTATTGTTTTGATTTTGAGCATTGAGCACGTTATGTTTTTGTCATAATTGAAATATGTAGTTGGTTTCATGAGCACAGCCTCTAGTAGAGACAATATATTTCTAGTCTCTAATAAAAGTTCAGCATCAACAGAACCAAAGCAGAATCATAGAAGTCACATTTGTAGCATCAAAATGTAACTGTAAAGTACTAGGCATTTCTCTAGTCATGAAGATGGCAAGAGACATGAATCATTAAAGGAAGTTGACCTTGCCTTTAAGAAGTCTGAAGTAACTGTCATTCTTGAGCAGATATGAGAAATGCCATTACTTTGTAGAGTTCAACTGACACTACTTTGGATTGGTGCTAGGTTCTTCAAGAGTTTTTGAACCGAACCAAAGAAGCAAACAACCCAAAATGCAAGATTCAAGGTTTAAAGCTTGCTGATCTTAAAAAATATGGTTGAAGACTTGAGTAGTAATGAGGGAGGCCAGCCATGTTGGAGGTACTTTAAAGACTTTAAAAATATAATTTCTTGTATGCTTAACAAGAAGACTAATATTTTTTTAATATGATTCAGGCAAATGGATCTGTATGAAGACTCTCCAGCCAGTTCTGAATACAGTACAGGATCAACTATCCTCCCTCTCTCAGCTGGTGACATTATGGAACACTCTTCACACCGGGATATAGAAACTGAAATGAAAACCACACAAATTGAAGATAAGAAAGAAGTAGATGGATGTGAGAGAGGTGTTCTAGTTACTGCAACCCTAGATCAAGGTAACATAATTCATTATTAAGAATGAAAATTCTATCATTTTTCTAAAGTATATTACTTTTTCTCCTTCATGTATTAATACCCTTATCATTTTAATGAACCAAAATGCTAATAAGATATACATATTTCTATAGTAGATATGCTGCCGAATTCGAAAGAACAAATAAACAATGATAGCGCTGTTTCTGCCTCATCAAGAGTGGAGTTTGGTTCCCCTGTTCAAGTAACTCCGATATTCAGATCTTTGGCTACAGGGATTCCCAGCCCACAATTTTCGGAAAGTGTAAGTTACCCAAACACCTTGGGATTAAACAATTTTAAGACCAACAGAAATACTATCACAGTAATAGTAACAACTAACAAGTATTAATATACTGTTAATAACATTATATATTTGGAAACCCCACTGAACCAATGTTCCTACAATATCAATAATCAATATGAATCAGAAGCAGGACTTCGAGAAAGCTATTATATTATCCATTCCAGCAGTAACATGATAATGCAGTGCAATTTAGGTGTGGTGTTAGATCAGTGGAATCAAATCATGTTTTTACTGCAGTAAGCAGATTATAGATCCAAAGTTATCAATAAAGAATAAATTGCTACTTTCTAGTTTCTAGGTCCGTTCTGATGCAGATGAAGACATCATCCAAAACATAGGTTAACTACATAGCCATGAAGCATATTTTGTTATCTCCTCCTAATTAGTTTCATCTGTATACTTGCTATGAGCAATTAGCCAATTAGTCGTGACCCTTTTTCTTGTCATGCATTCCAATTTATCAAAGTTTGAAGCTAGACTAACCATTTGTTCTTGAACTTCTTTCAGGAAAGGAACTTCTTAAGGAAAACACTAGGAGTGGAGTCTCCATCTCTCAACCCAAGTGCTCAAGCATCACAACCGCCACCCTGCAAAAAAGCCCTACTAGACAGTTTACAATCCTAGATCCCAATATCCATAGGTTATTTTCCCCTTTCTGAATCCTTGACATCCTTCTTTGCCTAGTTTGAGAAACATTTCAATTTTATCCTGCCCTAAAACTTTGAAAGGCATACCCTTGGCAAGAATGTAATGGTATGTTCTTGCCATCTTCAACATATCTAACAATATCCTTCCCTTCACTCAAGGGTTACCTCCTAGATAATGGCACCGAAAATCAATGTGCTTTTAGAGTGTGATTCTTTGGTTTGTCTTCTTTTCACATTATTCTGGGTTTGTTTTTCTCCAATCCAGCATTTTGCCTTTTTTTATGTACAGAGCCTGGTGTGTTATCATTAGTCATCTTGCGCATAAGTATACATTGGCATATCGCCTTTCCTACTACATATAATGAACAAAAACATAAAGAGAAAAGTTGCAAAAAAAAGGGGAGAAAAGAAGTGTGTAATAGAGGATTTTCATTAATTAGTTGGAACCTAGATTCTTATTTGTTTGTTTTTGGTGTGCGTAGATTATAGAATAAATTATCTTCCCCTTTTTTTTGTTTCTGATGTACTGAAACTTAAGTATAATTGAGTGGTATTTTGGTTTTGGTGTGTGACAAATGAATTTTTGCCGGTATAGAAATTATCAAATGATCAATCGTAGTATAGTCTAGACCGACGCAAAATCCTTCATCAAACAAATCTACAATCTATATCCGAGAGTACTAGTCTCCCGAGTCGTTCTCCCTAGGAATTGCCAAAGTGTGCATCTTATTGATTTAGTAAGCCTTGTTGGAATTCTTTGAAGGTTTTAGCAAGGTAATGAGAAACAAACAATCAATTATCAAAAGACTTGGCTTAGGGTTGGCATTAGAAATTCTATCCTTATAGTCCATTCAATGTTGACAACAATTAGGCCTTGCTCCATTTAGTTATCCCCTAGGTATAGAGGGAGGTCAAATGAAAGCAATCAACTTGAGTCACAAGTCCTAGCTTCACCTTATGGGAAGCTAGCTTTAGTGCACTCCAAGCCAACTAGCAATCCCTAATTCCAAATCAATTATTGATACAACTATTCAACTTCTTCCAAGGACCAAATCCTATGCCAAGTGTGAAAATTCTACTCCATAGCTAGTGTTATCATTTTATCAAACATGTGATGAGCAATAAGGAAAGTCATAGTAAAATGAGAAGGAAAGTCAAATTGAAAGTATTGCAACACAAAGATCTAACAACAAATCTCAAAGAGTAGCAATGAAAGTCCAAAATAGAGACAAAATCCAAAATTACAAAGTTGAATTCTAGATCTATGAGAATTGATCAATTGCATCTACTACTTGAAATTGGAGAAGAAAATCTATGACATGAACAAAGTGGAGTGAGAATTGTAGTGGATCTCACCAAAAAGTCATTGAAAATTCAGAAATTAGATGAGGATGAACCCTAGTGAAGCTTGGAATCTCCCTCTTCTTCTCCCAAAAAGTGTAACTAACTCTCCTCTCTCCCCTAAAATATCTAGATCTAGAAAATGAACTAACTAAGTGTCCTTAACCCTTGTTCCTTTGGTCTTCTTAAGCTTTTCCCGCCAAGGTGTTTCTCCAAGAGTGGAATCCTTAACTGCCTCCACGCCTAAGTCACGTGACTTCTAAAAAAAATCATATTCGCAAATCGGCGCGCACGCGCAAGGTACGCGCACGCGCCGTTGAAGCGTCTTGTAATGTGCGCGGAGGCGTGATGTACGCGTGCGTGCCCATGAAGATCCTGGCTTAGCCGCTTCTCAAGCCGGCTCTTGGCTTTGGCTCCACGTTGCCCTATCCGCGCGGGCGCGCAAGGTGCGCGCACGTGCCCATGCGGAAATTCCCAAAGCTTAATCCTCATGCTTCCTTCCTTTGTACCCGTCTTCCTCCTCTCTTTCGGTCCATTCCTACTCTATATCCTGAAACCACTTAACACACAAGTCACGGCATCGAATGGCATCAAGAGAAGATTAGAAATGTATCTATTTTAGTGCGAAATAAGCATGTTTTCATTCATGAGGCGAAACTAGGAAAGGAATGCAAAATCTTGTATTTTCATATAGAAAGTGTGTGGAATCATTGATAAAACCCCTGAAATCATCACAAGATAAACCCTCAAATTGGGGTTTGTCAACCTCCCCACACTTAGATTCTAGCATGTCCTCATGCTTAGAGAAATGCGAAGAAATAAGAAGACCGAGGGATTGCAAAAGTATAAGACTCATGAAGTGCAACCTACTTATATGCATGCAACTATGACTAGTGCCATTATCCACTTGGTTGGGAGCAAATTAGCCTTCTTAGGACATATGCGAGCACATGGGATACGATGGTGGTCAAAGCATAGGACTCGCCACTTTCTAAGCGTCAAATGCAATATGCGCAACCTTGCATGAGGAATGCTCGCGAGAGCCGGGAATCAAAGGATTGAGCATCGAACCCTCGTCGGAAGTGTTTGCACTCTAATCACTCGGTGTTTGGGGTTTATTCTCTCAATTCTCCCCTAATCATGCTTTCCAAGATTTGTTTTTTCATCTAACAATCAACAATTATTCAATGCATGCATACAATTATCATGAGGTCTTTTCCTAGGTTGTAATGGGGTTAGGGTCAAGGTAGGGTCGTATATGGCTAGTGGGCTTAGGATTTGAATCTTTGATTAACTTGAGCTTTTTCCACCTAACCTATATAATGACCTATACAATTAAGTGCTAACCTAACTACCCATTCCTTACTTTTCCACATACTCATGCATTTTCTTTTCGTTTCACTATACTTATGCATTGATTCCTCTTGAGCTTCACTTTGGGGCATTTTGTCCCCTTCTCATTATTTTTTTCCTCTTTCTTTTTCTATTTTTTTTTCTTTCCTTTTCCATATTTTTTTTCCTTTTTTTTTGTTCTTTTGTTTTTCTCATTTTTTTTTCTATATACAAGAGCGTCAATGCATAAGGTTTTACATTTGATCAATACATGAGTATGTACCCAATTCCCAATATTTTCAATAATAATACAAAATACCCTCTTATTCACCCAATGTCCCAAGGTTCCCACACTTGAATGATACTCACACACACTAGCCTAAGCTAATCAATGATCCAAATAAGGACTTTTATTGTTTTCCGCTTTAAGACTTGTAATGTGCTAAATTAAGAACAAAGTGGGTTAATTGTAGGCTCAAATTTGGCTAACAAAGGAAGATAGGGGGTAAGGCCATTTGGGAGAGTGAGCTAATGAAATGATGGTCTCAATCATATAAACGCATGAATACACGAAATAATGGACATAAAGAATCAAACAAATCAAGGATCACAATCATAGAAAGAGAATAATGCACACAAGAAGGAAAAATAAGTGGTTATAAGATGTAACCACACCATTAGGATCAAATCTCACAAGCTTGTGTTCTTAACTTCAGACCCATGTTCCAAAATATAATTCTTCATGCAACTTTGGCATCAAAGCATTTAAAATTTGCAATGCCATGGTCGCCCCAGAGTGTTGGTTTCCTAAGAAAGAGTTTCATTGTTCCAACCAAGCAGGCTTATCATGCGAATGGTGCCAACTAAAACCTAATCATGCAACCTATCCTAATTTATTCAGATTTATTCAGATGTTACCTACGGAGATCGGTCGGCCGACCTCCCCACACTTAAAACTTGGCACGGTCCCCCGTGCTAGAGGTTAGGCGCACGGGGTGATTGAGCTCCGAGTGTGCCACATCTCCAATGCCATTGCTATCTCCGCTTGAAGTCGCGGTGGAGGTGGAGATATCGGGTTCCTCCATAGGCGTGGTGATTATGCTTAGAAGCCTCTTCACATGAGCATAGCGGCGTTGGTTACGCCTCTCATAACGGTCTAATTTGTTGTGAAGGTCCTCAAGGCGTTGGGCGGCCGATTTTTGTGATGTAGATGAAGTGGTAGCGTGGCCAGTTGGTGTGGCCAGTTCAATGTCCTTGGTGACTTCCGGAGGCTTGAGGCATCTCTTGGTTGGAATGATATCACCATCGACCGGTATTGAGGTTCGCCTATCTTTAGTCTCCCGATTGACGCCGGCTTTCGCAACTAATGCCGTTACTAAAGCGGGGAATGGTAGATTTCCCTTGGCATGAATGCGCCCCATGGATTGGCGGATGGCACGCGGAACGTCGACCGGTTTCTCGGTCAAGATGCACCATATCAACAAGGCAAGCTCGGCGGTGATGGATGACCCATGTGTGCTTGGGAGCACGTAGTGAGCTAGAATTTGGGCCCATGCCGTGGCTTCTTGAGTGAGGTGGCGGACATCTAAACCCTTGGGTCTTCGCTTTATGGTCCCCCGAATCCAATATGCGTCGGGTAAAGCAATGACGCGGAGGATCGCACTCCAATCGAATGCGCGGTCAACGCATGTAGCCAAGACTTCTTGGTAGGCGTCATATGCATCCGTTGACGGTTCAATCCCAAGGACTTCTCGGATGGTTCCCACTATGACCGACACTTGTTTTCGGCGCACAAATATTGATGTGAGATGAGGTGAGTGGAAGTTGGAGTAGAATTCCACCACCCATGAGAGATTGGCCTCCGTTGGTTGCCTCAAGAGGAATTTCCAATGCCTCCGGTCAATGTGTGGCATCACAATCGGACTTAGGTGAGCCGGTAAGACTAGGAGGGGTTCCGGATGGTAATTCCTTTCAATCATTCTGGAGTAAACAAGTTCGCAGTAACGGTTGGGAAACTTGTTTGAATCCTTAGGAGGGTTGTCCTTCTCTAGAACGTCAACGGGACCCTTGGTCTTCTTCAGGAGGGGCCTGGCCGTTAGTTCTTGGCGCACTTTGTTGAAAGCTGGCTTCTTGGGGCCTTTCCCGTTGTCCTTTTTGATGACCATCCTGTGGAAGCAAGAAAGGGAAAATATCAAACTCAAAGAAGTGGAGGTGCATGAGCTCTATGTAATGAAAAGTTATGCCATAAAATATGGGTATCTTTGTTACATGACAGCTGCAACATGTAACTAAGATAATGTGTGAAGAGCAAGGCAAATTATTTTCATGTAGTGCAAGGGTAGTTTAAGCATGCAAGGAAGAGGCATGAGAAGCATACACCCTTAGGGACCATAAATGGGAGGCAAGCGAAGAAAATGGGAAAGAATGGTTTGTGGAAAGTCGGGATGCACTCAAAAGTGATTGATGAGAGGCAAGGTAGTCACAATGAGTCCAAAATTCAAGTGTGCCTTTCATCGAACACTTGGTGTGCATCCTTCAAGTAGTATGTGATTGTGTGAAAATGAGAGCAATGTAACTTTCCACAATCCATTATTGATGATTATAGTGCATATTGATTGCAAGAAAATTAAGCAACACCATTCATATATTCATGTAAGTGAGTTTGAGACCTAAATGCCCATGAAGAATGGGATTGAAAGAGAGGAGAGAGCAAAGACATCCCAAGGGAGTAACTAGAGAAAGAGGGAAGAGAGAAGAAAAGAAAAGGAAGAGAGAAGCTACCTAAAAGATGGTGCAACTAGATGAATAAGAAATACAAGAGATTAATGGACTAAGAGGGGGCCTAGTATAATACCTTGTGAGATGGAGAAGGATATGGGGGAAGAAGAGAAGTGGAATGAGAATGAAGGGGTGAGTGTGCCCCCTTTTTGTTTAAAGAAGGCGTCGATCACCGGCGCGTGCGCGCGCGGTGCGCGCTCGCGCAGGGAGCGAGGTGGACTGGGGGCGCGCGCGCGCACAGTGCGCGTGCGCGTCCATGCGCTTGGGCTGGTAGCACAGGAGAGGCACAGGGGTGGCATACCTCTCTGGACGAAGTACCAGAGGTGGCTTTAGCGCTCTTTGGCGCGCGCGCGCACTGTGCGCGCGCGCGTCCTCGTGGTTGTGCCCCAGGCATGAGAGGGGCCTGGAGGGGGCTCAACTCTCTGTGAGGTGGCCCAGAGAGGAGTGCAGACTAGAAGGGCGCGTGCGCGGCTGCGGCGCGTGCGCGCGTTTCGTGCTCGCCTGGTATGGACGCGTGTGCGCCAGGTGCGCGCACGCGGCAAAGGTGCTGGGCCTGTGGCTTAGTGTAGGCTTGAGAGTGGCTTAACTCTCTGTAGGATGTACTAGGAGGGGCAGCAAGGCAATCGGCGCGGACGCGCACAGTGCGCTTGCGCGTCGATTGGCAGATTTCGCCCATGTGCGCGGACGCGCCATGCGCGCGTGCGCGTGAGCTTCCTGTGCTTCAGGCATAGCCCTGGCATGGTGTGGGCGCAACTCTCGGATAAATGTATGGAGGGCTATGATTCGCAATCCACGCGTCCGCGCACGGTGCGCGTCCGCGTAGATGATCGTTGAGTGCCAGAACGGCGCGTACGCGCCAGGTGCGCGCATGCGCAGAAGGGTGGTTTTTTCTAAATTTGCAAGTGTTTACACCACTTTTGACATTTCAAAACCCCCCCCATACAGCCACTTAAGCATTATAGCAGGGCATTTTACTTGGTAAACTATCAAGGAAGTCAACAAATGAAGGGGAGTGTCTATGTACAAACATGAAGTCAAGTGTCTATGTACAAATCTCAAAGGAAGATCTTACCATGGTGGGGTGTCTCCCACCTAGCACTTTTGTTTAACGTCCTTAAGTTGGACTTTCAGTGGCTTATGGTGTTTGTTCAAGAGTTGCATCCCTCAAGAGGAACACTTCAAATTCCTTGGCATTCTTTCTTTGCTCACCATGATACAATTTGAGACGGTGCCCGTTTACCTTGAAGATGTCCGGGTTTGATGGGTGGCGCAAGTGGTAGACTCCATAAGGTTCTACTTTCTCCACTTGGTATGGCCCATCCCACCTTGATCTAAGCTTTCCGGGTAGTAATCTCAACCTTGAATTGTAGAGAAGGACTAGGTCACCGGGTTGGAATTCTCTTCTCCTAATGTTCTTGTCATGGATGGCTTTCAACTTTTCCTTATAGAGTCTAGAGTTGTCGTAAGCTTCCAATCTCAAACATTCTAATTCCGCCAATTGAAGCTTTCTCTCTACTCCGGCTCCACCCAAGCTCATATTACACTCCTTTACGGCCAATAAGCTTTGTGTTCAATCTCCACCGGTAAGTGACATGCTTTACCATATACAAGCCGGAAGGGGCTCATGCCAATGGGTGTCTTGTAAGCCGTTCGGTAGGCCCACAGTGCATCGGGGAGTTTAATGCTCCAATCTTTCCTATTCGGCTTTACAATCCTTTCTAACACATGCTTGATTTCCCGGTTAGAGACTTCGGCTTGGCCGTTTGTCTGAGGGTGGTAAGCCGTGGCGACTTTGTGGATGATGCCATATTTTCTCATGAGGCCGTCTATTCTTTTGTTGCAAAAGTGGGATCCTTGGTCACTTATGATTGCTCTTGGAGCGCCAAAGCGACAAATGATATTGTTCCTCACAAAAGAATACATAACATTAGCGTCATTCGTTCGGGTGGGATTGCCTCCACCCATTTTGACACATAATCGACGGCTAACAAGATGTAGAGAAAGCCATTGGAATTTGGAAATGGTCCCATGAAGTCGATTCCCCATACGTCAAAGATTTCGCAAAAAAGCATATTTTGTTGGGGAATTTCGTCCTTCTTGGAAATATCTCCAAACCTAATACATTGGGGACAAGATTTGCAATAGAGAGACGCATCTTTGAGGAGAGTTGGCCACCAAAATCCGCAATCAAGGATTTTTCTTGCCGTTCTTTGGGGCCCGTAGTGACCACCTCCTTCGGAAGCATGGCAAGCGTCCAAGATTGCTTGGAATTCGGTTTGAGGTATGCACCGTCGCATTATTTGGTCCGCTCCACACCTCCACAAATAGGGATCATCCCAAATATAGTATTTGGATTCGCTTTTCAGCTTATCCTTTTTGTTTTTGTCGAGATTGGGAGGGAAAGTGTGTGAAACCAAATAGTTTGCTATTGGGGCATACCAAGGAACCACTTCCGAGATTGCATGTAAGGCGTCTAAAGGAAAGGAATCATTGATAGGAGTGGTGTCGCCTTTTGTGTGTTCGAGGCGACTTAAATGGTCCGCCACTAGGTTTTGGGAACCGCTCCTATCTTTGATTTCCAAGTCAAATTCTTGTAATAAGAGCACCCAACGAATTAATCTCGGTTTTGATTCCTTTTTTGCCAACAAGTACTTTAGTGCCGCGTGATCCGAATATACTACTACCTTGGAACCAAGAAGATAGGCTCAGAACTTGTCCAAAGCAAAAACAATAGCTAAAAGTTCCTTTTTGGTAGTAGTGTAGTTGGATTGGGCTCCGTCTAATGTTTTGGAAGCATAAGCTATGACATAGGGAATCTTACCCTCGCGTTGTGCTAACGCGGCTCCTATCGCATAGTTCGAAGCATCACACATGATTTCAAAGGGTTGAATCCAATTGGGTCCTCGTACAATAGGGGCTTGTGTCAATGCTACCTTGAGTTTGTCATATGCTTCCATACATTCCTTGCTCATCTCAAATTCGGTGTCTTTTTGTAGTAATCGAGAGAGAGGTAAGGCCACCTTGCTAAAGTCCTTGATGAATCTCCGGTAGAATCCTGCATGTCCAAGGAAAGAACGGACTTCCCTCTCGGAGGAGGGGTAAGGTAAACTGGATATGACATTTATCTTTGCCGGATCTACGGAGATGCCTTCCTTTGATACTATGTGTCCCAAAACAATGCCTTGTTTGACCATGAAATGACATTTTTCAAAATTTAAGACAAGGTTTGTTTTGGTGCATCTTTCTAAGACTTTTTCAAGGTTACCTAAGCAATGCTCAAATGACTCACCATACACACTAAAATCATCCATGAAAACTTCCATCGATTGCTCTAGAAAGTCCGCAAATAGGCTCATCATGCATCTTTGAAACGTTGCCGGTGCATTGCATAGGCCAAATGGCATACGCTTGTAAGCATACGTTCCAAAGGGGCAAGTAAATGTGGTTTTTTCTTGGTCTTCTAGAGCAATATGAATTTGGAAGTATCCGGAGTAGCCATCAAGAAAACAATAGTATGATTTACCGGCTAACCGATCAAGCATTTGATCGATAAAAGGTAGTGGAAAGTGATCTTTTCTTGTGGCCGCATTCAATCTTCGGTAGTCTATGCATACTCTCCAAGAATTCTGCACTCTTGTTGCTATAAGTTCACCACTTTCGTTTTTGATTGTTGTCACTCCGGACTTCTTTGGCACTACTTGGACCGGGCTTACCCATTCACTATCCGAGATAGGGTAGATGATGTCCGCTTCAAGTAGCTTAGTGACTTCTTTCTTTACCACCTCAAGAATGGTTGGGTTAAGTCTCCTTTGAGGTTGTCGGACCGGTCTTGCTCCTTCTTCAAGAAATATGCGGTGCTCGCATACTTGGGGGCTTATTCCCACTAGATCCGCCAAACTCCACCCAATTGCCCTTTTGTTTTTTCTCAATACATTCAGCAATTTTTCTTCTTGTTGAGGAGTTAACTCTTGTGCAATTATCACGGGTAGCTTTTGGGCTTCATCAAGGTATGAATACCTTAAGTGAGGTGGTAGTGGCTTCAATTCCATCTTCTTGTCATTCCTTGAAGTTTGAGTCTCCGGATGGCTTGTATGATGTGTGGTATTTAGTTCGCTTGACTCTTCATTTGCTTCTTTGACCATGCACTTCTCATCTAATCTTGCAAGATGCACTTTGGCTACTATGTTATCGATTGGGTCACACCGAAATAGAGAGTGGTTCTCCGGTGGATGCTTCATTGCTTCTTCTAGGCTAAAGCTTACAATTCTCCCATCTATTTCAAATGAGTAGTTCCCCGAGTAAGCATCAAGCTTAAATCTAGAAGTCCTCAAGAATGGCCTTCCAAGTAGGATAGATGATGCTCTCTCGGTTTCGCTTGACGGCATTTCAAGGACATAGAAGTCAATCGGAAACACCAACCCCTTTATATTCACCAATACATCTTCCGCAACACCCGCTACGGTTATTATGCTTTTATCCGCTAGGACAAATCTTGCCGTCGACCTTTTTAGTGGGGGCAAGTTCAATACCCGGTAGACGGAGAGCGGCATGATGCTAACACATGCTCCGAGGTCACACATACAATCTCTAAATTAAACTCCATTGACGGTGCAAGTGACCATACAAGGGCCCGGGTCATCACACTTCTCCGGTAATGTTCCCATCAAAGCGGAAATAGAACTCCCCAATGGAATGGTTTCCAATTCAAGAATTCTATCCTTGTTTATGCATAAATCCTTGAGGAATTTGGCATATCTAGGAACTTGATGGATGGCATCAAAGAGGGGGATGGTTACCTCAACTTTCTTGAACATTTCTACCATTTTGGGGTCGAGTTCCATGCGCTTTTTAGCTTTCTTTGCAAGTGTTGGAAATGGAAGTGGTTGAGCAATTTCTTCTTCCAAGGTTCTTTTGGCCTTGGTTGTCTCCCGTGTTGGTTGGGCTTCATCCTCAACTATGGTTTGTGGTGTCTCCTCTTCCACTACCTCTTCTATATCTATTCTCTCTTCCTCTTGGGCGGTTGTGATAGGACTTGAGTCCTTTGCTTCCTTTTCTTTTAGTTGTGTACCGGATCTAAGGGTGATGGCATTGATGCCCCCTTTTGGATTTGGTTGAGGTTGAGATGGAATGACGCTTTGGATTGGGGGTTGAGGAGTGGGGGTCGATGGTGTGTCCATACGTGCAAGAAGAGCTTGTAGTGTAGAGGTGAGGCCGGTGAGGCCGGAAGCAAGTGTGTTTTGTAATTCCTTTTGGCCTTGGATAATGGTCCGGAGTGTTTCGTCTTGGTTGGAGGGGGTGGTTGCATATGTGAGTTGAGGAGTTTGTGATTGGTTGGGTGGTGGTCTTTGATGTGGTGGTTGATATGTTTGGTAGTTTCTTTGTGGGTTTTGTTGATTGTATGGTTGATTTTGGAAGTTGTATGGTCGGTTTTGTGAGAAATTTTGCGAGTTGTTATTCCATCTTTGACCTCCTCCATTGTTGTTGTTGTCCCTATTCCCTTGTTGATGATTGTCTTTCCAATTTTGATTATTGTGTCCACTTCCTTGGTTGTAGCCTCCTCCTTGATAAGGGTGTCCTTGGTTAGGATTACCTCCTTAGTAGTACCCTTGATTAGGGCGGTCATAGAAATTATGGGTGGCCGCCAAAGTGTTATCTTCTTGAAGGCTTGGGCACTCATCCGTGTGGTGAGAGTAGCAAGAGCAAATGCCACATACTCTTTGAGGGACCAATTGTTGGTTGTGTTGTTGAGGTGGTGGAGGGTGTTGTTGATATGATTGAGGTTGTTGTGGTTGTTGTTGGTTCAATTGGAGTTGCCTCAAAACGGATGTCATCTCATTCAAGGATTGAGTTAGAGCGGTGGCTTCACTACTAGTTGATACCTCGTTCACGGTCCTTGGACGGTTGACTCTTCGCCTCATATGTTGATTGGATTCGGCTAAGTCAATGATAAGTTGCCATGCCTCCTCCGCGGTTTTATATTTGGACAAAGAACCATTGCTAGAAGTGTCCAAGAGGGTTCTATCTTGCTCGCGCATCCCTTGACATATGTATCCAAGCAATACTTGAGTGTCGATCATGTGATTAGGGCATGCATCTAGTAGCTTGCGAAACCGTTCCCAATACTCATATAGTGGTTCCGTCTCACCTTGCACAATACAAGACATTTCCTTCCTTAGCCTATCCATCTTTTCCGGGGGTAAGAATTTATCCAAGAACCCCCTTCTAAGTAGGTCCCAATCGGAGGTAACTTCACTAGAGAGAGAGTGTAGAACCATTCTTTGGCCTTATCCTCAAGAGAGAAAGGGAAAGCAAACAACCATATAGCAACTTCATCGGACCCTTCCCGTCTAGTAGTCGAGCATATGCGATGGAAGTCCTTGAGATGTCGAATAGGGTCTTGTGCGGGAAGCCCGTGAAACTTGGGTAGGAGGTTGATCAAAGCGGTCTTCAATTCAAAGTTCGCATTCAAATTGGAGTGAGTTACATGAAGGGGTTGAAGGACATAATCCGGTGCACCCGCTTCCTTGATGGTAACTCTCCTTGGAGCGTCCATGGTATTAGTACCTAAAACAAAAGAAGAATTGTTAGTGAGATTGATGGGAGTATGATTAATGCCTTCTTTGAGTGACGGTTCAATGTTCACTTCTAGTAAGGTGGTTGAGGTGGTGAAAACCTCTTCACCTTTTCCAGATCTTAGCCGCCTCCGAGCTTGTCTAATATGAAACAAAGTTCGTTCTATTTCCGGATCAAAAGGGGTTAAGCTCGGATTCGGTTGTGAACGCGTCATGCAATGAAGGGGAAATGGAATTCATTGTAACGATGAGGAGTTAGTCAATTGAGTAGTTTACAATAAAGTGCAACTATGTACATATATACACGCTTAATCCAAAACAATAACATGGCACACTAAGCAAGTTCCCCGGCAACGGCGCCATTTTGACAAATGAATTTTTGCCGGTATAGAAATTATCAAATGATCAATCGTAGTATAGTCTAGACCGACGCAAAATCCTTCATCAAACAAATCTACAATCTATATCCGAGAGTACTAGTCTCCCGAGTCGTTCTCCCTAGGAATTGCCAAAGTGTGCATCTTATTGATTTAGTAAGCCTTGTTGGAATTCTTTGAAGGTTTTAGCAAGGTAATGAGAAACAAACAATCAATTATCAAAAGACTTGGCTTAGGGTTGGCATTAGAAATTCTATCCTTATAGCCCATTCAATGTTGATAACAATTAGGCCTTGCTCCATTTAGTTATCCCCTAGGTATAGAGGGAGGTCAAATGAAAGCAATCAACTTGAGTCACAAGTCCTAGCTTCACCTTATGGGAAGCTAGCTTTAGTGCACTCCAAGCCAACTAGCAATCCCTAATTCCAAATCAACTATTGATACAACTATTCAACTTCTTCCAAGGACCAAACCCTATGCCAAGTGTGAAAATTCTACTCCATAGCTAGTGTTGTCATTTTATCAAACATGTGATGAGCAATAAGGAAAGTCATAGTAAAATGAGAAGGAAAGTCAAATTGAAAGTATTGCAACACAAAGATCTAACAACAAATCTCAAAGAGTAGCAATGAAAGTCCAAAATAGAGACAAAATCCAAAATTACAAAGTTGAATTCTAGATCTATGAGAATTGATCAATTGCATCTACTACTTGAAATTGGAGAAGAAAATCTATGATATGAACAAAGTGGAGTGAGAATTGTAGTGGATCTCACCAAAAAGTCATTGAAAATTCAGAAATTAGATGAGGATGAACCCTAGTGAAGCTTGGAATCTCCCTCTTCTTCTCCCAAAAAGTGTAACTAACTCTCCTCTCTCCCCCAAAATATCTAGATCTAGAAAATGAACTAACTAAGTGTCCTTAACCCTTGTTCCTTTGGTCTTCTTAAGCTTTTCCCGCCAAGGTGTTTCTCCAAGAGTGGAATCCTTAACTGCCTCCACGCCTAAGTCACGTGACTTCTAAAAAAAATCATATTCGCAAATCGGCGCGCACGCGCAAGGTACGCGCACGCGCCGTTGAAGCGTCTTGTAATGTGCGCGGAGGCGTGATGTACGCGTGCGCGCCCATGAAGATCCTGGCTTAGCCGCTTCTCAAGCCGGCTCTTGGCTTTGGCTCCACGTTGCCCTATCCACGCGGGCGCGCAAGGTGCGCGCACGCGCCCATGCAGAAATTCCCAAAGCTTAATCCTCATGCTTCCTTCCTTTGTACCCGTCTTCCTCCTCTCTTTCGGTCCATTCCTACTCTATATCCTGAAACCACTTAACACACAAGTCACGGCATCGAATGGCATCAAGAGAAGATTAGAAATGTATCTATTTTAGTGCGAAATAAGCATGTTTTCATTCATGAGGCGAAACTAGGAAAGGAATGCAAAATCTTGTATTTTCATATAGAAAGTGTGTGGAATCATTGATAAAACCCCTGAAATCATCACAAGATAAACCCTCAAATTGGGGTTTGTCAGTGTGCTCAATGTTGTATCTATTTCTTACACAACCAAATCTAGAGAAATCTTCAAACAAGTAATCCCAATTAGGCATAAACAAATTCTCTCACTCTCTGAACATGAAAACAGACATGTACATTGTGCTTTCATACAGAAGAAGAAAAAGGGTTCTAGACAAAATTATGTACTTACATAAGATAGAGGGACCCTGTGTTGTGTTGTGGCAGATTCATGCTGCATGCAGATTGCAGAGCTTTCCTTCATGGAGTGCTTGTTGTGCTGTGTGGAACAAGAGTTCATCTTAATGAGTTAGTTCCATGGCTGTTGATGGTGGTTGTGAAGTGGAATCCAGAAGGCATTACATAACATAATATAATGATGAATATGAAAAAGGCATTAGCTCATAAAGGAGGGAACAATCTACAAAATAAAGTGCCTTTCTTTACTCTTAACTTTCTTCATTAAAGGCAAACTGCACCTATGACTCTTTTGATTACACAGTCAACACTTTCAGTGAGTTTTTTGAAAATCTGTAATTTTGTAGTGCTCTTCATATAATTCTATGCAAGTATGCAATTTCAAGGGTGAGAAATTTAGATAAGATTTTTAACTTCTAGTATAAAATAAGTGCTTTTTCAATCAATCCTGCAGCACTCTCTATCCAACAAAAGTGTCTTTTTAGCAACATATTTGTCATTTGAGAATTCTAAAGTGATGCTACTAGCTAATTCTATCTAATTGTTCCCTTCACTAAGTATTTTCATTGACTTGTTATGAGAATAAAAGAAAGGCAGAGAGAAAACAAAGGGAGGCAAACAAAGGATGGAAGAGAGAAAATGGTGGATAGTTAAAGAGCTTTTATAGGAAACTATTTTATTTATAGAAGTTAGGAAACTATATAAATGAGTAAAATCAAAATGTATTCAATCTAAATAAAATCAAAGGAATTCACATATCCATAGCAATTATTCATTTTCTTTCTTTTTTTTCTCTTTAGTAATTATATAGCGAGTGCATTATTGTGAGTAGTGTTTAATTTCATATTACTTTGTAGCTATTAGAAGTCAAAATTCTGCTGCAGACTCAACAATTGGTATCAAGAGCCAACGTTATATTATTCATTATTTGAGTGGTAAAATTCAATTTTGAATATAATGGCTTCTACTAGTAGTAATGTCAAAGTAGGCAAATATGAAATCGAGAAGTTCAATGGGAAAAATAATTTTTCCTATTGGAGGATGCAGATGAAAAATCTGCTTATATCACAAAAGTTACACAAGGCACTAGCGGGAAAAGAGAAAAAGCCGGAAGGAATGGAAGATGAGGATTGGGAAGAATTAGATCTTGAGACACGGGCTGCAATAATCTTATGCCTTGAGAGGGATGTTGCTTTCTTGGTGAATGAAGAAGCAACTGCAGCAGGCGTCTAGTTAAAGTTAGAGAGTAACTTCATGACAAAGACTCTAACTAACAGGATCTACTTAAAATCCAAATTGTATACATGCAAGATGGAGGAAGGCACCTCATCCGAGAATATATCAATAAGTTTGATAGGATCATATCAAACTTAAAGGATATAGATGTGAAGGTTGATGATGAAGGCCAGGCACTCATATTGTTACTTTCATTACCGAAGTCCTATAAAAATCTGGTGCAGACATTGATGCTGGTGGGTGACACTCTGACCATGGATGAGACGAGGGCATCACTTTTAGCAGATGATCTACGTAAGGTTGCTACAAGTGTAATGTCATCTTCAAATGGAAGAGAGTATAATGATCAAGCACAAGGATTGTTCGCGGCTAGAGGAAGGACTAATGAAAGAGGAAAAGGTAATAAGCGTGGAAAGTCTAGGACAAAATCTAGACCTCACGCGGAGAGAACATGCTTTAAATGTGGTGAAGCTGGACATTTCAAAGCAAATTGTCCAATTAAGAAGATAGCTTTCAAGAAACAGAACAACGACAACCCAAAAGAAAAGCAAGAAGCAAGCTACGTCTCAAATGATGAGGAAGATTGTTACTCTGTGACAGAACAATCTTATGAAATCTTCGATAAGTGGATTCTTGATTCAGGAGCCTCTTACCATATGTGTTTAAATAGGAAGTGGTTTACTACCTATGAAAGCATAAATGGTGGCACAGTTTTAATGGGCAATGATCATGCTTGTAAAACTGTGGGGTTGGGTACTGTAAGAATCAAGATGCATGATGGTGTCGTAAGAACCTTAAAGGATGTGAGACATATTCCAGACTTGCGGAAAAATCTGATCTCCATAGGTTTGTTGGAGAAAAATGGTTGCAAAATAGTTGCGGAAAATGGGGCACTGAAAGTTGTTCATGGTTCTTTGGTAGTGATGAAAGGAGATCGTCACGGTAATCTTTATTCTCTTTTGGGGACAACGGTTATAGGTGAGTTAGCAGTTGGAATCGGTGGAAGTAGAAATCAAACAGATTGCACGAGAATATGGCACATGCGGCTTGGACATATGTCAGAGAAAGGTCTATCATTGCTTTATGGACAAGGTTTGCTGAAGAATATGAAGAAACCACAAATGGAATTTTGTGAGCATTGTGTGTATGGAAAGGCACATAGGGTGAAGTTTTCTACAAGCAAGCATAAAAGCAGAGGGTTGTTAGACTACGTGCATACTGATGTTTGGGGCCCGGCTAAAGTTACTTCCAAGGGTGGTTCCAGGTATTTTGTTATTTTTGTTAATGATTATTCCAGGTATGTTTGGATTTACTTCCTCAAACATAAGAATGAGGTATTCGATACTTTTAAGCGATGGAGAGCAATGGTTGAAAACCGAACAGGTAGGAAGCTGAAAACTCTACGATCTGATAATGGCACAGAGTACACGGATGGGGCTTTCAAGGAGTTCTATGGCCGAAAAGGCATTACAAGACACTGGACAGTTAGAGAAACACCACAACAGAATGGAGTCGCCGAACGACTGAATCGTACGCTACTTGAGAAGGCAAGGTGTATGCGCTCTAATTCCAGGTTAGGCAGAGAATGGTGAGCAGAATCGGTTGCTACAGCTTGCTACATAGTGAATCGATCCCCACATTCTTCTCTAGATGGAGACACACCTTATAAGGTATGGTCAGGGGAACATGCAGATTACGAGAAACTCAGAGTCTTTGGATGCACAGCCTATTATCATGTCAAAGATAATAAGCTTGATGATAGAGCTAAGAAGGAAATCTTTTTAGGGTATCCAAGAGGGGTTCAAGGCTATCGCCTTTGGAGTGTAAATGATTCTAAGTTTGTAATTAGCAGGGATGTTACCTTTGATGAACGATCTATGGTAGCTTTGTCTAAAGATGTGGTGCCAGATGATGGTGATGTTGGAAAAACTTCAAATACTCAAGTGGTGGAGATAGAGTCTAAATACCAACAAATAGACTCTAATAATGTTCAGGTGGAGCATCCTAATGCTACTCGAGATGACGCAGAGGATGAACTTGATCATGAGAAAATTCAGCGAGAAAATGCACATGCATTACAACAGCAGCAGCAGGATTCTTTGGCATCTACTAGGCCAAAGAGGAATTATAAATTTGTTCAGAAGTTCGGGTCAGACAAGTCTTTGAGACATTATGGGCAGCTAAACTTGGTAGATTATGCACTCTCAGTGGAGGATGATGAGCCGGTCACCTTCAAACATGCTATCAAAGACAAAGATAGAGAGAGTTGGTTTGTCGCTATGGAGGAAGAGATGCAATCTCTTCATAAGAACAAGACATGGGATGTGGTCCCATTGCCCGTGGGAAAGACTGCAATTGGTTGTAAGTGGGTGTATAAAAGAAAAGAAGATCCTACTAAGTCAGATGGTACAAGATTTAAAGCTAGGTTAGTAGCAAAGGGATTTGCACAGAAAGAAGGTGTTGATTACAATGAGATATTTTCTCCTGTGGTGAAACACACTTCCATACGGGTGCTTTTAAGTCTTGTCGCTCATGGTAATCTTGAGTTGGAACAACTAGACGTGAAGACTGCATTCTTGCACGGTGACTTAGAGGAAGAAATCTACATGTATCAACCTGAGGGTTTCAAGGTTGAGGGTAAAGAAAGTCAGGTATGTCGCTTGAGGAAATCGCTATATGGATTAAAACAATATCCTCGGCAATGGTATAAGCGATTTGACTCCTTTATGTTAAAACAAGGTTTTTCCAGAAGTAATTATGATTGTTGTGTATACATTCGTAAGCTTCCTGGAAGTGATTATATCTATCTTCTATTGTATGTAGATGACATGCTTATTGCCTCTAAGAGCAAGGTAGAGATAGATATGTTAAAGGTTCAACTTGGTAAAGAATTTGAAACAAAAGACTTGGGTGCTGCACGAAAAATATTAGGCATGGAAATTAAAAGAGAGAGATCAAGCCAAAAATTGTTCTTGAGCCAAAGAGGATACATTGAGCGCGTCATTGAAAGGTTTGAAATGAAAAATGCTAAATCGGTGGTAACGCCGTTGGCTCCACATTTTAGGCTCTCTGGTAAACAATCTCCCACAACAGCAGAGGATAAGGCTTACATGGAAAATGTACCTTATGCTAGTGCAGTCGGTAGCCTAATGTATGCTATGGTGTGTACACGCCCAGATATTTCACAGGCAGTCAGTGTTGTTAGCAGGTTCATGGCAAACCCGGGTAAGGCACACTGGGAAGCAGTCAAGTGGATATTAAGATACTTGAAGGGTACCATTGACACAGGTTTATGCTTTAGTGGAAAATCATGTCAAATCAGCGGCTTTGTTGATTCTGATTATGCTAGTGATCTAGATAGAAGACGTTCTATGACTGGTTATGTATATAAAATACAAGGTGCTCCAGTTAGTTGGCGATCGATGTTACAAGCTACAGTGGCACTATCTACTACAGAAGCTGAGTACATGGCAGTAGCAGAAGGGGTGAAAGAAGCATTGTGGCTAAAGGGTCTTCTAGATGATTTGGGGTTGAAGCAAGATTGCGTGAATCTGAGTTGTGATAGTCAAAGTGCAATTCATTTGGCTAAAAATCAGGTTCATCATGCTCGTACCAAGCATATTGATGTAAGATATCACTTCGTGCGCGATGTTATAGAGAAAGGTAACATTTCTCTTATAAAAGTACACACAGATAAAAACCCTGCTGATATGTTGACTAAAGTAGTGTCAGGAAACAAGTTCCAACACTGTTTGGAATTGCTCAATATTGCTTCATGTTAGGCATTAAATGGAGAAATAGAGGAACTACGATTGGTTTGATCCTGAACAAGGGTACGTAGGCAGTCATTGTAAAATTAACGCAACCAAATATGAATACTATACTTTGATCGTCCAAAATTTGAGTAGATTTCAAATTGTGAACGAGGTGGAGAATTGTGAGAATAAAAGAAAGGCAGAGAGAAAACAAAGGGAGGCAAACAAAGGATGGAAGAGAGAAAATGGTGGATAGTTAAAGAGCTTTTATAGGAAACTATTTTATTTATAGAAGTTAGGAAACTATATAAATGAGTAAAATCAAAATGTATTCAATCCAAATAAAATCAAAGGAATTCACATATCCATAGCAATTATTCATTTTCTTTCTTTTTTTTCTCTTTAGTAATTATATAGCGAGTGCATTATTGTGAGTAGTGTTCAATTTCATATTACTTTGTAGCTATTAGAAGTCAAAATTCCGCTGCAGACTCAACACTTGTAATTACTATTATTTACAATTTTCAATAGATTTTTTTTTTGGTGTCACAGATTCAAAGTCTAGATTTAAGTTACAGTTACACAATCATATGTTATCATAGAACTTTATGAGACCCTTATCTTAGGGACTGTGTTTTAGTTTAACTGTTGTAAAAAAATTAAAGAAATGATCTTTTATATATTTAATTTAATACCACAAATAAGTAATAACACAAATAAATATTTTTTTTTGAGTTTGTATTTCCATAAAAGATTTTAGTGTATTTAAAGGTGAATATGTATATAACAACATAACGCATCCCAACTGTAACAATCATAGGCTTCTCCATTTTTACATACATAGAGATGGTAAACAATAAGGAAACATTTTTCCCCCAAACTTCACGGAATATATATCTTTCATGTCCTATAAGTGAAAATGTGAAATGATGTGAAACAAAAATAGAAAGCTTAAACACAGTGCATCTCATAAATGCAACTTAATATGCCATTGGTAATAATATGGTGTTCCGCCTAATCTGATTCTATTTGAACCCTATAGACATAAAAAAAAAATAACTCTATACCACTTTGAATTGATTCGATATATATATATATATATATATATATATATATATATATATATATATATATATATATATATTGTGGTATTGAAACGATTTGATTTATCTTAAATAAAATTCAGCTTTTCTGGAGCATGAAATAGTGCTGGTGATATACATATACTGACCTGGAATCAGTTTTTGAAGATTTTGCCAGTAGCTCCAAGCAGACAAGAAAACAAAAATAACCGCACTTAAAAACCAGTAAGACACAGAAATAAACAAATAAATCACAGCCATGCAGTGGGAGATAGGCCCAAAATCTCTAAAAAAGCTTCTTTCCAGAATGAAGAGCCCATATAATGAAAAAAGCATACTAACAAACTTGGGATGGTTGTGTCCAAAAAATAAAAAATTAATGGTTAGTTTATTAATCCGTTTAAGCAAGTGTTAAGGTTTGAATTTGCCTTGTGCGTGAAGCAACTCATTGACCTTAAATGGAACTTCGATCGGCAATGAATTAGTTCTTAACTTGATGGGCGAAGGATAAAGTCACCAACCGAGAAAAAAAAAAAACAGATAATCATAAAATTGATAACTTTAGTATCAAGCTTAGTCATCATGATTAGAAAAAAAAAAAGCTTAGTCATGAATCTTAAGGCTACATAATCGAGGGAACAGTCCCGTTAAGACAACAAGTAACATACTTGAATGCTTCAATTCCCATAGCTGGACCAATAGTGTTGGCAATTCCACAACTCCAGTAAAACCACCAAGGGAATCACCACTGCTCCCACTTGACTATATCTTAATCACTGTAAACTTTTTCTTAGGTTTAACTAACATGTATTAATAGAATGTTTTAACAATTATTCTCCACATATAAGTTCATACAGGTCATTTATATTCTTGCACCCTGCACGTTCTTCTTCTTCTTCTTCTTCTCCTGACACTTCGTTATTTTTCTTTTTCGTTATCGTCATCACCAACACCACCAACTCCTCCTCCTCCTTCTCCTTCTTTTCTCATTGGAATTTTTTCTCCTTTCTTCCTTTTCCTCCTTCTCCTCCATCATCTTCATCATCATGATCATCATCATTATAGCATCATCGTCTTCTTCTTATATGTATCGTCGTTATCGTTATTGTTATCGTTATCCTAGAAAATTTGCCATATTGATGATGCTGCGTGATCCAAAATTTTTGCCATAGAATTTTCTCAATGAGTAATACCCAAAATAGGTCTCCAAAGATTTGGCGGTCCAAAAAATTTGTCTCTCAGAAAAATTAATTAGGTCACAGGTCCTCAAGATATTAGATATATGTCATATAGGTTCCCAAGTCAGGTTGAACCGGTTAACACGACATTCTCTCTCCTATGTGGAGGTTGTAGGTGTGACGTGTCAGGTAAAGCAACACGCGTCGTGCTCAGGACACATTAGTCCCCAGACACGTGGCTAAAACGACGTTGTTTTGGGACAACGCCAAACGACGCCGTTTTGAGGGGACAGATACGTCTCCACTGTTCCCTGATTCTCAAAACTTTGACGTTTTAAAGCCAAATAAGTCTCCTAAAATTTTTGTTATAAGTCAAAAAGGTCCCTTAATAAGGGGCACCTATCTACCTATCTACAATAAGAGGGATATACAAAATTACGGAAACTATAGAGGGATCAAGCTCATGAGCCATACCATGAAGTTATGGAAAAGGGCGATAGAACGGAGGTTGAGAAAAGAGGCACAAGTAACAGAAAACCAATTTGGTTTTATGCCAGGCAAATCCACCACCGAAGCAATATACCTGTTAAGAAGGATGATGGAGAGGTATCGTAGTAATAAAAAGGATCTACATATGGTGTTTATTGATTTGGAAAAACCATACAATAGGGTGCCAAGGGAGGTCTTATGGAAGGTTTTAGAAAAGAAGAGAGTAAGGATCGCATATATTCGTGCAATTAAAGACATGTATGATGGGGCCACAACAAGTGGAAAAACTTAAGGTGGTGGGACAGAAGAATTTTTTATTGGTATAGGATTACACCAGGGATCTTCCTTAAACCCAAACCTTTTCACATTAGTCTTGTAAGTACTCACAGAGCACATCCAAGAGCCTGTGCCATAGTGCATGCTTTTTGCCGATGATATCGTCCTTATGGGAGAGTCAAGAGAAGACCTAAATAAGAAGTTGGACTTATAAAGAGAAGCTCTGGAAGTGTATGGTCTGTGCATAAGATGTAGCAAGACGGAATATATAGAATGTAAGTTCGGTCTGCGAAGGAAAAATCCTAATATAGAGGTGAAGGTTGGAGAAAATATCCTACGAAAAGTTAAAAGTTTTAAGTATCTTGGGTGCATCATATAGGATAATGGAGAGATTGAACAGGATGTAAATCATAGGATCCAAGCAGGTTGGTCAAAATAGCAGAGTGCATCTGGTTTTAAATGTGACAAAAAAGTGCATTCAAAACTTAAAGGTAAATTCTATCGCACTGATATAAGACCGGCTATGCTTTATGGTACAGAGTGTTGGGCGGCCAAAGGGAAGCACGAACATAAGCTAAGTATGGCAGAGATGAAGATGTTGAGATGGATGAGCGGTCATACGCGATTTGATAAAATAAGGAACGAAGATATAAGGGAAAGAGTTGGAGTAGCATCCATTGTGGAAAAGATGGTAGAATCGCATCTTAGGTGGTTTGGGGATGTGAGAAGAAGACCGACAGAGCACCCAGTTAGGAGGGTGGATGAGATGGAGGATGGACAAGGGATGAAAGGCAGAGGAAGACCTAAAAAGACCATCCATAAGATGGTCAAACGAGATCTACATGTAAACGGTCTCGCTGTAGACATGATACATGACAGAACTCAATGACGTCGTTTGATTCATGTAGTTGACCTCAACTAGTGGGGCAAGGCTTTGTTGTTGTTGTTGTTGTTGTTATTCATCTTTCCTTTCTTGTTTTACCTTCTCAAGTTTCTTCTTGTTTTACTCTTTCTTAACAAGAATAAAAACAAAAAAATCAAACAAAGAAGAAGAAGAAACACATAATGCTATAAAATTACTTGAAAGAGGATGAACTTACATTCATTCAACTAAAAGAAAGAAAGAAATAAGAAAAAGAAGAAGAAGAAAAAAAAATGCAGCATTAGAGAAAATATTTTTTTTTGTAGTTGCAGCAAATTTTGGGGTAAAACTAAGACATTTTGGTGTATTATTTAAGAATTTTTGGTGGATTTGTACTGATAAATTCTACATAAATCAAAGATCTTCCTCTTCCTCCTCCTTATCTTCTGCCGCTTCTTCTTTTTTTTTTTTATCATCATCACCATCTTCTTCCTTTTTTTCTTTTTCATCTTTCCTTTTTTGTATTACCTCTCAAGTTTCTTCCTGTTTTACTCTTAACAAGAATAAAAATAAAAAATCAAACAAAGAAGAAGAAGAAACACATAATATTGAAAGATTATTTGGAAAAGAATGAACCTATATTCATTCAACTAAAAGAAAGAAAGAAATAAGGGAAAAAATGAAAAAAAAATGCAGCATTAGAGAAAATATTTTTGTGTAGTTGCAGCAAATTTCGGGATAAAACTAAGACATTTAGATGTATTGTTTGAGAATTTTCGGTAGATTTGTACTAATAAATTCTGCATAATTCAAAACTCTTTCTCTTCCTCCTCATCTTCCTCATCTTCTGCTGCTTCTTCTTCTTTTTTAGATCATCATCACCATCTTTTTTTTCCTTATTCATGTTTCCTTTCTTGTTTTACCTTCTCAAGTTTCTTCCTGTTTTACTCTTTCTTAACAAAAATAAAAACAAAAAAAATCAAACAAAGAAGAAGAAGAAACACATAATGCTGCAAAATTACTTGGAAGATGATGAACTTACATAGTTACATTCATTCAACTAAAAGAAAGAAAGAAATAAGAAAAAAAGAAGAAGAAAAAAAATGCATCATTAGAGAAAATATTTTTGTGTAGTTGTAGCAAATTTCGGGGTGAAACTAAGACATTTAGGTGTATTGTTTGAGAATTTTTGATAAATTTGTACTGATAAATTCTGCATAATTCAAAGCTCTTCCTCTTCCTCTTTTTCCTCCTCATCTTCTGCTGCTTCTTCTTTGTTTTTTATCATCATCACCATCTTTTTTTTTCTTATTCATCTTTCCTTTTTTGTTTTACCTTCTCAAGTTTCTTCTTGTTTTACTCTTTCTTAACAAGAATAAAAACAAAAAAAATCAAACAAAGAAGAAGAAAAAACACATAATACTGCAAAATTACTTAGAAGAGGATGAACTTACATTCATTCAACTAAACGAAAGAAAGAAATAAGAAAAAGAAGAAGAAGAAAAAATGCAGTATTAGAGAAAATATTTTTCTGTAGTTACAGCAAATTTTGGGGTAAAACTAAGACATTTAGGTGTATTGTTTAAGAATTTTCGGTGAATTTGTACTAATAAATTCTGCATAATTCAAAACTCTTTCTTCTTTCTCCTCCTCATCTTCTGCTGCTTCTTATTCATCTTTTTTTCTTGTTTTACTTTCTAAAAAAATACATAGTATTGCAAAATCAATAGAAAGAGGAGGAGAAAAAAAGTGCAGCAACAACAGTAGCAATGAAAAGAACGACGAAGAGGATGAAACACGCGAAGAAAAAGAAGAAGGAACGCAAAGAAGAAGGAGAAGAAAGAGGAGGAGGAGGAGGAACGTCGTGATTTCACGCGCACGTTATGAAAATAGATTTTATTGGATTAGGGTTAACTTGTATAAATTTATATACCAAAAAAATTTGTATGTGTAACAGATCTCATGGTTTAAATGTTTTCATTTAACAAATAATAAATAAATGTATTAAAAACTTAATCCTTTTGTATTTTTTTTTAAATCTTAATTTATTATCTTAACATGTGCCTTAGGGCACAAGTTAGATAAAAAAAATTTCTGTGCAATATCAAATTAACATAGGCAACAACGTCGAAACACACACACAGCACAAAGCAGAACAAACAGAGCAGAGTTTCTTTCATTCTACAATCTACACTATAACTTGCAAAAAGGAAGGAACAAAATAAATAAGATATCTAAGAACAGGGCCTCACTTATGTAAGTCCATATCAAACAAACCACATTCTGTGCCAAGTTTAGAAATGCAAGGTGCTCAAACCTCTCGCCATTTGGACCAAACCGCTTCAGAGACCTGAACCATTCCAAAAAAGAAACCGAATTTAGAAAGGGAAAAAAATCGAAAAATTTAAAGAGTTTCCTAAAGAACGCCTTGGTAGATGTAGCCATGTAGGCAAACCAAATGCCAGCTACGTAGAACGCCAGAACCAGGACGCGGTGGAGGCCGGCTCCGTGAGCTTCCATTAACGTAATGACAGCATTTTGAGGTTTATGAAGATGAATCGTGAATGAATGCCATTATATGTGCGAGTGTTTCGAGCATAGTTGTAAAAACCGAATCAGATCGACCGATTCGATCGGAAAACCAATAAACTAGACCCTAAGCCGCTTTGGTTATCTCTTGGACCGTTTAAGGAAGAGAACCGGTAAAAACTGAAGAAATCGATCAAAATTGGTGAGAACTGGTACAAACCGGTCTAATCGAATCGGTCTGTTGTGAAAATTTTCCAAAATGCTAAAGCTAATGTTCGAACCTAGAACCTTGGTAATGCAGCCTCTTTCTCTTACTGCTCAGCCACCATGCTTCCTACTATTACATATGACAAATAATAATTATATAGTATACATTCAATTACATAATTTTATAAATATCTAATTTAATTTAATTTTTTATTTTTTATTTTTTGAATTAATTATATTTTAATTATGTGCCATTATTAATATAAATATAAAGTTCACTAAAAATTTATTAATTTGCTTGATCTATTTCAATGCTAGTATTGTGATTAAGATTATTTGTTTTGATGCTAGTGTTAAAATCTACTGATATTATAGGTAGATGGCACGCTTTATGAATTAATTGTTACTCTTATTGTGTCAAATTAAGACACTATTATAGTAATACTGACAAATTCTATGTTTTTCTATTAATTATTTTTAGAATTTGAGACTTGATTCTTCATAAAATGTTAGTGTAGATATGTATTTTAAATTTTAATTTTAAGTTTTTTATTATTTTTTATTTACGTGAGACTAGTTTTATCGGTTCAACCAATAATTTATCGGTTAAACCAATGAACTAATAAACTAATAACTTGACCGGTTCGATCACCGGTTCAGTTCTGACAACTATGATTTGGAAGAAATTCATGAGTCCCTATTCTTTATTAATAGATTTTTTTTGTCAACTGCCATTACACACACCCCTTCCTTTTTTAAATGGGTTTCATATATCAATTTAATAGACATAGCTAGGATTTGAACTTCTTGCACCTCCTAACAAGACAGACATAGTTGCCACTAAATCAAGTCTTGTTGTGCTTCCTTTATTAATAGATTAATTACCTTTTGTATTTTTTAAAATACACAAAATATTTTTGCATTAAATGTTTATGTTTACAATATAAATAAATTAATCTCAAAAATAGAGCACAAAATAGTTTTTAATAAGTTTAAAAAATCTCAAAACATTCTTTAAAAAATGTTTAAAAATTTAAATAATCCTTTAAAATTATTTATATATAATTATTTTTAAGAACAAATCAGGTATATAAACCATTGGCATGAAAAAATTACGTGTATCAACCAAATGAAATTACCTTACGTGCATGTCCCTAAAAAGTATATCTATATAAATCGAATGAGGTGCATTCTATTTACAAGAATCAATAGTAAATCGAATTAGAGTATTTTGATTTAGTGTGTTCAGCTGTAAATTGAAACAGGCAGTATCGATTTACTAGGGGAGCACATAGTACTAAGCTTACATCATAGTAATTCAAAATATACCAGTTCAAATTAGCACATGGTTTTCGGATTGCTGGTAAATCGAATCAGGGACGTTCGAATTAGCATATGGTTTTTGAATTAAAGGTAAATCGAATCAAGACAGTTCGATTTACATGGAAGGTGGCTCGAAGGTAAATCTATAACACCTAATTTGATTTACTCTTATTCTCGCTATATATGGAGTTCGAATTTAGTTCATTCGAATTACATTTCACCTCCATACTCTACCACATCCGAAAATCCAAAGAAACTGGCGCTATTCTACAAGTTTGATACCGTACAAATGGAGGACGACCCAAATCAAATCTATCGGTTGGATGGAGTCGCACATATTGGTGGTAGCGTGCATGAAGAGGTTAGTAAATTTTTATTTTTTTAATTTAAAAAATAAATTGTTGTTAATGATATTGAGTCACTTAGAACTTTATTATTAGAATTATTAGAATGTCTAAACTTAAAGTAGTAGCTAGAGTATTGATTTAAGAGTGATAGTGTGTTAGAGGATTGTTAGTGATATTAAACCGTTTAAAACTTGAAGTTTATAATTTATAGGCTTTGTAAACCTTGATTAGTAGTTAGAGTATTCATAAAGAGGTAAGAACCTTTAAGGTAATTTCGATTTCAAGCTTCGGATTATGTAGGTAGCAAAAGATTGGCCTAGAGTATAGAATAATTTAATTTATTTTAAAAATTGAATTATGAAATGTTATATTAATGATGTACAACAATTGTAGGAATACACTAAAGGGTTTACGGTTATGCTGTAAATAGTAGATAAACTATGTTTTGTTAAAATTTAATGTAAATATGGTTAAAGTATTTTTCGATTAATATTAGCCATTTTAGGTGAATGTTATTTTGTAAAGTGTTATGATTCTAAGAGAATTTTTTCGATGTCATGCAGCCCACCGCTGTATCTCGAGCATGAGAAGGCAATATGGTATGCCGTTACATGATGAGAGGATCATGCCGTACGTCCAGATGGCAGGCTTGGCCCATCTCGCGAGGCTCAACGACCACTGGTTTAGGTTGGATGAGCCGTTAGTCAGTGCATTTGTGGAGAGATGGCGTTCGGAGACTCATACATTTCATATGCCATTTGGTGAGTGCACGATTACGCTACAAGATGTAGCCTACCATCTTGGGCTCCCGATCGATGGACAGTACATTAGCAGTTGTCTGATGGACTTCGAGCGGTACATTGAGGGAGGCCGTCCGTCATGGACTTGGTTTGAGAAGTTGTTGGGTTGTTGCCACCGCCGGACTGCTTCGACAAGTTCACTGTAAAGTGCACTTGGATGCAAGAGACATTCAGTCATCTTCTAGAGCGCACAGACGAGGAGACAGTTAGGAGGTACGCGAGAGCATACATGATGATGCTATTATCAATACAGCTCTTCGGGGACAAGTCTGGTACACGCCCGCATGCGTATTCAGTGGCTGCCATACGTGGTGATATTAGAGGACATGGGCGGATATAGCTGGGGATCTGCCGCTCTGTCGTGGTTATACAGGTGCCTATGCCGTGTGGCCAACAAGCACGTGGTGAAGTTGGCAGGACCACTACAGCTCTTCCAGTCTTGGATCTTCTGGCGGTTCCCGGGTTTTAGGCTCGGCGGGTTTGTCACAAGGTACAAAGTTGATTATTAGTTCTTTTTTGTGCTCCTATTTTTTCCGATTTTTTTGTCACTTGCTGATAACATTTCTTGGGTGGTAGGTGGTCTGGTTATCAGCCGACGTCGAGCGAGAAGGGACCTCGAATTGCGCATTGCAGACTGCATATAGATTTACTTCGACCCGGCGATGTGAGTACGAAACAGTTTAGTCTTTTATTCTTGACTTATTTTGCGTGGTTACTGGAGATGAATCTTTATGTTGGACCCGATTGCCTTTTCAGTTCGTTTGGATGCCGTACAGCTCGCCAGACGTCATGCAGGTAGTGCATCCCGAGATATTAGAGTCACGTCACACAACATTATGGATGTCTACGACGTCATTGATATACTTTGTTGTCATAGAGTGACATCAGGTGTGGATCGGGTTCTACCTCAGCTTGGAGGAGTACAGTATCGGCCGTTGCCTGCACTAAACATCGATTTACTTTGAAACGTACTAAGCATGCATAAATCAAATGTGGCTAATTTGATTTACTTGGAACGTAACCATGCATGCATAAATCGAATGAGGCTAACTCGATTTACATGAATAGCTACTAAATCGAATTTCACTGTTTCGATTTACATAGAACTATGCTAAATCGAGTTTGGTTGCTTCAATTTACATAGAAATGCCCTCTAGGAAAATACACGTAACAATTTTCTTTTTTGGTGATTTGCGTAATATTAAATTGGCATTGATTTATCTAAGTGATTTGCCTTATTTTTAAATTAATAAATTTTAATTTTTTTACTTTTTATCTATTTATCTCAAATTTGATTATTTATATATATAAAAATTTTTATGTATTTTCAAATGCTAAATTATAAATTAATTTTAAAATTAAAAAAATTTTAAAATTTAAATAAACTCATATTTATTTTTTTATTATGTAAATATTAATTTAATTTTTAAGTATCATATTTTATGATATTTTTTAATAATGAAAAAGAGAATGAGTTAGCGAAGAATTTTTATGTAACATAAAATTTTTCACATAAATAATGGATAATATTTATGCAAAATCTTATGAAGGTAATACTTTGAAACTTGCATGCAATGCAAATAAATTCATCTATGAAATTAAATTGGTAAGTTTTGGTCAATTACAAAATTAATGTGAATGATTTACAAAATTTCAATACAATGTGAAAACTCCTAATACTTTGCAACACTTAAAGAATAAATGTCTTAGCAAATTCAAGTGTTTTGTTCATATTTTTTTAAAGTTTGGAATTTGTAAAGTTGATAAAATAAGTTTACAGTTAAAACTATTTGTGCTACTATAATTAATAGTTATATCAAGAAAAACTATTTTTTTTCACTTATAAATATTTTTTTAAATTTATTTGGTGTCAGTATTTTAGGAGTTTAGGTATATAAATAATTATTTTTATAATGCAACGACCTCTTAAATTTAGTTGTTATTATTATTATGATGTTTACATCACCTCAATGTAACTATCATATGTTAATAATTAAATAATACTATTTCTTATGACATTTTAGTGTTAATGAATAAAATTATTTTTTAGTTTATATTTTTTTATTTTTTGTATTATTTGTTTATTATGTATATTTTTAATAATATTTTATTATTATGATTAATAAAAATAAAGTAATTACTCAAATTAGTCCCGAAATTTTTGAAATTAGACACTTTAGTCTTTCGAATTTTAAAATATACAAAATTATTTCCAATGTTTGTTTCTGTTAGACAATACAGTCCCTCTCCATTAGACAATACAGTCCCCCTCCATTAGTAACTAACAGTAATTGCTAACGTGGAACGTTAACTCGCACATGCAGCCGTTAAGTGTCCACGTGTGCAAGCTAGACAATCAATTCCCAAAGTTAAATACAAAATGGTCTCTAAAAATCTTGAAAATATCAAAATAGTCCTTAAAATTTTCTTTTAAATTCTAAAACAGTCCCTTTGAATATTTTAAATCTTTTTCAAAAGCCAACATCTTATAATATTTTTATGAGTAATTACTCAAATCAGTCTTCAAGAATTTTAAAAGTGGATATTTTAGTCCTCAAGAAAAATTAATACACAAAACATCCCCAATGTTTAACTCCGACAAACAAATCCAGTCCCCAATTCATTTTTCGGAGGAATAATTACCCAAATCAGTCCCCAAAAATTTTAAAATTGGACATTCTAGTTTCCAAGAAAAATTAATACCCAAATCAATCGTCAACGTTTTTCTCCCTCAGACATAACAGTCCCCGTCCATTTTTCAACATGACTCACTAAATTCTTCAAGTATTTATTAGAAAAAGAATATTAGTAGATATTATAATCAAATTAACTTTTAAGGTTAAATTAAACCTATTTGGTTTTTAATATAGTATTTTTAAAAAAAAATTATTGAACCATCCTCACTGCATACATAATTCTAAATCTAATAAAAAGAGATGCACTAAGTCTCATATTCTGTTAAATTAAAAGCATATTATTGTAGTTTGTTTAGTTTTATATCTTGTTTATACGTTTCATTTTGTTATGTTGGATATTCTCTAACTCCAAGCCAAATATGTCTTTCATTAAGAAGTGGTCTAAACATTGATTATATACATGTGTATGCACTTAAAATTGTAAATAAATATGTTCATACAATCATTATCATTGAAATTATTTGATATTTTTGGATTTAATATAACTTAACTTGGTGTAATAGCTAGGAATTCAGTATAATCAAAGTTATTTTTCTATTTTCACTTGAATCTCAGCTTGATTACCAAATTATCAATTAACTCAAAAAACTAACTAAATTTCTATTTCATAATAAATACCATACTAAAAATCAAATAGGTTTAACTTAACCTTAATTAAAAGTTAATTTGATTATAATATATACTAATATTTTTTTTATAATAAATACTTGAAGAATTTAGTGTGTCATCTGAAAAATAGACAGAGACTATTATGTCTGATGTAAAAAATGATTGAGATTAATTTGTGAATTAATTTTTATAGAAATTAAAATGTCTGATTTTAAAATCCTTAAAACTGATTTGGATAATTATTTCACTAAAAAATGAACTAAAGACTGATTTATTAGTCAAAGTAAAATTTTAAAAATATTTTTGTGTATTAATTTTTTTTAAAAATTAAAATGTTCACTTTTAAAATCTTGGATACTGAATTAGATAATTACTTTTTTACCTTCGATATTACCTTTTTTAACCTTTACAGTTTACTCTATGGAAAATTTAGAGTGACTGGCCAGTGATAGCAGTGAATAGCCAATAACAATGAGAGATAAAACTGTAGTGATGTTAAAAAGAACAAGAAAAAAAGAATATGAAGGGACAAATAGTGAATATAAAAACAAAAAATAACTTTAAAAAATTAATTAAAATTAACTATTAAAAATTAATTTTTTAGCTAGACTCTTGATCTCAATTTTTTTTTAAGATTAGTATAATTTTTAACGACTTTCAACATAGATAAGAGGTTATTTAATTAGAAATAAAATTAAAATACTAAAATTAATCGTAAAAAATTATCAGTTTATTATGCTGATGAATTTAACCATAAAAATATTAAAACTAACTCGTGATTATAAATGATAAATTTTAATAGACAGAATTATTCAAATCCTAAAATACTATAAAAAATTTTCAAAAGTTATCAATTTTCTGACACATTATTCTAGAAATTAATTAAGAATTTAAAACAAGTTAACTCATCGTAAATTATTAAAAAGTAAAGTATCGCTTTTGTATTTAACGTTTAGAATAAGTCTCAAAATTATCCCTAACATTATTTACTTTATTTTAAATTAGTCCAAAATCGCCCCAAAAAAAAAGTTAGTCCATTCTTTTTTCTTTCTCCAAATTTACTTTAATTTTAATTAACCATAAACTCTAACCCTACACATAATTAATCTTACTAAATATAACCTAACCTTAATCCTAAACTCCAATTCTTATGTCATCCCATCTTCCATCTCCAACTCTCTCCACCACCAATCTCAGCCTTACACCATCTGTCATCTACCAGCACGCAACAGCATCCACTGTCACTATCATCACCACTAGCATCATCCTATTTAAAGGTGTTCAGATTTAAATCGATCCAAAAAAAAATCACGAAAGTACACCAATTCAAACCAAAAATTGAAACAAATCGCTCAATTTTAAATTTTTTAGATTTTGGATCGGATTTATTGCGGTTCGGTTCGGTTTGCAATTCTGCTATGCACAATCAAATCGAACCGAACCGCATATATAATGATAATATAAATATTAAATATAATAATAATAATAACAGTATAAGACCCTTCCACCTTTTCTGGTAGCGCTTAGGCTATGTTTGGTTGGAAGAAAAAAAATAGAGAGAAAGAAAATAAAAAGGAAAAAAAGGAAAGGAAAGAAATTGAGTGAATTTTTATTTTTCTTAGATGTGTTTGGATGGAAGGAAAATAAGAAGGAAAGAAATGTTATAAAAAGATAATTTTACTATTGTATTATAAAATATATTAAAAAAAGTGAAGGAATAATATTAGAAGTAGAGAGAAAAAATAAATTCTCTTCCTTTTCTTTCCAATATTGGAGAGAAAAAAATTGGTGGGTCCTACCAATTTTTTTCATCCCTTTTTCTTCCTCTCTAATTTTTCTCCTTAACCAAACAATGAAAAATAATCATTTTCCTTCTCATTTCCTTTCTTCCCTTTTCTTTTCTTCCATTTTTCCTTCAAACAAATATAGCCTTAGCAGTAGCACAGCGCCGCACACACAGTCACACACCCCATGCCCATTTCCTACAAACACAAATCCTAACCTAAAGTGGAGCATCTTATGTGGCTGATTCACATAAAAATGGTACTAACAATATTAAAAGTCACTTGTTAAATCAGTGTAAAATTTTTTTAAAAAAAATTCACTTGATTCCACACAAAAAACACTTGTTATGTAGCAACTTAAAAAAGAAGAAGGAAATGGACTGAGTAATTGTTTGACTGCTATATCATTTAATACTAATTTATGTAGACAAAACCCTTGCTAAAATGATAATAGTAGATGCGTTTCCTTTTAGATTTGTCGAAGGGGAGGGGTTTCATTATTTCATGAGTGTTTTGCAGTCAAAACTCCATATTTCGAGAAGGATTTTAGTTACTAGGGATTGTTGGAACTTGTTCATGAATGAAAAACATAAGTTGAAGAGTGTTTTTATACACTCAAATCAAAGTGTGTGTTTGACCACTAATTGTTGGACTTCTGTATAAAATCTAAACTATCTTTGCCTCACTGTATATTTTATTGATCAAGATTGGAAGTTGCAAAAGAGAATTCTTAACTTTTGTCTCATTAAGAATCATAAAGGTGAAACAATTGGTAGGAAAATAGAAAAATATCTTTTAAATTAGAGAATAAGTAGAGTCTTTAGCATCACAGTTGATAATACTAGTTCAAATGATGTTGCCATTTATTACTTGAAAGGTAGAATGGAGGATTGGACTTCACATCCTTTAAAAGGTGAACATTTGCATATTAGGTATTGTGCTCATATTTTGAATTTGGTAGTGAATGATGGTTTGAAGGATATGCATTCTTTAATTAGCAAATTAGGAATGTTATTAGATATGACCGTGCTTCTCCTAGTCGCATGGATAGGTTTAAAAATTGTGTCAAAGAGGCTAGGATCCAAGACTGCTCTTGTGTGCAATTAGATGTCCCACTAATTGGAATTTCATTTACATAATGCTTGATAGTGATTTAAAATTTCAAAAGGCCTTTAAGAGATTAAATAGAGGGATGCTGAGTTTGTAATGATAAAGGGGGCATTTTAGAGAATGAAGATTGAGATAATGCAAGAATCTTTGTGAGATTTTTGAAGATTTTTTCGATGTAACAAAAAAAGTCTTGGTTTCTACATTTGTGACCTTTTCTTCATATTTTCATCACTTTTGTTTAATTCTTAGTTCTTTGAAGACTTGGGCTGATAATAATGACATATTACTTAAGGGTATGGCTATAAAAATGAAGGCTAAGCATGATAAATATTGGGGTAACTTGAAGAATATGAACATAATAATTTTTGTTGCTGTGGTACTTGATCCTAGATACAATATTAAGTTTGTTGAGTGGAGTTTTCAAAGGTTGTTTGAGAAGGAGGATGCTGATTTTTTATGTGGTAAGGTGAAAAAAGTATTCAATGACTTATTTAACAGCTATAAAGTTGCTCTCAATAATGATCAAGCACACCAATCTGCACAACACAGCTAAGATGTGGAGATGAATGATGGTGCCTTTGATGATGTTCGCTTTGCAGCAACATTTGAAAATGATGTACAAGCAAGTGAGAGTGTCAACACAAATGAAATAGATTTGTACCTCATGGAGTCCTTGGAGAAACCAGTTAATCCAAGTAGTTTTGACATTTTAACTTAGTGAAACGTGAGCTCTAATAATTACAAATATTCTCTTCTTAGTCAAATTACGAGGGATATTCTAACTATGCCTGTATCTACGGTTGTTTCTGAATTTGCCTTTAGCACTTGAGGTAAAGTGCTTAATCAATATAGGAGTTCTCTTATCCTAAAAACTGTTGAAGTTTTGATTTGTGCACAAAATTAGTTTTAAACCAATTCATTGCCAATTGATCTTGAAGAATCTTTTAAAGAATTTAAAAAACTTGAAAAAAGTAATGTTCTTTATTATTATATTTTATTTTATCTGCAAATATTGATTAACTTTACTACTTGATAATATGTTTAAGTTACTAATATTTATTTTATTATATTTTATTATACAACTTGAGCCAATTTTTTAACTAGTAGATGAAGAAGACTCTGGTGATGAATCTAATTAGTGATCAATGCTTCACCTCTCAGCTTGGAGTTTTTTATGTTATGTTTTTATTAAGACTTGTTATGTTATTTAATTTTGTATTATTGAGACGTTTTTATACTAAAAAATTATAATTTTATCAAGACTTGTTGAATTTATTGAATTGCTTGACATGTTACTTTATAATGTTTATGAGATTTATGTTTTATTATTATGTTGGGTTGTTGGAGAGATTACTTTATAATATTTATGGGATTATCAATACTTTAGTAGTGTGCATTTATACTATGTCAGGCAGCATTAGCTTTGTAAACTAAGTTATTTTTTATTTTAAAAATCGTAAATACAAATCGATCCAAACCGCTTATAATCGGATCGGATTAGTTCAGATCGAATTTTCAAAAAAAGTTCATCCAAATCAAACCATACCACACATAAAATGAGTATTTGGATCGAATGACTTTTCTTTTAAAACCGAACTAAACTACACCGTGAACACCCTTAATCCTACCACCACCACCAACATCATTTACCACCATTCACAACAATGACTCTTAATCTAATTGTATGAGTATAATCCATCAACTCTCTTCAGTTCCAATAATATCCAGACATATCAAATGGACTCTTGTTTTTGTTTTTCTAAAAACCATGTTGATTTGAAGGAGCAACATCTCAATCATTGCATTTAAAGACTCAATTGAGAGTTGGAATAAGACAATGGCTAAAAGCCAACAAGAAAAAAAAATGATATACAAGTTGCAACATACCAAGATCCCTAGCACTTTCCATCTCAAAGTTAGATTCACCAAATCCTTAATTGAGTTAATTCGGTATTATACATATCAGTGGAGTAATTGACATCATTTATATATAAAGAAAGAGAAAACTAACATGAAATTACTCTAGGCAAGCCAATAGTCTCAGGGTAGAAATAAAATTAAACTAGATAGGGTCATTAGGGTGCTTTATGTGTAGAATATCGGTGCTCTCCTCATTGGCTGATACTTTAATGTGGTGACATGTTTCTTCTACAAATCTTTGCTTCTCTACGCTCTGCAGAAAGAGGCAAAAATATGAAGCTTAATTTAGCTAAAGAGAACAACATTTCATCACACATTAATTCAAATAACAAGAAAATTGTTTTCCAACATGATTATACACATATGCAACATCAGAATCTACTGTTTCTATCAAGAAAATGAGGTAAAGTACACGTTATGAATCCCATGCACAAATTCTACAAAGAATGATGCTAAAATATTCTCCTACTGTAATGCAGCAGGGCTCATATCATTGATGTTGGAGGGAAGATCAAGTTTGGAGATAAATCACATTTACAAGATGGAACTTGGATAACTTTTAATCACAAAACAGTAGACAATACTTTAATCCTAATCATTTAATAGTTTCAACGAAACAAATAAGGAAGGTGCAAATGAGTGGATTTTATTTCAAAATTTAATCCAAACTATTTATTTAGTTCTTATGGCTAATTTATATTCTCTTATTTCTCATATAAAGATAGTTTGCTATACTCACCTTATAGAAAGTAGGCAAGGAATTGTACATAAAATGAAGTTTTGGCATGTAAAAATAAATATATGAACCAAGAAGAAATGAAATATTCAACCTTAACTTCTATTTCTAAAAATAGCATCTACTCAATTAGAGTTATCACTTATCAACATAGTTATCAAATCCGGCTCGACCCGGCCGGTTCGACCGGAAACCCGGTCACCCGGTTACCTGACCGGGTCGAGCTACTCGTTGAACCGTCTATGCAACAGACCCGATCGAATCCGGTTTGACCCGACGGGTTTAATGCAAACCCGGTGACCTGGCCGGTTAATCCAACCCGGTCCGGGTCATGTTTATTAATTTTTTTTTATTTTTTTTTCTCCTGAAACGGTGTCGTTTCAGTTTCAGACCCACCCCACCCCCCCTTTTTCAGTGAAATGAACCCTAACTTCCAAAGCCAACCTCGTGCCTTCGTCTCTCTGTCTCTGCTCTCTCAAGCTTGGCGTCGGCAACGGACAGCCTCTCACTCTCACCTCGTCACTCTCTCGAGCTCGGCACCGGCATCCCCTCACCCTCACCTCGTCTCTCCCCTCGTCGTCAGTTCGTCACTCTCAGTCTCTGGGTATCTCACCGCGTCACGCTCTCGTTCTCTCACTGCGAGTCCGTGACCCTGCGTTTGCTTCGTCGGGTGGTGGTGGTGGTCGTCTTCTCAACTAGGTGAGCTCCAATTTTCGACCCTGTTTTTTCTCTAGTTTAATGTTGATTTCGGTGAATCTGGTGGTTGTTGAATGTGGTTGTTGCTGTTTTATTTAGTTTTTAGAGTTGTTGTTGCTGTTATTTCTCTAGTTCGATGCTAATTTTGGTGAACCTGAGCAAATTTTGTAGTTGTTGCTGTTCTTTCTGTTTGTTGAATGTTGGATTTTTAGAGTTGTTATTGCTATTCTTTCTCTGATTCGATGTTAATTTTGGTGAACATGAGCAAATTTTAGAGGAGTTATTGTTCTTTCTATTTGTTGAATATTAGTTTTTTAGAGTTGTTGTTGCTGTTCTTTATGTTCTTTCTCTGATTTGATGTAAATTTCATTTAGAATTATTGTTGAATCTGGTAGTTACTGCTGCTGTATTTGGTCTTTTAGAGTTGATGTTGAACCTGAGAAAATTTTAGTGAATTTTGGTTGAATAGTTAAATTTGTTGTTTTTTATGGTGCTTAAATGTATACATGGTTAGTTGCATATGAAAAAACAAGTGTTGATTTAATGGTCCTAAGCATTTTCCTGTCATAGGTGAGTTAACTGCTTTGATGAGGTTCTAATGGAGTTCACTTTCTATTTTTTCTTTCTTTTAGCAGAAGACATTGGATTATTTTCCTGAAAAACTTAGGTTGTCTGGATAGAGGCACATAATAATTTTAAGAATATGCGTGATAGTTTGCTTTTACTTTAGGATTAAGTCAGTTTGCTGTTAACTAGTAATGCTATTTCCAGGACGGGTACGTGCCATACCATTCTGCCAGAATTGAGACGTGTTTGGCTGCCTCACATGACACTTAAAGGAAGGGGATTGTGTTCATGGAAATGCTGAATAATTGTTTGGAACAGATCTACATCAATCCCTCACATGTCATAAATATTGCATAAGGTTGTGGTAGATTTTTAATTGAAAAGATATTTGTATTTAGAGATTAATTTATTATCTTTTAGATCATTAGTTATGTTTAATATTGAATTATTAATGTTTGTAAAGACTTATATTTTAAATTTTAAGACATCATTTTAATTTATTTATAAAATTTTATTTTTTTTAGTTATGACCGGGTTAACCGGATGAATCAGTGATCCACCGGTTGAACCAGTAACCCACTGACCCGGTTATATGACCGGATTGATTACCAGTTCGGTTCTGATAACTATGCTTATCAATATCAAATTACAACGGGTGTAATGTTAATTGAATATAGCCATTATTCCATTCCGACATACCACTTATCCACAACGGAATGAGATATGAACCACATTTACATTGAGATCAAATGATGGATGGATGGTATATTGCCCGGAGTACAATTACAACTATATTAAAGAAACATTTCTATGAAATTCTTATAAATCTAAATTGGGTTCATCAAAACTTTTAAGGTTATCAAGATATAACAATGGTTGATGGACAAATGAGCCAACACCACCGTGTGAATTCAAATTTGCTGAAGGTTGCTCCTCAAGTGGCTTTTCTCTTCTGCAGTCGTTGTAGCTTCTGCCACTTGAGGTAGATCTGGTATGACAATCCAGTGAATACCATACAAACACAACCCCATTGTTTTGTTGAAAGCGGATTTCCACTCAACAGAGAAGATACCACAATGCTAACGAATTTGCGAGTGGTAGTAATGGTGGTGTTAGCCAAAGAGCCATATCGGCTTATTGTCAAAAAGATGAAGTTTTGGCCCACAGTACCACAACAACAGAAGAGAATAATATCCCATGCTGCCTCTGGATGCTGTTTGCAGAAGCGAACAGCCTCAAATCCACTTCCACTGGGCCAGCCAAACATGTAAATCATATTGTATATGGTTCCCCATAAATTCATTCCCAACATAATATTCCAAGCACTTGTTTTAGGGTACCTGAGTAACAAAAACCAGTAATTGCATTAAATTAATAATACTTGCTATAGTCTTAAATATGAATCATCTCCCATTCTAAAATCTAAACATTGCTGAAAAGTCAACATTCAAACACCCGAAAAATAGAACTAAAAAATTTTTACATTTAGTGTCATTATCCTCATCATAATTTTACTTATACACATCATTATCTTGGAATAATGGGGAAAAGTCAGAGTCAGTGAATCAAGAAGAGGGGGGGGGGGGGGGGATTATGTCAAGGAAGGACAAGAATCCAAAAGTTTTGCAGTTTACAAGCAATCAGACAGATCGAGGAACATGGTTTGCTTATTTTACCTTGCTTTTAAGGAATCCTGAGTTGCATTTGTAAATCCATCAAATGTAAGGTTCAGGAAACATAGTCCATATCCAAGGGGAGCATTTGGATGTGCTAACTTGCTCATAGTCTTTGAGCTAGTCTGCCAATAAGCATAAGCAAAGATGAGAAATTTGAAAGCTAAGCTGCATTCTCAATCCACATGAATTTTTTATAGGCAACATGGGAAAGTGTATCCCTATAGTATATATTTTCTGTATTATTCTGATAAGTTCCTAACCTTTAAAAGTGCAAATGTTGATACCCCTCCAGCAACAAGGAATGTACAGACGTATTCTGGAAAAGTGTATCTTATACCATACACTATAGTACCCATCAACATAACTGTATCATGGTAAAATGAGTACTTGTTATGAAATATAAAATAACTACTAAAAAAAAGAGTACTTGTTATGGTAAAATGAGTATTTGTTATGAGTACTTGTTATGGCAGAACGCTTTTATATAAAAAATGACCATAGGCTTCAGGCTTTTCCATTTTTACATACTTAGAGGTGGTAAGCAATAAGGAAACAATGTTTTTTTTTTACAAACTTCACCAAATAGTTATCTTTAATCTCCTATAAGTATATGAAAGGATGTGAAACACAAATAGAAATGATTAAACACAATTGCATTACTACTCATAAATGCAAGGTTACTACGCGATTGGTAATAACATGGTGTTCCACCTAATGTGATTCTATTTGAACCCAAATAGACATAAAAAGGCTATACCACTTTGAATTGATTCGAATTATCCTAAATAAATTCAGTTTTTCTGAAGCATGAAATAGTGACAGTGATATACATATACTGACCTGGAATCATTTTTGAGGATTTTGCCAGTACCTGCAAGCAGACAACAAAGCAAATACACCACCATTAAAAACCAGTATACTGAAGACACAGAAATATATCACATCCATGCAATGGAGGTAGGTCCAAAATCTCTAAAAAGGCCTCTTTCCAAAAAAACAGTTTGAAGAGCTCATACAATGAAGAAAAGTAACATGCCTGAGCCGGGTAACTAATATACTTGAGTGCTTCAATTCCCATCGCTGGACCAATAGTGTTGGTAATTCCACAACTCCAGTAAGACCACCAAGGTGCACCACCACTACTCCCACTTGACCATATCTTAATCACTGTATTATTATTATTTTGCAATATCAAATTAACGTAAGGAACCACACTAAAACGCGCACAAACACAAAACAGAACAAACAGAATTTCTTTCGTTCTACACTGTAACTTGCAGAAATGAAAGAACCAAACAAAGAAGTAAAACAGGGGCTCACTTATGTAAGACCATATCAAACAAATCACATTCTGCGCCAAGTTCAGAAATGCAAGGTGCTCAAACCTCTCGCCATTTGGACCGAACCGCTTTGTGGATCTGACTCATTTTAAAAAAGAAAAACGAGTTCAGAAACGAAATTTAAAAATTCGTAACAGAAATTATTGAATCAGCGTGTCTTACAGAGTTTCCTGAAGAACGCCTTGGTAGATGTAGGCAGACCAGATGCCGGCGACACAGACCGCCAGAACCAAGACGCGGCGGAGACCGGATCCGTGAGCCTCCATGAATGAAACGACGGCGTTTTGAGGTTTATGTACTTTAATTTCAAGGTTGCGAGAACCAGACCGGTCAATAAACCGGTGAGGTCACTGGTTCAATGGTTCACTGATTCGACCGGAATTCAATCGGGATTCAACCGGTTTAATAAAATATTAAATAAAATTATTAAAAAACCTAAAAATAATTTTAAATATATAAATTCAATAATTTCTAACTTAATAAAATTTAAAATTTCACATAATAAATTATCCATAACTTAATATTAGAAGTTCACAAACAACTTCAAACATCAAAGTTATAACTAAAAAAAAAACGCACATAATGACAAACCCATAATGTATAAAATGTATCATAAGCTGTCACTAAGCAGTTTAAGATTTTGACATAGTATTAGACCCTTTGTCACCAAATGATCAAGGTACATCCTTGCTAACCCCTTTCTTCAATGCAAAGTTGAATTTTAGCACAATAGTATGCATCAAGCTCATGATTATTTCAGGCATATATATCTGTACCTCCTTGTTGCCTTTTTTTTTAATAATCCTTTCAAATCCATCAATCCCAAATGTTACAAGTTCATAGGCTATATAACCAACCAAAGAATTGCAGCTCTTTAAGGCACAAAATTTATATTTGATCTGTTGTAAATATCTTGAATTTTGCAGTTCTTGAATATTGTCCTATCTCAGCAACTCGGATTCTGCCATCCTTTCGGGTCCCATCCAAACATTTCTCAAACATTTTCTCAACCATCCAAAATTCAACCAATTCCAATATAAAATTATTTTCAAAGCGAATCAATGCCAATAATAAATCACTTTTTAAAATTCAACCAGCTCAAACACTAAATCATTTATAAAGTCAGACTAACTCAAAATTAAACCGTTTCCAACATTAATTCATTTTCATATTTCAAATCATTTCCAAAGCCGATTCGTTTACATTCTCAAACACAGCTTCAGAACCAAGAAAGCCACTTTTCATAATTATCAACTAAATAACCTTTCAAACTAATTTCCTTTCAGCAATCACAAACTACTTAAGCAATCAGTCATTCAATCCAGCAAACAATCACATTTATAAGACAATCATAATCACATATATATGCTTCTCACGATAATATCTATTTATAACAACTCTGTAAGATAAAATAAATTTTAAGAAAACCCCTACCTCAGTTTACGACTTAGCTACGCGATAAATTCAGTTTTTCTCTCGGCCCACAACGCGGCAGTCTCATCCTCAGCTCCAAACCACTTTTGTGGCAGCCACAGCTATTCTAATCGTAATAAGAAATAACCGAAACTCAATCAAATAGCAAATAGTATCGCAAAACCTCAGCCACATATAACAGAACAGCGATTAAAAGAGTTTCAGAGCAAGAACGACTTACTGTACCAACAAGAAACTAAGTACAGCACAGCCGCAGCTCCAGCTGTTAACTCCGGCAAGCTCCAACAGCGGCGGCTTCAATCAGCAGCGGGAAAACTCACTGCCACAACATCATCAAACATATACGACTTAAGCGACGACTCTTACGGTAATAAGGATTTCAACGGACAAGGAAAGAAATCTGAAACAAGGCTAAAACTTACCAAGAAAATGGCGGCTCCGGCACTCGGGAGAAATAAACCCAGCATAAACGAACCAGAGCCGAAACCCAAACTGGAATGCGATGGGGTTTGGCAGCTGCAGGGGCGTCCTCTGGCGGCGATGACAGATCTGAGGCGGTTCTCGGTTCGCGATTCGACGGCAGCGGCAGAGGCGAGTTCGGCACTAGAGATCTGACAAAGCTGACGGCGATGAGCTCCCTCTCACGCGTTGTCTCTCTTCCGCGACGGCGCGATGACAGATCCGACGGCTGACGGCGGTGACGCGGTTGGACAAGTTCGGCGGTGTTGCGGCTTAACGGCGTGGTCTCCCTCCAAGGCTCGGTGAGGACGCGACGGTGGCGGTGGCAGCGAGGCCCAGCAACGCCGGTGCGCCTCCTTCCCCCCTTCTCCTCTCGGCTCTCACCTCCGCGTCGGTGCTAACAGCGATGGCGGCGAGCAGCCCGGGCCACCAGCGCTGGCCGTCCCCCTCTCCTCTCTTCTCTAACTCTGTTTCTCAGAACCCTCTCTCCCTCAACGTTTTTCTTTCTCTTTTTCTTTCTTTCTGCTTTTTCCTGATTTTCTGAAGCTGAGGAAAGTTGTTTGGTTTACGGGATGCTGAGGGAAAGGGTATGGCGGCGCTGAGACAAGGAGGAAAGGGAAAAGGTGTAATAAAATTAGGGTTAGGAGGGTGTGAGTTTGGGAATTTTGGGTAATTTAGGATTTTGATAAAAATTAGGTATAGAGATAGTTTGGTAATTTTTATAAAATTGGAGTATAAAGTATTAATATTTGAAAAATTAATTTAATTTTTAAAATTATTTTAAAATATTAATTGTGGTATAAAAGTACTAATTGATTCTCAATAAATTATTCTAATTGAAAATTTATGGTAATATAATTAATTTCTCTTTATCTTTAACTTAAAGTATTAAATGATATAAATCTATCTACTTAATATATTAAAACTTGATTTTTTCCAACTAATGAAGGTGAGGTGTCGATCTCTCGTGACTCCGTTTTCCCTTCAAAATAAACTTTCATATTTTCTATTTTAAATTATTTTATAAAAAATATCTTTATTATAGTTATATTATAATTAATCTACTTAATAATATACTAAAATTCGGTTTTCCCCTAACTAATGAAAGTGATGTGTCACTTTCTGGTGCACCCATTTTTTCTCCAAAATGAATGCATTTAATGAATAATGCATAATTATACTAATTTAGGAAAATATCTTTATTATAATTATATAAAATCAATATTTAATGCATTATTAAACTACTTATCAATTATTAGTCAAAAATATTTTTAATTATTTTAATGAATAATGCATAATTATACTAATTTAAGAAAATATCTTTATTAAAATTATATAAAATTAATATTTAATGTATTATTAAACTAATTATTAATCAAAAATATTTTTAAACATTTTAATTATATTCATTTTAATTATATTGATATCCTTCTAATTCTTATTCATTTTCCAATGATTTTATTAGTGGCAAGTTGTTAATCCATTCATATTGATAATAAATAATAATTTTATTAGGATAAATATCAAATTCTATTCCTAATATAAAAATATAAAATTTAATTCCTTCCATTTTTATTTTACCACTATAAAAGACCATGTATGCTAGGAGAAAATATCATTCGTTTACCAATTACTCTTTCATTTGATAGCTTTTACAACAATTCTTTTTCTTTCTATGAGGCGTCGTTGCAAGAAGGCAACTATCGTGGATACAAACTACCACACTCTCCAACTTTCGTGCTCATCATTCGGAGCTATATAAGATATGTTATCTATGAAGTATTTATAGACCATGGTGTTATCATGTATGCATAAATAAAAAATGTTTCGTATTTAAATTTAAGTCATTTACCTGTTTGTGGTATATTGTAGTGTGAAATTACTTTTTAATATGTGTTGTGTAATGATATTATGTTCTAATTTAAGCTTTTACTTTAGAACTGTATTCTGATTTTATCTCATCATTTTTTCTTAGATATCAAGTTGACGTATTTTTATTTATTATTATTATTGAAACGGATGTGATATGAAATGTACCAAAAAAACTCCTACATTCAATTATAAGAATGTATATTTTTATTATATAAAAATTGAATTTCTGCACTTCATGATGAGCGTGGCATACTTCTTAGTGTGTTTCTTAATTTATTTTTTATAATTCATTGAATACAATTTATTACAATAAATTAATTATATCAACTAATTGATTTGATTAGGTATTTAAGTATCACACGATTTATTATAATTTATATCAATCAAATAATTGTAAATAAAAATTAAAATCGTATTAATGAATTTAATATTAAAGTTAATTTGGCTTTTTATTATCTAGAGTATTTTTCAATCAATAATTTTATACTCTTTACTTTTTTTCAGTTTCATTTTGAATTTTAATTTAGTACTCAAAGGTAGTGAAATTCCATTTATACTGAAATAAAGTTACATAAGGGTTCATAGGGTGGAATAAATAAAATAATGTGATACCCACATTGCAACATCCAAATGAAACAACTTAGGATCTAAAATGTTTATCTTTCTCTTTCTCGCCGTTTATTATATTATCTATTCTATCTATTCTATTATATAAAAATCGAATTTTTACCTTTAATGATAGAATTAACGTAGCATGCTTCTGCTTTATTTTGTTTAACTCATTAAAGACAATTCATTATGATGAATTAATTATATCAACTAATTGATTTGAATAGATATTTAAATATCACACAATTTAAAATTATGTATATTAATTATTTGATTTAATTTTTATGTATTTTCAACGGTAGAGTTTCTACACTCCATAGATTAAGGTGTGGAGCTCTGCTATTCCTCATGAATTAATACAAAGTACTACTTCTCTATTCAATTCAAGCTTATTCCTATTCTAAGATATCCATTCGCACCCAAGAACATGATGAATGTGATGATTATGTGACGCTCATCATCATTCTCACCTATGAATGCGTGCCTGACAAACACTTCCGTTCTACATGCAAACAAGCTAGAATGAGTATCTCTTAGATATCTAATACAGAGGACCGAGTCCGAGATATTAGAATCTTCGTGGTATAAGTTAGAACCCATGGATGGCCATTCTTGAGATCCGGAAAGTCTAAACCTTGTCTGTGGTATTCCGAGTAGGATTTGGGAAGGGATGGCTGTGACGAGCTTCAAACTCGCGAGTGCTGGGCGTAGTGACAGACGCAAAAGGATAGTAAATCCTATTCCAGTATGATCGAGAACCGACAGATGATTAGCCATGCAGTGACAGCGCATTGGACCATTTTCATAGAGAGGATGGGATGTAGCCATTAACAACGGTGATGCCATACATAAAACTTGCCATAGAAAGGAGTAGGAATGATTGGATGAAGACAGCAGGAAAGCAGAGGTTCAGAGGAACGAAAGGCATCTCTATACGCTTATCTGAAATTCTCACCAATGAATTACATAAGTATCTCTATCCTATTTTATATTTTAATTATCAATTCACCATAACCATTTGAATCCGCCTGACTGAGATTTACAAGGTGACCATAGCTTGCTTCAAGCCGACAATCTCCGTGGGATCGACCCTTACTCACGTAAGGTTTATTACTTGGACGACCCAGTGCACTTGCTGGTTAGTTGTGCGAAATTGTGACAAAGAACTAAGATTATGAACGTGCGTATTAAGTTTTCAGCGCCGTTACCAAGGAATGAACGATCACAATTTCGTGCACCAAGTTTTTGGCGCCACTGCCGGGGATTGTTCGAGTTTGGACAACTGACGGTTCATCTTGTTGCTCAGATTAGGTAATTTATTTTATTTTTATTTTTATTTTCAAAAAATTTTCAAAAAAAAAATTTATAAATAAATTAATTTATGTTCTTCAGAATTTTTAAGAATGAATTCTAGAGTTTCATGAAGCATGTTGAAGCCTGGCTGGCTGTAAAGCCATGTCTGAATTCTTTTGGACTGAGGCTTCCAAACCATCAACATAAAGGCAAGTTAATTTGATGACTTAGCTGTTGTATGTCTGATTTACATGCTGAAGCTTGGCTGGCCATTGGCCATGTCTAGTGTTTTGGACCGGAGCTTTCACTGAAAGCTTGGCTGGCTAGTGAGCCATGTCTAATTCCTGAACTGGAGCTTTAGACTAATATTGCAAGATTTCACTGGAATTCCTATTAAAAATTTTGAAATCCTTATTTTCTTTTTCCAATTAATTTTCGAAAAATCCGAAATTTTTTTATAAAATCATAAAATAAAAAAAATATTTTTTGTGTTTCTTGTTTGAGTCTTGAGTCAAATTTTAAAGTTTGGTGTCAATTGCATATTTTTATTTTATTTTTCTCAAAATTTTC